>NC_030828.1:50195844-50805056 GCF_001704415.2 Capra hircus | reverse complement strand
GGATTGGGGGCAGGAGGAGAAGGGACGACAGAGGATGAGATGGCTGGATGGCATCACTGACTCAATGGACGTGAGTCTGAGTGAACTCCGGGAGATGGTGATGGACAGGAGGCCTGGCGTGCTGCGATTCATGGGTCACAAAAGTCAGACACGACTGAGCGACTGAACTGAACTGAACTGATTTTTGCATTATGCTATTTACTTTACAGAGACAATAATTTTAATTTAATTTAACATCACAGTTTGGTTGTCTTTCAAATCTCTATAGAGATAGCTTCCTTATTCTTTTTTAAATTATTAGAGGTGAAGAGTTTTCCACTGCATGGACATATCTTAATTGTTTTAACCATCAAACACTATGGAAATCTGTTTCTGCCAATTAATATTACAATAATGTCACAGTGAAATTTTCTGTACAAACAGAACTATAATTTCCAGAGAGAAGAAATGTCTGGATTAAAGTATACATACAGTATGAATATTTACAGATATTGCAAAAGCATCCAACATGTGAGAAATACTACTTACAATTTCAGAAGTGACCCATGAGAGTGCTGTTTACTACTAAGAACCATACCAGTGCATAGATTTAATGGCCTTAGATGTTCATCAATCCAACAGATGAAAAAAATTCTGTGTTGCTTTAATTTGAATTTCTATTAGGATTCTGAGGGATATTAGGAGGAGGATTAAGACAAAATTTTCCATGTAAAAGATCCATTTTACCATTTCCTTTTATTAAATGACTGCCTTTTAGTAAGTTTAATTTTTATCTTCTTCTTGATTTCTAGAATATCTTACCAGCATTAGCACATTTCTGTGAAATGAGTGGCTAATACTTTTCCCTGTCTTTGCATTTGATTTTTGTATTTTTCTATACAGATTTTACTCTAATTTTTCTAATGTAGTTTTCTTCCTTACATGGTTTCCAGATTAGGAGCCGTGGCTTTAAAGCACTGCTCTATTTTAAGATTATATATTTTCTCAGGATTTCTTCTTGTATCAGTAAGATCTCATACTTTACACACTAGTAAAGTAATGCTCAAAATTCTCCAAGCCAGGCTTCAGCAATACGTGAACTGTGAACTTCCAGATATTCAAGCTGGTTTTAGAAAAGGCAGAGGAACCAGAGATCAAATTGCCAACAACTGCTGGATAATCGAAAAAGCAAGAGAGTTCCAGAAAAAACATCTATTTCTGCTTTATTGACTATGCCAAAGCCTTTGACTGTGTGGATCACAATAAACTGTGGAAAATTCTGAAAGAGATGAGAAAACCAGACCATCTTTTCTGCCTCTTAAGAAACCTGTATGAAGGTCAGGAAGCAACAGTTAGAACTGAACATGGAACAATAGACTGGTCCCAAAAAGGAAAAGGAGTACATCAAGGCTGTATATTGTCACCTTGCTTATTTAACTTATATGCAGAGTACATCATGAGAAACGCTGGACTGGAAGAAACACAAGCTGGAATCAAGATTGCTGGGAGAAATATCAATAAACTCAGAAATGCAGATGACACCACCCTTATGACAGAAAGTGAAGAGGAACTCAAAAGCCTCTTGATGAACGTGAAAGAGGAGAGTGAAAAAGTTGGCTTAAAGCTCAACATTCAGAAAACTAAGATGATGGCATCTGGTCCCATCACTTCATGGGAAATAGATGAGGAAACAGTGGAAAGAGTGGCTGACTTTATTTTTCTGGGCTCCAAAATCACTGCAGATGGGGATTGCAGCCATGAAATTAAAAGACGATTACTCCTTGGAAGTAAAGTATGATGAACCTAGAATGGCATATTCAAAAGCAGAGACATTACTTTGCCAACAAAGGTCTGTCTAGTCAAGGCTATGGTTTTTCCAGTAGTCGTGTATGGATGTGAAATTTGGAGTGTGAAGTAAGCTGAGCGCTGAAGAATTGATGCTTTTGAACTGTGGTGTTGGAGAAGACTCTTGAGAGTTCCTTGGACTGCAAGGAGATCCAACTGGTCCATCCTAAAGGAGAATCAGTCCTAGGTGTTCTTTGGAAGGACTGATGCTAATGCTGAAACTCCAGTACCTTGGCCACCTCATGTGAAGAGTTGACTCATTGGAAAAGACTCTGATGCTGGGAGGGATTGGGGGCAGGAGAAGGGGACAAAAGAGGATGAGATGGCTGAATGGCATCACTGACTCGATGAACATGAGTTTGGGTGAACTCTGGGAGTTGGTGATGGACAGGGAGGCCTTAGTTCAGTTCAGTTCAGTTCAGTTGCTCAGTTGTGTCCGACTCTGTGACCCCATGAATCGCAGCACGCCAGGCCTCCCTGTCCATCACCATCTCCCGGAGTTCACTCAGACTCATGTCCAGCGAGTAAATGATGCCATCCAGCCATCTCATCCTTGGTAGTCTCCTTCTTCTCCTGCCCCCAATCCCTCCCAGCATCAGAGTCTTTTCCAATGAGTCAACTCAATGCATGAGGTGGCCAAAGTACTGGAGTTTCAGCTTTATCATCATTCCTTCCAAAGAAATCCCCGGGTTGATCTCCTTCAGAATGGACTGGTTGGATCTCATTGCAGTCCAAGGGACTCTCAAGAGTCTTCTCCAACACCACAGTTCCAAAAGCATCAATTCTTCGGCGCTCAGCCTTCTTCACAGTCCAACTCTCACATCCATTACATGACCACAGGAAAAACCACAGCCTTGACTAGAGGGACCTTATTCGGCAAAGTAATGTCTCTGCTTTTGAATATACTATTTAGATTGGTCATAACTTTTCTTCCAAGGAGAGCAAGAGAGTTCCAGAAAAACATCTATTTCTGCTTTATTGACTAGGCCTAAGCCTTTGACTGTGTGGATCACAGTAAACTGTGGAAAATTCTGAAAGAGATCGGAATACCAGTCCCCCTAACCTGCCTCTTGAGAAATCTGTATGCAGGTCAGGAAGCAACAGTTAGAACTGGACATGGAACAACAGACTGGTTCCAAATAGGGAAAGGAGTACATCAAGGCTGTATATTGTCACCCTGCTTATTTAACTTATATGCAAAGTACATCATGAGAAACGCTGGACTGGAAGAAACACAAGCTGGAATCAAGATTGCTGGGAGAAATATCAATAACCTCAGATATTCAGATGATACCACCCTTATGACAGAAAGTGAAGAAGAGCTAAAAAGCCTCTTGATGAAAGTGAAAGAGGAGAGTGAAATAGTTGGCTTAAAGCTCAACATTCAGAAAACAAAGATCATGGCATCTGGTCCCATCACTTCATGGGAAATAGATGGGGAAACAGTAGAAACAGTGTCAGACTTTATTTTGGGGGGCTCCAAAATCACTGCAGATGGTGACTGCAGCCACGAATTTTAAAGAGCCTGGTGTGCTGCAATTCATGGGGTCGCAATGAGTGGGACACAACTGAGCAACTGAACCGAACTGAACTGATACTTTACATACAAACATTGTATCTATGTGTCTTGGTATTTGGTTTGAGTTACAGATTTATTTATTTATTTATTTTGCTAATTGGCTACTGATTTCTTACACTACTGTTAACAAATTAGTAATTTGATTTTTGAACAAAATTTCTATTATAGCTGCCAAGATTATTCACTCTAATTTTTTATGTTTTACTTCTATTATGTACTCAGTGCGTAACTGTTTGGGAAAAAAGTAAGCAATTACCAAGACATATAATGCATATATAACATATATATTTATTTTTATATTTATACATAAATGGAGTTTAGACAAGAATAAAACCAGAGCTAAGTTCAACACATTAGGTTAGCGGTAGTGAATGAAGATAAGTGTAGGTTGTCCTTGGCTGAGTTATCTTCCAGGAAATAAAATTCTTAAGTAAACTCTAGTTGTTATCTGGTTGTTGTTCAGTTGCTCAGTCATCTCTGA
Source organism: Capra hircus (assembly GCF_001704415.2). Lineage (NCBI taxonomy): Eukaryota > Metazoa > Chordata > Mammalia > Artiodactyla > Bovidae > Capra > Capra hircus. The sequence continues at coordinate 50,801,172 of NC_030828.1, read as the reverse complement.
TTCTTTGTGACCCCATGGACTGCAGCATGCCAGGCTCCCCTGCCATTGACTATCTCCCTGAGTTTGCTCAAACTCATGTCCATTGAGTCGGTGTTGCCATCCAACCATCTCATCCTCTCTTGCCCTCTCCTCATCCTGCCCTCAATCTTTTCTAACATCAGAGTCCCTGAGTCAGCTCTCCATATCAAGTGACCAAATATTGGAACGTGCGCTTCAGCATCTGTCCTTTCAATGAATATTCTCGGTTGATTTACTTTAGGATTGACTGCTTTGATCTCTTTGCTAGCCAAGGGACTCTCTGGAGTCTTCTCCAGCAACACAGTTCAAAAGCATCAATTCTTTGGCACTCAGCCTTCCTTATGGTCCAACTATCACATCCCTCCATGATGACTGGAAAAACCATAGCTTTGACTAGACAGACCTTTGTCAGCAAAGTGATGCCTCTGGTTTTTAATATGCTCTCTAGGTTTGTAATAGCTTCTCTTTCAAGGAGCAAGCATCTTTAAATTTCATGGCTGCAGTCACCCTACCAGGTGATTTTGGAGCCCAAGAAAATAAAGTCTGTCACTGTTTCCATTCTTTCCCCATCTATCTGCCATGAAGTGATGGGACCAGATGCCATGATCTTAGTTTTCCAAATGTTAAGTTTTAAGCCAGTTGTTTCACTCTCCTCTTTCAGCTTCATTAAAAGGTTCTTTATTTCCTCTGCACATTCTGCTATAATAGGGGTGTCATGTACATATCTGAGGTTACTGATATTTCTCCCAGAAAGCTTGATTCCAGCTTGAGCTTCATTCAGCCCAGCATTTCTCATGGTGTACTCTGCATATAAGTTAATTAAGCAGGGTGGCAATATACAGCCTTGATGTACTCCTTTCCCAGTTGTGAACCAGTCTGTTTTCCCATGTCCAGTTCTATCTGTTGCTTCTTTACCTGCATACAAGTTTCCAAGGGGCAGCAAAGGCAGTATGGTATCTCCATCTCTTGAATAATGTTCCAGTTTGTTGTGATCCACACAAAGGATACCAATTATGAAATATTTATTTCCAACCTGAGCTATACAAATTCTAATATGTAAGTGTAATTATATTAAAAAATCATTCATATGTAAGTCATTTTAAAAGCCGTCTTGGGCTTGGAGTGAGTATTCTTTGCAGAAAAATGTGGGGCAGTGGTAAAACCCAAAGGGCATATGTAATTAATAACAGACTTCTATTTTCAAATTACCTTCTAAGAAGTTCCTGTTGATCCAGAATATTTTACTAAAGTAGGTAATGATGTGGGACAAGAGAAGCGGTACAACAGGAGGGATGAGGGAAGGAGAGAAAAAGAACACACACACATTTAATTGGCCAAGGTAACAGAGTAAAGACCTTTGGGTGAAATTAAGCACTGAATGCAAATTTCAAGTTCTTAAAGATGGAACTGTAAGACAGTCTCTTTCTTAAGTTTACCATAGATTTTTAAAAATCTAAATTATTTAAAATCATTGAAAACAATGCATTTTTGTGATTGTTCATGATAAAAATGAAGCGCTAAATGCAAAGACTGTGTGTATGACAAATGCTTCCTGCCCTATCATTAACCAAAGGGTGTTGTGGCCTTCGATCAGCAGCCCATGCCCGGGGAACTCAGGGTGGAACTAGGAGGATAAGGGTCCTAGATAGTTAAGGCACATATCAAAGGAATGATTTCAATGAGCCCAGATTCTTGCATCTTTCCATACAGACAAAAGCACAGCATTCATTAACTTGAGTTTCTTTAATTAACAGGTATTTTTTGATCCCCCTGAAGAAGGGATAAGCTACCCATTCCTATATTCTTGGGCTTTCCAGCTAGCTCAGCTGGTAAAGAATTTAACTGCCATGCAGCAGACCTGGGTTTGATCCCTGGGTTGGGAAGATCCACTGGAGAAAGGAAAGGCTACCCACTCCAGTATTCTGGCCTGAAGAATTCCATGGACTGTAGAGTCCATTGGGGGTCCCAAAGAGTCGGACACAACTGAAGGACTTTCGCTCAGGGCTTTTCACTATCTTTTGATGTTCCAACTACTTGGTTTTTGTTGTAACTGGATCCTCCCTCATCTTATCAGAGCAGTCCCTCAGCGCTATCTGACGCAGTTTTCTGGACTTAAGTCCTCAGAAAATCCACAGAATAAAAGCTAATTCTCAAATTTTCGGTTGTGCATATTTTCTCAGTCAACAACTATAAGACTTTTAATTGGATCATCTGACACAAATGATCATAAATACAGAAATACTGTTAATAGTCACTATTTATACACAAACCAGTCAATCCTCAAGGAAATCAGTCCTGAATGTTCATTGGAAGGACTGATGCTGAGGCTGAAGCTCCAATACTTTGGCCACCTGATGTGAAGAACTGACTCATTTGAAAAAACACTGATACTGAGAAAGACTGAAGGCAGGAGGAGAAGGGAATGACAGAGGATGAGATGGTTGGATGGCATCACCAACTCGATGGACATGAGTTTGAGCAAGCTCCGGGAGTTGGTGATGGACAGGGAAGCCTGGCATACTGCAGTCAATGAGTTGGACATGACTGAGGGACTGAACTGACTGAATGATATATCAATCATTATATGCCAAGTACTACTTAAAGCACATATCTTGTATTAACTCATTTATTCCTCAAGTAACCAACTGAACTAGATATTATTATTGTCCCCATTTTACAAATGAGGAAACTGGAGAAAAAGGATAAAATACCTTGCCCAAGATTCTACAGTCAATAATGGCCCAGCTGTGCAGTAACATAATGTAAAGTCACAGCTTCATCTCAGGTTTGGCATTCAGGGATCTGGAATATGCTGTAGAAACTAGCTGCAGAGCCCTAATGAGCATTGCCAAGGTGACCACTGCACATTACTGAAAGGTCCCTGTATGTTCACCAGCTATAAATGGTGCTGTCAGAAGTCATGCTCAGTAGTTGTCAATGTTAAGAACTGGAAGGAACAGGATCCCAGTCCCAATTAAAAGAAGGCTCAGATAGAGCAGACATGCTACCAGTAATCCAAACTAGAGGGCTAGGAGATGTTAGCTAAACAGAGTCTTACAGATAGGAATCTAAGTATGTAAGCTGGGCCCATGATAGGGAAAAGGGAGCGCTCTAATTTGTAAAGGAGGTAGGGTTGATGAGCCTTAAGGAAGAACCAGCACTGCACAGATTCAGGAAAGGGGCAGGGACTTTTAGTGGCCACTTCTGAGCTCTCTTAAAGCTATATTCATCCCCATTCAACATGATAGCCACTAGCTACATGAACCTATCAAAATTTAAACTTAACTAAAATTAAACCAAATGCAAAACAGTCCCTCCATCACACTCATCCCATTCCAAGCCCTGAACAAGGGGCTACAGGAACTGTATCAGCACTGTTAGAGCATCAGAACTTTACCCCAAATCCCCCTTGCTGAATACAGGGTGATTTTATTTGTCCCTATTGTAATAATTTTACTATTATTTCACCTCAAATTTCAGCAAGAATTGACTTAATCCAGATTTGTACAGTATGACAGAGAAATTTAGGAGTGAGGAGTCAGAAAAAACAAAGCAAAGAGTAAGTGAGTGACAGCCTACTTTGCTAACTGAAGCCACATCACTATCCTCTAAACTGAGAGTCCATTCTGTTTTGCTTCCCTTCTTCCTAACTGCCTATACAGTCCATGAGAAGGGGCTAACAAGCCCTTCCAAAGAACCTCCTACCCCATGGAAAGGTTTCAACAGGAGCAAGAATTCTTTCCTGGCCTTGTTGCTTCCCTCAGTTGGACAATTCCTAAGCCACAAAATGGAAACTTTACAGGAACAGAATCCATTTACAGAAGAAACTCTTCTATCAGTTGAAAATTAATTCCTCCAGCTTGCATTTTTGCCTCACAAACATGGATCCTTTCTAGTTAAAAAGAACCTTGTGAAACAACAGGGCAGGGAGCAGGGACGCAAAATGTATAGAACAATTCATTCTGCCATTTAACATAAGTCATGACAATTTGAAATATTTATTGAGGAAGCTAAACACTAAGACTTGGAGAAGATTCTTGAGAGTCCCTGGGACTGCAAGGAGATCAAACCAGTCAATCCTAGAGCAAGTCAGTCCTGAATATTCATTGGAAGGACTGATGCTGAAGCTGAAACTCCAATGCTTTGGCCACCTGATGTGAAAAACTGACTCACTGGAAAAGACTCTTATGCTGGAAAAGACTGAAGGTGAGAGGAGAAGGGGATGACAGAGGATGGGATTGTTGGATGGCATCACCGACTCAATGGACATGAGTTTGGGTAGACTCCGGCAGTTGATGATGGACAGGGAGGCCTGGCATGCTGCAGTTCATGGGGTCGCAAAGAATTGGACACAACTGAGCGACTGAACTGAACTGAACTGAACATGTAACCACAATTGCTATCTAGGCAGGACTTCAACAAAATGAGAAAGAGAGGAAACACAAATTAAGCCCATCACTGATCAAATTTCTTTCAAAGGCACCTAAAGAAATCCAAATAAAATAATTTAAAACACTTGAAACCTATGACTTTGGTATCTTCTCAACTCCCTTCGATTAACGTTGTTAATACGAATTCTTCTTATGTGAACAAAACAGAATGCTAGTTAAATAAAGTGAGAAATGGTCTCTGAAGAAATCTGTTAAAAATAAAATATCCATGAACTAATACATGATAAATATATCTAATACTGACAATAAGATACCTAGATAACAAAGTTAATACCTTCAATTTTATGAAATATTCAGTCATAATAGAAAGAAAAACAGGTGTAAAAATAAATTTAACATGGTATTACAATGGGATTTATATTTCTAACCAGAAATGGACAGATACATCATAAAAGTAAGAAATGCACTTCATAATTTAAGTCAATAATAGGTATCAAGTCTAGACAATAAAATTGAAGTGGGTATCTTTAAAAGCACCACTGTTCTCCTCTACAAAGGAGCGTCAGCTTCATCTCATTCCTGGTTTCTAAAAATAGATATTGTGTCCAAAATTTCAGAGCTAAAAGAGGCAAGACATAAAGAAGGATCCTATAACAGTAAAGTTCCTCTGCCCTAAGGCTAGAAATCCTAAACACACCTTCCTTGTGTGATGCCTTTCTTGTAGGTATGATGTCTATCCTTTCTTGCCCATGTAACATGTGTTTCACTGCCTAATAAACAACACTGACAATCCAAGGGATGAGTAAGTACTGGGAAAAAATGCCTAGGTGGGTTTTCTGCACTAGATGAGAGAAATTAGAGATTTCTAAATCCCACCCAATTACACAGTCCTCTGAATGATACCTCTTACTCCTCCCTATTGTAGTTAGCCCCTTAGAGAAAACCCTAATATGATTTGCTTCCCTGTTTCTTTCTTTAGCCTTGGTGCACACAATTTTCCCTATTAGACAGCCTTTCAGTAGCTGCAGTCATCGTCTTACGCCTGACCACAAGCACCTTCCTGCATAAAACAAAATTGGAAGCCAGACAGCATAAGGATTCTAAAAACATTCGTCCTCTAGCAAACATCAGGAAAGGATTAAAATGTGCACTTTCAAGCTTTCTAGTCAGGATATATAATTATATATTATATATGATGTATAATATAATGATATTGATATAGTGAGCAAATACATACATTTCCAAGAAAACAAGCATTATTTTATAAACCAAAGAAAATAAAATGGTTTACTAACAAATTATCATGTTCTTATTAGCTAGCTCAAACAAAATAGTTGGTACCCAGACATTTGACAGTTACCCTGCAGATAGAATTACTGTCATCACACACAACTTGTCTTCTCATTTATTGATTTGTGTGGACCGCATCTCAACTCAATCAATTCCAACTTGTTAGGAGAAATAATCCAATCAGAAAGAATTTTTAAAAGACTATCTCACAGTAGAAAAACAATTAGTTTGTGATTGAATGCATATTGCATAAATATTCCTATGGGCTTAAGTATCATTGGATTAGATAAGAAATTTCAGAATATTTCACACCTTAAATACATTACAAACTTGTTTAGCTAGCTCTCAAACTAGTGATATTCACACTTACTCATTTTAGTAGTAAATACTGCTAAGAAAAATCACCACCAAGAAATCAGACACAAAATGATAGCACTAACAACTGAAGACTACTTTAAGTAAAATGTTCTACTATGTGTTCTTATGGTTAGAGAAACTGCATACATTATGCATTTTAAATACTGTTTCTTCATTAACTACTTTTCATATCATTTTAAAATTAAATTAAATGTATAACATCACTCATAAAAAAATTTAGCAACTGCCTGTGAAAATGAATCTTATTGTAATTTTAACATGTCTCACCTACAGATGATTTACACGCTCCAATTTGGAGAATTTAATTTTGTAGCTATGTTTCTGGGAATGATAGAAAGTGAGATGAAGGAGGATATTTTTACAACACATAACACCCAGGACTATTACGTGCGGGGAAGGAGGGAGAGAAAGAAACAGAAAACACTTTATCATGATTCCTATTGTGAATAAGTTAACAATTCCAATCCAAACTCAACCTAATTTTGGTGCTTAATGTGTATGCATCCAATGATATCCCTCCCATATGAGATAATTTTTATTACAAAGAAAAATTTGACTTAAAGTTTTGTTTTTAATTCATCTTAATATTTAAATATAATCCCTATAAAAACTAGCCTGAGCAAGTATCTTCTATTTATTTTTCCTGAAACTAGCAACTCTTCTCACCTACATTCTCTAAGTTCATGGCTTTCATGTACCACTTTATGTGCATGAAGACAAGCTTACAGAGCACCTTAGAACAAATTTCCTGTCACCGTCCCACTAGACCATCAATGCACAACTAAGATGAGCTTCCAGGTTATGCTGGAAAATGAAGAATAATAATTTTTATAAAAAGCAGTAGCGGTACATATGAGTAATTGTCTCAAAAAGGAAATTAGATTTCACTCAAGGTTATCCTTCCCTATTCTTTTTTCTTTTTTTGCTGGTAACTTGATCTTGCTAGAACTCTTCCCTTCCTATCCTTACATATTGGGCTCACAATAGATACTAAAGAAATTAGAAGGCTTGTTTCTCCTACATGAATAACAATATAAACCATATACCTCCTTTCAAGTCTTGCAGTCCTCTGAGTCTCTGCACTACATCTCCCCACTCTTCTTTCCTTGGCAATGCAAGGGGGTCCTTTCCTACCAGGGAGAAGTATAACCACTTACCAGGGCTCTGAACATTCTGCTCACCATTATATTCCTTTCACAATGATACAATCCTGACTTTATTTTCAACAGCAAAGTGTTTTGACTACATCCCTTAGCCTAATAAAGTAGTAATTGTTATAGTGTGCGTGCTTAGTCACTCAGTCATGTAGACTCTTTGAGACCCCATGGACTGTAGCCTGCCATGCTCCTCTGTCCATGGGATTCTCCAGGCAAGAATACTGGAGTGGGTTGCCATGCCCTCCTCCAGGGTATCTTCCCAGGGATTGAACCCAGGTCTCCCACATTGCCGGCAGATTCTCTACCATCTGAGTCACCAAGGAAGCCCAATTGTTTTAATACAGAGATCACATAACTTCAGCAGGTTACTCAATATCTGCTAACCTCAGATCTCTTATTTATTGGAAAAAAATGATAATATTACATACATCTCATGTTTCTAAGAAGATGAAATTAAACTGAATGTAAACAACGTCAACAGTTCTTACAGATCATAAGTGGTCAATAAATGCTATCTATTTATAATTGGGGCAGAATTAGTAGTAGTAGTAAACTGCCTTTCTGATTCATTTTGGTATTATGTTCTTATGAAGGTACAGCTTCTTACCATGTGGAACAACTCTAACTCCTAAAGGCAAAATAAAGCAGACAGTTGGCAATATAAGTTATGGGTTGATGATGCTGGGGCAACTTGATTATGCTGGGAATTGTTTTCCAGAATTTCCTTCCTTGTGTTTCCCAGGTTCAGTTCACTTCAGTCACTCAGTCACTCTGCAGAACACCAGGCTTCCCTGTCCATCATCAACTTCTGGAGTGTGCTCAAACTCATGTCCATAGAGTCGGTGATGCCATCTAACCATCTCACCCTCTATTGTCCCCTTCTCTTTCTGTGTTCAACCTTTCCCAGTATCAGGGTCTTTTCAAGTGAGTCAGTTCTTCACATCAGGTAGCCAAAGTATTAGAGTCTCAGCATCAGTCCTTCCAGTGAACATTCAGGACTGATTTCCTTGAGGAGACTGGTTTGATCTCCTTGCAGTCAAGGGACTCTCAAGAATCTTCTCCAACACCACAGTTCAAAAGCATCAATTCTTCAGTGCTCAGCTTTCTTTATGGTCCAACTCACATATCCATACATGACTACTGGAAAAACCATAGCTTTGACTAGAGAGATCTTTGTTGGCCAAGCAATGTCTGCTTTTTAATATGCTATCAAGACTGGCCATAGCTTTTCTTCCAAGGAGCAAGCATTTTTTAATTTCATGGCTGCAGTGATTTCACCATCTGCAGTGATTTTGGAGCTGTCTCTTGGTTGTTTCCCCATCTATTTGCCAAGAAATGATGGGACTGGATGCCATGATCTTAGTTTTTTGAATGTTGAGTTTTAAGCCACTTTTTCACTCTCCTTTTTCATTTTCATCAAGAGGTACTTTAAGTTTCCCAGGGTAGCGATAGCCAAATTCTGAATTTCCCCGAGATTCAGAAAGCAAGAGTGAAGCAATGCCCATAGCTCCCTGGCAGTCCTTTTGCAGACAGCTATGGTGACAAACAAATGCAGAGATGTCTTTGCAGTTCTAAGTAGTTTACATTCCTCTGCTCTACATACAACTCTTGTTCCTAATTGATGGCCCTTCCCTGGTGGCTCAGATGGTAAAGAATCTGCCTGCAATGCAGGAGACCCAAGTTTCATCCCTGTGTCAGGAAAATCCCCTGGAGAAGGGAATGGCCACCTACTCCAGTATTCATGCCTGAAGAATTCTGTGGACAGAGAAGACTGGTGGGCTACAGTCCACAGGGTCACAAAGAGTTAGACACGACTAAGCGATTAACATTTTCCCTTTAACATGACCAACTGCAGCTCCATATGCACAACAGGTACTCTACTGTGAACCCACAGATACCAGAGCCACACTGACACCTCTCTATGAGCCTGCCATCTGTGGTCACACTTAGACAGCTGGATGGGGTTGGTTTTGGGATTTTCTGGATAGTGACTCCTCCCAGTTTCCTTTCAGAATTTAGTTCCCCAGTTTGTCTAGTTCTTATATCTCCATTGTGCCATAATACTCATGGTGGTAAGTGTGATGTGAGGGGCTAAAATGTCACTTAAAATTGCTTTTCCCAAACTGCCTGTTGTTGCTATAATAGTCATGATTTGGTATTTAGTAAAGAAGACAGTTAAAATGTTGAATATTACCTGGCATGAAAATTATACTATTAATAGTATTAAAAATACAAGACGTGATAAAAGCTTAAGAACTATGTTTCAAACTCCCTTTGGGTGAGAACCTAAAAGCTTTTTATTAAAACTAGTGACATGATACTTTCTAACACCATACACAAAAATAAACTCAAAATGGATTAAAGATCTAAATGTAAGACCAGAAACTATAAAACTCCTAGAGGAAAACATAGGCAAAACATTCTCTGACGTAAATCATAGCAGGATTCTCTATGATCCACCTCCCAGAGTAATGGAAATAAAAGCAAAAATAAACAAATGGGACCTATTAAACTTAAAAGCTTTGCACAACGAAGGAAATTATAAGCAAGGTGAAAAGACAGCCTTCAGAATGGGAGAAAATAATAGCAAATGAAGCAACTGACAAAGAATTAATCTCAAAAATATACAAGTAACTCCTGAATTCCAGAAAAATAAACGACTCAATCAAAAAATGGGCCAAAGAACTAAACAGATATTTCTCCAAAGACATACAAATGGCTAACAACCACATGAAAAGATGCTCAACTTCACTCATTATCAGAGAAATGCAAATCAAAACCACAATGAGGTACCATCTCATGCTGGTCAGAATGGCTGCTATCAAAAAGTCTACAAGCAATAAATGCTGGAGAGGGTGCAGAGAAAAACTGCAGTTACATTCTTAATCTGTTGGTGGGAATGCAAACTTTAGTACAGTAACTATGGAGAACAGCATGGAGATTCCTTAAAAAGCTGGAAATAGAACTGCCATATGACCCAGCAATCCCATTGCTGGGCACACACATCGAGGAAACCAGAAATGAAAGAGACACGTGTATGCCAGTGTTCATCGCAGCACTGTTTATAATAGCCAGGACATGGAAGCAACCTAGAGGTCCATCGACAGATGAATGAATAAGAAAGCTGTGATACATATACACAATGGAATATTACTCAGCTATTAAAAAGAATGCATTTGAATCAGTTCTAATGAGGTGGATGAAACTGGAGCCTAATATACAAAGCGAAGTAAGTCAGAAAGAAAAACAACAATATAGTATATTAATGCATAAATATGGAATTTAGAAAGATGGTAACAATGACCCTATATTCAACACAGCAAGAGAGACACAAATGTAAAGAACAGACTGTTGGACTCTATGGTAGAAGGCAAGGGTGGGATGATTTGAGAGAATAGCATTGAAACATGTATATTATCATGCGTGAAATAGATTGCCAGTCCAGGTTCAATGCATGACACAGGGTGCTCAGGGCTGGTACACTGGGATGACCCTGAGGGATGCAATGGGGAGGAAGGTGGGAGGGAGGGTCAGGATGGGGAACATATGTACACCCATGGCTGATTCATGTGAATATATGGCAAAAACCACCATAATACTGTAAAGTAGTTAGCCTCCAGTTAATTCTTTAAAAAATAATAATAATAACCTTAAAAAATTAAATAAAACTAGTGACATGATACAGTTTATAATTCAGTTCTGCTTTATCACCTCCCAGCTCTACGAAATTCATCAAGCCACTTAACTACTTTGAGGTCATCATACTTTACCTCTTATTTGGAGATATATGCACCTTTAATAATAATATTGTTTGTAAAAATTCATGTTAGAAAGAAATCAGTTAATACTGTGTCAATAATACGCTAGACTTTAGTGAGATAATTTTGCTCCTAAATAAGAAGCTCAAAAATACTTTTTTCTTAGCCTTTTTGGGGGGATGTGCTTCAAATACTAGAGATTCCTAAATATTTAACCACACCATAAATTGGATCTTTGTATTAACAAATTAGTATAAACCTACAGCCTTAGAACTCAAAAGTTATTTGGTTCATATACTCAGTTGAATAGTACTCAGCAATTAAAAAAGGATAAAATAATGCCATTTCTAGCCATAAAGAAGTCAAAGTATTTTTGACTTTCCAATCTATAGTCTATACACACTATAATATACTTGACTGCCCTTATATTTATTATTAATTCAAACAAACAAAAAAATAATAATTCCTTGACCTAATCATATTCCTATTTTCTGTCTTCCTCTTACAACAAATCTTCTGGACACTTGCTTCATCTTCACTTCCCTTCCTCTTTGTATTAGTTCAAACTTTGCAGTTGGTTGTGTCCCTACCACATACTAAAATATGTCTGTCTTGTTCACTGGTTTTCAAACTTTACTGTGCAAAATAATCTCCTGGATATTTTTTAAAATTGAGATCCTTAAGTCACCCACCCGAGATTCTAATTTAAAAATCCCAAATTGGAAGGTAGGGACCTGAATATTTATCAGCACTTCTAAATTATTCTGATATAGGTTGTTAGGAATAATATCATGAATGACTAACACCCAAATCAGTGGGGAAGCCTCAATACTTAGTCACATTTGACCTTTCTGCAATATCTGACACTCTTAATGATATCTCCTGAAATTACACTTTCCGAGATGCTCAAAACCCAGGCCCTTGAAAAAGCTGGCTCCCCTCCACAAATTACTTATTAGTGAATTCTTAAAAATGAGCTGTGGATATCAACTACCCTAAGTATTTGCTGGTGTTTGATCTAAAGCTTCAGTAGCTTCAGGCCTTCCCTTATCAATGTCCTTCACAGGATTAACACACTATTAAAAGAAATGATATAAATAAAGATGAATATTTCCTGAATATTTATGAGTGCTAAGCATACACATTATCTTCTATAACAATCTCGTGAGTCATGATTTCCTTCATCACAGTTTTTTTTACTTGCTTGTTTTGTTTTTTAGAAACAGTTCCTCCTACCTAATTGTTCCCCCTACACAAGCATTACCATTGCCCAAGAAGCTTAGTGCCATTCACCAATTCTTCTACAAACCCCGAGGGCCACTTTCCTTGGGATACTGTTCCTGATGGCCTTACTGATACTCTCCACTACTGGGAGCTCCTGGCCCTATGCTTCACATCACCCACTACACTGTAAGAGGCTGATCTGATATGTGTCACCACCTCTTGTCAGTGGGCTTCTTGAATAGTACGGGCTGTATCGATCAGCCTACAGCATGTCAGTGAGTCTGGCTGGATGACTTCTTTCTTAATTTATGAAAGCTAGTTGTCATTTATTTATTTAACCCTTCAATCCTTTTGTCAGGATATTGTGCAGTATTACACAAAATGTGTTCCTTAAACCAGCTATATTCAAATCACCCTGGATGATCATTAAAACAATAGTTTCCTGTGCTCCTGGTTCGCTAGAGCATTATTTCTGAGGTTGAATCCAAGAATATTCATTTTGATAAGCACTTTAGATGAGTCCTATGAATGACAAAATTTAAAAAATATTATTTGAGTTAGAAGAGCTCTTATTAAGATTGAAGAGACCTGTCTTCTGCTAGTGACAATGCCAATAACTAACATATTTTCATGAACAAACCCTTTAAGAAAACTAGATTTTAGTTTCATTTAAAAACGGAATTAGAATAAATTATCTACAATGTCTCTTCTATCTCTAAATTTCTTTTTTTGGTTTTAATAAATTGGAAAAACTCAAGATACACTTGCAAGTAAGTTTCTTATAAGCCATATGAAATTGGCATCTATATTTTATACCTCATAAGAATGAATGAGTGCACAATCATTTCCAATCAGATCAGGATGCAGGAGACACAAGGTCAATGAATTCAAGACTGGAGACATAAGGGCAATGAATTCAAGACTGGAACTAGAGCTTTTCTTGCAATTTCATAGAGAAGAACGCTAACAAGTGATCAGACTTGCCCACTTGCCCTAATTTCGTTAATTTTTCATCTAAGTAGTTCGTAGAGAAATATTATCCATAGGTTTTTAAAGAATATAACCCCTGGACCACATGGAACAGAATCACTTAGAAGTTCCACTTAACACTGTAGTTTCCCAGGTAACACCCACCATCTACTGAACCAGAATGTTTGACCAAAAATAATTTCCTTAAAAACACTGCAGTTGACTTATTTGTCTGCCATTTGAATACCACCACTAATATACATAATCTAAGTAGTTAAATTGAGATACACATGAATAATGAACAAATTGCTCCAATGTCTAGTATAAAACCAAAAATAAATCCTGTACGGTCTTATGTAACCCAGTCTTCTGAATATGCACAGAATATACTTTTACAGTTACTTGGACTAAAAGAGCTGGTTTTCTGACTTTAAGAGTGGGAGATTCAAGGCTGTGGGCCAGGACACAATTATAATGCAGCATATAAACAGTGACTTGTGTGCTGTGCTTAGTCACTCAGTCATATCTGACTGTGACCCTGTGGCTCCTCTGTCCTTGGGGATTCTCCAGGCAAGAATCCTGGAGTATGTTGCCATGCTCTCCTCCAGGGGCATCTTTTCAATCCAGGGATCAAACCCAGGTCTCCCGGATTGCAGGCGGATTCTTTACCAACAGAGCCACCAGGGAAGCGACTAGTGCCTTAGAAATGTTCAAACATTCTGATCCAGCATAGTTCTAGGTAGCAACAGAAGTACCAATAGGATATAAGAGACGACCATAAAAGAGTTGAAAGAGGCTTAAAGGGCTAAGAAAATAAGACAGACCATGATACAAAGAGAAACAAGAAAAAGGATGATTAAGGAATGGGATAATGTTAAGTAAGGGAAACTGGTTTTGCTGAATTAACTAGGGAAAATCAGTTATGCAAGGGAAATAAGTTTTGCTGAAAGACAACCTGGCTTTGATGCTAAAATATGTGACTAGAAATCATCTGATTAGTTAGTAAACAAAAATTACACTAACAAAATGAAATGGCTATTGATAAACCATATGCAAGGGCATAGTTGATATTAAAATAAAAGAGAGTCCCTTGGACTGCAAGGAAATCCAACCAGTCCATTCTAAAGGAGATCAGTCCTGGGTGTTCTCTGGAAGGACTGATGCTAAAGCTGAAACTTCAATACTTTGGCCATCTGACACAAAGAGTTGACTCATTGGAAAAGACTGATGCTGGGAGGGATTAGGGGCAGGAGGAAAAGGGGACGACAGAGGATGAGATGGCTGGATGGCATCACCGACTCGAGGGATGTGAGTTTGAGTGAACTCCGGGAGTTGGTGATGGACAGGGAGGCCTGGCATGCTGCAATTCATGGGGTCACAAAGAGTCGGACATGACTGAGCAACTGAATTGAAGTAAAATAAATAAAATACAGTAAATAGTAAAATAAAGATATTCCTCTTCTGTCAAAAGGAAAAATAAGCAATGGGAAAAATTTTACAAGACATTAAGGTATTTGGGAAAATTATACCAAAAATTTCAAAGCTGCAGATATAATTTAACCTTTTTATAAGATAAATAAATGTCATCAATTACATATGTAAAAAGTCTATACAATTCATTATAAGCTATTCATATTTGCACATGATAAAATTTTGATACGTTAGAAATGAACTCCATGCTACAGATCAAAATGAAAATAATTTGGAACAGGTAAATTCATAGACATTACTTTCAAGAAAGTAAATGAATGACTAAAGCATCAATGAATTATTATTCACCGTTTTCCTTGGAGAAAGTTGCAAGTGTTAATTAAGTCATGATTAAAGAAAGACGGTGTGTCTATCACACACTTATCAGAAATGTATCAAGTAAAATTATAGCTTAATCGTCCCCCTTTATAATTCTATGAATAAAAATTCCAGTCTCTATTCATAGGAAAAGTTGTCTGGTATTTTTTCAAGGTCAAACTTCTCTGACAAATGTGTTTCCAATATTTTGCTCAAATGAAAAATACAAACAACTATTGTCTTTATTGGGTCCAAAATGATTTACAGACCCCTGTGACATGACTTACTCTTGGCTCAAAAAAAAAAAAAACAAAGCACATTTTTTTAGCTATAGGATTTAAGACAAACATTTTGTTCCTTTAATTAACTGTAAAGTAGTCTTAAATTTTTTATTAGAGCTTTGTAAACAATTACACATAAATTTAATAATAAAATAATAAGAAATGTAGATCAAGGTTAAAGCTTTTTTTTTTTCTTTTCCAAATTTGGTATTCAATACCCTGCTTCACCTTGCCAAAGCAAGTCTTATTCCTATTCTCTATGTGAGAGAAACAAGAATATTTCTGATGACAAATTTATTTAAGATTCAGCAACAATTCCACAGAGTGCTTTGACAAAGACAGAAATTGAGAGGGAGGTTTATTAAGTTATTTCAAACATATTTCAAGCCTTTATAACAAGGTATTTAAAATGACTATGTATATATATGTAAATTTGGCCTCATCATGTGATCACAATATTGCCTAACAATTTCTAAGTGCTTAAATATTTTAAATGACTGTAAATGCTATCTTGTATATTTTGAAGATGCCTATAAATATATCAAAGGACTTTAAAAGCTAGTTGTTTCTTAGTTACAAAGGGATATTTCAAACTACCTTATGAGCTTCTTACCAAATGCAGCAACTATTTTTTTATAGAGCCTATTTCTAAAATGCTGAATTTCTGATGTCCTTCCGAGATGGGTCAGACCAGAGCAGTAATTCTAGTGACAACCAGAGGAATCTTCCACTTGTTTTCACATCACTTAAGGTCAAATGAAATGCATAGTGCACATGCTTACTGAACAGATTAGAGACATATCCTCCAAGCCTCTAGTGAAAACAAGACTGTGAAATTTTTTTTAAGTATCTTGTGCCTAATTAAATTAAAATATAACTTCAATTCTTCTCTATAAAACATTTATAGAAAAACACAAATGTTCAAAAACCATGATTTTTCTGCTCATTACAACAATTCTGGTGCTAAATAATCAAATTTCATAATAAAAAAATGTAGGTATGAAATGTAGATTCAGATACAGACGAGAGACCAGAAAAAGGTTGTATTCCTATCTCTTGCACTTATTAAGTAAATAACCCTGTGATTTAGTCTCTCTTGGTTTCAATTCCCTTTTCTATTAATTAGGAATAATAAAATCTGCCTAAGAAGCATAACTCAATGGGTGCAAATAAGGATTTTTAGTTTAAAATGAGCCCACATAAAGAAATACCTGTGAGTAGTGAAATAATATAAAATAAGGAACAATGGTGATGCTATGTATTCCTACCAGGCTTAGAAAACACATATATATTTTTTCCCAACATATATATTTATTTTCCCAATAAGAAACTAACAGGTGAAATATGATTAAAAGCCATATTCTCAGTTCCTCAATGTTCTTTCCTCAACTTTGTTTAAGTCATCAAGGATTTACAACACCCTTCTCCCACTCCTGGAAAAATAAGTGCTTTTTAAGTTCCAGTAATTATACACTAGATAGGCTGAGCACTGAAATCCTAACAGTTGTGTTTGGTAGCTATCTTGGAGATATCTAATACGCACTAGGGTATGGAGCCCTCTTAAGTTGAATGACTTAGACACAAATTCTAAACCGCTCCCCACCACACTTCCTTCCTGGGCCAAATGTTCATCGTGAGTGAAGAATCTGGGTTCATTAAATGTTGTTAAAAGCAGTTCAGTAGAGCTGCTCAGGTTTCAATAAATACTAAACTGTGAAATATTAAAAAAATTAAACTCACTGATAGAAACATTTATATATTACCAAACAAGAATAAAATTCACTGTGAATGACTAATGTGTTCAAAGTCATTTCTTTCATGCCTTTAAGTGGCTTGGATTAGCATAAAGCGCCTTCTCAGAGTGTAGGCAACAATAAAAACTGCAATAACTCATACTTTGTAGTGACTTTCATTTTTGAATCTGGATATTCTTTAATTTTCATAATAGCCTTGGGAGGTAAATATCATTATCCTCATTTCATAGTAGATGAAATTGAGAGATTAGTAATTTGCCTACAGCTACACAGTAAGTGAACTGTACACTGATTTCAGGCCTAGGTACTGGCACTAAGATTACTGCCTTACTGAAATTTCTGTCACTAAATGGTTAGCACTTGAGAGAAACAGAGCTAAGGTGACAGCCGAGTGAAAATCTAGAAGTCAAAAACGTGAACACAAACATAAAGGCATAAAAGGAGGAGTGGAAAATAACTGAGAGGCATTTAAAAATAATAAAAAGCTAATATTTATTGATTGCTCATCATGTGCTAGGCTCTGTTTGAAAATGCATTATGTGAACTAACTGGACAAATCTTATCATAGCCCCTAAAACCAATGGCCAAAACTGTGAGGTCATCTTTGATTTCTTTCTTTCTTCTATCCTCCTGTGCAACAAATCCTGTGCTCTTTAGCTTCAAGATACAGTCTACCTAGAAACTAACCACCTCCCACAACTCTTGTACTCTCCCGGCAAGATCACTGCAGTAGTCTCCTAACTGCTCTATTTCTAAGCAAGGCCTCATTCGTCTGTTCCTTAGCCCAGCAGCCAGAATAATCTCCTTAAACCAGAAGTCAGATGGTATCATTGTTATTCTCAACACTTCCTAAATGTTTGCTCATATCCTACTCAGAACACAAGTCTTTTACAAAAAAGTTCTACTGTAAAAGGCCCTCCATGACCAGGTCTCACCCCCGCCACTCCACTGTGACCCCTATCACTCCAGGCCCACTAACCTGACTGCTAGTCCTGGATCCTTCTAGATATTCCTTGCCTTTCTAAGAAGTTGTATACTTGTTTCTGGTCTGGAAAATTTTCCTTCTTGGTCTTAGCACGATTTATTCCTCTGCTACTTCAGGTCTCTGTTCAAAGTCCGTGAGGACTTACCCATCAGCCAGTTTTATTTTTCCCTAGACCCCATCAGCCTCTGCACATATATTTGATTTGTTTGTCTGCTCATTCTGAAGGAGGGGCAATCTATCTCTCCCATGACAATGAAAGCTCCAGAGACAGATTCTGTCCAGTACATAGATATGAGAGTCTGTCGGACACGAATGGGCAACTAACACTGTCACGTAGCAAGTGTTCAATAAAAAATATGTTGAACTAAAGAATGAATTCACAGTTTAATGAGGTAAGTTGCAAATGACAATCCTTTTAGAGACAAAACAGCAGAGACAGAGGTAGAGACATAGGGAGACAGAGTTCCTTACTGTAGGTCACAGAGTAACGGCAAAACTCATATAATGGAGTTGCAGAGTGTGTGCTCCCAGCCACTGAACTACACTGCTCTCTGAACAAAGTCCAGTGGCCTAAAGCTATGCTTCTACAATAGCAGGACTGTATAATGTGCTGTCCTCACGTACGTTCCACTTTCTACAAGGCTGCTTTTTAAGAGACATCATTAAAACCTAATGTCCAGACCTTATTTTCTAAATATAGTTTCTATTAAGAACTAGAGTTCTGGAAGACACAGCTGATAAGAATGTGATTGATAGGGAAAGAACAAAGCAGGCCTCACTGTGCCAGAAAGTAAGGAAAGTCTGAAAAAGTGAAAGAAGTCTATCAAAAGAAGATAAGACTTGGTAGCTATCGTCTGCAAAGCATCATTCTGTTGCTCTCTTCAAATCCACCCTGCAAAGTAGGCATATTAGCCTAGGACACAACAATGTGTCTGAAACACAGCAGATGCTACCACATGGTCTCTGCTGAGTGGAATGATGGCATAGGAAACTGAGATCACAGTGGGTATAACACATTGATTCACGAGTTCACAGTGTCAATCGGAGAGGGAAAGGAAATAAAGGACCGAAGAGAGAAATGTGGGAGAGAAGGAATAAGGGGGGGAGGGGGGAAGAGAGAGATAATGTATAGGAAACGAGGGATGTAGGAACAATCAATATAGAAAATAACCACTTTGCAGCAAATTTTTAATAGTAAATTTTTATTTCCGGCAAGGTTCATCAATAAGATAAATAATTATTAGAGAAAAGATTTTCATACAATCCTAAAACTTTACCTCACCACTTACTTATAAGTGATAGAGGTTAAAGGCAGCTTTCCAATGGAGACCACACCATAACTACATAAAGATGTGACATCACCAATAATGGGAGAAACTAATGTCATAGGTGTCCAGATGAAGTACTCTATGACAAATGCTCAACTTGAACATGAGGAAATGATCACAGAAATCAAAGCTCAGAAATATTCTGCAAAACACTAGCTTGGACTCTTCAAAGCTGTCAATGCTATCAAAACACATGCGTGAACATATTTTAAGGCAGAGAAAATGATCCCAACAGCTAAATGCAATGCATGGTTTCTGTGTGGCTCCTAGATTGCATTAATCGCTAGCTGTGTGGGACACTATTAGCTAATTAAAGAACTTCAATATGCACTATATTTTAGTTAAGAGATTCATACTTGTGTTACATTTCTTGCCTTGCAAACTGTATTATTTTTATATAGGAGAATGTCCTTGTTCTTAGAAGTGACATGCCCAAGTATTGAGGGGTCTTGGGTCATGATGTAAGATCTCAAGTGGATCAGCAAAAAGCTGCCATCTATAGCTAGCTAACTATCCATCTGTCTGTTACAAGAAATACTGAGAAGCTAAAGTGACAATGCTTGGATGGCATCACCGACTCAATGAACATGAGTTTGAGCAAACTTCAGGGAGCCTGGAGTGTGGCAGTCCATGGTGTCTCAAAGAGTTGGACACAACTGAGCAACTGAACAACAACAAAGTGAAAATATATCATTACACTAACAATTAGTAATCTAGACAAAAATTATTGGGAATTTATTGTATTTTTTCAACTTTTCTGTTACTTTTTTTTTCCCCCAAATACAGTTGGTGGAAAGTCTATCTTTTGAGTTTCTTGATGAAATTCCAATGTGTGTGTGTGGAAGACTCTGAAAACCAGCAATCAATTTTAAGATCGGGTGCCCTACAATTTAATTCTGACACTATCTACCACGGAGATAACAACATATTCCACAAGTTAAGGGTTCAATCGTATAATACTGTCCCCCCTTGAGTCCTCCTATCCCAACCACATACATATTTCAGATATAAGTTGTAAGCTCAAGTTAACTGTGTTTCAGACCAACCAGCTATAAATCAGAGATTCCCATGACCTCCTCTTTAGGTTTGATTAGTTTGCCAGAATAGTTCACAAAACTCAGAAAAACATTTTACTTGTTAATTACCATTTTATTATTAGGCTGTAACTCAGGAATCACCAGATGGAAGAGATACATAAAGTAAGGCAAGGGCAAGTGCTCAGAACTTCTATGCCCTCTCCAGCGGGGTCCACTCTACTAGAACGTCCAGCACCTCTTCTGGGTTTACCAATACAGAAGCTCTCTGAACCACATTCTTTTGGATTTTTATGAGTGATTAAATTATTAGCTACTGGCAACTGATTCAACCTACTCCTACCTCTCCCAAAGATCAGTGGTAGGAATTAAAAACTCCATCCCACTAAATCAAATGGCTCATTCCTCTGGTAATCATTCATCATCCTTAGATGGAATCCAAAAGTCACCTCATTATGATAACAAGAGACAACTTTACAGCTTTTCAACACTTAGGAAATTCCAAGGGCTCTGGGAAATCTGAGCCAGAAATGAGGACAAATACTAAATAAGTAGTCCTTACTATATTATAAATGACAAGATCACAGGTTACATTCTAAAAATATAGGAAACACTGAAACATTTTAAAAACTGAAAAGTAAAGGTAAATTTCTGTCCCAGGTCCATTTGTGTACATACACAAGTTTTTTGGCCCTCTCAATTCTTCCAAAAAATTCCAATTCTGTAGATTTTCTCCATTGTTTACATTGATTTTCACATACAGTCTTAATGCAGTAAAGTATCTGTAACCAATGGCTAAATTTGAATATTACACAAGAACTGAAAGTAGAAATTGTGTCAAATCTACATTTTTTTCCTACCACTGGGATTCTCCTAAATATGTCAAGTTTGTGAACGGGGTCTCAGGTTAAATTCAAGGATAGATTACTTCCATAGGACACTAACCTTAGCTCCTACAGCACAGAATGCCTAGTGCTCACTTTACTCTCTTATCCAAATTGTAAGGGTTAGATTTTCCACGTGCTACACAAAACATCTTTTTAAGCCCAGCATTCCCTCAACTATCCTACAATTAATAATAGTTGCTAATAACAGTTCACTGTACAGTCATATTTTTCTCTATGTCAGCTTTTTCTAAGCCTACTTATTTCTCAAAAATGTAAGTTTATCTGTTTGTCTGTGGCAGAGACAATTAGCAACTTAAGCAGTAAATTTCTTCTTTTGGCAAGTAGAGTATTATTGCTAGGAAATAGCTACTTGTCAGGAACGATTTCCCAAACTCCTCTCCTTCTACCTGGCTCTTACCTTGTATCTGGTGGGTCCATAGGACAGCTCTCTATGAAATGTGAGCAGTCCCTTCTGGGCTGCAATTAAGCATTATGTAACACAGTTCTTCTCAAACTGACTCTGTCCTTTGAGCAGCTAAATGCAGCAGGGGATTCTGAGGAGGCCCAAGGGAACTAAGAAATGAGGAGAAGCAAAGAAAGGACCTATGGATTAACGCTAAGACAAGAGTTACTCAATTAACTTCCATCTGATACTATGTGATTGAGAAATAATTTTTTGTTTTCTTACGACTTTGAGATGCAACAAGATGGCAGAGTAGAAGGATATGCACTCATCTTCTTCTGCGAGAACTCCAAAATTACAACTCGCTGCTGAACAACCATCAACAAGAGAATATTGGATCCCACCAAAAAAAGATACCCTATGTCCAAAGGCAAAGGAGAAGCCCCAGCAAGATGGTAGGAGGGATGAAATCACATTTAGAATCAAACCCCATACCCGTCAGAGACACTCAGAGAGCCCAAACAAAACCTTATGCAGACCAGGAGACTCTACAGAGACTGAGGCAGACCTGCCTTTGAGTGTGAGTGTCTCCTGTGGAGGTACCGGTCAGCAGTGGCCTGTCGCAGGGTCAGGGGCTCTGGGTGCAGCAGACCTGGGTGTGGCATAAGCCTGCTTGGAGGAGGTCGCCATTAACCCCACATAGAGCTGCCAGAACTTACACAGGACTGGGGAAACAGACACTTGGAGGGCACAGACAGAAACTTGTGGGCACGAGGAGCCAGGAGAAAGGAGCAGTGACCCTACAAGAGACTGACCCAGACTTGCCTGTGAGTGTCCAGGAGTCTCCAGCAGAGGTGTGGATCGGTGTTGGCCTACTGCAGGTTTGGGGGCATTGAGTGTGGCACGGCGTGCACAGGACATTTTGAAGGAGGT
Organism: Capra hircus; assembly: GCF_001704415.2. Lineage (NCBI taxonomy): Eukaryota > Metazoa > Chordata > Mammalia > Artiodactyla > Bovidae > Capra > Capra hircus. The sequence goes on along the minus strand of NC_030828.1, from coordinate 50,778,594 downwards.
CACCATTATCTTCATTACCTCCACCATAGTTTGGTCTCAGGTCAAACAACAGGGAGGGAACACAGCCCTGCTCATCAACAGAAAATTGGATTAAAGATTTATTGAGCATGGCCCTGCCCATCAGAACAAGACCCAGTTTCCCCTACAGTCAGTCTCTCCCATCAGAAAACTTCTATAAGCTTCTTACCCTTATCCTTAAGAGGGCAGACAGAATGAAAATCACAATAACAGAATACTAATCCAACTGATCACATGGAACACAGCCTTGTCTAACTCAGTGAAACTATGAGCCATGCTGTGTAGGGCCACCCAAGATGGACAGGTCATGATGGAGAGTTCTGAACAAAACGCGGTCCACTAGAGAAGGGAATGGATAACCACTTCAGTATTCTTGCCTTGAGAACCCAAAGAACAGTATGAAAAGGCAGAAAGATATGACACTGAAAGATGAATTTCCCCAGTCTGTAGGTGCCCAATATGCTACTGGAGAAGAGGGGAGTAATAACAGAAAAGAATGAAGAGATGGACCCAAAGCAAAAACAATGCCCAGCTGTGGATGTGACTGGTGATGAAGTAAAGTACAGTGCTGTAAAGAACAATATTGCATACGGACCTGGAATGTTAGGTCCATGAATCAAGGTAAATTGGAAGTGGTCAAACAGGAAATGGCAAGAGTGAACATCGACATTTTAGGAATTAGTGAACTAAAATTGACAGGAATGGGCAATTTTAACTAAGATGACCATTATACCTATTACTGCGTGCAAGAATCCCTTAGAAGAAATGGAGTATCCCTCATAGTCAGCAAAAGAGAATGAAATGCAGTTCTTGGGTGCAATCTCAAAAATGACAGAATGATCTCTGTTCATTTCCAAGGCAAACCATTCAATATCACAGTTATCAAGTCTATGCCCCAACCAGTAATGCAGAAGAAGCTGAAGTTGAACAGTTCTATGAAGACCTACAAGACCTCTTCATTACAGGAGACTGGAATGCAAAAGTAGGAAGTCAAGAGATACCTGGAGGCAAATTTAGTCTTGGAGTACAAAATGAAGCAGGGCAAAGGCTAACAGAGTTTCGCCAAGAGAACACACTGGTCATAGCAAACATCCTGTTCCAGCAACACAAGAGAAGACTCCACACATGGACATCACCAGATGGTCAATACTGAAATCAGATTGATTATATTCTTTGTAGCCCAAGATGGAGAAGCTCTATATAGTCAGCAAAAACAAGACCAGGAGCTGACTGTGGCTCAGATCATGAACTCTTCATTGCCAAATTCAGACTGAAATTGAAGAAGGGAAAACGACCAGACCATTCATGTATGACCTAAATCAATTCCCTTATAATTACAGAGTGGAAGTGGCAAATACATTCAAGGGATTAGGTCTGACACACAGTGCCTGAAGAACTATGGACAGAGGTTCATGACTTGTACAGGAGACAGTGATCAAGACCATCCCCAAAAAAGGAAATGCAAAAAAAGAGAAATGGCTGTCTGAGGAGGCCTTACAAATAGCTATGAAAACAACAGAAGCAAAAGGCAAAGGAGAAAAGGAAAGATATACCCATTTGAATGCAGAGTTCTAAAGAATAGCAAGGAGAGATAAGAAAGCCAGTGATCAATGCAAAGAAATAGAGGAAAACACTAGAACAAGAAAGATGAGAGATCTTTTCAAAAAAATTAGAGATACCAAGGGAACTTTTCATGCAAAGATGGGCACAATAAAGGACAGAAATGGTTTCGACCTAATAGAAGCAGAAGATATTAAGAAGAGGTGACAAGAATACACAGAAGAACTATACAAAAAAGATCTTTGTAACCCAGATAAACACGATGGTGCGATCACTCACCTAGAGCCAGACATCCTGGAATGGTAAGGATGGGCCTTAGGAAGCATCACTACAAATAAAGCTAGTGGAGGTGATGAAATTCCAGTTGAGCTATTTCAAATCTGAAAAGGTGATGCTGTTAAGGTGCCCCACTCAACATACCAGCAAATTTGAAAAACTCAGCACTGGCCACAGGATTGGAAAAGGTCAGTTTTCATTCCATTCCCCAGAAATTCAATGCTAAAGAATGTTCATGCTACCTCACAATTTCACTCATCTCACATGCTAGCAAAGTAATGCTCAAAATTCTCCAAGCCAGGCTTCAACAGTACCTGAATCAAGAACTTTCAGATGTTCAAGCTGGGTTTAGAAAAGGCAGAGGTAGTGGAAATCAAATTGTTAACATCATTTGGATCATCAAAAAACATCTCCTTCTGCTTTATTGACTATGCCAAAGACTTCAGACTTGTGGATCACAACAAACTGTGGAAAATTCTTAAAGAAATGGGAACACCAAACCACCTGACCCGCCTCCTGAGAAATCTGTATGCAGGTCAAGAAGCAACAGTTAGAACTGGACATGAAAAAAGGGAAAGGAGTATGTCAAGGCTGTATATTGTCACCGTGATTATCTAACTTCTATACAGAGTACATCATGTGAAATGCCAGGCTGGATGAAGCACAAGCTAGAATCAAGATTGCCAGGAGAAATATCAGTAACCTCAGATACGCAGATGACACCACACTTATGGCACAAAGCAAAGAAACTAAAGAGCCTCTTGATGAAAGTGAGAGAAGAGTGAAAAAGTTGGCTTAAAACTCAACATTTAGGAAACTAAGATCATGGCATCTGGTCCCATCACTTCATGGCAAATAGATGGGGAAACAATGGAAACAGTGACAGACTTTATTTTGGGGGACTCCAAAATTACTACAGATGGTGACAGCAGCCATGAAACTAAAAGATGTTTGCTTCTTGGAAGAAAAGTTATGACCCACCTAGACAGCATATTAAAAAGCATAGACATTACTTTGCCAACAAAGGTCCGTCTAGTCAAAGCTTTGCTTTTTCCAGTAGTCATGTATGGATGAATGTGAGTTAGACTATAAAGAGAGTTAGACTATAAAGAAAGCTGAGTGCCAAAAAACTGATGCTTTGAACTGTGGTGTTGGAAGAAACTCTTTAATCCCTTGGACTGAAAGGAGATCCAACCAGTCCATCCTAAAGGAAATCAGTCCTGAATAACCACTGAAAGGACTGATGCTGAAGCTGAAACTATAATACTTTGGCCACCTAATGCAAAGAATTGACTCACTGGAAAAAACCCTGATGCTGGGAAAGATTGAAGGCGGGAGGAGAAGGGGTCGACAGGGTGAGATGGTTGGATGGCATCACTAACTTCATGGACATGAGTTTGAGTTGGGAGTTGGTGATGGTCAGGGCAGCCTGGCGTGCTGCAGTCCATGGGGTCACAAAGAATCGGACATGACTGAGCGACTGAACTGAACTGAAGCCTTTGTGACTTGATTCTGTTATGGCATGTATTGTTCTGTTCACTACTACATGTAGTAATCAGTTGTCAGAAAACTTTTCCAAAGAAGGACCGCTAGCTTAGGTTTACTTACTAGAGTTGCTTTCTAACACTAAGTCTCCGCTATCAGAAGGGATAGGGAAGACTGTCAGAAATGATGCTAATCATACTTAATCTTTGTTTGTTTGTTTAGTCTCTAAACTCTGCAGTTGAATATAAGCTGCATGCAGTCAATGGTCTCTTCTGCTTGATTTTTTTCCTTAACTCTATTCCCACTACCTAGCCTAGTGTCTGATACACATGGGCATATAATCCGTTTTCAGAAACTGACTGACTGTTTGATCCTGATGACATTTCTGCCTACCAGCGAATAGAAAGGTAAATAGGAGAAAGCAATTGATAGCCTGTTGGTGATGGTGATTTCTGATTCCAGGAAAACAATGTCATATCCAGAGTCACTTCAGAGTCATTTTATGGCATTTCTAAGCTACTCAGAAGTTTTGTGGATAAACAGGGAGATATGTGCATGCATGCTCATATGTGCATACATACACACACACACAAAACAAATCAGATCCCAATTATCACTCTTCCTTTTTTCCCAATTATCCAACCAAAGAGGCTCATCTTATGAAAGTAACATCTCTTACCTCTCATACCTGACTGGTTATCTTATTTCTAAAAATAATAGTAATGCTGAGAGAAAATGTGCTGGTCTTAGTTAATAAGTTAATCCCCCAAAGACAATATATCTAATAGATTGGGTACCCAACCTCAGGCAGACCATCCACATTGAGGAGGGATAGTTTTAAGTGTAGTAGGGCTTGGTACAAGTTGTAGAGGAAAGAAACCACTCTGGTAGTTTAAACAAAGGACCTTTATTACAGGATATAAAATGGTTTACAGAACCATTGAGAAGGCCCAGAGGCAGATTCTAGGCTAGGCTTCCAAGACTATTGCCTCATTCCTGCCACTAGTGTCTACCCTTTGCAGTTGACTATAAGAGAAGGCGATGGCACCCCACTCCAGTACTCTTGCCTGGAAAATCCCATGGACGGAGGAGCCTGGTAGGTTGCATGAAGCTGGTAGATACCTGGTAGGTATCACGAAGAGTCAGACACAACTGAGCGACTTCACTTTCATGAATTGGAGAAGGAAATGGCAACCCACTCCAGTGTTCTTGCCTGGAGAATCCCAGGGACAGGGGAGCCTGGTGGGCTGCCGTCTATGGGGTCGCACAGAGTCGGACACGACTGAAGCGACTTAGCAGCAGCAGCAGCATAAGCTGCTGCTCCTTTCACTATTAAGAAAGCAGCTGCTGCGGTGGGAACTGCCAGCTCCAGAACTGCTCTGTCATCCTCTATACCAGAAGAACAATAATGACCTTAATCTCCATGCTTTCCTGTCCTTAATTCATTTCCAAATTCAAGTCTTACTTAAACCTGTCTGAAAAAATCTAAGATACACAGAAACCCTGTTGAAATCTGCCTGGGTAATGCAGCTTTCAGTCTTTCAACCTTTGTAGTTCAGGAAGGGTCCCTAGCGGGAGGTTGGCATAGACAATGAACTAAGCAACCCAACAACATGCTGGACACCTTGACTGGCCTATGTCCCACAATGCCTTTAAAAACACCTCTAGTCACAGGAAAACCCAGAATCCCCTTCTCCCAAGGTCCTGCTCTTCTTAAGTTGCCTCCTTTACTAGGTCATCATTCTCCCCAGACTATAAGCACCTCCCTGAAGGTTCATAAAACATTATTCCTTCCTTGAAAAATGTCACCAGTTACAGGTGAGCCAGCTGCCTGGTACCTTAAACAACATCCAGCCCTAAGGGCCAGAGAGCTCACCAGTATGTCTTACAACTATTCTCTGTTCAACTCAGTCACCACGAGGAGCCCCTATCTCCCCAGTCATCCAGCATTAAACACTAACACTTGTGTTCCAGAGCCCTTCAGCCCTTCCCTCACAAGCTTTATTACTATTCCCTTGAAAACTTGCTCCCTGATACTCTAAGTTTTCTCTGAAACTCATTTCTACTCATGAGCCCTTAATATCAGATACTTGCTCTCTGGAAGACATGCTTCCCCTGCCAACAAGAGGTTTTCTGTTTTATTTCTCCCACACACAGAAGTAGAAATAAGAAGAGTAAGAAAGGCACAGAAGTCAAGTGTCCTGTTTGTTCTTCCTTGATATTTCTGAAGTATCTCCTCCCTCCTTCAAAACGCTAGCTCCTTTGAAATGCTTGCCGTCAGATTCTATTACTCCATACCTTCCCTAGTTGTCCTCACCTCTGGCATTCTTCTTATTACATCCATTATTCAGTGATGATTTTTGGTTCATGGCTTACTGTATCACTATTTACAACTGAGGCTCTCATCATCCTTAGTTACATTAAAGGTCAGGAATATGATCCATCTTACATGATGGCCTCTCATTTCTTTGGTATTCTTTTTTCAATGATATTTTATTCCATCTTATCTCAGTCACCCATGTACATGGTGATACAACAGACCCTGTTGTCACTGACAACTACACCTCCCACCCGACTATCATATCTAATCCTTCCAGTCCACTTATTCTAAAATTATCATTCCAAAAATTTCCAGATCTCACTAAGGTCTCTTCAAAGAAAAACATAGCAGATCTTTACTATTCATCACCTTCTTCGTATCATCATATAACACTTGCTCAGCCAAGCTTCAACAGTTTAGCAATGTGATTTGCCTGCATACACCCTGTCTGTCTTTGTTACTCTTTGTACCCCCTTACAAACACACAAGCCAAGAACTGCATGTAGCAGAATGAAACTGGACCATTACCTTACATTTTATACAAAATCAACTCAATGGATAAGGACTTGAAAGCAAAACTTGAAAACTCCTAAGAGAAAACTTAGGCAGCAAGCTCCTTGACATCAGTCTTAGCAATGATTCTTTTGGATTTGACACCAAATGCAAAGGCAACAAAAGCAAAAATACACAAATGGGACCACATCCAAATAAAAATCTTCGCACAGCAAAGGAAACCATCAACAAAATCAAAAGGCAATCTACAGAGTGGGAAAAATATTTGATAAGGAGCTAATATCCAAGATACATAAAGAACACATAAAATTCAATAGCAAAAAACCCCAGACAGTCCAATCAATAAATGGGCAAAGGATCTGAACAGATATTTGTTAGAAGATCTATAGATGGTCACCAGGCACATGAAAAGATGTTTAACATCACTAACCATTAGGGAGACACAAACCAAAACCATAATGAGATATCACATCACACCTGTCAAAATGACTATTATCAAAAAGACAAGAAATAACAAGCGTGAGCGAGGATGTGGAGAAAAGGGAATTCCTACATACTACCGGTGGGGGTGTAACTGGCGCAGTCACTATGAAAAACAGTTTGTAGGGTCCTCAAAAAATTAAAAATATAACTACCATACGAAACAGCAATTCCCCTTCTCAGTACTTACAAAATCAGTGAATCCAAAAGAGCTGCACCACCTATTCACTACAGCATTATTTACAACAGTCAAAACACGGAAGCAACTTAAGAGTCCATCAGCAGATGAAAGCATAAAGAAAATGTGACATCTATATCTGTAGCTATCTCTATATACATATAGATAGATAAATAAATCATCCATTAAAAAGGAATAAAAGCTTGTCATTTGCAATAACATGGATGGGCCTGGATGGTATTATACTAAGTGAAATAAGTCAGACAGAAAAAGATAAATACCATGTGATCTTACATACATGTACAATCTAAAAACAAAAAATAAAACAAAACAAACTTCAAGATCATGCATATAGACAACAGATTGGTGATTGCTTGAGGCAGGGGGTAAATGGTGGATGAAATGGGTGAAGGGAGTCAAAAGGCACAAATTTCCAGTTATAAAATGAATAAGTCTTGGGGAACTAATGTATAGCACGGTGACTGTAGTTAATAATACTGTACTGCATATTCACAAGCTGCTAGGAGAGTAGATCTTAAAAGTTTTTCATTACAAGAAAAAAAAATGTATGCCTATGTATGGTGACAGATGTTAACTGGATTTAATGTGTTGATCATTTTTCAATAGTTATTAAATCATTGCATTATATACCTGAAACTAATATAAAATTATGTAATTGTACCTCAAAAAAAAAAAAAAAGCCCAGTAGCTGAACATTAATAGTTCATTCAGCAGTACCAATCATAAGTTTATGACCATACAATTCAAGGAATTCTCTAACAACTCCAGAATGACCTATTACTACTACACTTCTCTAGTAAATCCACTCTCCCACAGTAAATTAAGATGGTTTGCACTCAAGTTTCCCAGAACTTTTCATCCCATCATCCTCAGTTGATGACCACTGCTCGATACATAAAGAAAATATTGTAAAGTAAAAAAACAAATAAATAAAAATTAAAAGAGAAAATAAACAGCATATAATGAAGATTCTTTCACTTGCCTACCATTAAATTCTCCCAAATCACCTACATCTCTGTCTCCATAACATTCCTTCCATCATGTTACGAGGAAAGCAGCGTTTCTACTCCTCTCTCTCCTGGATTCTGTCTCTTTTCGAGTACTCGAATAATTCTTTCCTACTAGTTAGTTCATTTCAATACATCAACCAATGTCACTTAATCTACGCAACATCCACAGAAACACACCTACAAGCATAAATTGTCTGGAATCCATACTTGCCTCCAGCGAAAGCCCATTTCCCTCGGAGAAGGCAATGGCACCCCACTCCAGTACTCTTGCCTGGGAAATCCCATGGATGGAGGAGCCTGGAAGGCTACAGTCCATGGGGTCGCTAAGAGTCAGACATGACCGAGCAACTTTATTTTCATTTTTCACTTGCATGCATTGGAGAAGGAAATGGCAACCCACTCCAGTATTCTTGCCTGGAGAATCCCAGGGGCGGGGGAGCCTGCTGAGCTGAGGTCTATGGGGTTGCACAGAGTCAGACACAGCTGATGCGACTTAGCAGCAGCAGCAGCAAAGCCCATTTCCCTATAGTAGTAAAACTCTTCAAAGGTCTCTACCCTGTTTGTACCTATTCCTTCACGTCACTGTTCTTCATTGTGCTTAGTCTCTCAGTCGTGTCTGATTCTTTGAGACCCCACAGCTTAGCCTGCCAGATTCCTCTGTCCATGGGGATTCTCCAGGTAAGAATACTGGAGTGGGTCACCATGCCCTCCTCAAGGGGACCTTCCCAACCCAGGAATTGAATCCCACATTGTAGGGGAATTCTTTACTGTCTGAGCCACTAGAAAAGCCCACATTCTTCATTAAATATACTCATATACTGCTTTATCAGAGAAGGCAATGGCATCCCACTCCAGTACTCTTGCCTGGAAAATCCCATGGATGGAAGAGCCTGGTAGGCTGCAGTCCATGAGGTCGCTAAGAGTTAGACACGACTGAGCGACTTCCCTTTTGCTTTTCACTTTCATGCAGTGGAGAAGGAAATGGCAACCCACTCCAGTGTTCTTGCCTGGAGAATCCCAGGGACAGGGGAGCCTGGTGGGCTGCTGTCTATAGGGTCACACAGAGTCAGACACAACTGAAGCGACTTAGCAGGAGCAGTGCTTTATCTTCATCACTCTAATGAAATGGTTTTAATGAGAACACCAAAGACCTCCATTTCACCAAAGCAAATGAGACATTATCTGTTCTCATCTTACCCAACCGTTCAGTAGAACTTGATACAATTGACTATTCTCTCTTCTTGAAAACTTTTGTAGGTTTCCCAGACTCTTGAGTTTACTTTACTTAATGCACAACTACTTTTTACTAGGACCTCAATCTCCTCCAAACTGGGAAAATCTTCAAGGCTTTTAACACAGTCCTAGAATGCTTTCTTTTCTCTTTCTATACTCAACCTATGTGACCTCATTCAGCTCCCCATGACTTCAAGTACCAAGTATACACTGATAACTCTCAAACTTATACTTCTTATCTGGATGGAACTCATCCCTGAGAATAAGACTCAAATCTAATTGTCTATCATCTTGTCCATTTCCAATTTCCCTTGTCAAAAGAGAGGTTATTTTCACTCAAAATATACCTCCCCCAAAACTGAGTAAATGACATGACCTTTCAACAGCTACAAAACAAAAAAATCTTAGATTCATCTTGGCTTATTTATTTCTCCTATACCACATGCCCAATCCAGCTATTACTCCTGTCAGATATACCACCAAAATATATCCCAAATTTGGTAGCTTCTTCCCATTTCCACTTTTCCAGCCCTTTTCAAGTTCACCTTCACGTCCTGCCTATATAACAATGGCAGCAATTTTATTGGTTCCCTGCTCCTTCTCCAGCTTCCCTTCTGAGCAAGAGTGATCTTAACTTTTTCTTTTTTGAAGTCAAGTTACTATCCTGCATCAAATTGTCAATGAAACACAATTATACTTAAGATTAAACTTTTAAGCATAACCCCAAAATCTGTCTATAATTTGAGGTCTCTCTGAACACAGTTTCTCTCTCCATTTTCTTCATTCACTTCATTTTGATCACAGTCACAGTCTGCCTTTTAACACCTGGAGATCATTTCATTCTAAAGAATATGCTCTTGCTGTTCTTTCAAATTAGAGTTTTTCTCATCAGTGCAAATTTCACCTCAGCAGAGAACTTGCCTGATACCGGCCTCAGTCACTCTCTACCATATTTTCCCATTTTATTCTCTATTGGTAGCATATAATATCCTGAACATATTTCACTTCTTGGTTTAGCATATTTATTCACTGCCTTCTTCTTTTGAATGTGAACTCTCTGAAGGCAGGGGCTCAATTTTCTTAGTTTGCTCTCCCAAGTACTTAGATCAGTGCCTGGCCTACTGTTACCTGACTCAGTGCTTTAACAATAATTACATGTCACAAAACCTCATACGTCTTACTCTAAAATTTTTACTTATATATGACATGTCTTTCAGTTCAGTTCAGTCACTCAGTTGTGTCCGACTCTTTGCAACCCCATGAATCGCAGCACGCCAGGCCTCCCTGTCCATCACCATCTCCCGGAGTTCACTCAGACTCATGTCCATCGAGTCAGTGATGCCATCCAGCCATCTCATCCTCGGTCATCCCCTTCTCCTCCTGCCCCTAATCCCTCCCAGCATCAGAGTCTTTTCCAATGAGTCAACTCTTCGCATGAGGTGGCCAAAGTACTGGAGTTTCAGCTTTAGCATCATTCCTTCCAAAGAAATCCCAGGGTTGATCTCCTTCAGAATGGACTGGTTGGATCTCCTTGCAGTCCAAGAGACTCTCAAGAGTCTTCTCCAACACCACAGTTCAAAAGCATCAATTCTTTGGCGCTCAGCTTTCTTCACAGTCCAACTCTCACATCCATACATGATCACAGGAAAACCCATAGCCTTGACTAGACGGACCTTAGTTGGCAAAGTAATATCTCTGCTTTGAATATACTATCTAGGTTGGTCATAACTTTTCTTCCAAGAAGTAAGTGTCTTTTAATTTCATGGCTGCAATCACCATCTGCAGTGATTTTACCTCTAGGAATATCAAAGAAATGACATGACTTAATATGCTACCCGAAAATGTGACATGGAAAGATTTCAATCACCCATGTTCAGATGATTTATACCGTTTTTTCACTGTTCTGCATATTTCCTAATTGAATACATAACAAAACATTACCAACAACACTGAAGAGTCACCTGTTCATTTATGCAGACATTCATTCCTTTAATTTAGTGTGTTCCCCGAATCCATATGCTGAAGTCCTAATCCCCAGTACCTCAGAATGTGACCATCTCTGGAGACAGGGTCATTAAAGAGGTAACTAAGTTAAAATTAGGTCATTAGAGGGTCACTGATAGAATATGACTGGTGTCCTTAGAGCCTGGGACATATACACACATGTGATGACATGGGGAGGAGAAAATGGCCATCTCTAAGTCAAGGAGAAAGTCGTCAGAAGAGACCAACCTCTGACTTCTAGCCTCCAAACTTGTGAGAAAATAAACTTCTGTCATTCAAGCCAGCCAGTCTACGGTACTCTGTTATGTTAGCTCTCCTAAGCTAACTGACAGCTGAAAATAGCAATAGGTAATACAGCATGCTTTGCTCGGTAGCATCGGAGGCTCAATTATACCTTTTGAAATTAAATAAAACAAAAATTTAAGATTCATACCATTTAGTATTTGCATATCTATTTTTATTCTTTCTAAAGGATGGTATATTCTAGTACCATTTCCCACGTTCAGATAAATACCTTTATGGAGAAATCAAATGAATTACCTATAGTACTCCTACAAGCTAGAAGACATGGCAAGCTAATGCATCTTTTTCCCCCACTTCAAATTCTTTGTGTGAGTGTAAATGTCAAAATTTAATCTTGTTCTTTCATTTATCTTTCTGTATTACAGCTAACGAATGCTTAAAAGTATTTTTTTTAAGAAGCTCACATCATAGATTTTCTCAAAGAACATCTCAAAAGCACAGTTCAAGAGTGTTCTACTCTTGAGATTTAGTCTTTACCACAGAATTCTCCAGGATTAGAGAACTACCATCTCAAGTCAGCCAGAAAGTTAGAAAGTTAAGTCGCTCAGTCGTGTCCAACTCTTTGCGACCCCGTGGACTGTAGCCCACCAGGCTCCTCCATCCATGGGATTCTCCAGGCAAGAATACTGGAGTGGGTTGCCATTTCCTTCTCCAAGAGATCTTCCCGTCCCAGGGATCAAATCCAGGTCTCCTGCATTAGAGGCAGATGCTTGAACCTCTGAGCCACTAGGGAAGCCCTCCAGTTAGCCAAGTGACTCTGAATTATTGTAACATAATTTGAGCACTCATTAGAAAGTTCCACTAAGGAAGTTCAAGCTGGTTCTGGTTGTTAAGGATTCACAAGAGTGCTGTGATAGCAAGTAATCTACACAATTTGCTCTTTTGATAAGCCAAATGTGGAACATGTTTGTTGTCTTCATGTCTAAATAAATGAAACAATATTTATATATAACTGTTATCTTTTTCCAACTGCAACTTAATATATGCCTGTTTTATATATAAAAAGTACAACTTTAAAAATTAAAATAATTTATAGGGCCAGTATCATTTTTGTAAGATTTTGGTGTATATGCCTCTAGCCACTGCATACTAAACTCACCTCTATCCCCACTTTCTCTGTCTCTCTTATTCTTAATGGGATTTACACTGTGGACATGCTGATTTGAGTATCTGAAGGACAAACCATATTCTAATATGTGAGTATGGCAATGTACTTTAACTTAACTATGACTGATAAAATTTAAGAGGTTTTCCTTTTCTTGTTTTATAAATATTCCTCTATAAATCCATTTATTTTTATAAAATTTCAATTATTTCCATATGGGATATTACTCAGTTTGGATTTTCTGAACCAAAGGGCTTGCTAATTTCAAATTTTAGATATACTGTCACGTTGTCCTTAGGACACTCTAATCAGTTTATTCTCCAACAAAGAGTTCATGTAAATTCTAATGTGCTCATAGATTTGCTGCCACCAGATCACATGTTTAACTGCTAATGAATTTGGCTATATCATCACATTCATTGACTTTGATGGTTTCACCTATTATAGATCACCTAATCACTGCTAGTTTTTTCTATATTGTCTTGTTTGTATATTAAACCTTTGATGCATCTGCATTGCAAATTTCTTTTACACTATATAATTTTCTAACCTTATTTTTGTTTCTTTTTATCAAAGAGAAAAATGATTTTTCCATAATGAAACCTTTTAGTATTTTTCTTAATGATTCTTGCCTTTGAGTACTATGAAAATAAAATTTATTCACATTTTATTCCAGTATTTTAAAAGTTAAATATTAAACATTTGGAATTTATTTTGATCTGTTGTGATAAGGAAATGTTACCTTAAGTATTATCTCTATATTATTTACTAAATAATCAATATTTCTCCATATTATAAAATTTATAGCCTAAAAGGAGAACTGCCATTACTTACTTGGGCTCATTTTTCTAATAACTTTTTATTCTCATTGAATTCCTTGTCAATTTTGTCACCAATATTTTAATTACATGTCAGAAATTGACAGGGTAAGTTTTGTATTATTATTCTCTCTTTACCATAAGTTTCCTGATGTAGTCCTTCAATGGAAAGGTTTATTCTCAAATAAAATTGGGAATTATTTGGTCTCCAAACTAAGGATTCCATTGTGTTGAGAGTGCAAAGTTAATGGATTCTAATAAATGCATAAACTATTCTGAGAGAAATGACATCTTTACAATACTGATATATCTCATTCAAGAGACTTATAATGCAATGTATTTGTTTCTTCAGTCTCCCTCATGAAGTCTTATGGTTTTATAAGCTCCTGTACATGCCTTGTTAAGCTTAGTCTTGGCTTACCACGCTTCTGTTACTTGGGTAGACTGTTTCTATTACTTGTGATAACACAAACATTTAATTTTCAACTGGTAGGGCTGAGTTTTAAAAGTAGGCCACTGAATAATACATATTTATCTTATGACCAGGTATATTGATAAATTTCTAGCATTTCTAGTATATTTATGATTTTCAGATTTCTGGAATTTCTAGATTAATTTAAGATTTTATCCTCAAAAAGAATAAACTTAGAGAAATATGTTACCTGTATTTAAATGCCTAAATGGTTCTCATTTGAAAGAGATAGTCCTTTTGAATACCTCCAAGGCAGAGACTCTTCTGATGTGTAGAAGTAGCAAGACTGTTGTTTGAGTCTTAGTCTTAAAATATGGAAAAAAAAAAAAAAACTTTTCAACGAGCTCTCCAACAATGTAATCATATAAAAACAACTGCTAAGTGTCATTGAGAGTTTTCTTCCAGGCACGGTGCCACACTTTCCATGCATCGTCTCTTTCAATCCCCTCAACCACACTGTGAGGTAGTATTATTACTAGCTTCATTTTACAATCAAAGAGACTGAAGCATAAAAAAAGCCAAGCTCTCTGAGCCAGCAAAGGTAGAACAGATATACCCAGCTGGACTGAGCCACAGCAAAAGCTCTTAACCACTACACTGTAGTTACCTTTCTGTCGTTGTTCTAAAGGAACTAGACAGATGTTCTAGAATACCATAAAAATGAAATAATGCTTTAATTTGGAATGGCAAATATGATCCCTGAAATTTCTTCCCATTTCATTTTAAAGATTCTCTTATCTTGTATTCTTTGTGGAAGATAAACCCATGCCTTCAGCCAAGATTCTCCCAGGATTCCAGCATCCATCTGTTCTGGTCCTCAAAGTCTGGAAATTAAACTATCAAATAATAGAGTGCATGAAAGTTATAGGAAGCAAGGGGAAGGATATAAAACACATGCCGATGGCAACATCCTTACACATTTTGCTGAGGACAATTCTTGTTCCCCCTTGTATCACAGGATTCAGAATGTATCCTTGACTTTAACCTCAGCCAATACACACACACACACACACACACACGCACACACACGCACGCGCACACACACTGTCTACCCCATCCTGCCATAGTATGTGGCATATCGTTTATGACATGTAATGAACTGGTGGCATCCTGTATATAGTAACATATGAGTTATTTTATAGATTACAAATCATATATATTATCTATTATATAAAACAACCTATACTTTAAAGATTATTATGTTAATAGAAGCATTAAAAAGCAGATTCAAAGAAACTATATTTCTGGTTACATGATAGATTTAAAGAGTGAGTGAAAGCAAAATAAATGGTCTTCATCCTTTCTACATGCATTAGGATAAAGACATGTTATTTAAAACAGATTCAACAACCAATTGATAAGACCAGGAATCTGCCTGGATGCATCTTTCTAGATACAGATGATTTTAAGTGCACTATAAATCTGAAACTTGTACGTGAAATGTCTGAAGCATCAAATTGTTTACGATCATTTTACCAGACTTTTAGGATCTTAGAGCGTCTGTTCCTTCTAAAGCCCTCAGAGATATGCAAAAATAAAACAGCCAACTGAATGGCATCCAAAACAAAACACCACTTTCATTTTCAACAGTGACTTCAAGTGGGAAAAGTATTCTAATTACTTCTCACCTCAATTTTCTACATTAGTAATTTATTTTTATGTCACCACCTATAAAATTGACTAAATAACAGCAACCTATCAAATAGGACAATCTGCTAAACTGTGTACTGGCTACAGTGATTCTGAAGAGGAAGAGATTAGTTTTGGTGTATTCAGCGGAGAATTCACTGGAGACTGTAAAGATTAGGAGGGCAAGTGTTCCAGGCTCAGGAAAAAACCCAAGCCCAAATACAGAGAGAGAAATATGGCCTCCTATGTATGGAAAGATGAGACTAACAGAGAAACTAAAGCAGAGGGTTAAAGAATATATAGCAGTAATAGTAAACAGGCTTCAGCAGGAAGAGTGTGCATGTGTGAGTGTGTGTGTGTGTGTGTGAGTATACGTCCCAGTGCAGAGGCAGAGACTGTACCCAGGGAAGATAGTACACAGAGGGCCACAAAATAACTTGCTGAGTTTATTCTTTCTTTCTTGCGTACAGGTGAGCTATTAAAAATAGAAGCAGGATCTTGGAATCTACGTGATGATGCAAAGATAGCTCATTTTCAAACATATTAGAACATTCAGAAACTAACATACATAATTTCTAGGTAGGTTCCGGGAGGTGTTCTAGTTTCAAAAATATTCCTGAAAAAAAAAAAAAACAGATTCTAAAATATTTTCCCCTCAGTATTCTCACAGGATATTCCACAGATCAAAATATATAGGTTTTACTGCTCTAATATGTATTCATATTCCACTGGTTTCAATTGTTTAGTCTCTGTTTCAGCAAATTTATTTATTGTTAATATTCTGAAAAATATAATAAAATCAAGAATGTTTTTAAATTCACAGTGATACCTTTTTCTCTTGCCTTATTTTATGAAGAAATCAAAATCCATACCTGTGTAATAATAAATTAGCCTACCAACAAAACATCTATGTAGTTAAAAATACATACGACTTTCCTAAGCACTAGACTTTGTTCCTGAATTATAAATTGATTAAGGTATGTTTTTAATATTGTGTTTAGTGTGACTGTCTCACATTGATTATTTACGTAAGGCTCTTAATTCATTTTCATCACTTTTGCTAAAATATATGGTATAAATTGTGACAATGAAGTATAAAGTAACAGCATACAGGTATAACAAGCTATTTGCATTTAAATTAATTTAATCCAGCTAATTATGTTTCTCTAATATTTACTTAGCATACAAAATTATTGACACATAGTATGGACAATTCTGTATATATTGTACATGTACAACAAAACAAACACAAGATATGAATGACTTTCTACGTATTGTACATGTACAATAGGACATGTTCCTCCTTGTTTTACTTACTCCAGAATTCATGATTCCAAAAAAAATAAATACAAAAGACAATTTCTAAGTTGCAAGTCCACTCTCTATCAGTACACACTGTTAGTCACTGTTTAATCCACATCATCAGGAATGCAGAGGTGGGAGAGGGGGCTAAAGTCCTGGAATCTATGCCAGTTCTTCACTATATTCCATCTATTGCCAGACAGCCTGTTTTTGACCTTAGAATGGGAGAAGGTAAATATCAACGAGGAAGCACTTGCCTTAGCCAATAGCTTTTATCTACACATTACCTCAATCTGCATAAAAACTTTCAAAGCACTGTCAACTATTCACATATGCTATCTCATCTATTTCTGTAACATCCATTGAGCTAGAGGAGGACTAATGTTATCACCATTTTCCAAATGGAAAATGTGAAGTGCAACGGGATGACACAGTAAGTCCAAGGAAAACCAGAATTCGGGTTATAACACAAAAAGCTCTTCATTCTAAAATCTATTTTTTTCACATGCTTACTAGCCAGGTGTACTCTGAGGAAACAGGGATGATTCAGTATGCATATTTATTTCAACACATTGTTGCAGGACAGAAGAGTTACAAGAAGGATGATGTGTAATCTGCTTTTATACTGAGTATAATGCTTGAGATGTTTTTCTATGGCTATAAGCAAATTCAAATCATAAGGTTTTTACATGTATTTTCCACAATGAAAATTATTTTGCACCTCTGCTGTTGTTAAGTCGCTTCAGTCGTGTCTGACTCTGTGCGACCCCAGAGACGGCAGCCCACCAGGCTCCCCCATCCCTGGGATTCTCCAGGCAAGAACGCTGGAGTGGGTTGCCATTTCCTTCTCCAATGCATGAAAGTGAAAAGTCAAAGTGAAGTCGCTCAGTCGTGGCCCACTCTTCGCGACCCCATGGACTGCAGCCCACAAGGCTCCTCTGTCCATGGGATTTTCCAGGCAAGAGTACTGGAGTGGGTTGCCATCTATTAAGCTATAAATCAACAAGAATCAACACATGAAAGGAATATATTGTTGGTAATAAAACATGCTTTAGGGTCAATTTCAGTAACTCCAAGGTATTTCAGAAATACACTTACAGTGATCAATATACATTTTTCTTGCTCAAGAGGCTTTTATGCTGATGCACTTATTTTCAGCAAGGGAAAATATGTTGCACAATGAAAACAAAGGGAAATTGGTTGATTTATGTGATTACAGTAATGTTTCGAATCTTCAACATCTGATGTTTCAGGGCAGTACAATTATCCTTAGCCTTTCAAAATCTTTTAAACCTAAATCCTGAAGCCATTATCAAACCACAAAGAACCAGGTGACTATCTGATTTGGGGTACTACAGATCTAATAATCATTTCTTAGGCAGTGTATCTGTGGAATTTGAGCAGCAATTTTGGGTTGAATTTTATGTTATCCTTCCAAGCAAAGTAAAAATATCTGTGTAAAAATGCTTTAAAAGCCACATCAGGTTGAAAATATTAACGGTTATATGAAATGAGAAAATAGTAAATTGTATTAACATAGCATAATTTGGGGACCATTGAAAAATAATTATCATAAAATGGTTAAAATTTATAATGGAAATGAACCAAAATAGTACCATTCCCAATCAATCAAGTAATCAAAAATAGTACCGGTCGTAACTTCTTAATGATGATGAAAATGAAATATCAATTTACTTCTTTCACACAGTATTTTGAAATCCATAGTCAAATGCATTCCCTTTCTCTAGAGTACTCTAAAATAACATTTGAATGTATAGTTAATATTTCATATGACCCATCCAATGTCCTTTACAGACCTTTAGAATAATGTTTTAAGTGTCCACCAAAGAGCTCATCCTGTCTCCAGGAATGATTATATCAGTCTCAAGTTACTATGCTGTGGTTTTACATTAGGAGGGGAATATCGGCTGACAGTTCATGCAATTTGCACTTTAAAGACAGTGAATATTTTTTTTATTCTTCGCCCATTCAGCCACCCTGTATCTTTGAAAAGTATAAAGTTCTTTGTGTTATTTCTTCAAATACTCCTCCTTGAAATTCTAACACCAGGGGATTCAGAGATGGTTCCTAAGGTAATGCCCTGTATATTCTACTTAGACCTGAGATTTTTCTTCTTTTACTGATACAAGCAACTGAAGATAAAAATAGGTCATTTAGATAGAGAATCCTGGAAGTATGTAAGACAGATGTGTAAAATCATGAAATATGAGACAAAGCAGAAGGAAATTTGAGGAAGAAATTTCTCAAATAATCTTTAACTTGATATTATTTGTTACCAACGATAGATGCTTTGACAATACAGAAAGTTGAGACTTATTTAATTATTATACCCAAATACAGGTTAGTCAGTGGCTTTGATATATAAATTTATTGAAAAAAATTAAATGACCTACTTTTGCGTATGCTGAGGGCATTTAATTTTTCATGAATGCTCCATATGACTCCATCTCCACACTCTCCTAATCTTTCCTGTGCGTTACTCCTTCAAAGACATAAACACAAGTAAAGTGTGATATAATAAAAGTCATGATGAATTAGAGGGTGAAAACGTATACTCACTTTGCTTATCCAAAAGCAGAGGTTTTCTTTTCGTGTTCAACTGCATAAAAGTATAATCCTTTGAGGTCTTAAAATTTTGAAAGCATTATGAGTTTCTAACAATAACTTATCCTCACTTGGTTTGGCATTTAAAAAAAGCATGTCTTTGTATTAACAGCCTAAGGCAAATGAAAACTGACACTCCAATCTACCCCAGCCTGTAAGACTATATTTAGAAAGCTTACTTGGAGTCTTGGGGTCTTCAGAGTGATAATAAAACCCGGTTTCACCTCCGACATTTTCATTACCTAGGGTTACTTTTCACCTGTGATCCAGAAGATATGGCACCCAATTAAAGAATGTGCTACATACTGTTAAGTGTGGCAGCTTTTACTACAAAACCAGTTATGCCGTAGTAATTTCTTGATATATTAATAGTAGCCAGTATTAGACATTACCAATTTGGGAAAGAAGTATGTCAAGGATGTATATTATCACTCTGCTTATTTAATTTATATGCAGAGTACATCATGCAAAATGCCAAACTGGATGATGCACAAGATTGCTGGGAGAAATATCAATAACCTCAGAAATGCAGATGACACCACCCTAATAGCAGAAAGTGAAGAGGAACTAAAGAGCCTCTTGCTGAATGTAAAAGAGAGAGTGAAAAAGCTGGCTTAAAACTCAACATTCAAAAAATCAGGATCATGGCATTTGGTCCCATCACTTCATGGGAAACAGTGGAAACAGTGACAGATTTTATTTTCTTGGGCTTCAAAATCACTATGGACGGTGACTGCAGCCACGAAATTCAAAGACATTTGCTCCTTGATAGGAAAGCTATGACAAACCTACAGAGTACATTAAAAAGCAAAAACAGAGACAGCACTTTGCCGACAAAGATTCATCTAGTAAATGCTATGATTTTTTCCAGTGGTCATGGATGGATGTGAGAGGTGGACCATAAAGAAGGCTGAAAGAAAGTGAAAGCTGTTCAGTGGTATCCGACTCTTTGCAACCCCATGGACTATACAGTCCATGGAATTCTCCTGGCTAGAATGCTACAGTGGGTAGCCATTCCCTTCTCCAGGGAATCTTCACAACCCAGGTCTCCCACACTACAGGTGGATTCTTTACCAGCTGAGCCACCAGGAAAGCACAAAAGAAGGCTGAGCACTGAAGAATTGATGCTTTTGAACTGTGGTGCGGGAGAAGACTCTTGAGGATCCCTTGGATAGCAAGGAGATCAAACTAGTCAACCCTAAAGGAAATTAACCCTGAATATTCATTGGAAGAATTGATGCTAAACCTGAAGCTCCAATATTTTGGCAACCTGATGCAAAAAAACTGACTCATTGGAAAAGACCCTGATGCTGGGAAAGACTGAAGGCAGGAGGAGAAGGGGATGGCAGAGGATGAGATGGTTGGATAGCATCACCAACTCGATGGACATGAGTCTGGGGAAGCTCTGGGAGACGGTGAAACATAAGGAGGCCTGGCATGTCCCCATGGGATCACAAAGAGTCAGACACAACAGAGCGACTGAACAACAACAAAAGTTATATTAGTTTTAAAACTGACTTTCAAAAGTTGAGATTTGTTAGGGTTATATCTTTTAAGAACCAGGATGTCTCTCTCATAGGATATTAAATTTTAGTAGGAGAATAGATATATGACACAAGAAGAACTGCAAACCAGAAGCTGGCAAGTCAGATATTTTTTAATGTCCTTTTTACATTTAGTAAGAAAGAGCAATTAGAATATTACATGATATTGAGACAGTCAGTTCCTAGGTAGGTTGATAAGAAGTCCAGGGTTCCTGAGGAGGAGAATGGTTCCTGAGGAGGAGAATGGGTCCTGGGGTCTCAAGGAGAAAAGGACAAATGCTTTTTTCTACATCGCTTTGTCTTTGTCAATATAACAATGTATCCTGCTCAAGGACATGTTTCTCTTTAACAAGAACCTTCCGACTAATCTTGTCATCTTAAAAGGTATATTATGGGAGTGGGTTTGGTTCAGTTCAGTTCAGTTCAGTCGCTCAGTCGTGTCCAACTCTTTGCAGCCCCATGAACCACAGCACGCCAGGCCTCCCTGTCCATCACCAACTGCCAGAGTCTACCCAAACTCATGTCCACTGAGTTGGTGATGCCATCCAACCATCTCATCCTCTGTCAGATCCTTCTCCTCCTGCCCTCAATCTTTGCCAGCATCGGGGTCTTTTCAAGTAAGTCAGCTCTTCGCATCAGGTGGCCAAAGTATTGAAGTTTCAGCTTCAGCATCAGTCCTTCCAATGAACACCCAGGACTGATCTCCTTTAGGATGGACTGGTTGGATCTCCTTGCAGTCCAAGGGACTCTCAAGAATCTTCTCCAACACCACAGTTCAAAAGCATCAATTCTTCAGCACTCAGCTTTCTTTATAGTCCAACTCTCACATCCATATATGACTACTGGAAAAACCATAGCTTTGATTAGACGGACCTTTGTTGGCAAAGTAATGTCTCTGCTTTTTAATATGCTGTCTAGGTTGGTCATAGCTTTCCTTCCAAAGAGTAAGCATCTTTTAATTTCATGGCTGCAATCACCATCTGCAGTGTATAATGTACATTATGGGAGTGTGTCTGGTAAGATCTTTCAATTGTTCCTTCTAATCTTGTTAATTTAAGATGTATGTTGTGGGTGTGGGTCTGAAAAAAGTATATAAGGCCGTGATAAGACTAGCTGGGGGGCACTCTCTGCACCCTTCTGATGTCTGTGTCAGATGCTTTCTCTGTCCCTTTTCTTACTTTAATAAAACTCTGCTACACAAAAGCTCTTGAGTGATCAAGCCTAGTCCCTGGTCCTGACGCTAAATCTTCTTCAGAGATAACTATTTCAACATCGTTCCGTAAGCTATCAATATGTTCTTCAAAGTCTATTTTTTCTTCATTAAATGGCTTTCATCATTCAACGCATCAAAGATACATGTAAGCAAAAATGTGGACAGCTGCCTTACACTAATTTCTGGCATATAGGAGCCCCCTGACAGTGTAGAGTTCATGACTAAGGAAATACAGATACCCTCACTGCATTCTAATAAACATTTGACAGCTCATGGTCAGGACAACCTTCATTACTAGCTCCCTATCATTTTAATTAGGAGGAACAACTTGTATCTAGTGTAACCTGAAAACAGAATAGCATTCACTATTTAAGGCTAGAAATTCAAAATGTCCAAAGTCCTCAGGTTACCTCGTTTGTGTGAGCTGAGTAAAGATATCAGGGTCTTATTACCCATGTGTGTAGACTATCCTCACTTTATGGGAGAATCTATTTAGGGTGTCAGAGCCACCCTGTGGGTAGAGCCAGTCTAGTCACAAAGAGTCACAGCAAAGAGGGTCTGGTATAGGTAAAAACTGGTCTGAAAATAAAAGAAGGTTTTAATCTTCAATCTAGGGGAGTAGAGAGAGAAGAGAATTTGGATTTGAAGCAAAATCTGGAAAGATTCCCTAAGGCAAATTAATGTTTCAGAAAGAAACCTTTTTGGGTACTCACAGTGGAAAGCCACAGTGCAGACTAAGGTGCTAAACTGGTTGGCAATTTGACCCCATTCACAGAGGTCCTAAATCATTAAATGTACTTGGAGAATTAGACATTTTAACTTAAATTTCTGTTGCATGTATTAATTTTTAAAACTGAACTCAAAACTTGACATATGAGTATTTCAGTTCTTTGGCTTGTTAAGTTTCACATAAATTATACATATAATTATATTATACACATATATAATATATATATTAACTGATAAAGAGCCCTACACATATGCAAGTTTTATATTTGTCCTTTAGAGAATCAAAATTAAAAATTATAAACATGACAATGTACCCCAATTCCACAGCTTAAAAGGAATCAGATCACCTTGATCCAATTTAAACTGAGTCTTTAATATAATTTATGAAAATTAAGACACTAAAGAAATATTGTACATTCTAATTGTGCTTGGTTTAGAAAGAAGTATCTGAATCAATGTTCAGAATTCAATATGGTTTTTGACCTTTCAAATATAATTTATTGGAAAGCAGTGGGTTCTAGTTTCACTGCAAAAGAAAAATAACACTTGTTTGAGTCCTAAAGTCATAAAAATATCAACACTCTGCCCTTCCATAATTGCAATTTTGGAGCAAAACTTGTAACTTTTGTGAACAGTTTCTCAAAGGGAATACAGTAATACATTTGTCAGATTATATACCACATTCAGGGCTTCCCTGGTGATAAAGAATCTGCCTACAATGCAGGAGACCTGGGTTCGGTCCCTGGCTTTGGGACGATCCCCTGGAGGAGGGCATGGCAACTCACTCTAGTATCCTTGCCTGGAGCATACCCCTGGACAGACAAGCCTAGTGGACTACAGTTCATGGGGTCACAAAGAGTCAGACATGACTGAATAACTAAGCACAGCACAGCACATACCACATTTAACAATAACTCAATGTAGCTGGACACGACTGAGCGACTTCACTTTCACTTTTCACTTTCCTGCATTGGAGAAGGAAATGGCAACCCACTCCAGTGTTCTTGCCTGGAGAATCCCAGGGATGGGGGAGCCTGGTGGGCTGCCGTCTCTGGGGTCGCACAGAGTCAGACACGACTGAAGCGACTTAGCAGCAGCAGCAGCAGCAGTCTTCATCCAGTATAAGTAGAAAAGGTGAAATAAAAAACCCTCACTTCCAAACATTTCTCAATATATCAAAAAGAACCAAAACTAAAAACCAATACCAATATTGTAAATTAATTAGCCTCTAATTAAAATAAATCAATTTAAATTAAAAAAAAACAAAAAAACTAAAAATGATAAAAATGACAATGTACCCCAACCCCACAGCTTAAAAGGAATCAGATTACCTTGATCCAATTTAAACGGTGGGTCATTAATTATATACTGGAACATATAGTTCTTAGAGTCTGTCTATAAAATACATTCTAGTTACTCACACCCTAGAAGAAAGTTTCATATTCCAATGCCTCAGGAATTATATCAATACAACTAGTGCTTCATCAGTTCAGCTCAGTCACTCAGTCATGTCTTCTGTGACCCCATAGACTGTAGCATGCCAGGCTGTTTCACAGAGAATCACAAAATTATCCTTTAGCTCTCACTTACACGATTCTAGTATTTCCACTCTCTACGTCCAGATGATCTCATACCTGACCAAACAGTACTTTCTTTGAATTAAGTTAATGGCGACTGAACTGAATGGCTTTTATGGTTTCTTCAATGCCAAGAGCCTCCACAGGGAGAAACTGCATGAGATAGAGGGATATTTCTGTGTGGGTCCATCACAGGAAGAACATTTCAACTCAGTGACACTTTTTTGGTACTATTTTAAAAAGAAGAGTATGATTTCTAATCTAGGATGAGATTCTAAAAGATCTACTTTCAGAAAAGTGAGAAGCACTAGTGATTCATAAAGATCTATAACTGAGTGAGTATAATGGAGCTCATTATAGTCAGTGCCCTTCACACAATGGACCTAGTTTTGTTTAGCTTTATTAAGAACCAGTACAACGTTATCCTGAGTTTATTTTACAATAATTGGAATAAAAAAAATCCAGTGACATTAAAGAAGAGTGAAAGCCAATGGGGATAACTGAACTTAGAAGCAAGCCAAACCAATATAATGTAAATTATACAATAATAGTTAAGTAGACTGATAATTCTGAAGTACACTGGAAAAGATTACATTATTTTCTATATCTTTAACATTTTTCTTCCAAGGAAAAGATGTAATTCAGTCACACTAATTGGCGTCTATTCAATAACAGGTGTTCATCTGGATTGCCAGGTGTAAGACAGGAAAAAAAATTCACTATACACACACATACACACACACACACATATATATATATATACAGACTTCACTAATGGCTCAGCAGTAAAGAATCCACTTGCAATGCAGGATATACAGGAGATGCTGGTTTGATCCCTGAGTTGGGAAGATCCCCTGGAAACAAAAATGACAACCTACTCCAGTATTCTTGCTGGTAAAATACCATTGAGAGAGAAGCTTGGTGGGCTACAGTTCTTAGGGTCACAAAGAGTTGGACACAACTGAGTGGACTAAGCTCAACAACAACCCACAAACACACACATATATATATACATACACAGACACACGTCTATTAGGAAATGAGGCTTAAGTCATCATTTTAAGGGTTATTATTTTATGTCATTTCAATAGTTCTCATTTGATGAATTTTAAAAACAATTTTAACTACAAAAGGCAACATTTACATAACTGCAGAAAACATTTTTGTCTGCTGTTTTTAAAAATATAAGTGAATAAAGGAATATCTTAACTTACACTCAAGACAGTACCACATAAATATCAGTTACAATGATTTTTATGGAACTGGACCTAATCCTAAAACACGAATGCAGAATGAACCCACACTAACGTCAAGTCTGTTTGCAACTGACGTCAGTGGAATTTTTCACTAAATCACCCTGGCCCACACTAAGCCAGAATCTAAAAATGATCCTTCACTGATTATTTAAGTGTAATCAAACCTATTTAAAAGTATCTACAGCATTTTAAAGTAAAAAGAAATCAATACACATTAAATATGAAAAAATTAAGAAAATAAACACCATCTCTAAAGTAGCACAATACTCTATAATCAAGTCATGACGCTGACTACAAACGAAATTTTAAAAAATTAAGCAAAGTTATTAGCTAGGATTAATTTCCACAGTAATGTATTAGATACAGATAGACTTCAGTTACACTATTTTATATATATTACAATAATACATCCTTTGTCTTATTTACCTAATTTAACCCAAAAACATACACAATATGAACATAATAACAAAAGTCATTTATTGTGTTTTATTATGTGGCAGACATTGTGCCTAAAAGTGTCCTGAAAACAAGCCTGAAACCTTGGGATTATTAGCTTCAGTTTATAAATATAGATATAGCAAAAGAGTTTCAGAAAAACATCTACTTCTGCTCTACTGACTAGGCCAAAGGCTTTGACTGTGTGGATCACAACAAACTGGGGAAAATTCTTCAAGAGACAGGAATACCAGACCATCTCACCTGCCTCCGGAGAAATCTGCATCCAGGTCAAGAAGCAACAGTTAGAACTGGATATGGAACAACAGACAGATTCCAATCAGGAAAGGAGTATGTCAAGGCTGTATATTGTCATCTGCTTATTTAACTTATATGCAGAGTATATTATGCGAAATGCTGGTCTGGATGAAGCACAAGCTGGAATCAAAACTGCCAAGAGAAATATCAATAACCTCATATGCAGGTGACACCACCTTTACGGCAGAAAGTAAAGAAGAACTAAAGAGCATCTTGATGAAAGTGAAAGAGGAGAGTGAAAAAGTTGGCTTAAAATTCAACATTCAGAAAACTAAGATCATGCCATCACTTCATAGCAAATAGATGGGGAAACAATGGAAACAGTGAGAAACTTTATTTTGAGGGGATCCAAAATCACTGCAGATGGTGACTGCAGCCGTGAAATTAAAAGATGCTTGTTCCTTGGAAGAAAAGTTATGACTAACCTAGAGAACATATTAAAAAGCAGAGACAATACTTTGTCAACAAAGGTCTGTCTAGTCAAAGCTATGGTTTTTCCAGTAGTCATGTATGGATGTGAGAGTTGGACTGTAAAGAAAGCTGAGTGCTGAAGAATTGATGCTTTTGAACTATGGTGTTGGAGAAGACTCTTGAGAGTCCCTTGGACTGCAAGGAGATCCAACCAGTCCATCCTAAAGGAAATCAGTTCTGAATATTCATTGGAAGGACTGATGCTGAAACTGAAACTCCAGTACTTTGGCCACCTGATACAAAGAACTGACTCACTAGAAAAGATCCTGATTCTGGGAAAGATTGAAGGTGAGAGGAGAAGGGGACAACAGAGGATGAGATGGTTGCATGGCATCACTGACTCAATGGACATGAATTTGAGTAAGCCCAGGGAGTTGGTGATGGACAGGAAAGCCTGGTGTGCTGTAGTCCATGGGGTCACATGGAGTCAGATATGACTGAGCGACTAAATGGAACTGAATATATAAGATACTATAGTTCAAGAGAGGCTACTTTAATTGCTCAATGAACAAAATTTGAAACCAAATCTGAATACAAACACAATAGTTTGTCAAATATCAAATGAGAAAAGTTTGGTAAACTGAGTTTAAATGCATGATTTTCACATTTAATGTCTATTGGGTTATGAAAGCTATATCTACGTATAGGAATTTTTAAAAAATTAAACAAAATCGACATCTTTTCTTAAAAGAGATGCAGATAAATATTATACAAACTGGAGACAGTCCCTTGGACAGCGAAGAGATTAAACAAGTCAGTTAGAAAGGAAATCAACCCTGAATGTTCATTGGAAGGACTGATGCTGAAACTGAAGCCTCAATACTTTGGCCACTTGATGCAAAGAGCTGACTCACTGGAAAAGACCCTGAGGCTGGGAAGACTTGAGGGCATGAGGAGAAGGGGATGACAGGATGAGATGGTTGGATGGCATCGTCAACTCAAAAGGACATGAATTTTAGCAAACTTCCCTGGTGGCTCAGATGGTAAAGAATCTGCCTGCAATGCAGGAGACCTGCCTGGGTCAAGAAGGTCCCTTGGTCAAGAAGATCTCCTGGAGAAGGAAATGGCCACACACTCCAGTATTCTTCCCTTGGAAGTCCCATGAATAGCGGAGCCTGGTGTGCTGCAGCCCATGAGGCTGCAAAGAGTTAGACACAACTGAGACACTAACACTTTCACAAACTCTGGGAGATAGTGAAGGACGGTGGAGCCGCAGTCCATGGGGTCTCCAAGAGTTGAACATGACCGAGCGGCTGAACAATAACACTATTAACATTCTCATATATTTATATCCTGTTGTACTGTTTCTTCTCTAAATACACAGGGAGACAGACATAATATTTTCCTATAATTCAACTCTCTGCTTCTAAGTACGTCATATGTAAAAATATAACAATAATAATACCTACATTTCCTAGGGCTGTTAAGAGGTTTAAATATGAATAATGGAAGTAAAGGGCTTAATAAAGTATGTGACAAAAGATAAAAAAAAAAAAGTAATGGTAGCTTAGAAGATCAAGAAAGATTTTTCAATCTTCAAATTCCTTTCTCTGTGATTTCTTATCCTTTTAAACATACTGATTTATTTTACAACACTGATATGAAGCAGGCCCCTGCAGGGCTCCTGGGCACAAAAGCCTTTTTGTGTCTCATTTCTTCCATTACAGGAAATAGGCGTCATTCAGCCTCCAGGACCTTCCTCTAGTTCCAAAGGGCAGATTCAAGTAGCTGGTAATTAGGGAAGGGAGGGGATGCAAGACCAAAGAGAAACAAATAGGCAAGGGAAACAATAGTAGGACCTTAGGGCAAGGTCTTGGTTCCCCCTCAAGGAATACATACAGCAATATCTTTGAGCTGTTTTGTAGATACTGAAACTCCCACCAGATGGAAAAAGTTAACTGTTCATGATGGAATGCTGTCCACAAGCAAATAGATCCCAGACCCTTCAGAACCAGAAGGTTGATGCTGTGGACTTCAACCTACATCACCATCAACCAATCAAAGGACGTCTATGAGCTAATCACACCCTCTTTGAATTATTACTATAAAACTTCTCACTACCATCTGGGGTAGGGGGGAGCGGGGAACATATAGTTTTGTGGGCATTAGCCCGCTGTGGTCCCCTCTGCCTACCAAAGCAGTAAAGCTATCCTTTTCTACTTTACCCAAAACTTGTCTCCAAGATTTTATTTGGTTTGGGGGTACAGAGCCTGGATTCAGCTTCAGTATTAATCATATTAATCCAATCACTTCCTATACCAATACCATGGTTCAATCCTCCATCAAATCTTGATATAGACTTTTGTACCCCTGTGTCTTTTCACAAAGGCAGCAACCAGAATGATCTCTTGTAAGGCTAGTCATTACCAGTCACGTGTGCTCAAAACCCTCCCTGGCTTTTTATGTGCAAGTCCAAGTCCTTAGGCTGTCTCTGGACTTACTTCTCTCTCACCCTTTTAGAGACTCTCCAGCTCACTCACTCCTCTTTAGCTACAAGCTCCTCTTGACTATTCTGTAAACACATGGAGTGTGCTGCTGCCTCCAGAGTTCTTGAACTCACTCTCCTTTACTTTTATTGGATACCTTCATGACTTATGCCCCCTCTCCCCACGCTGCCTCATTCTTGTCTCTCTGAAAATGTGCCCGCATCTGGAAGGACATATTCCTGATTATCCTCTGTAAAATATCAGCCTTCTTTTCCTAGTCCACACTTACAGGCATTTTCAGTCTTTTCCTTCATAGTACTTATCATCATCTAGTATTTTATATTTTTGTTTATTTACTTATTGGCAAACACTTCTGCCGAATAAATAAGCTTGTGATCATAGGGATTTTACATTTTTTATTCATTGTGCCCTTGATGGATGCCTGGCAGTTTAATATTTGTTGAACAAATAAATCAGAAGAGGTTTCTTATAGTTACAGAGTTCTGAAATGGGTTCTGAAGTATAAGTTAAATTTGAACAGTCAGAAGTGATACAAGAGCAAGTGTTCCAGTAAAGATAAGCCGAAGGAAATACAGAGTAGGGGGAAAAAAGTAATAGAGTCTGCACAAGCCAAATAATTCAGTTTTATTGTTGAATGAAGCATGAATGGAGGAAGAGTCATAGTTGAGACTAGAGGTTGGATCTCATTGGGATTTGGAGGATCATGAATGTCAAAGAACAAATTTGAATTTAATAAGCTATGGGGGACTTCTTGGAGAAGGAAATGGCAACTCACTCCAGTGTTCTTGCCTGGAGAATCCCAGGGATGGGGGAGCCTGGAGGACTGCCAATCTATGGGGGTCACACAGAGTCGGACACGACTGAAGCGACTTAGCAGCAGCAGCAGGGGGACTTCTAAATGTTTTTGAGTAGGGAAATTGCATGATGGAAGCTCATTAAGAATATTTAGCTTGTAGGGATATAGTATGGATTAAAAGCAGAAAGTCAGTAAGTACAGAGTTCAGAGCTTTATATGAGCCATTCCAACCTAACTCACTCCAACATTTGATAAGTCAAAACAGACTTCCAGATTCTAATTTGTCTTCCAGTTAATGACAATGAATTAAGAGTATTAATTCATATATATATATATGCAGATATATTAGTAGTATCAAACATTAAAGGAAAAATACCCAAAAAATGCAGTTTATATGATTAATATAAATACATTTTTAAAGAACAAAAGAAAATCTGAGACATGTACGTAAAATGATTGAACTAGGGGTATATCATACATGAATAAGATATCCTGCTGTCAAAGAAAGTTATCTTTGTCCACTTATGTCCTCTCAAAAGTATACAATGCAAATGCTCTTAAAGAAATAAGACTCTTATCACTGTTTTATTAGTCTATATGAATTAGTAGCAAATAAACGATAACTATACTATGTAACATACACCGTGAAATTAGAAATTTCTAGTTTCTAAGAATATAATAGGGACTCAGTAAACAAATAGGAAGAATATAATCCAAGAAAGCAATCCATTCTTAAATCCATGTGTTTCTCAAAAGTAGCCTACAGAAATTCCTAGAAAGAATCAATAATTCAAATTATAATTTTGAAATGACAAATATTTACAATAGTTATTGAATTTATATGATCTAAGAGACAATTAGGAATAACAACTATATATTCAAAAGAAGCCACTGCTTTAAATTGATTTAACTCAGAAAAATGTTTAATTTTATTCAAGATGTATATATAGGTCATTTCTAGTTCTTGCCAGTATTTCTTTATTTAGAAAAGGTCTTCAAATATTACTTTACAGTAAATCTTTAGTTTAATATCAACAAGCTTAGGAAAAATCTCTGAGAAAACCATTGCATTCTTTTGTGTTACCACTGCCTTTACACATAAATGAGTAAATAATTTTAATAATTTAATAAATAAATTTAGTAATTTGAAACACTTTCTAGATATTTGGATTACAAGCAGTAAAAACATGTTAAATATATCCAAGGCATTAAAGTCTGTCTACTATATGTGAAGGGAAGGATAAGTAAATGATTTAACTACAAAATGCTATGGTCAAAAAAAAAAAAAAAATGCTCTGATGCAGAATAGCCACTATACAGAAAGTAAAGTTCTCAGAAAAACCTCTGCTCAAAAGTTCTAGGACTGGATCTGCAGAATATGAAGTTACATGACACAGAAATATGGAAAACCTCCTGACACCTCTCCAAGACATGTGATATGAGGGCAGCATTGGAACAAAAGTGAGTAAGGAGATCCTCAACTTTGAGGCATCACAGAATCCTTTCTCCCAAAGAGATTTTGGATTTGTTGAATAAACAATTTGAGGATATGAGAAAACAGTATTTTAGGGAGAAGGAAGGGCAAAATCAAAGACACAGAAACATAAAAGAGCTTAGTGTACATAGTGAAAGTTGTTCAGCCCTATCCGACATTTGCAACTCCAAGGACTATACAGTCCATGGAATTCTCCAGGCCAGGATACTAGAGTGGGTAGCCTTTCTCTTCTCCATGGGATCTCCCCAACCCAGGGATTGAACCCAGGTCTCCAGTATTGCAGGCAGATTCTTTACCAGCTGAGACACAAGGGAAGCCCCTAGTATGTGCAGAGAATGCTGTAAATAGTTTAGTAATGCTTGGACAAGATTTTATACCAGCTGTACAGACTAGAATTAAGAAAGTCCATTCAGAGAAATAAAATGGTATTTGTTTAACCTAAATAATGTGAAAAAAACACTGAATATGTAGATGTGAAGTGAGCTGAAGTAAAACAATGGAATTACTTCACCAGTAATAGGGAAGTCTTTCAAGGCTATAAAGCAGCATGGAAGCACAGCCCACAAATAAGTGAGCACAAAGTTGGCTGAACAATAAAACTCGAGGCTCCTGTTGCCGTTGAATAAATTATCTGCGAGTATAATACAAGAAACAACCATAGAGCAATAAGTTTTTGATTAATGGGAAATACTCTTCAAATAAATTTTCAAGCCAGCCCTTGAGCCAGAGCAGTCTATATTACCTAAAAAAGAAAGAAAAGAAGGAAAATCTTCAGACCTCATGAAGGCAACGGCACCCCACTCCAGTACTCTTGCCTGGAAAATCCCATGGACGGAGGAGCCTGGTAGGCTGCAGTCCATGGGGTCGCTGAGTCGGACACGACTGAGCAACTTCACTTTCACTTTTCACTTTCATGCATTGGAGAAGGAAATGGCAACCCACTCCAGTGTTCTTGCCTGGAGAATCCCAGGGACGGGGGAGCCTGGTGGGCTGCCATCTATGGGGTCGCACAGAGTTGGACACGACTGAAGCGACTTAGCAGCAGCAGCAGCATGAGTAACTGTACAAAATATTTTTGTTGCAAATACAGAGACAGATGACATCTACTACATATAATATATATATTTATATGTAAATATGTATATTTGTATAAGCTTTGCGTGCTTAGTCACTCAGTCGTGTCCAACTCTTTGTGACCATTTGGACTGTAGCCCACCAGACTCCTCTGTCCATGGGATTATTCAAGCAAGAATACTACAGTGGGTTGCCATTTTCCTCCAGGGGATCTCCGCCACTCCACCACCCCTTCCAGAGATCAAACCCATGTCTCCTGCGTTGTAGGAGGATTCTTTACCCACTGAGCTATCACGGAAGCCCATGTGTGTGTCTGTCAGTGTGTCTATATGTAAATATATATATATATTTTTTAACCAGCTGGTAATTAATCCAGACTAACATTTGAATCTTACTAGTTTACAGACAAAATGAGAATTTAAAAGTGTCAGAATGTTCCATCCTTCATACAGAGGGAGGATGGGTCAAGACCCAGAAGAAGGTGAGCGTGACGGGATCCCACCTTACATGTTTCCACAGCACAATGGGCTTCCTGTGTCATAACAGCCCTGGCACATGCAAAGCTACTCTATTTCGTTCATGCTAATATCAGTATCAGACAAAATGAATCCATGAAGTCTTCAGTATCTTTCTCCCTACTACCCTGTACAGGCAACAGGACAACAAACCTATTTCTCTAGTTTACTGCTGACTTTTTAGATCCCACCACTATTTCCAGTACACGTAGAATGTTATCAATATGTATTTATGAATGAATCCATCAATGATTTAAAGAAGTAGAACCTGACAACAGAGAGAATTGCTTCCATTTATCCACTATAATAAATGGCTTCATGGATGCCTTAGTGAGAAAAAGTGAGACATTGTTAAGAAGAAATGAGGGCTAAAAAGAAACTTCAAATTAATAGTCAAGATTCAGGAATCCACAGTTGGGAGACAAGATTAAGCTTCACCACCTAAAGTAATGCTCAAAATTCTCCAAGCCAGGCTTCAGCAATACGTGAACTGTGAACTCTCTGATGTTCAAGCTGGATTTAGAAAAGGCAGAGGAACCAGAGATCAAATTGCCAACATCTGCTGGATCATCGAATAAGCAAGAGAGTTCCAGAAAAACATCTATTTCTGCCTTATTGAATAGGCCAAAGCCTTTGACTAGGTGGATCACAAGAAACTGTGGAAAATTCTGAAAGAGATGGGAATACCAGACGACCTAACCTGCCTCTTGAGAAATCTGTATGCAGGTCAGGAAGCAACAGTTAAAACTGGACATGGAACAACAGACTGGTTCCAAATAGGAAAAGGAGTACGTCAAGGATGTATATTGTCACCCTGCTTATTTAAATTCTATGCAGAGTACATCATGAGAAACACTGGACTGGAAGAAACACAAGCTGGAATCAAGATTGCCAGGAGAAATATCAATAACCTCAGATATGGAGATGACACCACCCTTATGGCAGAAAGTGAAGAGGAGCTAAAAAGCCTCTTGATGAAAGTGAAAGAGGAGAACGAAAAAGTTGGCTTAAAGCTCAACATTCAGAAAACGAAGATCATGGCATCTGGTCCCATCACTTCATGGGAAATAGATGGGGAAATAGTAGAAACAGTGTCAGACTTTATTTTGGGGGGCTCCAAAAT
This sequence comes from Capra hircus, assembly GCF_001704415.2. Classification (NCBI taxonomy): domain Eukaryota; kingdom Metazoa; phylum Chordata; class Mammalia; order Artiodactyla; family Bovidae; genus Capra; species Capra hircus. The sequence goes on along the minus strand of NC_030828.1, from coordinate 50,744,249 downwards.
CACTTCAGATGGTGACTGCAGCCATGAAATTAAATGACGCTTACTCCTTGGAAGAAAAGTTATGACCAACCTAGATAGCATATTCAAAAGCAGAGACATTACTTTGCCGACTAAGGTCCATCTAGTCAAGGCTATGGTTTTTCCTGTGGTCATTTATGGATGTGAGAGTTGGACTGTGAAGAAGGCTGAGAGCCGAAGAATTGATGCTTTTGAACTGTGGTGTTGGAGAAGACTCATGAGTCCCTTGGACTGCAAGGAGATCCAACCAGTCCATTCTGAAGATCAACCCTGGGATTTCTTTGGAGGGAATGATGCTGAAGCTGAAGCTCCAGTACTTTGGCGACCTCACGCGAAGAGTTGACTTACTGGAAAAGATTTTGACGCTGGGAGGGATTGGAGGCAGGAGGAGAAGGGGACGACCGAGGATGAGATGGCTGGATGGCATCACGGACTCGATGGACATGAGTCTGAGTGAACTCTGGGAGATGGTGATGGACAGGGAGGCCTGGTGTGCAGCGATTCATGGGGTCGCAAAGAGTCGGACACCACAGAGCGACTGAACTGAACTGAACTGAACCCTTAAAAGAATAGTCCCTGCAGAATGCACAGACCATTTCTGCATCAAACTAACTCAGCAACTTTGATATCAGTTAAATGTCACTAAAACCTAGAATGTTAAATACGGACAAAATACTAATTTTCTTATCTATAATGAGTAAAATTAATTCCTATTATGCAATACTCACAGTCATCAATTTCACAAATGGAAACTTTAAGTATATTTAATTGTCTCTCTCTCAAGAGGAAGAAAAATGGATATAATTTCAAGTGACATACATAGGGGCTTTTAATCTAGTATTCTTTACTTGCTGCTACTGCTAAATCGCTTCAGTCATGTCCGACTCTTTGCAACCTCAAAGATGGCAGCCCATCAGGCTCCCTCGTCCCTGGGATTCTCCAGGCAAGAACACTGGAGTGGGTTGCCATTTCCTTCTCCAATGCATGAAAGTGAAAAGTGAAAGTGAAGTCACTCAGTGGTGTCCGACTCTTAGCAACCCCATGGACTGCAGCCTACCAGGCTCCTCTGTCCATGGGATTTTCCAGGCAAGAGTACTGGAGTGGGGTGCCATTGTCTTCTTTACTTAAGTAGACCGAAATTACAAGGTTGTTTAAAGCAGCAAAAAGTGTCATTACATGGCAACGAGTGAGCGAGTGAAAGTCGCTCAGTCGTGTCCAGCTCTTTGCGACCCCACGGTCTGTAGCCTGCCAGGCTCCTCTGTCCATGGAATTCCCCAGGACAGAATACTGGAGTGGGTAGCCATTTCCTTCTCCTAGGGATCTACCCAACCCAGAGAGTGAACCCAGGTCTCTCGCATAGCACTGAACCCAGATCTCTCGGATTCTTTACTGTCTGAGCCCACCAGGGAAGCCCCTACAAGGCAATATTCACTAATAAATATTCACTTACTTGATTAATTCCATTCAAATCTCTCTCTCCACTTAACACTAGTATAAATCGTCAGATGGATCAATATACACATAGATATGTCTTTGACCATGCTGTCAACTTCTTTATTATCACTTTTTCATTACAAATGTATAAAATAAATTTATTTTATTTCATTTATAAAAACTAGAATTTCAATTTCACTGAAGCCAATGAAAATGATGTGGAATAACCACTAGTCAGAAGCTCCTGAAAATGAGAGTCTGGCAGGATGAAACTGCCAAAATTATCCCAAATAAATAGAACTGCAAGAAGACAAAGTGGTTATCTGAAGAGCTTCTCAGATAGCTAAGGAAAGAAGAGAAGCAAAAGACAAGAGAGAAAGGCAAAGATATATCCAACTGAATGAAGAGTTTCAGAGAATATCAAGGAGAGACAAAAAGGCCATCTTAAATGAACAATGCAAAGAAATGGAGGAAAACAACAGTCTGGGAAAGAGAGAGACTACAGATTTCTCCAAGAAAACTGGAGATACCAGGGGAATATTTCATGCAAGGATGGCACGATAAAAGACAGTAACTGTAGGGATCTGCCAGAAGCAGAAGAGATTAAGAAGAGGTGAAAGAATACTATATGAAAGAATTATACAGAAAAGGTCTTAAGGATCCAGATAACCATGATCACTCACCTGCAGCAGCCGCACATCCTGGAGTGCAAAGTCAAGTGGGCCTTAGGAAGCATTACTCTGAACAAAGCTAATGGAGCTGATGGAATTCCAGCTCAGCTATTTAAAATTCTAAAAGACGATGTTAAAGTGTTACACTCAATATGTCAGCAAATTTGGAAAAATCAGCAGTGGCGAAAGGACTGAAAAAATTCAGTTTTCATTCCAGTCCCAAAGAAGGGCAATGTAGTGTAGAATTGTGTAGAATTGTAGAAACTAGTGTAGAATTGTGCTCACTTCACAGACTAGCAAGATTTACTAGGTTTCAGCAGTATGTGAACTGAGAACTTCCAGGTGTACAAGCTTGGTTTAGAAAAGGCAGAGGAATCTGAGATCACATTGCCAACATTTGTTAGATCATTTAGAAAGCAAGACAGTTCAGAAAAAAACATCTACTTTTGTTTCACTGACTACACTAAAGCCTTTGACTGTGTGGATCACAACAAACTATGCAAAATTCTTGAAGAGACTGGAGTATCAGACCACCTTCCCTGTCTCCTGAGAAACCTGTATTTGGGTCAAGAAGCAACAGTTTGAACCAGACATGAAACAGCTGGTTCAAAATTGAGAAAGTAGTACAACAAGGCTATATATTGTCACTCTGTTTATTTAACTTCTATGCAGAGTACATCATGTGAAATGCCAGGCTGGATGAATAATAAGTTAGAAATAAGAATGCCAGGAGAAATATCAACAACCTCAGATATGCAAATGATACCATTCTAATGGCAGTAAAGAGGAACCAAAGAGCCTCTTGAGGAGGGTGAAAGAGGAGAGTAAAAAAGCTGGCTTGAATTTCAACAGTCAAAAAACTAAGAAAGAAAATCACAGCATCTGGACCCATCACTTCATAGCATATAGAAAAGGAAAATGTGCACGCAGTGACAGACTTTATTTTCTTGGGCTCCAATATCACTGCGGATGGTGACTGCAGCCATGAAATTAAAAGACACTTGCTCCTTGGAAGGAAAGCTATGACAAACCTAAACAGTGTATTAAAAAGCAGAGATATCACCTCGCTGACAAAGGCCCATACAGTCAACGCTATCATTTTTCTAGCAGTCATGTATAGATGTGAGAAATGGGCCACAAAGAAGCCTGAGCACTGAAGAAATGATGCTTTTCGATTGTGATGCTGGAGAAGACTCTTGAGAGTCCCTTGGACTTGAAGGAGATCAAACCAGTCAATCTTAAAGGAGATCAACCCTGAATATTCACTGGAAGGACTGAGGCTGAAACTAAAGCTCTAACACTGGCCACCTGATATGAAGAACAAACTTACTGGAAAAGACCCTGATGCTGGGAAAATCGAAGGCAAAAGGAGAAAGGGGCAGCAGAGGATGTGATGGTTAGATAGCATCACTGACTCAAAGGACATGAATTTGAGCAAACTCCAGGACATAGTGGAGGACAAAGGAGCCTGGCATGCTGCAGTCCATGGGGTGGCAAAAACTCAAACAGGACTTAGTGACTGTGAACAATTATTACAAATCATTAAATGTATGTGATAAAAACTTCTAAGCACTGTTAAAAAAAGATAAAACTGACAAGCACTTGACCCTCCCACCCAGGGAAAACAACTATCTACTTTTTTTATTATAATAAAATAATAAATGTTAAGTCATATTCATTTATGTATATCTGTACATGTGAATGTATAGTTTAGATATTTACACATATACATTCATCTGCATATGCATTTGTATCACACATACATCTCCATATATATATGAATATTTTACATATATACCCACGCATATTTGTAACTCTCTTTATCAGTTCAGTTCAGTTCAGTCACTCAGTTGTGCCCAACTCTTTGCAACCCCATGAATCGCAGCATGCCAGGCCTCCCTGTCCATCACCAACTCCCAGAGTCTACTCAAATTCATGTCCATCAAGTCAGTGATGCCATCCAGCCATCTCATCCTCTGTCGTCCCCTTCTCTTCCTGCCCCCAATCCCTCTCAGCATCAGGGTCTTTTCCAAAGAGTTAACTCTTCACATGAGGTGGCCAAAGTATTGGAATTTCAGCTTTAGCATCTGTCCTTCCAATGAACACCGAGGACTGATCTCTTTTAGGATGGACTGGTTGTATCTCCTTGCAGTCCAAGGGACTCTTGAGAGTCTTCTCCAACACCACGGTTCAAAAGCATCAATTCTTCGGTGCTCAGCTTTCTTCACAGTCCAACTCTCACATCCATACATAACTGCTGGAAAAACCATAGCCTTGACTAGACGCACCTTTGTTAGCAAAGTAATGTCTCCGTTTTTTATTATGCTATCTAGGTTGGTCATAACTCTCCTTCCAAGGAGTAAGCATCTTTTAATTTCATGGCTGCAATCACCATCTGCAGTGATTTCGGAGCCCAAAAATATAAAGTCTGACACTGTTTCCACTGTTTCCCCATCTATTTCCCATGAAGTCATGGGATCAGATGCCATGATCTTAGTTTTCTGAATGTTGAGCTTTAAGCCAGCTTTTTCACTCTCCTCTTTCACTTTCATCAAGAGGCTTTTTAGTTCCTCTTCACTTTCTGCCATAAGGGTGGTGTCATCTGCATATCTGAGGTTATTGATATTTCTCCTGGCAATCTTGATTCCAGCTTGTGCTTCTTCTAGCACAGCGTTTCTCAGGATGTACTCTGCATATAAGTTAAATAAGCAGGGTGACAATATACAGCCTTGAGTACTCCTTTTCCTATTTGGAACCAGTCTGTTGTTCCATGTCCAGTTTTAACTGTTGCTTCCAGACCTGCATATAGGTTTCTCAAGAGGCAGGTCAGGTGGTCTGGTATTCCCAGGTCTTTCAGAATTTTCCACAGTTTCTTGTGATCCACACAGTTAAAGTCTCTTTATACATATATACAAAAATGATAACATTATAGTAACCAAAACTTCCATTCTTATATAGCCATATATTTTGGACAGCTCTCTTTATCAATAAATATAGATCTACTATATTTTATTTATTTAAAGAGCAGCAAAATATTCTGTTAAGAAATAAGGTCACCATGGATAAATACTTAGTTTATATGAAATAAATGAAACAAAGTTGCTCAGTTGTGTCTCTTTGTGACCCCAAAAAGTCCATGGAATTCTCCAGGCTAGAATACTGGAGTGAATAGCCTTTCCCTTCTCCAGGGGATCTTCCCAACCCCGGTCTTCCACATAGCAGGAGGATCCTTTACCAGCTGAGCCACCAGGGAAGCCCAAGAATACTGGAGTGGGTGGGTAGTCTATGCCTTCTCCAGTGGATCATCCTGACCTAGGAATAGAACCAGCATCTCCTGCATTGCAGGTGGATTCTCTACCAGCTGAGCTACCAAGGAAGCCCTTAGTTTGTACACTATTTTGTAAAATATATTTTTACTATTATAATTCATATTGCAGCTAACTTTCTTAGAATATAAATCTTCTTGTGTAACTATATCTATGAGATATATTGCAAGGCTATACACTGATCTCATTTATCATTTAACAATGTGGGAGTATACTACAGGGTACTACATAAAGAAAAGCACTCTGTAGTTGTACTGTTCTCTCTGATTCATTAATGTGTCTCTAAATATCCATCACTAATCATGATGAAGATAATAAAGCAATGTTCATCTCAGAAAAATATGAATGAAAATGGTAGCAAAAAGTATATCCTTAGACTTGCTTCATTAACGATTTAACTGGAAAGTGATTAACCTGTAATTAAGATCTTTCATCTGTAATTAGTCAATTTTTTAAGAACTAAGACAAAGAAAAATGAAAAAATAAAAAACCAGGAGGCATTCTTTATTGATTCAAACAAAAAACAAACAAAAAAATGGAATGAACAAACTATAGCTCCTTTTTTTCTGTGCATGACCTGTGAGAGAAATGATATAAAAAGGTCCTATGATTCAGTTATTTATTTCTGTCTCCTTTGTTGTAGTGGTTGCTTTTCCTTTGGTTAGACTGTGTACACCAATTAAGGTTCCTAGCCGTGACAGAGAGTAACATTATTTCACAATTCAACCGGTGTGTAATCAAAATGTCACTTTAGCCGTCACTGGTTACACTTCAAAAAGCTCAGGGTTACCTCAATTAAAAGTGAATCTTTAAAGTACTTAGCAGATCTGGTATAAAATTATACAAGGAGTTTTCTACTTGGGTTGAAAAAGACAAGGAAGACAGTGCTATTTTTAACTTTTGCTATATTCTATTTTTGCTGATAACCTTCCAGTTTAATATTTTTCTCCCCTATAGAATCATCTGAAAAGACTGCAAATGATATGATGTCACATTACATTATATCCTCCTTGTTCATGATTATAAACAATCTATTATCAATTTTAATTAAATACTAGCAATGATAACTGCAGGAAATCTAACCAGTCATTCAGATTTCAATCCACATCAATGGATTAAAGTGTAAGGTTTTGGATGATACCTAAAAGACTAAATATCCTAAAGTGTGTTTAGGTAGTAAAATATATGGATTATGTGCTCTCCATCCTGAAGGAAGGGACAGAAGTTCCCTCAATGTCTAGACAGCTGTAGTTTGAGGTATTTGACGTCAAAGTACCAAAGTACCACCATGTATAGTGGCCAGGAAACATTTCCTTCTTGGTAATTCAGGAACTTATTGTTGCATATGTTATTGATCAAGCTAGTTACAACAGAGGAAACAGGAACAATGGCTAACCACACTGCATTATTTTCCTCAGAGGTTATCACCAACTTCCTTCCAATACAAAATGCAAAATCGTGATTTCACTATAATTAGTTAATTTTAGAGTGCGCGGACCTAAAGTTGACTATGAAAGGAATGTTTCCATCTGCACTATGTTGAAGTAAGCTAACATGAAGGTAACTATCCAAATTTTAAAGAATGGATGACACCTTAAGAAGCCTGCCCAGAGCAGTTAAAACATACTAGAAACAGGAGTAGAGGTTAGCTATAGTTATCAATTAAAGAGTCAGGGCTACATTTTTTTTTAATTTCTTCAAGAGTTTTACAATAAAGACACTGTAAATTGATTAAGCCCATTTAATAAAGGATGAAGTGAAGTGAAGTAAAAGTCACTCAGTCGTGTCTGACTCTTTGCAACCCTATGGACTATACAGTCCACGAAATTCTCTAGGCCAGAATACTGGAGTGGGTAGCCTTTCCCTTCTCCAGGGAATCTTCCCAACCCAGGGATCGAACCCAGGTCTACTGCATTGCAGGTGGATTCTTTACCAGCTGAGCTACAAGGAAAGTCCTAATAGAAGGTACACAAACCATTAATTCTTGTTATGACAGAGTTCTCTGTAAAACACAGATGTGTTTGATGACTTTTCCAATGTGCCACTTAATAAGAATTCAATCACACAGAAATTTTTGAAAATCCCCACTGGTATTAATGTTAGCTGTTTTATTCCTCAAATGAAAGTTTATTTAATGACAGTAAGGATGCTGTGGTCCTGTGGGAACCTGATATGCCTTTGCAGGATTCTGGGAACTAAGCTTTAACAGCTGAGCTGCTCTGATGCTAAAGCAGAGGCTCTCCTGACCCAGGTCACCCCATGCCAAGGCTTTATTACTTCCTTCCTTCAACTGAAATCATACTGAAAAGTCAATACAAAATGATGGCCCAGTTAAAACTGAGTTCATTATTATAGCCTATACCTTAAAATTAAATTATACTAGAAGTTAAAAGGGAAGTGGAAAGGACTTAGTACTATCAAAAAGAGAGTATGGCTTCAAGAAATGGAGAATGCTATCCTTTAAAAGGTTGAAATACAATGAAAACAAAAGCAAAAGCTACAACAATTATTGTACATTTGCACAATCACTGTTTTATAAAGAGAAAAAGAAGCTGAGGCTTTATTTTAATCATATTTAGATTCATTATCATTTTCTCTTTTATAATTTTACTATATTTTATTTCAAAATTGAATAAAAGATTTTTTTCCACAATCATTTACTTTAGAAAATTATTGACAATCTTCCTTAAAGTAAGATAATTGCAGACAGTGCAATGCACAGCATGGACATCAGCTGGTAAAGAATCTGCTGCAATGTGGGAGAGCTGGGTTCAATCCCTGAGTTGGGAAGATACCCTGGAGAAGGGAAAAGCTACTCACTCCAGTATTCTGGCCTGGAAAATTCCATGGACTGTATAGTCCACGGGATCACAAAGAGTCGGACAAGACTGAGTGACTTTCACTTTCGCTTAAAGATTCAGAATTTGATAAAAATAAGCATATGTGGATATGCATGTGAGTGTATACTCAAGTAGCCTTTTATAGTTTTATTGTAGCAAGATGAAACTTGTCTTATGCAAATTAAGGGCTTCCCTTGTGGCTCAGACAGTAAAAAATCTGAATGCAGAAGATCAGGGCTGGATCCTTGGGCCAGGAAGATCCCCTGGAGAAGGAAATGGCAACTCCAGTTTTCTTGCCTGGAGGATCCCATGGACAGTGGAGCCCGGTGGCTACATACAGTCTATGGGTCAAAAAAAAGATTCCAACATGACTGAGCAACTAACACTATTTAACTTCTTGATAGACAGATGCAATTTTCCTTGTAGGTAAATTCTATTAGATCCACTCCTTTCAAAGATTTTTACAATAGGTCTGTGGTTTGAAAAATTTCAATTCACCCCAAAATAACAAAACTTGCTAAGAAATCTTAAAGCAGTGAGTGAAGCAAAATATGCTGCCCCCAAATATGCCTCTTTGGCATAGAAGTTTATTTTTGGCTTATTATTTTAAGAAACAGCAGACACAGGAAAAGCTCTTAATACCTACAAGTTTAGAGTAACCCAGGTGGTACAATAGTTAAGAATCCGCCTGCAAATGCAGGAGAGAAAAGAGACTCAGTTCGATCCCTGGGTCGGGAAGATCCCTGGAGAAGGAAATAGCAACCAACTCCAACATTCTTGCCTGGAAAATTCAATGGACAGAGGAGCCTGGAAGGTGACAGTCCCTGTGGTCACAGCGTCAGACACGACTGAGCCACTGGGCATGGGTACACACCCCCAGAAGTTACCCTTTTGAAAGTGGGTACCTTTTACATTTAGGAAGAAAATACCCATTTTTGAGAGTGTTTCCAAAACTTAAGAAACTTGGGTTCTAGCCCTAGATTGGAAAGATTCCCTGGAGAAGGAAATGGCAGCTCACTCCAGTATTTTTGCCTGGAGAATGCCATGAACAGACGAGCTTGGTGAGCCATAGTCCATAGGGGCGCAAAGAGTCAGAAATGACAGATATGACTTCACAAGCACACGCACACTCCCTCTCTGTACCAGAAAGAGGAGAATAACTAAATCTCTAGAAAAGTATCAATGCAGAAGGGGCCAACTTAGATCTACATAACAATCATACACTTGTTTACTCTGCTGTGCCTGATAATCTCCCATAAATGTCCACACCCACCCCCAAATCTTTTGTCTTTAGCTAAAGATGGTCTTCAAGGTGATGGCTTGGGCCATTTAGGGAAGTTACTCATTTTTACTGAGTATCTTCCATGTATATAGGAAGTATACATTATTAAACTTGCTTGTTTTTCTCCCATTAATCTTATTACAGGGAGGTATCAGTCATGAATCTAGAAGAGTAGAGGGAAAATTATTTCTTCCCCCTACAGCATGAAACACTGATTATGAAATAGTAAAATTCAACTCAAGCTATATGAGCTTTTCAGTTTCACAAGGAGGACAGGAGAGGGGCTTTTCATGGGAATAATTCTGAAAGAAAAGGAGGGAAGGATGGAAGGAGGGAGAGAAGATAGGAGGAAGAGGTAAATTAACCAAGCAGTGATTTGATTCCTTCTAACCAAGCTCCAAGTTCAGAGATATTAACAGGGCACAAGTCAAACAACCTAGGCTGAAGATCTCGTTCAGATTGTCAAACCAGTCAATTCTAAAGGAAATAAATGCTGAATATTCACTGGAAGGACTGATGCTGAAGCTGAAGCTCCGGTACTTCAGCCATCTGATGCAAAGAGCTGACTCACTGGAAAAGAACTCTGATGCTAGGAAAGATTGAGGACAAGATGGCAAGAGGTCAACAGAGGATGAGATGGTTGGATGGCATCACCGACTCAATGGACCTGAGTTTGAGCAAGCTTGGGGAGATAGTGAAGGACAGGGAAGCCTGGCATGCTGCAGTCCATGGGGTCGCAAAGAGTCGAACACGAGTTAGGGACTAAACAATTCCTCTTCCCTCCTACTTCCTACACTTTCTCTTTGCTCTTCTTCTTTACCTAACCCTTGTTCCCTTCCTCCTTCTTTCTTGTCTTTTTCCCTCTGCCTTTGAACTTAAACTTCATAGTGTGATGATATGAAGCTAAGGGAACTTACCCTTCCAAATCTGAGAAGGGACTTGTTAATAGTAGAGAAAAAATAGAGTCAAAAGTGGGATCCACATTTGTCAGCTATTTCAACCCTGAGTCAAGTTGTACTTGAAGATAACTCTGCCTAAGGCTATTGATTGTATGAAGCAAGAAGTTCCTTTGATGCTTGAGCCAATATGGGTTGGGTTTTCCACTTGCAGCTCAATCAGTCCCAAGTGACAACTCTGTTTTCCATCCTTAACTTAAGGTGCTGAAGCCAAAATTCTTTTGCTGAAAAATACTGATGAAACAACCTGAACTCTAAAAAGTTTTGGCCCCTCCTATCACTCTGTTTGTCTCACTCTTTCAAATGCAGGTCTCTCTTCCTCGGATTGCTTCATAATCAACACAAGATTTCAATTTACAGTGGCAAGTCATGTCTTCAGATTGTTACTGATAGCACCAATTCAGAAAGAATGAGTACTGACTCCATTTACACACAGTTCACATGGATTCTCTCCATCTAAGAAGCATAGAATCCCACAAAACCTATTACCCCATTGAGGAAAATTGTGTACTATGTGCTTTGAATCAGTTCTGCTTTGAATCAGTACTATGTGCAAAGACTCAGAATCTCTTTGAATGAGAGTTGATATGTCTCATTCCCTATACAGAATGTGTTTTATAGAGAGAATATGTGGACAGACACGATAGGGGAAAATCTTCAGAATGCTATTACATTGTTTTCCAAGGACTGATTTTTTTAATATTTCAAAAAAAGTGATTTTTTTTCTTTTTCATGGATCCCAGTATTCAAATATTAATATTAAAATGCAAATGGAAATTCATAAGAACTCAGTATAAAAATGAAACTAGTTTCCTTTCATTATTTTAGAAAAACAGATTTTAAGTGCTGTAGAACCACATTCCAAAACAAATATGTATTAATTAATGCACATATGAATTTTCAAACAATACCTCTTGAGAGTACATTTTGTACCAAGCATTACTTCCTAGAAACTCTCTATGGCCTTAAATACTGCTTTGAATCTGCTTCCTTTTTGAATATAGACACTCTAAAGATAATTATTTTCTCCATTATCAACTGTAATAGTACAGACATCACGTCAAACTAAAGAAATTATTTCTCCAACATCACTGGGAAAATGTAGTCATCAACTACACATTTTTATTTTTCTATTTATTTTGACCCCAACAAAACAAGAAGTACTACTCATATGCTCATATGGTTACTTAGATAAATGTTTTAATTTTCAATTAATAAAAATTTATTTGAAGAAGTACTAGAGCTATGAAAATGGTTACCATGAGTTAAAACAAAAGTTCTCAGCACAAATCACTCTAAAGAACCATAAAATCAATTTTTTCCATCAGAAAAAAGAGAAAAAAAAAAACTAATTTTCTCTTGAATTCCCTGAAGATTCACTGAACATGAAAAGAAGGCCACAAAGCCATTGTTAGACACAGAGATCCCTTTCAATGTACCTTACCAAACTTTTGGGTTTGTAATTTTATATTCTTTCTTCAAAAACTCCCCAAAATTGTATACCTTTGAAACTTTGAAGATGCTGGATTGGTCATGCCTATTAGATAAGCAATGAAATAATTATTATTTTCAGTTTTCCTAATCATGCTCTAAAAGCCATACATGAGATGTTTCTCTTAAAATATTATTACAGCTAGTTTAACAATAATTATTCTAGCTAACTATTTAGCAACTAGTTATTCTATATCTCTATGAAAGTTTTGTTAATAATTTTTTTTAATCTCCATTCTTATGGGAAGAAAAGTATTACCTGATAATCCTTAGACGATTCCTTAAATCTGAGGCCTCAACAAAGTAAAGTAGAAAGAGATTTGCAAGCTGACAATCTACTCAAGACAAATATTACACTCTGATATACAAAATACAAGGACATATATTTTGCTAATGCAGTTCTAGCAGTCCATTATTTGCCAATGTAAGAAGTGCTGGGAATGCATTACTTCACTTACTCTTCACAGTAGGCTTTATCAGCCCCATTTACACGTGAGGAAATTGATACTACTATGCTAAAAAAAAAAAAAAAAAAAAACCTCAACTTTAATGTATATTGCAACATTCACCAAATAGGAGAGGTACTTGGTTATCTTGGAATTCACAAGTCGAAATTTCAAATGATTAGGAGAGCATATGTTACTTATCTTATATCAAACTCTAAAAATCACAGTAAGAAATAGCAGAAAGAAAATGCAAATAAAATATATCATATATTCCATATATTCCAAGGAGACTTTTTCAAATCCACAACAAAACATTTTACAGAAAAAATTTGAGATAATTGTGACATGCATTCCCAGGCACTCCTTCCAAAAGGTATCTTTTTTATTAAAAGTAAAAATACTGAATTTGACTTTATTCATTTTGTAATTATGTCTTTCTTGCAAATAAATAGTAATCAGAAAGCTATCAACCCATTATAATTGCACTGTCCCATAAACTACACTCTGCACCTTACTATACCTGTAACAGTATGTCAAATTCCTGTAGAGTAATTTGATACATAAATGAGAACATTATTAAATAGAATGAGGTGTGTATGAAGTTCCAGAATAAAGTAATTGTGCAATCCAGATTTAATTTACAGAAGAAATGAATAGTAAATATGAATCACTAAACTATAATTAGAAAGTAAAATGAAATCTTGGAGAAATGACAAAATGTCACTCTGAACCAAACCAAGCCCAAATGCAATGCAGAAAGAAACAAAGACAAATCCTCCCTTGGGCTTTAGGTGAATGGCATGATCCCTCATAAAAGAGGACAACCTTTTTAGGGATGCTTCTCTGAGGCAGTGATAACTGGCTACAATAGAAAACAGGCAAATCAAAATTAATTCTTACATACATTCAGTCATGTTAGGAAACATCTTGAGGGATTCCCTGGTAGCTTAGCAGTAAGGAATCTGTCTGCAATGTAGTAACTGCGGAGAGGCAGTTTCAGTTCCTAGGTAGGGAAGATCCCCTGTAGCAGGAAAGGGCAACCCACTCCCTTGCCTAGAAAATCCCATGCACAGAGGAGCTTGGCAGGCTAGAGTTCACAGGGTCACAAAAGAGTCGAACATGATGGACCGACTAAACAATTACAACAACATTCAATCATGTTTGCAAACATTTCAGGAAAAAGCAATTTGAGGAAATTTGAGGCATTTGAGGAATCAGCTAATACTTCCAACAGCCTAAGAAAAGAAATAATTCAAAAATCCATCAGTCTAGGGGTAGAGGGGCAGCATGCCTGAATATGGTAAACATTTGATAAACATTTGTTGAAAGAAATTTTCTAAAAAGGAGGCAGAATTGCTTTCAAGTCTAGGCACAATGACTGGTTATGTCCCATCACCCAAAGAGGGGTGTTGGTGTCTCTCTTACCTATTCCTACCCCAGAGCTTAGTGGTTTAAAGTAACAACCATTTTATTTGTCCATGATATGTGGGTCATCAATTAGAGCTAGCTGGCCTGCTGGTCTCACCTGTGATCACTCATGCTACTACCTACAATTATCTGGAAGCTTAACTGGGCTTCCCATGTACCTCAGTCGGTAAAGAATCTGCCTGCAGTGCAGGATACCTGGGTTCGATTCCTAGGTTGGGAAGATCCTAAGAGACTAACACTTGCTTACTTAACTGTTTCTGGATGGTGTAAGGTGGCCTGATTTGCATGACTTAACATTGGTGCTAGAGATCACTCAGGCCACTTGTCTATAGAAGAGGTTCCCAGACTTCTTAGCATCATATTAATATTTTTCTAGGAAAGTAAGAGTGAAGGATACAGGGTCTCTGGAAGACTCCGTCGGAAATTATACCACGTTACTTCTGCCACGACTATTGTTCAAAGCAAGTCAAGGCCAATCTAGATCCAAAGGGAAGGCAAACAGACATTTTTCTTGATGGGAAGACTTGCAGTGAACTTGTGGCTGCTTTGAATTCACCACGGGAGGTAACAAAGTAAATCACCAATCGGAACAGACCACAGGGCCTTATCTAGAAACAGTCTGTTCTGTCAACAGATATATCAAGAATTAAGTATCAGATTTTCGCTAATGCCAAGCCCCTTTGTCACTGAAATTTAACAGCACAGAAAACTGGATACAGGGTGAGGAAATGAGCTTGTTATTTGACTTTTTTCTGGCCCTACCCCAAAGGGAGGAGTTAACTCCGGATAAAGCCTGAAGCACTCATTAAGGGCTGTGACAGGAGCCCGCAGACAGAGACAAGCAGAATGAATGAAAAGCACAGTTAGACAGAGCATAAGTTTTCATGAGAAACAGAGTAATTTCCAAATTCCATTAAGTTCTAATGTTCTAAAATTTCACAGAACTTTTCTGTGTCTTTGCACTAGCAAAAGCACTAAAGTAGCAATTATTTAATAATTACTTAGATATACCAGCCAATTTATAAAGGCATGCAGATCCCTTCTACAGATGGGAATTGAGAATCAAATTAAATCACCCAAAATCACACAGTCTCCTTTAGCAAAGAAAAAAAAATTAGCATATACTTAAATTTCAGACTTAAGTGTAAGTGTTAGTCGCCCAGTTGTGCCCAACTCTTTGCGACTCCGTGGACTGCACTTCTGTCCATGAGATTTTCCAGGCAAGGATACTGGAGAGGGTTGCCATTTCCTTCTCCAGACTTAGGACCAAATATTTCCTTCTCACTGCAAACAGCTACAGAATCCCCTAATGGATAACCATGCATGCTAATATGCATGCTAAGTCACTTCAGTCGTGTCTGACTCCATGCCATCCTCTGGACTGCAGCCCACCAGGCTCCTCTGTCCATGGGATTCTCCAGCCAAGAATACTGTAGTGGGTTGCCATTTCCTTCTCCAGAGGATCTTCCCGACCCAGGATGGAACTCTTATCTCTCATATCTACCTACCCTGGCAAGCAGGTTCTTTACCACTAGCGACACCTAGGAAGCCCAATGGATAACCACTAAGTCTTTTTTAAACTTCCAGATGTGACACATGGCAATTCATAGAGTACCATAAAGGGAAAAGAAGTTGAGGATAAGAGGCATATTCAGAAGATAGTCATTATCCTTGAAGGAGGATGAAAACAAATTTATATACTAAAAAGAAAAACAGCTTTAAGAGGTAGAAAAGGGACATGTCTTAGTTGCAGCAAATATAGCATCTTCTTTAGAATTAGAAATATTTATATTTGAATTCCAGCCCTGTCATCTCTTAGTCATATAATCATGAACAAGTAAATTAACTGCCCTCAGTCTCAATCTGCTCCTCTAAAAATGTATACAATCATGCCTAAAATAAATGTTACTGCATGGATTAGAAGAAAGTAAAAACGTCTGTACCGAGAGGACATTCGCAGAAAATGATTACGATCCTGATCACCAGTATCATCATCTAATTATACATCATGCAAGGGCTTCCCAGGTGGCTCAGTGGCAAAGAATCCACCTGTCCATGCAGGAGATGTGGGTTTGATCCCTGGGTTGGTAAGATCCCCTGGAGAAGGAAATGGCAACCTAACTCTAGTATTCTTGCCTGGGAAGTCCCATAGACAGAGAAGCCTGACAGGCTCCAGTCCATGAAGTCACAAAAGAGTCAGACACAACTCAGCAACTAAACAACAACAAAGATATATTGACATCTTTCAGTGCTTTCCATACACAATACATGGAGAAAAACTCATATGCTTTCCTCAGTAGAGAAGATCTTAGAATTTTAGTCATCCTCAGGTTCTCTTTTACCAAAACACCTAAAAATCTTGATACTCTGTCAATAAATTTCCATCAGTCAATTCAAAAGGAAAACAGGCCCACTGAAAAAAATACTAGCTATATGAGAACAATGAAAAGATGTTTTTAATCATACACAGAAGGGAAGGAAAATAAGTGTGCAGAAAATTTAATATCAGTATAAACATGACAGCCTTAAATATGTCATGGGTTGGGCCCCAAGGGCTTTCTGCAATCACTAACATACACAGTGAAGACCTGAATTCATAAAGAAAAAGCTAACTATATTTACAAGTATTATATCTATTTTAATAACTACCAGCAGTTCCATTAAAAGTAAAACATCTAAAAAAAAATTCTAAACATGATGCCTCGAAAGAATAACATTCAAGAGTATGGAGAATGTCAAGAACCAGAAGACTCATTTTGCAAGGATACTAGAAACAGGAATCTGTCCTTTCCTTTTGTATTTAAGTGCTTTTCTCCTTGTTGGAAATTATGAGGTGACCTCATTTGAAAGCTGAGGAAATTATCAGGAGCCTAAACATGGATTTTATTCAATATTGGAGGAAGTTACACAAATTAGTAATTATTTTAGAAATGACTATCATCTAGGTTTAAGGGTAAATTAAGAGGCAAGATATAAGAATGTCATCAAGACTGACTTGAGCCTAGGGCTGCCTTGCTGAAAGAATATCTGTTCCTTACTCCAGGTATCAGCTTCTCAGAGTGACATCTATGCCATTTGGGCTATTGGGTCTCCAAAGAGAAATGGTTTGCAGAGTATCAAAGCATGCATTAAATAATGAAGAAATATTTGTTAAAGGAACGAAAGACTGGGCCTTGAATCACTCTTGTCTAGATCAGAGAGCCCATAATGCAGCCAGCACATCAAGTTAGAGTGAGCTGAATTTCTACCATGTCTTATTCCATTCCATTGTTTCTCACATATGTTAAAAAGAATACCACTATTACAATTTATAAGTTACTTTTCTATCAATACTGAATGGAGAAGATCTTATTAATTTCAGCATCATGAGCAAGTCCTGTGATATGAATGTCGAAAAAGTGGTCTCAGGTATTTTTAATAGGTTTAGACTCTGACTGGCAAGTACTTTAAATCTTGTGACCAAATTTGAGTTAATGAGTTGCAGCATCTTAGAAATACATGTTTAAACTTGTCCAAACTCAAGAGGGAAGAGTGCATTGATCAAATGGTAATACCTCACATGAGTGCTAGATAGAGGATTACTGCAGGTACCTGTTTTGTTCAGTGTCAAAAACAGGGAAACAATGGCCCTGTTAGACTCCACGCTAGTTGATCGATGGGACTTGTTGGTCCTGGTAACATACTTCAATGAGAAGCAACACAAACAAATCGAAACCTATGTTAAAGAGGATGATGATAAAGATTTATGACAACATTTATCGAGTGTAAAAGGCTTGAAATCATGATACATCAAAACCTATCCAGAATCTGTTTAGATCAAGTTATGTTTAATCACAAGCAAAGCAGTCATGGGTTGGGAACCCAAGTAACTGAATTTAAATATTTGAGGTACTGTTAATGGGAATTAGAATTATTGCGTGTCCCTCCTCCCATATTAAAATTAATTAGGGGCCACAGGATGCCGACAAAGGTCTATATGGTCAAAACTATGGCTTTTCCAGTGGTCATGTATAGATATGAGAGTTGGACTATAAAGAAAGCTGAACACCAAAGAATTGATGCTTTTGAACTGTGGTGTCAGAGAAGACTCTTGAGTCTTCTCTTGGACTTGACTCTTGACTCTTGGATTGCAAGGAGATAAAACCAGTCAATCCTAAAGGAAATCAGTCCTAAATATTCATTGGAAGGACTGACGCTGAAGCTGAAACTCCAATACTTTGGCCACCTGATGCATAGAGCCAACTCATTAGAAAAGACCCTGATGCTGGGAAAGATTGAAGGCAGGAGAAGGGGACAATAGAGGATGAGGTGGTTGGATGGCATCACTGACTCAGTGGATATGAGTTTGAGCAAGGTCCAGGAGCTGGATATAGACAGGGAAGCCTAGCATGCTGCGGTCCATGGTCTCACAAAAGACACGACTGAGCGATTGAACTGTCTAACTGAGAGGATGCCAGATTTTGGGCTCAATGCCCCAAAGGAATGATATGACTATACAAAAATGAAATAATCCTACTTTACGTGGAGTAATTTTTGGAATCACTGCAGGTATCTAAAGTGAGTAAAGATGACCACATGGCAGGAATGCTTTCTTAGAAAATTTAAGGCTGAATGAATCTCAGAAGAAATCAAAAGTTTCATAATGCCAGACTCATCATGGGTTAAACTGAATTTAAATTTGAATGTGTTGGACAAGTTGGGTACTCTCCAGTGTAACAGATATGTTACAGCCTACTGTTTCTTACACCCAGCCAGGTTCCCTGCTTTTTATCTTCTCCCTGATCTCTGAGGACACTGAACTGCACATCCCCTGGTGTAGATGAACTTCAGCATTCCCTGGAATCCTGGGGGTCTATAACCCCAAGGACAGACTTTGAAGTCATTCAGTTACCACTTCCTTTAGTTTCCTCCTTTACCCTCGTGATAGCTTATGATGAGATGATAATGATGATGGTAATGATGATGGTGATGACAACAGTTACATGTCTTTTATTGTTGGCTCATTTTTTTTTTTTTGGCTTCATTCTATAAGTGAGGACACTAAGTGTCAGGTAGATTTTGGTAGATTTTAAGAGTCACTCAAAATTGCACAGGCCTGAGACACAGGTATGTGAAATCCCCCAATTCATATATCTAACCACTCTGCAATACTGTTGTCCATAAAACACAGCTATAATTTCCTGATTTTCTCTTGTTTTCCCTACTATAAAGCATAAAATATCAAAACAGAATTTTAAAATGTCAGTTACTTTCAAGCTTATGCATTTGTTTATATCTTCCATGTTACTAAGAAAATAAATTTTTGAGGTCAACATTCAATATCTAGTTATATATTGCTAAACTGCCTGATATTTGAACAATCAATATAAGGCAGATATCCTACATAATTCCTATAAATAATCCTAAAATTTCTATTTAAAGTTAGGCATATTTCTATTAGTGAGGCATTTCATATTAAAATATATGTGAATATTAGTGATATATTAGTGAATATTAATATATAATGATATTGCTATCCATGTATTAATAGAATAAAGCATATGTCCTAAGTACTCAGTGCAGTGTTCAATGCTTCCCTATAAAATATATGCATTTTAATGCTCCTATACAAATGCCTAAAGAAGAACTAAAAAGCCTCTTGATGAAAGTGAAAGAGGAGAGTGAAAATGTTGGCTTAAAACTCAACATTAGAAAGCTAAGATCATGGCATCCGGTCCTATCACTTCATGGCAAATAGACGGGGAAACAATTGAAACAGTGAGGAACTTTATATCTTTGGGCTCCAAAATCGCTGTAGATGGTGACTGCAGCCATGAAATTAAAAGACACTTGCTCCTTGGAAGAAAAGCTTTGACCAACCTAGACAGCAAATTCAAAAGCAGAGACATTACTTTGCCAACAAAGGTCCATCTAGTCAAAGCTATGGTTTTTCCAGTAGTCGTGTATGGACATGAGAGATGAACTATAAAGAAAGCTGAGCACCGACGAATCAATGCTTTTGAACTGTGGGGTTGAAGAAGACTCTTGAGAGTCCCCAAGCTGCAAGGAGATCCAACCAGGCAATCCTAAAGGAAATTAGTCCTGAATATTCATTGAAAGGATTGATGCTGAAACTGAAACTCCAATACTTTGGCCACCTGATGTGAAGAACTAATTCATTGGAAAAAACCCGGATGCTGGGAAAGATTGAAGGCAGAAGCAGAAGGGGATGACAGAGGAGGATGAGATGGTTGGATGGCATCAGTGACTCGATGGGTATAAGTTTGACTTAGCTCCAAGAGTTGGTGATGGACAGGGAAGCCTGGCATGCTACAGTCCATGGGGTCGCAAAGAGTCAGACGGGACTGAGTGACTGAACTGAACTGAACTGATACAAGTGCCTTAGCACTAATAAAACAAGTATGCATAAATCACTTGTTAACCTAACTTGGGAAATGGGGAAAAATGGAAAAAAAAACACGTGTTTTTCCACACAATGAGGAAAAAAAAAGAGCTAATTACTAAAAAAAATATCAGAGCCTTTACTTCCAAAGATACAAGAAAGTTAATTTTCATGTACAGAGTTGGTATGTTTACACTAGTAAACCACTTTAATGCAAACATAACTTTGGAAGTGCTACCACCAAGATTCAGGACAACTCCAAGACAGGAAACAAGAGTCAACACGAGTAACAGAATCCAGAGAGCAACTAACACCTATTCTTTAGATCTTTTTAGCATTTCCTTAAAAGAGCTACAAAGGACAAAGTGAAAATACAATAATGTAAACAGCATTGTTTTGGCTTCTAGCTCTTAACTACTAGTTCCAGTTGAGTGTCTATTGAACTAATTGACATTTTCTTTTATTCTTTTTCTAAGAATTCAGAAGCACTTTCAGAGTTGGGGAAAGGATCCTATCATTTTATTTCTGCATCTTATTACTTCTTTTCTGGAGCTTTTTTTGTTATAAAATCTAAAATAGATGCAACATTCAGTGGCAATTCTGTAATTGTTCTTCATAAAGATTATAATAACACCAATTTCAAAATATTTCATCAGAAAGGTTTTTCAAAAAATATTACATATATGCTCCTACAAGGAAAAGAAGAAAAGCATGAGGGTTAAAATTAAATTAAAAGAAATTTTCTAGGAAGGCTCAAATTAGTCAATTAACATTTTCCTCCCAATGTGACCAAGTTTGTAATTTATTATTAACATAGGCTATCAAAGCCAGTTTCTGAGAAATCTTCCTGATATAGTTTGTAGTTTAAATAAGAAAGCCTTTTCATGTGGCTTATGTGGTACCAGTAAAATGATGGAGCACTTATATAACTATGTAATTCCTCTGAAATTTTCTATCACTTGTTAACCATCTTCATAATTAGTATTAAATTATGTCATAGATCAGTAAAGAGCATTCTGTCAGAACAGAATCTATCAGAACAGTAAGGTGAAAAAGCTTTTAAAAAGCACTATATTTGGATTAAATTCTTATTTTTCTCTCTTGTTATGCTTACATGAAACTGGAGTTTTCATAATAACGTACCATTTATGTTGATAGAGTATAATAAAAATGGTACACTTCTAACCAGAATAGCTTCAATACTTGTAAACATAATACTTCTTAATTTCACCATGCACACACCATGTAATAGACAAATTATACTGCCTTACACTTTAAATAGTCCTCAATGATTGAAAGATGCCACAAGAATAAAAATGGGGGCTGTAGAAATATAATAAGCAGTCTCACTCTCAAGGTTTACTGAACAAGGCAGAGCTATGCACATGTGTGTCAGTAGAATGATGTAGCAAAATTACCTGTTAGTCATGTATCCTAGGGTGCCACAGTCACATCTATTTAAAGGCCTGAAGTTAGATCTTCATTCTTTAATGAAATACAAAACTTAGAACCCTTTATACTATACACAAACTCTGAAAGTAATGCCAATACATTTTATTTCTGAGTAAACAGAAAATAAAAATCACTGGAATGAGTGAATCGATTAGCCAGTTAAGCCATCAGAAAACTTCAAGTAGCTTTCTTCTTCCAAATTCAAAATTGGCAAAAAATACTCAGCAACCTTATTTATAGTAAATTTCCCTTAAAATAACTGAATAGTTATGATACAGAACTAGGCTGCAGAGACAGGAACACTGTTAGAAATCTGCAAGCATTTCATCCCAACCACATAACAACATTGCAATAGTATTAGCAGAAAGCAAGATCCTAATTTCACCATCTAGAAAACTCAGCAAAACTATCAAGTCTAAAGTGCTTCAAGCAGAAAGAGGAAAGAGAACACTGGTTTAAGTGGACAAAAGGAAACTGATGGTCACTCATGAAAATACGAAAGGCAGTTATAACATGATGGTCATTTAAACACCAGTGCCATAGCCACACACTGCTTTAACACCAGGAATACACTGAATGTCAGAGATAAAAATCCTGGAAGAGGGGATAAGTATGAGTCAATTTTGTCTCTAGTGACCACACCTCTTGCTATCCCCTCTTAAGGAAAAGGAAAGAAAATCACCTCTGGCTGGTATCAGTCAGAGACACATCATGATGAACCCTCCCAAATCACACAAGCACAAGAATTTCATATTTCAAAAATGAGGGGTGTGTACATGCATGTGAATGTGTTCATATATACATCACATTTGAGGGAGGAAACGAGGTGTGTGAAGCATAGAAGATTGGAGTTGCTCAAGGTCATTCTCTGGAAAAGAGAAAGTGAAAAGATTACAAAAAGGAATGGTCTTAGGGACAAGAGTTAAATGACAATTCCTTTTCACCTGCCTAGGCTCACATCTGTTTCCAGGGGTGTCCTGGCTTCCCTATTATTCTACCCCTCTTATTAGTGACCATAAGAAGGCTGACAAGGAAGGCAGGTTTTGCCAGAAAATTTTCTGTCAACACGTGACAGTCTCAACCTATTCGTAAGTCAAGTCAGCTCTAAGTACAACGCTGACCAAGGGCATTGGACTCAGATCCTCAAAGTGGTTGGGACATCTCTGTCTCCAGACAAAAGGGAAGGGAGGGGAGGCAGAAAGCTCCATTTCTTAAGGAAGTTCTAAACATGAAACTCTATGCTTAAAAGGTCTATTTGGTTATGATATTTCACCTACCTCCAATCTGCACCAATGAATGGCATTTTTAAAACATGAATGATGCCATAATCTATTTTTAGGCATCTGAGCACTCAAGATCCAGTTAATACATTTGTTTCAAACTTCCCTAAGGATGAGGGCACAAGAACAAGACTTAACCTGCAAAGGACTGAATCCTTAATGAGAAAAGGCCAGGATGAAATGAAATGAGGAAGGAGATGAAGAAAATACCCAATTTTCCCAATACTAATATTCTCCACCAGCATCCTATCTTTCTTGGGCACCTTCTAAACAGGGATATCTTATTTGCCAGCAAATATTATGAGTATGCTATCGTTTCTGTTATAATATGGTGGAGAAATCTGGGGGACAAAAAAGTGTCCTTGTCAGACTGTTAGTATACACAAATCAATTTTCTGACTAGGATATTCAGAGTGATAGGAGAAATACAAAAAAAAAAAAAAGAAAGAAAAAAAAAAACACCTCACTGCAAGAGAAAAAGAAAAGAAAAATCTTTACCTAATTCCCCCCAAATTCGCAACTATTTTTAGTTTTTACACAGGCAGTACCCTTTTCTTTCCGAGTCTTCGAAAGGTACAGGGGGAACCTGCTTTTCTGCTAAAGTCGCGTTATCCTCTATATCCTTTCTTGGGTCTGCCTGGAGCTCAAAGTTACCGAGCAAATCTGTCTGAAGAGTGGCCTTCAACTCCTTCCTGTTTATGGGGGATGGTAGCAGTCTTTCCACTGGTATTTCAATTGGAGGTAAAACAGGAGTGGAAATGACCTGATTAAATCCAGGAGAACAAGACGGGAGAGGAGAGAGGAACGAATGGAAAACTAGGGAAAACACACTTAAGTTTCAGGTTTTGAATCCTGAGAAATCATGCTGTATCTGGATATCAAGGCATTTTTGCTGCCAGCTCTCCTTCTATGCATTTGGATTTTCATTTACGAAGAAGGGGGAGGAGGCTGCCCGCGCAGGGTGTCTGGCAGGACCTCACTGCCCACCCCGCGCGTCTCCCCACCTCCTCCGTCTCAAATCCATGCGGCCACCTCTGCCACGATGCGCCCGCTGCCTGCCAGGGGGCCCGCTGCGCTCTCCCGCCCCGCCCCAAGAAAGTGTCACCGCGGGCCTGGCAGCTGCAGTGGCGGAGCCCAGCCCCCAAGGCCGCTGCAAACATGGCCTTGTAGCACCACCAGCCTGCGAGGGCTGCAGCAGCAGCCGAGCCCAATCTCCAGAGGAGTCGGCGACATCAAGGCGCAGGAACAGAGGGAGCAGCTAGCTAGCGAATGGCATTTGTGGTCTGCAAATGCCATCATATGGAAATATATTACAAAAAAAAAAAACGCAGCCAGCGGAGGAAAAGCAGGCGGCGCCCCTCCACTTTCCAAGTGGCTTGAGCAAAGAGAAACCCCCGGAGAAGCCTCAGCCACCGCCTGCCCGAGCCGGGCGCCGCGCGCTCGGCCGGGCCGAACCCTCCTCCTGGTGCAGCCAGCAGGCAGCTCCCGAGGGCGGGAGACAAACGAGCCCTCCTCAGCTGAATTATTCAGACTGCCTTCACTGTCGAATAAAACATTGATGAGACTACTTTGGAAGTGCTTTATCTTGTTAATCCTAATGCCCTCGAGAAGGGAGAGACATTTTCCGTTGGGGACGCAGAGGTGATGGGATAAGAAAATGAGAGAAATGAGGTGCGAGGGTAAGGGGCTTTGGAAGTTCACTCAATTTGTTCTGCCTCAGCCTGCGGTGGGAATCTCCATTTTTAACACATCAGACTCAATATGTTAATTAGGCAGTCGCAAATCCACCCTACTCGTTGGAAATCAAGGCACTGGCAAGAATTTTCAAGATACACATTACCAAAAAAAAAATTAAAACGGGGTGGGGGGGGCGCAGAACAAAATAAAAACAAACAAACCACGCGCGTGCAAGCCCCTCTCCACAACCGAGACAATACAGCTGGGGAAGGTATAGGGGTGGTGGCTGTGGTTTTAGCAGCGCTCCTCTAGATATAAAAATGACTTCTTTCATGTATCTACTTTGCTAGATAAAAGCAAACCCTAGCAGTTAAACACCATATCTCAACACATAGACTCCTGACAGTGAATTCCCTTCCATGCAAAGCAAGTTCCCAGAAAACTATTTCGAATTAAAGTCTCCAGACGCGTAATTTACAGCTAAAGGATCTGGCAAGCCGGACCACAATAAGGAAAGAAAGCAACCTGGCACCAGAGGTAGAGAAGGGTCAAAATGATCCCTGCCTGAAACGATGGGTGGAAACCAAACACCCTCTCGCACTCCACAATCTGGGGAGGGCTGGATACCAAATGGTCCGTGGCAACCATAGCCTGAAGGAAACACGGGATTTTAATCTCTGGCATCTTCAGACAGGTTCAACACGCCTAGCTTTCCAAAAGCATCACTTAGGGGGGAGTGTATCCATATTTTCCAGGCTTTCACTGCTAGATTAAGTGCTCAGGTATAGATTTATATTTTATCTTCTAGAATTTATATTATAGCATCACAGAGTGCCCTTGGATACCCGGCCCTTCTTAATGATTTTCAAAACATTAATAAGTAAAGTAGCCTGCAATGCAGATAAGACACTAGAAATAAGATCAGAAGGAAAGTGGGTGAGGCGGCTAGTCATTTTCTTGTTACCTGGTGCCTCCAGAGGAAAGACGGTCGTAGGAAGACTTTCTGCCAGCAGGTACCATCCCAGCAAGGTGGCTCCAGGTGGCTTTCACAGGCGTACGCGGGTCTCGCTCGTCACTTCGCTGCCCTTTGCCATAGCTCAGCACCCGCATCCTAGGGAGTCCGAGAGGCGGCTCCTGCCACTACCTCCGCTGCCCGCAGGTCGCGCTGGGTGGGGGATCCGCGGCGATCGCCCCATGAAACCCGCGTTTCTGCACCCGGGGAGCGGGCAGAGGCAGGGCGGCCGCGCACGCACACACAGACACACACTCAAGCACACACACACACTCGCAGCCAGGCGCGCGCGCACTCGCATTCACACTTGCACACACACACTTGCACACACACTTGCACACACACACACACACACAGAGAGTACAGCACCGGGAAGGAAAAGCAAGGAGGGTACTGGTCCTTCTCACGGTCGGCTTCGATGTCCACCGGACCAAGGACAGCAGAGAGAGTGGTCTGGCATAGCCTTTCTATCACGTTTTCTTCAAGTTCTCTTCCAACCCAAATCCACGTAATTCAAGAGCTGGTGACATTTTGGTGTAGAGGAGAGAGCCAGGAACCGGCGAGGAAGAGTCGAAGAGTCGGGGATTTTGGTAAGCAGTTTGACAGACAATTCTTGTTACCTTGATTGTGCAGAAAGCCGCTCGACAGGCTGAACTTTTAGCTTCAAATTATGTAGACCGAAATGTAAATATCTTTCTGGCCGAGACAGGAAGGTCTGGATGCACAGACACAAGACGGTTGCAAGACCCTCTGGTGACCTTGTGATGTACCTGGAAGCAGGTTAATACTGGAGCTTTCCCAGCCTCTAAGTAAAGCGATCCACACACAGGGGTCGACAGCTGAGCTGCTCTTCCGAATCCAGCCTGGAAAATGGGTTTGGGCGTCCTCTGCGCTCTGTGAGAAGCCGGGCATCGAGGGCACACCGCCGAGTTAACACATTTGTTTCTGGGCAGTTGGATAAAAGACAGTCAAATGCATCAGACAAGTGAGCGCACAAATACACACACATACACACACTTACGCACGCACGCTACTAGCTGAAGAGAGCTTACAAAAAAAAAAAAAAAAAAAGCCAAGATGACTTCCAAAGGTAGAAACGATCCAAAATCTTTCCTGAAAAACGGAAGGGCCAGCCGGAAGGTTACAGACGTCTTCCCAGGTCTTTCATTCGTCCTCTCTCCTGTGTGTGTCTGTTTGTATTTCCAGAAGGTTTCCTTGGTCTGCCCCACCCCCGTCCAGTTGCGCTTTTTCTCCTGATAGAAACCGACCATGCAAAATGGATTATATGGGTGGGTTGTGCTCACAACCCGGTGCTCCACAAAGTCTAGAATCCTAGGGGAGCAGCCAGCTGCAAAGCCATTGCCATCCTCGAGGGAAGAAGGAAAAACACGCGCAAACACACGCACACCCGCGCGCACGCACACACGGGAGTCCTCAGTTCGGGCCGCTCTGCACACGCCGCCTGCCTCCCTGCGAGCCACTGCACACAGCGCCCCGCCCGCTGCCCGCGGCTCCCAGGCGAGTCCGCGGCTCAGACGAGGGGCTGGCAGCCTGACTCCCGCGCTGCGGTGGCGGCCAAGGCGGGCCCGGCTCCCCGGCTCCCCGCGCCGGACAGCGGCAGCCGCCGGGCCGGGAGGAACTGCGTCCCGCGCTGCAGCATGGAGGCGGCGGCGGCGGCGGCGGCGGCGGGCGCGCGGCCGTGAGCCCGGCCCTCGCCGCAGTGACGGGAGCCGCCGCGCCCCCCAGACTCCGAGTCAGGCGAGACCCCCGCCGGGGCCGCCACGCCGCCCTCCGCGCCTCGGAGCCGGGCGTATTCCGGACTGATTTACCCAGGCCTCCTAGAGAAAAGGGCCCGTCGGGCGTCGGCAAATCCCGGGGCCGGCGAGGCGCGGGGGCGTTGCAGGTAGGGGGAGGGGAGAAAGCAGAAAACCTGAAGGCTGAAGGCGAACTTCCAGGAGCATCCCTGGGCTCTTGCGAAGGGGGAAACTTGCTGACCGCCCACTGCTCCACGGTTATGGGATCAAGGGTTGTCACTGAGTCAGGCTGTGACTGCTTATGAGAGGGAAAAGTCACTAGCTATAACCCGCTGAGAATGTCTGCCGTGCAGAGTTGCTGACTTGGGGGTCTCGCTCACCGGCCACTGGCTTCCAGCGTTCTCTTAGTGGCAGGTAATAGTTTGCCTACTATCGGATGGGCGCAAAAGCTAAAGGGAACATTATATTTGAGAGTCAACTCAGCTAAGTAGCATGCATTAGGTGGGCTCAGGTGGTCACTTATTGGTGCCTGTCAAAGGCAGAAAACAAACTCAACAGTCGTCACAAGGGAGACCAGGCCACTAGAATATTGGGACAAGGAGCAGGTCTGAAGCAGGAAAAAGAAGAGGGGTGGGGAGACAGCAAAGCAGGGGACCCCTGGCAGGGGTCGGCTGTCCATAAATCCAAGTTTCTCTCCTCGAACCCCACCCCTCTTCCTCCAGTCCGGAAAAGGCTTCCTCCTGGGAGACCCCCAGTGAAACGAGCTGTTCATATCTCCTGAGCCTGGAAATCCTTTTACTTCTCTTTAACCGGTTCACCAGCACGTGGTCTTCGATCCCAGCCAGCAACTCCCTCTCAACTTGGGACGCGGGTGGCCCAGAAACCACTCCGAACCCAGAGACTGGAAGAGCTGGGAGTTGCACAAGGATCTGACTAGTAAGGGCTTCTTCCCGGCCTACTTGGTAAAGCCACGTGCTAGCGGCCTCCTAGGATAGGGGCGTTCTGGAATGTTGCTACCCATAGAGCTTCCCCAGGCTTCAGCGCTGCCCTGCGGGCGCACAGACGCGCTCCCGCGGCAGCACACCCACGGGCTCTCCCGAGCGCGTACACGTGCACCCACGCGGAGGCAAGATCCACACAGCTGCCTCTGTCAGGCAGGCACGCAAGGGGTGTTGTGTTTGAGGTGTTAAAGGCTCTCGCTTGTCCTCCGTCTCCTCCTTCCTCTTCTTCCAACCTGTTTCCTCAGGGCTCCGGGTCCAGTCCCGGGTTTAGGAATCCGCGCCAAACTCCCGGAGGCTTTGTTCAGAAGACGCCTCCTCCCTCCAGGTCCGCTGGCGCCACGGTCCGGGGCTCCAGGGCGAGCTCCGCGGAGCCGGGGCGGCGCGGAAGGATCCGAGTTCTAGAGCTGCAGGCAAACTCTTCGGGCAGAGGGACTGCGCGGCGACACCTCCGACACCTCAGAAAAATAGACCAAAGGGACCCCGCGGAGCAGGACATCAGCGGACACCACCGCGGTCCGGAAGAGTCTCCTTAAAGCCATCAGCGCCTCCCCAGTGGCTTTCTCTCCAGTGAAAGAAGCCGGTTTCTGACAAGTCCAGGGCAAAAAAACCTGCGGCGAACCAAGTCCGGGGACTCTCCGAGAAACAGAGTGCTTCCATCTTCTCCTCACTTAAAACTTGGCCGCTTCTGGGACTTCACTGAGGGACGGCGGAGTCGCACCAGCGTGGACCACAAGCAGAGGCGAGCGAGCACTGCCAAATACTTTTGGACGCGGCGGTGGCCCCTTTTTCCTTCAGGATTGCCCCCTGGCCACCCTTTCCTGCTGGGCTGATAGGGACGGCTAAAGACCTGGAGATAAAGGTTTGCAGTTCCCCTTGGGGCTCAAAGGATAGAGAGCCGCCAAATGAGTAACCCAAAGAGCTTACATTGCTGGACTAAATAACTTCTTTTTGGTTTTCTATTTTATATTTTTTTCCCAGTGCCCGGACTGAGATGAGGAGAGGGAACACTTAACCAACTGTAAGAAAAGAACTGGGAACAGGGCAAAGTTCAAATATTTTCCTGGGTGCTTCTAAGTAAGTGTGTGTGTGTGTGTGTGTGTGTCTGTGAACTGGGAACAGGGCAAAGTTCAAACATTTTCCTGGGTGCTTCTAAGTAAGGGTGTGTGTGTGTGCGTGCATGCATAAGAAAGGTGATACCAACTTCTCTTTAATATGTAGCGGAAGTAGTGTATAAGTAATGTGTATCTTGGCAGTATTCTCTGTTGCAAGCCCTACAAAAAGACCCTCTCTTCCTTTAGTTTAGCCTTCCTGTTGTGCATTATACATTATATTTAAAAATACTTTCCTCATTTCATCTTACCTCAAGAAAACACTCGCTGGTAAAGCCATGTACCTTTCCATCTCCAGGTACAGTACTTGTTTCTTTCCCTCCCATACAAGCTGATTAGAGTTTTTACCAGTAAAGAGAAAGAAGCCAGATTTGTTTTAGCTTGGCGGTAGAGGTGGCAAGACCTTGAAGGAAAAGCTAGGATATTCTGAACCAAAGAATGGCAAAGTTAATGGTAATTTTTCTTCCAACCAAAGGGGGGAAAAAAAAAAAAAGGCCTCGAAAAAAAAAGGAGATGGCAGTTTCTGATTCATCATTGCCTGTATAAATCATTGTTGGCATTAACCAGTTTCAAAATTGGCATACTTTTAAATGTCCCCAAAATCTTAGTTTATCCCCAAATCCAGTGTTTATGCCAAGTCATTTTAAAAATTATGTTAAGCTGCTTTCTTCCCCCGATCATTTTTCTAAGGACCTTTGTCATAAATATTGGACTGTGTTTTCCCAGAATAATCGAGAATTTGAAAAAATGTTTTGTTTTACTAATTTCAGACAGTAGGTGGAAATATGAATGTTTTACAGTTAAAATGATAAATATTAAAAGGAAACCAGGGTTTCTGGTTATATTGTCATTTTTTTCTAAGAGACTGAGAAAGGCCCTCTGTTAAAGTTGTTTTCAACAATGGTTTCCTTACCTCATGAATTTTCTTATTTCTGTGGTTTGAAAATGTATGATATATTGTCACTTTAGTTCATTTTTTGTTTGTATGTTTTAAAAAATTTATTTAAATTGGAATTCTCTCCAGATTTTCTGGGTAATGAATTGGTATTGTGAGGAGCTTTTGATTCTTTTCCCTGATATAAAGTTCTTTTAACTCAAGAGCAGGAAATGATGTGTAGAAACAACAGGGAAATACAAGTTTCTGAAATGAAGAAATAACATTTTTTTAAAAACTTAGTTAAAATAAGAATAAAGTTCTCTGTCATAGTGGTGCCCTGTATGTATTTGAAATGTGAAAAGAGATCTGCTTATCTGAGAAACATATTTTTGATGTTGCACCTGACTATAAAGTCCTAAGGTACAAATTGTATTGGCAATTAGATTTTACCAAAAACATTATTTAATTGGGCACTAAAGAGAGTTGCAGACCCAGCATATTTCTGTCATAAATAAACAGATTTCTTATTTATCTATTTTGGATCTCCCACCAAGTCAGATTTATTTTCCATTTAATATATTTCTGAGCAACAAAAAGACATTTTCCCTTTTATTTTTAAATAAAAATGTTTTATATGTGATTCTTTAATTTAATCTTGTGTAAAACATACTTTACTTTCCCTTCTTCCTGAATCTTTGTCATATTTTTTAACCTTTATGGATCATGATGATGGCATACTAGATAATTAAGGTCTACCTCATGAAAGCTTGAACTAGAACTAAGAACCCAATAAATTGCTGGATGAAACTGGTCATTTCTTTTACTAAAGAAAAGTGGTTTTTTAAAGCTTAATTTTTAAAACACAAGCAGTGATTTTTAAAGACAGTGTCATAGGCAAAAAAATTTTTGAGAGAAGTCAAAAGAGGTTATTTCAAAGATAAATAGTACTAGATAAGCAAGGCAATTCTTAGGCAATATGGCAGGTAAGAAGTCAATTTCACCTAACTATTCATCTTTTTTGTCTTGCTTATTTGCTTACCTTTTGGCATTAATTCCCTGTATTTGTCTGGTGCTTCCATTGAGTTACCCAAAAGTCCCAAAGTGCAGCATCCTAGCTAGGAATATCTAACCCAGAGACTAATGGTAAAATACTGGGATCTATTTTCCTGTCCTCATCAAAACCTCTATTTAGTCATATTAGATATATCTTGTTAAATTCTTAAGGGGTAAACAATCATATAATGCCAGTTCAAACTAAAGTGTCAGTGACTAGCAGTTTATCCACTTCAGAAATATGAAGTCAACTTAATTTCTAAAACATAGAATTTCTGGCAAAGTTTTATTAATATTTATAAAGGGAGCAAAGACACTGTGGTAGTTTTCAATTTGTTTAAAGGATTCAGTGTTAGGTATGGTGCTGTTTTTTTCCTGTTTTAATTTTTAAGTTGCTTTTAAACAATTACCCAAACCTATTTTATAACCTTGGAAGAAACATTTAGAAAGTTTTATATTTATATATCCAGTTAGTATTTTAGGATCACTTCCACTTGATCTTGAAAGTTTATTTTAACATGAAGTCAGTCACCACAGAATTATTGTAAATGTTGTATTACTGTTCTTATTGATTTATAAGTACTGGTATGCCTACCAAGTTATATTGATAGAAGTAATATGCTGTCAACGTCTATGGACTTAACTTCTTCAAAATGCGTATATTACTCTCAGTTCTACAAAACCTGATGGTAAACTACAGAAAAAAAGCATTTGCTTTTAAGCTTTATTTACGGATTCCATTTTCTAATATTTCTTCTTCGACAGAGTCTGCACCTGAATTTCAATCTGGTGGCCACCAGTCGGCAGTAAGATGATACACTCACGTGGGTGAGACCAGACCACAGGGTTTGGCTTTTTTACAAAGGAGCATAGATTTTGAAGAAAGAATTAATTTTTACTTATTTTATGAAAGATGCATTTTTATTAAAATAATATGTTTTATCTACATAAAAGCAGGTTTTGTTTTTTTTTTAGAACAATGACTTCTTAACATAAATTCCTAAGGCATGATTAGTTGATTTCCTTCTAATGTTTTCACCAGTTCTCTTTTAAGTAAGGTCTCTTTGGGATTAGTTACTTCAAAGCACCCCCCCCCCGACCCCCACCACCTCCTATTTTACATCCTAGTCCTTCTGGTCCTTTGACTGACTGAGTTCTTGGCTAGTTCAGTGTTAAAGCTCCTATGGATTCATTTCTCAGCCATAATGACACTAATTTCTGTAATGAAAGCAAATCTTTTTCTTTGTGATTGTTTACCACCAAACTTCTTTCTCCAGACAGTGGCCCTTCTCTGCTTGCAGTCTAGTTCGTTCCCGGGAAATTCATTGAATGCCTTGTTAAAGCCAGTGTCCATAATTCTCCTGCTCTCTGTCCCCGCAGTAGAGTTTACCATCTAGTGGAAGTAATTGACTAACAAGTCAATTATTACAATATGACCTTGCTTTAATTTCCCAAAACAACAATTTGCCTTCAAGTCCAAAGATTCCTTTTGTTAGGCCTCTCTGGAACCCACCCATATATACTCCAATAATAGTTTCTTCATTGCTCTTAGTTTCTTTGTTTTTCTCATATTCATTCAAACTGTCTTGATAGGTAGCCTATGAAATATCCAGACACAGTCCTTTATTGAAGGGAAACACAGCATATTCCATAAAATGTTAAAATATAACACACTTGGGTTTCAGTCTTGGTTCTGAAATTCACTGTATTGCCTATGAAATCATTCAGCTCTAGCCCAAATCTTTAATGCTTTTGTGTATAAAATAGAAATTATAATATTTAATTTGAGGTTGTTTGAGAGATTTTATTAACTTCACCTGTGTAATTACCCAAGCAAGTAGTTAGTACCAAAACTACTATAAGCAAGTACTCCATACATATCATTTCTGTTTTTTGCAATTAGTCTACTTCAAATTATGTAATGAATAGCTAATTTCAATGAAAGGATATTACAAATAATCTAGAGTCTCAGAATAACCTGTTTTTTTTAATCAAGAAAATTTGCTCATAAAAGTGGGGTAAAAATCTTCAGGAAGTTGCCTAAAATATTCTACTAATTTTATATTAAATATTCTGTATTTCATAATTCTTTCATATTAAATATTCTGTAATTTTGGTCACATATTAGCAAAGTCTTGAATACTCAAGTTTCTTTCTTCAGATACTATTAAGCTTCAAAATGTATTTTGTAAGATTTGTAGTAGTTCTTTAAATACCTTCCCATTTCAGAGAGGTACATAAACCCATTTTCTTTTTATTGCATTATATTGCTATTCAGTGGTATTATCCCAGCTTCTCTAAAGTGAACTTGTGTATTGACAACGTATATTTAACTGTTATCCATCTGTTCTATCTTCTGTTTCTGAATGGATATGACAAATATGTAAGCAA
Organism: Capra hircus; assembly: GCF_001704415.2. NCBI lineage: Eukaryota > Metazoa > Chordata > Mammalia > Artiodactyla > Bovidae > Capra > Capra hircus. The sequence continues at coordinate 50,710,369 of NC_030828.1, read as the reverse complement.
AATATTGCTTATTTTGTGTTAAATTGCCATGTTTTAACCTTTTGGTAGTATTATAAAATTATAGCCTTTTTGAAAACGTAACAAACAAAAAACACCATTGAACAATTAACATCATACCTTCCTGATTGTTGGGACATATCAGATATTTTATATTGGTTTCATTAGCAACACAATTTAGGAACTAACAAAAACTTAGATGGTAAATGATTGTGAAACGGCATATGAGATTGCATGCTTTCTATATGGTTTTCAAAATAAGATTGATTATACTCAGCTTTTGTAATTTTACAAATATGGTAATTTGCTACACTTCTGGTAGAAATTTTTCCAGACTCTCTTGATTTTCAGTAGTACTGATTAGTGTAGCAGAAGCGTAAAATCCTTGACATTGAATTCATTCATACACTTATTCACTCACTTATTTACATATTATACTTCAAGATTAGGCTCTTCCTGCCCTTGCCATCATATGCTAAGATATATTATTGCTCTCCAGTTTTGATTTATACTAAAAGGGACAATATATCTTGAAAGAGAAAAAAAAAGAGAGAGAGAGAAAGAGAGAGAGGGGAAGCAAAAAAATGAGGGTAAGCTGTAAAGCTAATAATATTTAGAACTACAAAAATAATTCTCTCTATGTTGTCCAGGAATGCTTTTTTTCACTTCAGATATTAATTCTCTGTTTCCAAAAGCATCTTCATACAATCCCATTGAGATGTTTAAATATGGACTTTAAATAAGATGGGGATAAATGGAAGATTTATAAGAAAGACAAGGAGAATTATGTCAAATATCCACATATCCCTAGGCACATACAATAAATCTTTATAACATGTTAAACTTTATATTTTTCACTTTGTGAATGGAGGAGAGTTTGAAATGTAGTTTTAAATCTTCACCTTAAATGTGAAAATGCTCATAATGAAAAAAAAAAGTATTAAATTTGAATGATGGACATTTATTTGAGGCAGTGAACTTGAAGACAGTTTCTTTTTCTCATGACCTCATCTTGGAAACCTTGATGGGATTCAGTAGTACTCCACTTATTCATTCATTTAGAAAATTACCAGTGAGCTAGGAGATGGATTCCTGACCTCCTGAACTCATTTCTGCCTACTGTATCCTGTCTTTATACTATGCCAGTAGCTTGTCTTTCCTGCTTTTGTTTTTTAATCACTTCTGATCTATTCTTGGCAAGAGAATACCATTTTATAGGTAAAATGTATGCCTGTTTTCTAACACCAAGCAACATGGGATTATTTTGCTTGGAATTGGAGAATTCCTGAGTACTTCTATGAATAGTTAGGAAAGAGGCTTCTGGGAAATTGTACAGAATATCCCAACTGGAAATTACAATAAATCTTAAAATGTTAAACAGAAATAATGTGTATAGACTGGCTATACCTAGATTACCTTCTGTAAATGTGAAAATACTCTTCTTTATAAAAATATGCAAGTTTATTTTATGCTTATGTAGCAGATGTCTTGTGGCTCAGCCGGTAAAAAATCCACCTGCAATGAAGGAGACCTGTGTTCAATCCCTGGGTTGGGAAGACCTCCTGTAGAAGGGAACAGCTACCCACTCCAGTATTCTGGCCTGGAGAATTCCATGGACTGTATAGTTCATGGGGTCACAAAGAGTCAGACACGACTTAGTGACTTTCACTTCATAGCAGATGTCTAGTTCAAGGGGCAAATATATCTTGAAAGCTAATTTTACTTTCCTTTGAACATTTTTCTGTTTTATGAAATGTATAAAGGCATAGTTACTTTCTTTATGGGGTTTTACTTTGACTTTTAGGTATAAAGTATCTCCCACTGGGGTTCATTTGCTATTTTGTGCTTTTGTGCAATGGATTTGTGCCATGGCTAGACTAAGAAGCAAATGCTGGAACTGAAAGGCAACAGTAATGAGGAGCCCAAGAGAATAAACCCTGGATTGAAACAAAATTGTTAAATTTTGGAAAAGAAAGTGACTGAGCACCATCTACAATGTTCCCAATCATGTCTGTAGTTTCAGCCAGGATCCAGACAGCAAAATCAGTGTTTCACAGTCTACGTGGACCACATTTACACAAAGTGATAAATATTTTTTAAATGCAGTCAATGCAGAGACTTCCTTAATTTTTGTCTTTTCAAATGTAGTAATTTATTCCTGTATCACATAAGTGTTGTAGGAAGATAATGTGCATATGCATAAGATAATGTGGCAGGCTTTCTTAAAACCATTTATTTGGTGAGCTCTAACAGAGTCTCTGTTATTGTCATGTTAAAAAGAGCCATATACATAAAATTTACATGGAACAGACTGTCCAAGGTATAACGTATTTATTGTTAAATGTATTTTTGTTTTACTTTTTTCTAATCTAGTTACTATAATGGGTGAAACAGAACATCTGCTTTAAGAAACTGTAGTCCATGAAAATAAGAAATCGTTATATATTTAGCAGTCACGATGCAAAAGCAATTGACGCTTTGTTCCGTTTGCTGTTTCTGGTAGTGTTTTTGTTTCAGGCTTTTAACAGCATGAACTGATGATGAAACATTCTTGGAACACAGTCTATTGGAGGTTACCTTCAAAATAAATACTTTTCTATCTAATCTTACATTTTGTTGTACTATATCTCTAATTTACTAAAAATAAAAATCAGGTATTTAAAACTTGCATTAATATATAGCCCATATATTTTTATAGATATGTTACTGTAATACATCACTGACTCAATGGACATGAGTCTGAGTGAACTCCGGAAGTGGGTGATGGACAGGGAGGCCTGGCATGCTGTGATTCATGGGGTCGCAAAGAGTTGGACACGACTGAGTGATTGAACTGACTGACTGTAATAAAATGTTTTGTGATATTTCTACCTAAGAATGGAGAAATGCCTTAATATATTTTAATTTATGCTTACATAAGCAGAAATAGGTGCCTTTCAGTATTAGCATAAGTATTCGTGCTCTCCACTAATGTTACTCTCCAAATTATTCTTTTTCATTAATATTTAGGTATGTTTTGATTTTCCAAGGAGGGGATTTATAGATTAGGTATTTCAACTGCTAATTTTGTTTTGCAAAACTGAAACATCAAGATCTTAAGCTGTTTTCAAGCTTCATAGAGTGTGATCTAGTGATCTTACTGCTTCCTTCTCCCACTTTCAATCATGTTAGTAAGTCTCCCCACATTTTGGACAAAAGGAGTTGGTTTAAAAATACTTCTGGAATTTGAGTAGGAAAAATTAAATTGTGATTCTAAGGAATCAGCCAAATATGTCACAATTTGAAGTACTGTGAAGAAAAGCATTAATTTAAATAAGACTAGAGATTTATGGGTGTAAAGTAATTAAACAAGACCATTAACCCAAGTGACTAATGCTTTGATAACCTAAACAAGCAAAACAAAACAAAGCTAATGTCCTCCAGTCTAAGAAAGTGATACTGAAGAACAATCAATCACAGTCAACTATGCTTTCCCAAATAGGGCAACTGCTTAAACTCTAGCCATTCAGATTACTTCCTTGGTTTGCTTCCACATCTCTGTAAATAAATCTCCCTAACTTGCTGTGAGTACTCCTAACCGCCTCTGGTTTGGTGCTGCCCAATTTGAATTGATCCATGCTGAAGTAAACTCTTAGAAAGTTTAACGTACCTCAGCTTGTCTTATAACGTGAGCACCTTGATATTTAAAAAATGAATTTTGCACTGTGAACTATAATAATTGTAAAGTTGTCCTCTTTCTCGAAGAGAAATTGAAGTAGATTTTTGGGTTAACACATAGACCAGTAGTTAATCATTAGGATCCAGGAAACAGATCTACTTTGGATTGCCTCAATAACCTCCTGAGTTTACTCAGATCATAAAAAATAAATAAATGCCAGATGTACAATGAAACACTGCTCTCCATCAATAACAAATTCACGTTCTAGAATGAAGGAAAGGTATTTACATAAGTAAATGATACAAGATAGATAGATAGATTCCAAAGAAAGAATTAATCAGCCCTACTTGGTAGGCCAGGGAAGATTTGCAAATATAGACGCTGGAATTGGGTCTGAAAAGATGAGTAAGAATGATCCAGGCAACAAGGTAGAGAAAGCTACTCCAGGCAAGAAGAATAATGAGCCAAATAAAAAGCACGCCCCTCATGCGGGCATGCTCGGTCGTGTCAGACTCTTTGTGACCTTATGGACTGTAGCCTGCCAGGATCCTCTGTCCATGGGATTTTTCAGGGAAGAATACTGAGGTGGGTTGCCATCTCCTTCTCCAAGGTATCTTCCCAACACAGAGATCAAACCTGAATCTTCTGTGTCTCCTGCATTGCAGGCTGATTCTTTACTGCTCAACCACCAACGAAACCTCAGCAAATCCTCAGGATGAATTGAAGTTGGCCAGGTCCTGGACAGAGAGTAAACATGCTCTGCTTAAAGCATTTTACTTCCTCTGGTAGTAAGCAGGTAGCTTACTACCAGAGGAATGACAGATGGCATTATGCAGAAAAATAATCATTTTAGATTCTTTATAAAGATCGGTCTTGTAGCAGAATGAAAGATAGAGGGTAAAGTCATCTATAATAGAGAAAAAGAAAATAATGGAGAAAAAGGAAAAAAGCTCGGATGGAAAAATTATAGTAGTTGAGGTGAGACGAGAGTATGGCTCTGAATGGGGGAAAACGGATTGGATTCAAAAGTTAAGAAAAAAATGCTCATACAGTCTAATGACCAATTTGATCACTTTCAGGATAGGTTGACTCAGGTATCTCAGTCAGAATGTACTGTCACCATACAGGAGTATCTCTTAGTATCCCAAGAAAAGGATATACAGAAGAACTTGGGAGTTATTAAACAATAGGGCAGCTTCCCCTATCCATTGTTTTCACCTACTAGTGTAACACTCTCATTTCTACTGTGCTCTTCACCTGGGCTTTAATGAACCTTTCTCTTCAGACCAGTGTTTTTTTTTTTCTTTTTTTTTTTTCCTGCTTGATAATTAGAGAACGTTGCCCATTTATGATCATCTCACTCGCTGCTAATACCACATTCTGTCTGTCTCAATGTCAGCCTCCAGAAGAGAGATCAGACTGTCCCAGCTACATTCAGAGGATGCAGTAATATGCACTGCTACTTATTCAGCAAACAGCCATGGGAGCCAGACTCTTAAGAAGAGCTGTTCTGAGACATGGTCTAGATACAGGAAAGAACATAGTGAAATCTCTAGCCTACCAATATGTGGTTGTAAAATGAAAGGCAGTTGGGGTGAGAATAATTAATTCAGTTTTTACACAGTTTTATGAGAATAAGATGATTGAAAGAAAGATTCTCAGGAACTATTTGGATATGTAAGTTGAGTTCAGAGGAGCAATCTAGGATGGAGATACAGTTTGAAAAGCATTAACTTATAGGTGGCAGTTAAAATCATGGGATTAAATGAGAATGCATGAGTGAGCACATCTGACTAAAGATGGACTTGAGTAATATAGGAAAAGCCAAGCAACTGATGAATGTTGAACATATCTTAATAGTGAGTTGGAGAGAACAATATCAGGAAAAGCAAGGACACAGAATTTCAGGAAGTAGATTGCAGAACAGTAGAAAATGTAGCAGAGAGATCAATAACAGAGTAAAATGAGAGGAGAAGATTTATGGTGCATCACTGGTGATGTTAGCAAGAGTATTTTCAGTGGAGTGATGAGAGCAGAGTCCTGTGCCTTCTTTCAGTGGGTCAAGGAGAAAACAGCAAATGAGAAACTGAAATAGGAGTATGGGTCATTCATTCACATGAGAAGACTGAAGTGAAGACAGATAGGGTTGAATGATATATAAAATCAGATCGCATTAAGGAATAAAAAATAAAAATACAAGGGAATGAATTAATAATGCTAGAGCAAGACACCCAAGGAGTTACAAGAAGATCCTATCCATGAGGGAGTAGCCTCATGGTTTCTAGAATCATGACAGAGGCTGGCACATATTATCTTGTCTAAGCTCTTCTGTAACTACTTGAATTATTGCATGACTTTTCTTACTGATATTTTTAATTAAATTGAGGATGTTAGCAGATAGTAAAACTATCCAAATATCTGTCTTTGAGATGCAAAGTTTCTGTGATAGATGTATTATTACAAAAAACTATACATGAAACACCTGTAAACAAATAGTCAACCTATATTTTAAAAAAGCTCAATAATAAATGATCAAGGTCAACATGAAATTTTGCATAAACAATAAAAGAAGACAAAATGAGTTCAGTGACACAGCTGTTCGGTCACCAATTATCACAACTTTTACTACAATTCAGATAGGTAAATTTTTTTCTTCTAAAAGCACACAAAAACATGTTGATTTTCCAAAAATAATACTTATGAAGAAACTGAAAATTACAGGATAATAAACTCAAAATATTTTCAAACTAAATGCTTCTAAAAGCAAAGTTGCTTAGGCTTACTAAATAGATAACAGCTCAATTTGCACTTTTCAAAGATTTGGGTAATTTGTGCATATCAGAATGCTTAGCCTTGACAAAGTCAGTATTTAGAAGACTTTCATTTTAGAGTAGCATTTCTCATAGTGTGTGGTCCCTGGACCAGCATCTTGCTAGAAATGCAGATTCTCAGATCTGTCCCAGACCTACTGAAACAGAAACTCTGGGCTGGGGACCAGGAATCTTTTAACAGGCCTTCTGGGTGACTCTGTACTCCATGTCTTTTGAGAACCACTGTTTTTAAGGTGGTTATTTATCTATAATAACTATTAAGAAATCAACTGATGCAAAACAAATATTAATTTTATATTAATTTTAAATATTAAAGCATTTTATTAATTCTGTTTATTTTTTTTAATTTTTTAAAATTCTGTTTAAATGATAAAACATTTTCTTAAATACTGAAGCCCATTGATTATTTCACTACATATTTGAATTGAAAAACATAAGCACTTTAATAAACATGCAGTTTATTTAACTTTACTGTCTTTGAATTTTCTTTTCTCCTAATTGTACTTGTGTAGTTGATGCTTACGAAAAATGCTTAAAGGGTGCAAAATATTCTAATACTGTGCATATTCACAAATATATATTTGTGTCAAAAATAAAGTGTAGTCTTAAATAAATTATTATATTAATTTAAATTTTTTCTTTCTTCTGAGAACTAATTACAGGACTAATGTCAGAGTTGGACCAAGGCTGAACACCAAAGAATTGATGCTTTCCAACTGTGGTGCTGGAGAAGACTCTTGAGAGTCCCTTGGACAGCAAAGAGATCAAACCAGTCAATCCTAAAGGAAATCTACCCTGAATTTTTATTGGAAGGACTGATGCTGAAACTGAAGCTCCAGTACTTTGGCCACCTGATGCGAAGAACTGATGCATTGGAAAGAACCCGATGAAAGATTGAGGGCAGGAGGAGAAGAGGGCAACAGAGGGTGAGATGGTTGTATGTCTTCACTGACTCAATGAACATGAGTCTGAGCAAACTCCAGGAGATAGTGAAGGACAGGGAAGCCTGGCATGCTGTAGTCTATGGGGTTGCTAAGAGTTGGGCATGATTGAGCCGCTGAACAGCAGCAGAATCTATGGAATCAATTATGTATGGCAATGTTTAATTTTATGGAAGATGACAAATCATGGCATTTTCAGATCAAAATTCATGTATTAGATAATGGTTTTCATTTACCAAATGTAGATCTGCAATAACTTATACTATATGAATATAAAAGCAAAAATAGATTTTCCAGAGAAGGAGATATGACTGTAGAAGGTCAGAGATGCAACACTGATAGCTTTGAAGATGGAAGCGGACCATGAGCCAAGGAATGCAGTCTCTAGAATGTGAGTAGGAACTACTAGTAGCCTTATAGGAGGAAGAAACCACAGAGGTCCCTCTCAGTCACGTGAGGACTTAGTAAGAAGGCATTTATCTGCAATCCAGGAAGAGCCCTCACCAGAACCTGACCATGCTGACAACCTGATCTCAGATTTCTAACCTCTTATATATATAAAAAAAAAAGTTCTAGATTTCTCTACTTGCATCCTAGAGCCAGAGAATGAAGAGTAGTAGTAGAAATTTCAGAATTTGGGAAATGTTTCACAGAGTGCCTAGCAGTAAGGGAAATCTTGATGCCTAAAAATATTTTATAGGTTTGGGATTACTACTAGCTAGAGTGTGCTGATAAATGTTTACCAACCAAGGGGGATTTGGGGAAGGGAGGAGAAAAGGTCTGATACATAATCTTTGTCTTTGGTTTAAATGATTCAGACTTGGGTGGTTTCAAGCTACTGTATGACACCAGTGACCACAGATTTTGGAAGAGATACGCACAATGTGCTTTAACTGTTGTAGGAGGGTGGGGGGGCCCTGTCCAGGACCCCAAGAGTAGGCTCTTATCTAACACTAGGAAAAGAATTGTCCAAGGAGACACGTGCTGACAAAGCAAGAGACTTTGCTGGAAGAGACTTTATCAGGTGGAGAGCAGCAGGGTAAGGGAACCCAGGAGAACTGCTCTGCCACGTGGCTCACAGTCTTGGGTTTTATGGTGATGGGATTAGTTTCCGGGTTGTCTTTGGCCAGTCATTCTGATGCAGAGTCCTTCCTGGTGGTGCATGCATTGCTCAGCCAAGATGGACGCTAGCAAGAGGGATTCTGGGAAGTGGACGGACATGCAGTGTCTCCTTTTGCCCTTTCCCGACCTCCTCCAGTTGGTGGTGGCTTATTAGTTCCATATTCCTTACCAGGATCTCCTGTTGTAAAACAACTTATGGGAATGGTTACTAGAGAGCCTGGCCAGGGTGGGCGGTTTCAGAGTGCTTCCCCTAACATAACTAGCCAATAAACTGGCCCCAACATACAAATGGCTATAGGGCTCTGAAAGTTTCCTCACATGGTTCCATTATTAAACATACCATTGCTCTAACCAATATGCAGCTGCTGCTTTAGTCACCCAGTCATGTCCAGCTCTTCGCGACCCCATGGACTGTAGCCCACCGGGCTCCTCTGTCCATGGGATTCTCCAGGCAAGAATACTGGAGTGGGTAGCCATTCCCTTCTCCAGGGGATCTTCCTTACCAAGGGACTGAACCTGGGTCTCCCACATTGCAGGCGGATTCTTCACCACATGAGCCACCGGGGAAGTCTAAATTCTCTGCCAAATGCTCTCAGGACATCTGGTGGTGGTGTTTGTGGGGGTGGAGGTATGATTTTCTCCAATTGGGATCATGTCTTTGATGTAGTATTAAAAGATAATTTTTAAAAAATCTTCTTTACATTTAGTAGGCTGTTGAATAACTACTTTATAAAAAGTACCTGCAATTCTCTTATTTTATTCATTATTAAGAAGTTTTTTAATGTGGTGAGCTATTTTTCTTCTGGCTCTCATACAATTTGTGTTTGTTTCATACTGCTACATATTAGAGAATTCTACAGTATACAGGGCCTGATAAAACTTTGAATGTTGAACATTTTAATTCATATATGAAATAATTTGCATATATTAATTTTATATATGTAAATGAAGCTGTTTATTAATTTCAGAAAAGAATCCTTTTACCCAAGTGTTTTGAGTAAGTAATTTTTAGGATTTTTAATTGAATTATGTATGTAATCATTATTAAGGATACCTGAAGTAAGTTACTTTGTAATTTTTTAAACTACCCTGCAAGTCTGAAAGTGTTGAATAAATATTTAAGTATTGAGTCAGACTAATTTGGATTGAAAACCTGAAAATGTTATTAAGTTATCAAAATAGATTTAAAAAAGACTTTTCAAGTACAAGCATCATTTTTAAACTTATAAGAAGATAAATGAAAATTATATTTTCCTAGAAATGCTAAAAAGATATAAAATATTCATGGACTTCCCTGGTGGCTCAGACGATAAGGCATCTGTCTACGATGCAGGAGACCCGGGTTCGATCCCTGGGTTGGGAAGATCACTTGGAGAAGGAAATGGCAATCCACTCCAGTACTATTGCCTGGAAAATCCCATGGACAGAGGAGCCTGGTAGGCTACAGTCCATGGGGTCTCGAAGAGTCGGACACGACTGAGCGACTTCACGTTCACGTTCACGTTATTCATATTTATAAGATAAATTTTAAATATCATCGTCACTGAGATATTTTCAGTCTCCTATAAGGATTTTATGTTCTTAGAAGGTCATGTAGAAATAGTGAATACTTTAGGAACAGTTACATATCAATGATAAGGTTTCTCTACTTTCAAAAAGTTAAGAAAGAAAATATAATTGGTAAAATAAAATATAGATGTTATTAATATTACTTATCAAAAGAAGAATTCCAGTCTATATTCGTTAATCTGTTAAATGGGGGAGCTATTGCATTACACAAAATACTGGCCAGTTCTGTTCATCTAAGCATTTTCCTTTGATTAAAACTATTTGTAATAAATGATGACCCAAGGCTTTGTAAATGATATCTTAACTGGGGTCACGGTCTAATGAAATTATCTCTTGAAAGGAGTTTCAATTACTAGACTTATAAAATATGAGTCTACTTATTACATTTAAAGTGAGGCATCAGTTCATTCTATAAAAACAATACGTATTGGTTAATATCCAGTTTTTGGACCAACACGTATTAGGCTTTACATGAGAGAGGTTGTTTATCTGAAGAGCATGAAAATACCATTCCTCAAAAGTAAATGCCCTGCTGTTGTTTGTTATGCTTCCCTTAAAATCCAGATAGACCTGGCAAGTCTCTTAATCCCATTAAGGGTGAGAAAGAAGAAGAGGAATGCATTACAAACTTCAGTTCTGTTCAGTCGCTCAGTCGAGTCTGACTTTTTACGACCCCATGAATCGCAGCATGCCAAACCTCCCTGTCCATCACCAACTCCCAGAGTTCACTCAGACTCGCGTTCATCGAGTCAGTGATGCCATCCAGCCATCTCATCCTCGGTCGTCCCCTTCTTCTCCTGCCCCCAATCCCTCTCAGCATCAAAGTCTTTTCCAATGAGTCAACTCTTCACATGAGGTGGCCAAAGTACTGGAGTTTCAGCTTTAGGAGTATTCTAAGACTTAGCCTCTCAGGCCATTCACATAAAATTTCAAAATAGACTAGTATGTTATAAATGAAATCCCCTTAATATATAAAGTCCTTCTAAATTGGAAAAGACTGATGCTGGGAGGGATTGGGGGCAGGAGAAGAAGGGGACGACCGAGGATGAGATGGCTGGATGGCATCACTGACTCGATGAACAGGAGTTTGAGTGATCTCCGGGAGTTGGTGATGGACAGGGAGGCTTGGCGTGCTGTGATTCATGGGGTCGCAAAGAGATGGACACGACTGAGCGACTGAACTGAATTTAAAAAGTTGGAAATGATTAAGCTAAGTGAGGAAGGTTTGTGGAAAGCCAAGATAGGCTGAAAGCTGGGTCTCTTGCACCTAACAGTTAGCCAAGCTGTGAATGCAATGGACAAGTTCTTAAAGAAAATTAAAAATACTAATTCAGTGAACCCATGGATGACAAGAAAGTGAAACAGCCTTATTGCTAATATGGAGAAAGGTTTAGTGGTCCACACAGAAGATCAAGCCATCCACAATATTCCAGTAAGGCAAAGTCTAATCTAGAGCAAGGCACTGAAGAAGTGAAGTGTTAGTCACTCAGTCGTGCCCAACACTTTGCAACTCTATGGGCTGTAGCCCGCCAGACTTCTCTGTCCATGGGATTCTCCAGGTAAGAATACTGGAGTGGGTTGCCATTTCCTTCTCCAGGGGATCTTCCCAACCCAGGGATCGAATCCGGGTCTCCTGCTCAATTGCAGGTGGATTCCTTACCACCTGAGCCACCAGGGAAGCCCCTAATTCTCTTCAATTTTATGAAGACGGGGAAAGATGAGGAATCTTCAGAGGAAAAGCTTGAAGCTAGCAGAGCTTGGTTCAAGAGGTTAAGGAAAGATGCTATTTACATGACATAAAAGGGTCAAGTGAAGGAACAAATGCTGATGTAGAAGCTACATCAAGTTGTCCAGGAGATCTAGCTAAGGAAATAAATTAAAGCTGCACAAAATGACCAGTTTTCACCTTAGACAAGAGAGCCTTGTATTGTAAGAAGATGCTGTCTAGGAATTTGATAGCTAAAGAGAAATCAATGCCTGACTTCAAAGCTTCAAGGATTGGCTGACTCTTATTAGGGTCTAATGTAGCTGGTGACTTTAAAGAAACTAATAGTCCTTTGCTGCTGCTGCTAAGTCGCTTCAGTCGTGTCCAACTCTGTGCGACCCCAGAGACGGCAGCCCACCAGGCTCCCCCGTCCATGGGATTCTCCAGGCAAGAACACTGGAGTGGGCTGCCATTTCCTTCTCCAGTCTTTTACCATTCTGAAAATCCTAGTATCCTTAAGAAATCTGCTAAATCTACTCTGCCTTTGCCCTCTCAGTGGAATGACATAGCCTGGATGACAGTACATCTCCTTAAAAGGTGGTTTACTGATTATTTTAAGCTCATTGTTGAGACCTAAACTCATCAGCAATTAATGCTCATCAACAATGCACCTGATCACTCAAGAAATCAGATGGAATTCTAACATGTATACTGTCATGTAAGAATTGAATCGCCAGTCCATGTCTGACGTAGGGTGCAGCTTGCTTGGGGCTGGTGCATGGGGATGACCCAGAGAGATGTTGTGGGGAGGGAGGTGGGAGGGGGGTTCATGTTTGGGAATGCATGTAAGAATTAAAGATTTTAAACTTTAAAAAAAAAAAGAAAAAAAAAAGAAATCAGATGGAGAAGTACAACTAGATTATTGTTGTTTTCATGCCTGCACACACAGCATCCATTCTGCAGGTCGTGGATCAGGGAGCAATTTCACCTTTCAAGTCTTATTCTTTAAGAAATATATTTTGTAAGGCTATAGCTGCCATAGACAGTAATTCTTTTGATGGATATGACCAAAGGCAATTGAAAACCTTCTAGGAAGGATTCACCAGTCTAGACATCATTAGGAACATTCATGATTCAGGGGAAGAGGTCAGAATATCAACATTCATAGAGTCTGGAAGAAGTTTATTTCAACAATTATGCATGGCTTGGAGAGATTCAAGACTTCAGTTTAGGAAGTAACTGCAGATATGGTAGATATAGCAAGAGGATTAGAATGAGAAATGCAGCCTGAAGATGTGACTGAATTGCTGCAATCTCATGATAAAAATTTACATGGATGTATTATACAACATGGGTAATGTAGCCAATATTTTGCAATGGAGTATTTTTTTTAATGTAGTGCAGCCTTTACAATTGTATAAAAATAAAAACAGTAATTTAAGAAAGTTGGGTGGATGAGAAGTCACTCCTTATGAGTGAGTGAAGAATGTGGTTTCCTGAGATGAAAAATACCCCTGGTGAAGATGCTGTAAAGATTGTTGAAATGATAACAAAAGATTTAGAATATTATGTAAACTTAGTTGATAAAGTAGTGGCAGATTTTGAGAGAATTGATTCTATTTGTGAAAGAATTTCTACTGTGGGTAAAATGCAATGCCCAGAGAAATTGTTTGTGAAAAATAGTGTCAATCAATGTGGCAAAACTTGCACTGTTGTCTTATTTTAAGAAACAGCCACCCTATCTTTAACAACCACAACTCTGATCATTTGGCATCATCTGCATTGAGGTGCCACCCTCTGACTGCTAGAAGACTATGAGTAGTTGGAAGCTCAGATGATGGTGAGCATTTTTTAGCAATAAAGTATTTTAAAATTAAATTTTCTACATTTTTAAAAAGACTTAATTGCACACTTAATAGACTGTAACATAGTGTAAACACAACTTTTATATGCATTGTAAAACCAAAGACCATTGGACATGCTTTGTTGTGGTAGACGCTTTGTTGTGGTGGTCTGGGACTGAACCTGTAGTGTCTCTGAGATATGCCTGCACACAGAAAAAAAGAGTCCAGCAGCAAATGCCTTCATGGTAAGGTAACTGTTTTTTTCAAACTGAAATGGTTAATGAGTATCTTCTCAGAATGATGAATGGTGAAAAATCAGAATACTTACTCATTTCAGAATCTCAAGCTTTTAATTTAAAATTACATTTATCCAACTCTATTTGAAAATAAATAAATACTTCATTGTTAACCATGACTTTAAAACTTTATTACCAATTAATGCAAAGAAAGCTACTAGAAATAATTTTAGTAATAAAAATTCTGAATACTCATCATGAAATATATGGGCTGATTTTAGGAGTATAGCTAAAGACCTACATGTAGGAGTATAACTAAAAGCTTACATGTAGGGCCACTATCTTTCACAATGTGTGAATGTGTGTGTGTGTGTGTGTGTATAGTGTGTGTATATACACAGACTATATAGTAATATAATTTCCATGAAGTATACATTAACTAATCCTTGCAATAATTCCTCTGGATGATCTGATCCATCAAAAAAAGGTTAGACATATTTAGAGACTTGGATTGCTTTACTTTATGTGTGTGTGTCTGCATTTCTGTGTGGGGGAGGTGGGGGGAGGGAGAGATAACTGGTGTCAATTTAAAAAGCCCAAGATACGTAATATAGGATAGTGGCATAATCACAGATTTAGAAATCAGACCTAAAGTTTTGTTTCCTATGTCTGCCACATCTCAACTGTATAACTTTGGCCAAGATGTTTAACTTTTCTGAGTTTCTTAATCTATAAAATTTAGATTATAATAGTCACTGCACACACAGGCAGAAAGAGGAAGTAACATTTGTGGAACACGGAGCACCTGGTGCAAAATATGTGCGCAACATAAAAATACATTTAATTTTTTAATTTTTAAGACATTAAACATTAACATTTTAAATGTTAGGCCCAAATGTATATGGCTTTGCTTTTTGTTCTTGTTTTCCTTCAAACGTACTTCAGAAAAATTACAAATTTATTCTAAACCCATAAATTAATGCATTAGTCAGAAAGGCCTCTGACCCAACCACAAATATTAATTGGGCATATTTTAATAGAACTATCATTTTCATTCTTTAATAAAAACATGAAAGTAAAAACTACTATTAGTGTTTTCTTTTGTTTTGAGAGAGAGGTCTTTAAAAACATTGCTTTCTGTTTGAGACTAGATTATCTTACATTTTGTCAAATCAGCAAAAAAAAATAATATTAAAAATTCAGATATAAATATGTGGCATCCATTTTAGATCAACTAGCCTCAAAAATATGTTTGACAGATGTCTGCCTCCAAATCTTGCCCCAGCTTTCCACATCGTAGTGAACAGAGCTTTACTTATTGGAGGGCCTCTGACATGCTCATTTTTGTTTATAACCCCACACAAGTTTCCACATTTTTTGTGCAGTAGGAAAGCCACTAGCTATTTCTGATCCTAAATGGGATTCTCCCATGGATAACTTTTTCATAGTTAACAATAGATAGAGATTAAAACTGCAGGTTGTACGATAAAGTTGCTGGAAGTCAAATCCTAGGGCAGGTTATTCAACCCCTCTCTACTTCAGATCCTCTGCAAGAGTAATGCATGCTAAGTCACTTCAGTTGTGTCCAACTCTTTGCGACCCTATATACTATAGCCTGCCAGTCTCCTCTGTTCATGGGATTATCCAGAATATTAGAGTGGGTTACCATGCCCTCCTTGAGGGGATCTTCCTGACCCAGGGATCGAACCCACACCTGTTATGTCTCCTGTATTGGTGCATGGGTTCTTTACCACTAGTGCCTCCTGGGAAGCCCTGTAGTAGTAACAGTATCTACTTAACAGCCAGTTAAGTAGATGCAGTAATAATAGTATCTACTTAATTGACTGTTACAATTATTGACTGAAGTAACACATACTAAGGGCCTGGAATAGTGCCTTGTACATAGAAAGTGTTCAATTAATAGTAGCTATTATTTCTGTGTGAAAATAGCATAAATCACTTGGATACAGAGATTTCAAGAGCAAGTACTGAAGTTAAAGTTAGCAATTACTGAGGGTATGAGCATATCTATGTTAAATTTTCACATCATTAAAATTATGTAAATTTCTTAACTGTTTTTTATTTAACTCAAAGTGCTTTCATCTAAAATGAGTTTCTCTCCCTTTCTGTTGTCATAGGTAAGACAGTTAATAAGTGGCTAAGATTGTATCATGGCTCTCTGGAGATAATATAGTTTTTCTCAGAGGCAGAACTGAAATGAGGATGTATCATTTCCAGGATCAGATCATTAGGCATGATCTCTTAAAAGTTGAAAAAAAATCAGAAAAAAAATCAGTCACATACATTATTAATTCCTTAACATGCTAAGACTAAAACAAAACTTTAGAGTAAAACAGGAAAAGATAGAGAATAAAACCTTTTCTAAAAGGAAGAAATAAACAAGTTTTTCCCATAAGCATTAAATCTACCTTGAAACACAGATAAAGGGAGTAGGGGGAACCAGGCACCAAAAAAACAGAGATTTGAAGGCAAGTGCAATTAGCCCAAAGCCACAAGAAAAAAGCACTTTTTGTTTGTTTATTTTCAAAGCAATCAAATCAGGTTCTGAAATAGCTTTTCCATTTTCTCCTTCTCAGTGAAAACAAACATCACACAAATCCCCCTGTGAAGGGAATGCTGAGTAAATTTGCATGTACCTACAAAACAAAAGTATTTGAATGGGGCACTTATTTTAAATTACTGTATATCAACTTTTGCTTATTAAAACACTTTATAACACTTTATGTTTAAACAATTCTTTAAACTGTTTTCAGTTTAATAAAACTCATTTAGAGAAAGGAAGAGTATCAGCTTATATATTACTGGTAGATCTTATAGCATGTGAATATGCAAAGATTTATAATTGGATTTGATTTTAACTTTTTTTTCACATTTTTTTTTTTACTTTACAATATTGTATTGGTTTTGCCATATATCAGCCACGGGAGTAACTGATTATGAAATCATAATCAATTATTCAAAAATATTTCATATGTTTAACATCAACATGTCATGAATCCAAATACCTTTCAATTATAGACAACTTAAAAATATCAGGTTACATGTGTACAAGTACAGAAGCTATAATATACAAAAAATTAGTTTAAAATTCCCCACCATAAAAAAAATAAAAATAAAAAATAAAAATAAAAAAAAATAAAATAAAATTCCCCACCATAAATTTCAAATCCAAACTTGAGACTAAAGAAGATTTATATTGTCATGTTTAATGAAAATACATATGTGTGTACAAATACATGTAATTTTTTTTAACATTAGAAAGGTAAACACCAGCATAGTATTTATTTAAAAGTACTATCAATTCTGGTTGATTTTTAAACTAGTTTTTACTCATCTGATGGTTTAAATTGTCCCATTTTTATATTTTACTGCGGTAGTTGTATCTTTTACTAGTTGTTTTTGAGTTACATACTTTTTGTTTTTGGTGACCCTGAAGATTACAATTAAATCTTAATTAAAATAACTTAGATTAATAGAGTCAATTTCAATGGTATATCAAAAATTGCTCCAATGTAATTCCATCTCTCCTCCCTCTTTGTACAATTGTTTTCACACAAATTGCATTTATGCATTATAAGCCCATCAACACAGTTTTTAAAATGTTACTTTATGCAACTGTATCTTAGATAGTAGAATAAAAGAGAATAAAAGGGCAAAAACTACATTTATAGTGCCTCTTATGTTTTCCTATATTTTACCTTTATCACTGCATTTAATTTTTCATGTGTGCATTCCAATTAACATCTAGTATGCTTTCACTACAGCTTGAAGAACTCCCTTCCAGGGTGTGTCTGCTAGCAATAAACTCTTCTTATCTTGGAATGTCTTAATTCATCCCTAATTTTTTAACAGTAATTTGCAGAATATAGAATTTTTAAACTGGCACTGTCTTTTCTTTCAGCACGTTTAGTATATCATCCCACTTGCTTCTAGCCTCTTTGATTTCTGAGAAGTCAGTTGTCAATATTACTGAAAATCCTTTGTATGTGATGAGTCACTTTTTTTCCCTGCTACTTTTCAAGTTCTCTCTTTGTACTTGTCTTTCAAAGCTTTGATTATGATATCCTTACATGTGGATTTCTTTGAATTTATCTTACTTAGAGTTCACTAATCTCCTTAGATGCATGGAATAATGTGTTCCATTAAATTGAGGTCATTTTCAGCCAGTATATCTTCAAATATTCCTTCTGTCTCTCTTTTCCTTTGAGATCTTTCATTAAATGTATGTTGGTATACTTGATGTTGTCCCACAGATCTCTGAAGCTCTGTTCAATTTTCGTCATTCTTTTCTCCCCCAGTTCCTTAAAATGGGTAATCTCAATTGACCTATTTTCAAATTCACTGATGCCGCTTGCTCAAGCCTGCTTTTGTTATTCACCAGTGAATTTTTTATTTCAGTTATTGTATTTTCAACTCTGGAGTTTCTGTTTGATTTGTTTTTATGGCATATCTTTTATATTGATATCTTCTGTTTGGTATATTTTTCTCATACTTTCCTTTTGTTCTTCATACATATTGTCCTTGGGTTCCTGGACCATGTTTAAAATAGCTGATTTAAATTCTGTTTAGTAAGTTCAACATCTGGGATTACTCAAGGGCATTATCTATTAATTGCTTGTATTCCAGTGTCTGGTTCATAATTTCCTCTTTGTATAGATCATAATTTTTTGCTAAAAAATGGAGACTTTAAATAGTAAAATATTACAGCTCTGGAAACCAGATTGCTCTCCTTTCTCTGAGTCATTGTTGCTGTTTGTTTAGTTACTTTCCTGGACACATATTGCAGAGCAGGGGGTTCCCAACCCCTGAGCCACAGACCAGTTCCAGTCCACAGCCTATTAGGAACTAGGCTGCACAGCAGGAGGTGAGCAGCCATCAAAGGAGTGAAGCTCCATCTCCCGCTCTTCATCGCTCACATTACTGCCTGAACCATCCCTTGTCCCTGGAAAGACTGTCTTTTGTGAAACCATCCCTAGTTTGGTTGAGGGGTTGGGGACCGCTGCTGTAGACTAGGTATTCTTTGTCATATGTGCTACTGAAGTCACTGCTTGTTTCAGTTAGTGGTCAACTCATGACTGAACAGAGAGTTCTTTCAATGCTTTGAACTGTTAAATCTCCTTGATATTGCTGCAGGTGCTGTGTTTATTTTGGAGCATACCATAAATGCTGTCAAACAGTTGGTAATCTCTCTTAGTATTCACTCTGCTTGTGTAGACCCTCAAGGTCAACTGGGGATCAGAGAGAAGAACTTTCTCAGGTCTTTCCTTAGCATGTGCAGGGTCTTGCACATAGATACAGCTTGCTAGACTCCTAGGAATATGTTGGAGTTTTGAAAGGACAGATGGTTCCAAAGTTTTCTCTTTCTTTCTGATCAGCCTCTTGTTGGCCTCAAACTTATAATGCTACCTAGGCAGGTATATTGAGAAAATATTACAACTACAGTTGACCCTTGAACAAGATGGGTTTGAATTGCCAGGTTCCCTTATATGTGAATTGTTTTCAGTAAGGGTATACAGAGCTACATGATCTGAGGTTGGCAGACTGCACGGATGTGATGATGCACAAAATTAGGGTCAACTATGGTACTTGAGCATCTGCAGATTTTGGTATCCATGGTGATTCTGGAATCAATCCCCTGCAAATACCAAGAGACGACTGTAGTTTTTTTGGACAAATGTCCTGAGGATAGGCTGTTTCACAAAACAGAGCCTGAATCAGATCAGATAGTCAAGAATGGAGCTTTTTATAGCTGCCAGATAGGTCAAATAGTGACAATTCTCTCGAGGTTTTGGGGAACTCCAATCCAATGTCGTCTCATCCAGTAGCTTCTAAGTGGCTGATTTTCACAGCAGTTATAGCTGTCATGCAGTTAATGTTCAGGGCTACTGCAGAGCTGGAGAGGCAGGGAATGAGATTAAAGTATTGCTGCTCTTGTTGAGATGCTGCCATTTTTCTTAAACACACTTTAGATTGTTGCAGATCTTTAGCTGGTTTCCAAAGTTCTGAAAAGGTTGACTTCAAAATTTATTGATTTTGAAAGTATTTCCAAATGTTCCCATTCCTCCACTCACATGCAGGGATGGATTTTTAGAGGTCATTCTTCTATCATTTCTGAACTGGCCCTCTTAGGAACTAGAATTGTAACCTAGATTTCCTGACTCTAAACCCACACATCGTCTGAAAATACCATTTCTCTCTTACCTGGTGTTTATTTGGATAACTTGCTTTCTCCAAACAATGTCATGACAACTGCCTGCTAACCTAGCTAAGTATGTCTCTGAAAAATCATCTTTTCTTAGATTCCATATTGCATTGTGCACACAATAGCAGCCATTCTGGACGTGAGAATGACATGTTGTACTTAAGTACTGTGACAATGTGTGACTTTCAGTTTTTTTTCTTCTTAATCATCATATTCCAAGGATGCCTGATTCTGCATATTCTGTTATCTCCCTTCCTCTAAAACTGGAGGCATGTATAGGGCTTCCTAGGTGGGGCTAGCGGTAAAGAACCTGCCTGCCAATGCAGGAGGTATGAGACACAGGTTCGATTCCTCCATTGGGAAGATCTTCTGGAGAAGGGCATGGCAACCCACTCTAGGAGTCTTGCCTGGAGAATCCCATGGACAGGGGAGCCTGGTAGGCTACAATCCATAGGGTCACAGAGTCAGACACAACTGAGGCAACATAGTATGCACACACATAGAGTCTCCAAGACTTGTTAAAGGAGTAAACTATTAGCGGGTGGGCCACAGAATGTTCAGCATGACATGCTTGTACAGGCCAGAAGGGCACTTGTGTCTCACTGAAGAGTGGCCCTGGAGGAGTGCTCAGGAGAGAAATCCTCCCCGTGGGCTGCACATCCAGCAGTATACTTCGCTGTCTATTTTGTTTACCAGCAGAGCTGGCTTGAAGTTAGTACCTACATAATCTCATGAGAATGATTAGGTGCTGTAGGACTTAGAACAAACATTGGTAAGAAAGAGGTTTGTGGAAGACAGAAGTAGATAGGCCACTCATAATGAGCCTAGGGACAGAATCTGATAATAGTTGACCATATAAATGCTCACACACAACGTCCCCAAAATAAAGAAAATTGCCTGCTCAGGCTTTCTCAGTAGGGTCATACAAATGACACTCTAAAGATCGAGGCTGTTTATGGAAACAGTGCTAAAAGCATTCCCCTCAACAAGTCTAGCGAAGTGTGTACCCTTCTAGCAGGAGCAATTCATACTGAGCCCTGGTGGAGAATGTTACCCTGAAGGGATCTGTACTGCATGCATACTGCTCTATCCTGGAGTGTGAAGTCAAGTGGGCCTTAGGAAGTGTCACTACAAACATTACATGGACCCGTTCCCATGAGCTGGCCATTTGTTTTCATACGTAAATAGACATAGTCTGGATTTGAATTTATTTCTCTTCATATTGTCTCTGCCAGAATCATCCTCTGAGGAATTTCTGAATGCCTTCTACAACACCATGTTATTTCACAAACTATTGCTTTCTAAAATAATTTCATTTCACAGTCTTAAAAAAAGGTAGTCATGGTAATAGATAAGCGGCAGTGTGTGGTCAGTGTTGAGGTGCACTCTAGTAGCCTATGCCATATGCCCCAAGCCAGTGAACAATATAAAGTATTTTCTCCACATAACTAGAGTACATAAGTTTGAGAACAAAGAGGGTAGAATGGAGGTAGTAACTCTTACTCAATATATAATGATCTCTTGGCAAAAACAATTGCTTCTCATTCCTATTAATTTAAGGTCAGCTGGAGTAGAGATTTTAATGCCCATGGGGAAATGCTTGTATGAGGCTCTGCATGTCTCTGAATGAACTAAGGAGTTTTCAGTGTGGACTGGGGTTAAAATCTTTCCCATCAAGGGAAAATGATGTTGTAAAAGTGGGCCCGAAAAAGTGTGAACAGCATGTAGGGCATGCCTGAAGTCCCATGCTTGCATCACCATTAGTGGTAAATATCAGAAGAATTTGTTTAGTCAGGACTACAAATGATTGACTCCTTAGGAATAAAGATTTGAATCACCAAATCTCCATCCTAAAGCTGTGAGAACTGAAGCATTGAATAAAGATAGGAATTTTGCGTAGCTGCTTAAAGAAGAAGAAGAAGAAAAAAAAAAAGACTTACAAAATACCAATCATGGTCTTGTATTCAGTTACAGAAGGTAAGGCACTGGCCTTATCAGCTGTGGGTACTTGATTTCTTGTATGCATTTTTATAGTTTAGCTAATTTCCCCCTTTTTCTTATCCTATTTTTTTTTCCACCATTCTATTTGTAGTTTTTTGTAAATAGGGGCTTTCCTTGTGACTCAGCTGGTAAAGAATCTGCCTGCAATGCGGGAGACCTGGGTTCTGTCCCTGGGTTGGGAAGATACCCTGGAGAAGGGAAAGGCTACCCATTCCAATATTCTGGTCTGGAAAATTCCATAGACTCTATAGAAGGGGTTGCAAAGAGTTGGACATGACTGAGCGACTTTCACATTCACTTTCACTATGTAAATATGGTCTGCACAGCAATATGCATAATTCTACATAAAATACAGCCCGTCACTCACTGCTAAATTGAAAAACTTGATACAGTTTCTAATATTTCTCTGTTTTTGAGGAAACAGAGGTTTTATATTTTAGTTTAGCTTAAAATTTTGCAGTACAAATGTCAGCAAATTGATAATTATCTAGCAACTACAGTTTTATTATTTTTAAAATGTATTATGCCTAAGATAAAATAGGTAGGCTGGTTTTTCAGAAACCGCTTCCAATTGTACTGATTCTGTATATGTGTGCACATGTGTGTGTGTACATGTGTATATGAGAGAGAGAAAGAGAAAGAGAATAGGGGACAGTACTGCATATCTGCTGGATAACCATGATGGTGTTATCACTCACCTAGAGTCAGACATCCTGGAATGAGAAGTCAAATGGACCTTAGGAAGCATCGCTACAAACAAAGCTAGTGGAGGTGATGGAATTTGGCTTGTTCGAATCCTAAAAGATGATACTGTTAAAGTGCTGCACTCAATATGCCAGCAAATTTGGAAAACTCTACAATGGCCATAGGACTGGAAAAGGTCAGTTTTCATTCCAATCCCAAAGAAAGGCAATGACAAAGAATGTTCAAACTGCTGCACAATTGCACTTACATCACATGTTAGCAAAGTAATGCTCAAAATCCTCCAAGCCAGGCTTCAACAGTATGTGAACTGTGAACTTCCAGATGTTCAAGCTGGATTTAGAAAAGGCAGAGGAGCCAGAAATCAAATTGCCAATGTTTGTTGCATCATAGAAAAAGCAAGAGAATGCTAGAAAAACATCTACTTCTGCTTCACTGATTAGGCTAAAGCCTTTGCCGTGTAGATCACAACAAACTGTGGAAAATTCTTAGAGATCTGTGAATACCAGACCACCTTACCTCTCTTCTGAGAAAGCTGTATGCAGGTCAAGAAGCAACACTAAGAATTAGACATTGAACAACAGACTGGTTCAAATTGAGAAAGAAGTCATGGCTTATTGAATGTATATTGTACATATATTGTCACCCTGCTTATTTAACTTATATGCAGAGTATATCATGTGAAATGCTGGGCTGGATGAAGCACAAGCTGGAATCAAGATCACTGGGATAAATATCAATAACCTCAGGTATGCAGATGACATAACCTTAATGGCAGAAAGTGAAGAGGAATTAAATAGCCTCTTGATGAAGGTGAAAGAGGAGAGTGAAAAAGCAAATCTGAAATTCAGTATTCAAAAAATGAAGATCATGGCATTTGGTCCCATCACTTCATGGCAAATAGATAGGGAAACAATGGAAACAGTGACAAACTTTATTTCTGGGGCTCCAAAATCACTGTGGACAGTGACTGCAGCCATGAAATTAAAAGAATTTTGCTTCCTGGAAGTAAAGCTTTGACAAACTTAGCATATTAAAAAGCAGAGACTTTACTTTGTTGACAAAGGTCCATATAGTCTAAGTTATGTTTTTTTCCAGTAGTCATGTACGGAAATGAATGCTGGACAATAAAAAAGGCTGAGCACCAAAGAATTGATGCTTTTGAGATGTGGTGTTAGAGGAGACTCTGGAGAGTCCCTTGACAGCATGGAGATAAAATGAGTCAACCCTAAAGGATATCAGTCCTGAATATTCACTGGAGGGACTGATGCTGAAGCTGAAGCTCCAATACTTTGGCCACCTGATGCGAAGATCTGACTCATTGGAAAAGACACTGATGCTGGGAACAATTGAAAGAGGAGGAGACGGGGATGACAGAGGATGAGATGGTTGGATGGCATCACTGACTCAATGGACATGATTTTAAGCAAGCTCTGGGAGATGGTGAAGGACAGGTAAGCCTGACGTGCTGCAGTCCATGGGGTCACTAAAAGCCTAACATGACTGAGCGACTGAACAACTGCATATCTGCAGTGTTAGTCATTTTAAAAATTCACTTGCTGATATTTAAAGGCAACGACTCATCCCTCTCATAATTAGTGACATAAAGTTTTGTGGAGATTTTCAGATATCAAAGTCCAAATATACTGACAGTCATTGTTAGTTACCTGGTCTATGGAAAAACAGTTTATTTTGAAAGTAGAATATTAGAGTCAACAGAATTTTTTCAGTTGTTCCAAATGTACACAAGTTACTGTTATCAGAAGAATATAAGTTTGCATAAAGGGAAAATTTTCCAATTAACCCACTGCCAAATACACACCATCTCATCTTATTTAACTCTAATCCCATCTACTCTTGATATTCACTTTTCATCTGATTACTGATTCTTAACACTTCTACCAAGGTATTTGTAGAGAAAGTTATAGGAGATATTGGGTTTCTTTTAAATAGTTAAGAAATACGTCAGCAGAAAATTTGAATTTTGTGACTGCTATTTATTTCGTCCATGAGTCCTGAGATATAGAATTGGATATATTAATATGTACTTAAGAGATTACACTTAAAACAGTATTTCTGAATCTAATTGATTTTGAAACTTAAATAACTTAATAATTTAAATAATAAATAATATATTTTGATCATGAAAATCTAAATGGATGGTTTGGTCCTTTCTACCACTAAGTTGGAATCCATGTATCTATTTCTACAAAGTCTACAGTCTTGTTACTATTAATCCTAATCAAAGATTTCTATTTAAAATATATGTAAAATTGACACGTTTACTCAGGTTAGGAAAAGACTTCTTTTCTTATGGTTCAAAATAGAATTTGAGTATAACTATGAAAAAGTCTATTTACCTTCTTCTATGTGTTTATATAAGGGATACATACAGAAACTCTATGCTATATAAGGGCTTTAATTTTAAGTGTGGTTCTTCATACAGAGTCAGTCTTCAGGATGCGTAGAAAATGCACATGTACATGTACCAGGTAGATCTTGGGAAATTATTCACAAACTGACCCTGTGCTATAATCTGATATTTTCAGATTACTCACTCTCCTTAGCCTTAGTCGAAAGGAGACAGATTCTAAAAGATGGAAACTTATTTCTGTTTCAGAAACCAAAATTCAGTTTCAGATTATACAACTATGCATTAATAGTGAACCCAACTCAGCATGTTAATAAGGGAAAGAAGAGGAATAAAATCTAGAGCAAATGTGCTAATGAGAAGGGCAAACTGGAGTAGCGTCCTGAATTAGGAAACCCTAGTCTAAATAATAGAAGTTGATT
Organism: Capra hircus; assembly: GCF_001704415.2. NCBI lineage: Eukaryota > Metazoa > Chordata > Mammalia > Artiodactyla > Bovidae > Capra > Capra hircus. The sequence continues at coordinate 50,684,747 of NC_030828.1, read as the reverse complement.
CCTGGAGATGGAGAGATCGACTGAGGAGAGCAATTACCCTGTACCAAGTAGTAGTATTCTGAGATTGAAATAGGAGAGTTGATCTAGCATTCTATAGAGACTTAAACAATAATAACTTTGGTGTTTACATCTACTTATTATGTACACACATTCAAATGACACAGACGCATTTAAAAAAATGGCTTCCATTAAAAAAAATGGAGAAATCATCATTTGACTTTTGTAAGCAGAAGGTCAACCTCATGCATAGAGTTAGACAAATTCTACAGCCTTTTGGAAATTTCATCTTATCAAGCAGTACCATTTCTTTCTCTTCTTCTTTGAGAAATTTATATCTCTCCGAGGGTTTGTATTACCTTGAGATATTTTTATGGTAAACAACAGCGCAGTTCTGTATCTGAAGAGAATGTGAAAGTGCTTGTTTGTTCTAAGATAGTAATGTACTTAACTAGCACCAGTTTCTGGCAATGTGAGCGATGTCTAGAAAACATACTTCTTCCCTCATGGATTCTTTGGTTTGGTTTCATTTTTCTTTCAGCCGTTAAAAAAATTAAAAAAAAATATTTAGATCCTGATGATTAAAATAAGCGTTTTATTGCATATGTCTAAAATGATACAATTATACATATATGCTGTTAACAAAAATCTAAATTTTTCTGGTCAGCAATCATGAATTTTCAGGTATTTCTTAACTACCATTGGTACAGAATCAAATATAAGTAGTGGGTTTTTTGCTAAACATCTGTTATCTTACCAGAAAATTTTCCATAAATTGAGTTACTTTTTGAAACCAAGGAAAAAAGTATAGCATTACAAAGATAATTTTAACTCCAGATTAACCTTTGTCAATAAATGGACCAGTTTGTTACCCAAATGTTTACATTTATTTCATTGTGATAAAACAGCATAACAATAATTATAATTAAAAAAGAAGAAAAATATTCACCATTTCATTACTTTAACACAACTCAGGATTATACTATAATCTCTGTCCATAACTGTCCTTTATTTTCAAATACTAAAGATGTATATATTTAATGACAAAATTTCCATATATATTATTTAGAAGGAAATGTGGAAATGTTTATTATTTAGCCAGTTTGGTAAATTTTATGTTAATAGTTGTTTAATCATTTCCTTTCTACTCTTAGTGAAAAGATGCAATGCCCTTAGAAAATTATAAATGCAGCCCAAGTTGCCTTGCAAGTACCACATTTTGCTTCTAAAATCCAGTCTGGATTCTGTATTGACATTGGCAGGCAGCTTTAATAAACATCATCTCCCAGGCAGCTGCAACTTCCACTTCAGTTTTAGTCACAGCAGCTCTCCTGATTAGCCCCCGCAGGAGCTGCCACAAGGCTCAACCCAAATCTGCTCTTCAGAGTCACAGACATGCAGAACACAAGGCCACTGGTTATCAAAATTCATAAACGCAACGTGATAACCTTTCTGTTTGGCTTAATCATTTCATATGCTCAGAATAGCCATAGATGTTCACATAATGTGCATTGTCTAAGAACTTTAAGCATAAGTCTAGTAATTTTTTATTATGTGATTTTTTTTTGTCCACTAATGATATACGATGTACAAGAGCATGCAGAGTTAAATAACAGCAGAAACCATAGCCACCTAAGGTTTTTATTCTAATCTTTTGTATTTAATGACACACACACGCAGTCCTGATTTCCTGTAGGTTTTCTGTATAACTCAACAGGTGCAGGATCTGCATAGTTCATTCCAGTTCTAATGTAGAATGGGCACAGCATGGAGGTGAGGTTTTATTTAGAATAAATTTTACCATCAAAGAGTCTAATTGAACAGTCCTTATGCTGGCAGAAATTTTTATGAACATGCAAGGTTTTATTATGATACAGTTGTACATTTGTTCTTTGTCCTTTCTGATTTAACTTGTTATAATGTCTTAGATTTGGACTAGTTATTCTAGATTTAAGGAAAATTTTTCATTCTTGAGTGTGTGAGCATGAACCTGTGTGTTTGTTTATGTGCTGCCCATATGCACTCAACCCATAAATGAGACTGGGTTTTCAAGGTACCTAATAAAATTGGGGGCAAGGGCGCACAAAAAAGTAACAATCATGCAAGAGATTGCATGGTTGGAACATTCTGAGGAGTCCAAAAGAAAACTGTTCTATGGTTTGAAATGGATAAAGAAGATCAATGAAAACGGTAGGCTCCTGTGTATTGAACTGAAAATGGAAGTTGGAAGACAAACACTTTCTCTCATGCTCGAGCTCAGTCGTGTCTGATTCTTCGTGACCCTATGGACTATAACCTGCCAGGCTCCTCTGTTCATGGGATTTTTCAGTCAAGAATACTGGAGTTGGTTGCCATTTCCTTCTCAGGGGGATCTTCTGACCCAGGGATCAAACCCAAGTCTCCTGCATTGGCAGGTGGATTCTTTCACCACTAAACCATCTGGGAAGCCCTGGAAAGCAAAGATGAGCACAAACAGATCGCAGGTAGAGCAGAAATAGACCAAAGAAGCCATGGGATGAATTTACATGTCATCTCCATGTGCCATTAAATAGTTTTCCATGAGTGTCATGTAACTGAAGGTCTTGAAGCTCTACTAAGTCAACTGATCCTGATGCCCCTACCCCCAACACATACACACAATTTGGTGACAGAGGGAAAAAATGACTTGAGATAGACTACACAGCACAGGCAATTATGTCAGAGAAACTCCTAGACCATGGGCCTTCCCAGGATGTGGAATGAATATAAGTAAAATAATAATAAAGGCTGATGTTTATTGAATGGCACTGCAGGTTCAGTTACTGTTTTAAGAGAAAGTGGCAAAGAAAATGGGCCTCCTAGGTGGCACAGTGGTAAAGTATCTGCCTGCAAATGCAGGAGATGCAAGAGATGTGAGTTGGATCTCTAGGTTGGGAAGATCCCCTGGAGGAGGAAATGGCAACCCACTCCAGGATTCTTGCCTGGAAAATTCCAAGGACAGAGAAGCCTGGTGGGCTACTGTCCATGAGGTCACAAAGAGTCGGACAGGACTGAGCATACACACAAGCAAATAAAATAAGTTTTAAAGAGATTTGTGGTCATAAAATGTGATGGGAAGCTGAGTACCATCCAAGGAGGAGAATGGGGCAAGTCATGTTAAGACTAGACTAGTGAGTGATAAGGGGAGTGAGGGAAGACAAAATAGGGAAAAGCATGTGGAAAGATGGGAGAAAGAAAGGGAGAGAGAAGGGAAAGGGGAAGATTGGGGGTGGTTCTTGAGTCTTTCCAGCAGAACTGAGGCTGAAATCCCCATTGCCAGCACACCACTTGATGGGCCAGCACACAGAGTTTGAGCAGGAGGAGTGGAGTTTTTGTGTAGCCCCCCGATCTAGACAGCAATTACAGCAGAGTTATGGTCACTGTATAAAATAAAACCTTGTACACTATAACAAAACAGGGCTCAAATCGAATATAACATGGTCGGTGAAAAATGGAATTTGCATTGATAAGGGAAGTATTTCTGGATCCAAACCATCTGCAGGTGAGTAAATCACAGGAAAGGGACACCTGCCTTCTAACCCCATCTAAGCAGTTTTCCTTCATAGCTGACAAGTGTCGCAGATGCTTCAAAGAGAAGGTGTAGACTCTGGAGGCACTGACAAAGGAGCTCTACCAAAGGAGGTCACGATTCAAGCATGAGAAGAGTTTTACAACTCTGGGAGAAGGTTTAGGAAGGTGAGATAGATCAGTAAAGTGAAACTGTTTAGAGTTATGGGAGAAGAGGAAAACAGTATTTATTTACAGACTAAGAGTTTGTGATACCTAATATAGGTTCAGTTACATTAAAGGGGGGAAAGGCAAGAAGGAGAAAATGAATGAAGAGGAAACAGATTCAGGAAGCTAAATTCCCCAATATGATCCTTGCTAGTGAAAGAAAGGAAAAGCAATACTAGTGTGTTTTAAAGGGAAAGCAGAAGAAAAATACAATGCCAGTGGCAAAATAGAGTTAGGATAAAGTGTTTGCCCACAATGCGGGAGACCCGGGTTTGATCCCTGGGTAGGGAAGATCCCCTGGAGAAGGAAATGGCAACCCACTCCAGTACCCTTGCCTGGAAAATCCCATGGACAGAGGAGCCTGATAGGCTATAGTCCATGGGGTTGTAAAGAGTCGGACATGACTGAGCAACTTCACTTCATAGTTGACTCTTGAAGTCAAATGGATTGAACTCTTAAGGGCAAGAAAATTCTCCTAGAACAAACAGCCCAGCTTGACAGATTTTTGGGGAGTAATGAAAAGAAGTCTGAACAAGCAAGAGGAATGTTAAATAAAAGTTCCAAAAGCAATTTATTGAGCATCTAGTAGTAACAAGTCCTGTTCTAGAAATTGAAATTCAAAGGTAAGTCAAAATTCTTGCAGGTCCATGGGTTAAGGAAGGGTTAATAGAGTAATTGTGGTGTCGATAGTGAGGTGGGGGTACATGAAGGATGCATCTAATCCACCATACGGTTGGGGAGGGAGGTCAGGGCAGATTCCTGGAGTAGTACTTAGATCTTCTTGGAGGAGGTCCCTCAAGAAGTTCAGGGATAAGCGTAGTTAGTGTATATTATCTACGTAAGGGGAATATCTAGGTTTCTATAACTTCCAGTGTTCCAGGTTACTAAGGGTGCAGTGGCCCTTCTAATCTTATTTATATCTCGAAAAAATATAAATGTTTCTCTTGGAGCTCTCTCACTAATTATAGGTTTCTCTTCTATATTGACCTTAAGGCTTATGGTACACTCCCTTGACACCTAAATACTCTTCCATTACATGCCCAGAGTACACTGTAGACCAGGCTAAAATCTCTGCATGGAAATTTACTGAGATCATTAAAAGGAAAATAAACTCAGAGTAGCAGTCAGTTGAGACAGTTCATTTTAAAATATAGCTTTCTCATCTTGTGCTTGGGATTTTTGCTTTCATAGGAAAACAACCATCTTTTAAATGTATACCTAGGATAATTTTTCCTAAGTCTAAAGAATAAGGCCCAAGGAGAGAAAAGTGACTTTCTTTTCTATATCAGTTACACCATATACAAGGATTAATTCCAGGACAAATATAAAAGGATATCAGAAGTGATTTCATCCCTTTCTTAAATTCTATGTCAGATATATACACAGAGTTGCAAGGACATCACCTTTCTAAAACAGTCTTTAAGCAGAGAGTAGGGATCAATACTGAGATTCAGCAACATGATTTCTAGGAAGATGGATTCAACCAGGTGGCACCATGTCAGCAATGGAAATATTGAATTATTATAAAACATATCAGGGCCAAGACTCGGTTAACGTCACTGAAGGATGACAAGCAGCATGGTCACAAAGAATGAGATAAGAATGCAATGCTGGAAGTGAGTTTAAAACCACAACAGGAAGGGGATTCCAGAATGATGGAGTAAGGATCTTGAAAACCTGCACTTGAATAAAAACAATAACAATCATAGCAAAAGTTGTCAAAGTCAGCTTTTTCAGAACTCTGAAAATTAATCAAAGGTTTGCAACAATTCAGGGAGCATTCTCAACAATCAGGCCCAAATAATACCAGATAATACACTTGAGCCTGATTGGTAGAAAAATTTTATTTAATGCTCTGGATGACAACTTGGCCAGCCCATTCTTGAAGTAGGTTAGTTAACATACATAAAGGATCAGCATTGGTATATATCACTGTGTTTTTCCCTAAAAGTAGACTTTCTCCCAATACCTAGCACAAAGCTGGGCACACAATTACCTTTTGTAGAAACCTGGCCCAGAACAGATTTCAATAGATATTTCTTAAATGAATTAGTAAAGGAATTTATGAGCAAAGAAGCACATGAGATTCCTTTCTGGGAAGGGATACCCTGAGTATAAGGCCATTTTCCGGCTAATCAACTAATGTGCTGGCTTCTTTATCTTCTTTGTATTTCTTTACTAGATATTGGACTCATCCAGTGAGTAAAGGAATGTCCTTCAGCTTCTTTAGGGCTTGGGAGATTTCAGAAGCTGAAAGTCAGGATGGAAAACAATAAGAAGAGGGATAAATAAGAAATGAGATTGAATAAGGAAACAGGGGTGAAACATTGTCAGCTTTGAAAGGGGGAAGAATCTGAAACAGTCTAGTGGGAACTGAAATAGAAAAAAAAATGTAAGTGTAAGCATTATAAATTCAGAGGCTTTTCACACTAATAAAATCAGAAAGCGGAATTATCATCAGATTCAAGTAAAACAGGCAGAACTTATCTAAAATAATACGATGCTACAATTGTTCTGCCCTCTGTAAGCCTATAGGTGATGGGATTAACAGTATAAATAGATTTGTGATAATTGAATTGCCACTACACTGTACTCCTGTTTGTCATTCTCTGAGTTATAAATGCATATCTTAAAAATACTAACACATATAGTTTATATGCTTTATATATATCATAAAAACTCAAGGAAAAACTGTGTCTATATTGTTATTTAGAGGTGAATGTCTTTGTTAAAGTTTGATAATGAAATAACAATAATGACCAAAATGTAAGCAGAGGTTTATTGAGTGCCAGTCACTGCTTACAGGCTTTAAGTATTTTAACTCATGTTCTCCTCACAACGACACACTAAAATACTATTAATTTACCACTTGATAACCAAGGACTTTGAAGTGTGGAGAGATTAAACAACTTGCCCATGTTTCCTCAAACAAGGGCTATAATTTGAACATAAATAAACACCAACATTTTTTTCACAAAATTCATTCCTGAGTTTGAAAATCTGCATTACTCTTTAAGTCATTATGTAACAGAACTTCTCTTTTTATAGTGCTTTATGAAAATGGAGGCTATGTAGAATTATGATTGACACTTGGAAAAAAATAGTCTTAAGCATGAGACCCAGAAGTGAGACTTTTGTGACGAAATATCTTCTACAGCTAACTACGCCTCTGCCCTCATATTCATGCTAACCTAGGAATCACAAGCAACTGCTGACACAATTGTGTATGTCTCTACCTTCATATCTGATGATATTTGGGATATTTTCTATTTCAGCTTCGGGCATTTTTCTCAGGAAACATCTTATGAATAGAATTAGGCGATGGGATAGGAGAAAAGGGCTCTAAGGGGTTATAACTGTTTCCGAATTGATCAACTTTGGCTATGTAATTCACGACTGGTCATTTAAACTTGATTTACCTTTGTTTCTTTGTCTCAAAAATTAACACACCACCATACTATATTATATAATTCAAAGTTGCTAAGAGACTAGATCTTAAATTTTCTAATCACCAAAAATAAATGATAATTATGTAATGTGATAGAGGAGGTAGCCACTTCTATGGTACTGATCATATTGGATATAAAAAGGTATCAGATCAACATGCTGTATATCTTAATTTACACAATATGATCTGTCAACTATATCTCAGTAGAAAAAGTAATTTCCTGGCAGGCCAGTGGTTAAGACTCTACACTACCACTGTAAGAGTCGCGGGTTCGATCTCTGGCCATGCTGCTTGGAGTGGCACACACACACAAAAATACATTGAAAGGAAAAAAACGCATACATCAGACAATGCCAGTCTGATTTCTCTCAGCAGTAACAGGTCATGGCGAGAGGAATGCTGTTCATACTCCATCCAGAGCTGTCTGTCTGTTTAGTTGCCTTCATTAATTTACCTCTTTGTGACTCCTATTTTTAAGTGAACAGCCTTTTAAGTAAACTGTGCTATGACTTAGCAGTCAGTTCATTCTTTCTATAGGGCCATGTGATAAATAAAAACAATTCAGTTTCTGTTAGAAGGCCTCCCTACTCTGGCTTACAATAGAGCCTTCTACAAGATTTCTGTAAATCTTGTAACAAGAGTTTCTAGAAATTTCTCTTCAGAAGTTGGTTTCTTTTTAAACTAGTTGCAAATATTTGAACATTAAGAAATTCCATTTCTTTTATACTATATGAAACATACTGAAAATACATTTGCTATATTTCTTATGAAATTTTTCCCCTGGCCTAAATAGATGCTATGATAGTGTTCTCTGTTTTACTTTAGAAAAAACAAGATAAGAACATAGATTTTAAATCTTACTTTTAACAAAATATATGATTGGAAAAAGATGGACTCTGTAAAATACAGCAGATAAATGATGTTCATACAAGTCTATCATTAAATCAAATAGTACAAAATTATATCAGCTCAACATAATGGTAGGTAGAGAAATTTTGATCTGAAAAAAAAATTTCCAAGTGGAAAAAACTGCAACTTGAAAACGATAAAGTATATTTTTTAAGTGCACATAAGTACACTCCTAATTTTAAAATGTTCCTAGACTTAAAAGACATGACTAACTCACATTTTGATTTGTTAAATGTAAACTTTTAAATTGAGAATGCAAATTTATGTATTTTAATTCTTATCTCATTTTACCATAGAACAAATTTAGTGGAGAATTCTTTCATCTTGGCAAAAAATAAAGGGCATTTATCTCCCTTAGCATCTAATTCTTTTGAGGCAGAAAGTTCAGTGTGAAAGAATAGCTATGTGATAAAATTATGAATAAAATCCTGAGCTTACTCCAACAAAGAAGCAGTAAAATATAATACATTTGCTGTTATTTTGCAATTTTGCACTTTTTCTCTGTTGGGAAACATTATGTGAGAACTATGCCACTGTACGGAGAAGGCAGTGGCACCCCACTCCAGTACTCTTGCCTGGAAAATCCCATGGATGGAGAAGCCTGGTAGGCTGCAGTCCATGTGGTCACTAAGAGTCGGACACGGCTGAGCGACTTCACTTTGACTTTTCACTTTCATGCATTGGAGAAGGAAATGGCAACCCACTCCAGTGTTCTTGCCTGGAGAATCCCAGGGACGGGGGAGCCTGGTGGGCTGCCATCTATGGAGTCGCACAGAGTCGGACACAACTGAAGCGACTTAGCAGCAGCAGCGGCATGCCACTGTAACACATGCTTAGTACACTCCTTTTACTGTATCAAAAACAATGATTATTTTTAGGTTTATCAAGGACAATTGGGAAATCCAATCCAGAGACAAAATTGTAGAAGTAGAAAATTATTCTTTTATAATTTTGTCTCTCTAGTCATTCTTTCATTTGACATGTAATTTCTAAGCCTCTGCTTTTCTAGTCATTATAAATACCAAGTCAGCACTGCTGAGTAGGAGTTTTACATACCAGTAAGGGAACAGGTATCTCTTCACAGCTGCTGGGAGAAATATCAATAACCTCAGATATGCAGATGACACCATCCTTAAGGCAGAAAGTGAAGAGGAACTAAAGAGCCTTTGATGAAAGTGAAAGAGGAAAGTGAAAATGTTGGCTTAAAGCTCAGCATTCAGAAAAATAAGATCATGGCATCTGGTCCCATCACTTCATAGGAAATAGATGGGGAAACAGTGGAAACAGTGTCAAACTTTATTTTTGGGGGCTCCAAAATCACTGCAGATGGTGATTGCAGTCATGCATATGACCCAGCAATCCCACTGCTGGGCATACACACTGAGGAAACCAGAATTGAAAGAGACACATGTACCCCAATGTTCATTGCAGCACTGTTTATAATAGCCAGGACATGGAAACAACCTAGATGTCCATCAGAAGATGAATGGATAAGAAAGCTGTGGTACATATACGCAATGGAGTATTACTCAGCCATTAAAAAGAATACATTTGAATCAGTTCTAATGAGATGGATGAAATTGGAGCTGATTATACAGAGTGAAGTAGGCCAGAAAGAAAAACACCAATACAGTATATTAATGAATATGTATGGAATTTAGAAAGATGGTAACAATGACCCTATATGCAAGACAGCAAAAGAGACACAGATATAAAGAACAGACATTTGGACTCTGTGGGAGAAGGTAAGAGTGGGATGATTTGAGAGGATAGCATTGAAACATGTACACTATCATGTAAGAAACGAATCGCCAGTCTATGTTCGATACAGGATACAGGATGCTTGGGGCTGGTGCATGGGGATGATCCAGAGAGATGATATGGGGTGGAGGTGGGAGGGGGGTTCAGGATTGGGAACTCATGTACACCCGTGGCAGATTCATGTCAATGTATGGCAAAACCAATACAGTATTGTAAAGTAAAATAAAGTAAAAATAAAAATTAAAAAAAATTAAAAAAAAAACCTCTCTAAATATAAAACACACGAGAAAAATAAATAAATAAAATAAAAGATGCTTACTCCTTGGAAGGAAAGTTATGACCAACCTAGATAGCATCATAAAAAGCAGAGATATTACTTTGCCAACTAAAGTCTGTCTAGTCAAGGCTATGGTTTTTCCAGTGGTCACGTATGGATGTGAGAGTTGGACTGTGAAGCAAGCTGAGTACTGAAGAATTGATGCTTTTGAACTGTGGTGTTGGAGAAGACTCTTGAGAGTCCCTTGGACTGCAAGGAGATCCAACCAGTTCATCCTGAAGTAGATCAGTCCTAGGTGTTCTTTGGAAGGACTGATGCTGAAGCTGAAACTCCAGTACTTTGGCCACCTCATGTGAAGACTTGACTCATTGGAAAAGACTCTAATGCTGGGAGGGATTGGGGGCAGGAGGAGAAGGGGACGACAGGGGATGAGATGGCTGAATGTCATCACTCAATGGACATGAGTTTGGGTAGAGTCCAGGAGGTGGTGATGGACAGGGAGGCCTGGCATGCTGCGATTCATGTGGTTGCAAAGAGTTGGATGCAACTGAGCGACTGAACTGAACTGAAGTGAAGGGAACAGGGATGGATAAAAAAGTAAGGCTGTGATGATAAAAGACCACAGAAGAGGATGCGGCCTATTCTTTGGGAAAGTGCAAAGCACGCATAGAAGTGGTAGGCTTGAGCAGATTCTGATGATGAGTGTTTGCCAGACTGGTGATTGTGATGGGGTAGACAAGAAGAAGTCTGTCTATTTTATGGGATGAACCTTGTGACCAAAAGATGTGGAGACCTGAAACACCATGGGTCATTAGGAAAATGCTTGAAGGTAAGGTATATCTGTATATGTTGGGGATGAGGATTGTTGCTGTTGTTCAATTGCCAACTCGTGTCTGACTCTTTGCAACTCCATGGAAAGTAGCTCGCCAAGCTCCTCTGTCCATGGGATTTCCCAGGCAAGAATACTGGAGTTGCTATTTCCTTCTCCACGGGATCTTCCCAGACCAAGGATCGAACTGGCATCTCTTGCACTTGTAGATGTATTCTTTACCACTAAGCCACCAGGGAAGCCTGGGGCCTAGGGTAGGGTGGGAGTACTGATAAAGTAAGAAGTGACTGGACAGAGCTCAAATAATGATCACTCATCATCAGATACTACCCTGCTATGAAGATAATAAAAGATTTTAGGTAGAAAAGTAACTATTCATGTTTGTATTTTAGAAGATCACTACAACCACACTGTGAATAGTAGACTGAAAATGTTAGCCTAGAGACAAAGGGCACCAAATTGTGCATTTTGCAATGAACTAAACATAGGTGATTAAAACGTGGTGACTAGTTGCTAGCATTCAAACTTCTGGGTGTCTGGATAGATAATGAATTGTTGAGTAAGGAGAAGAGCCATTTTGGATAAAAAATCATCTAATTTAGTCTCATCATATTGAATTACAGGTACCTATGATGTCTGTAAGTAGAGATACCTACAATGAATAATAATTAATAACAATGATAATAACAACCTGGAAGTTGTTGCCATATAGCTGACAGAATGAGTCACATTGTGAATATGTCACGAAGAGTATATTGAATGAAAACAGGAAGGTGACTAACATTTAAGCTCATATTTAAGACCTTAGCATAAATTATTTCATGCTTCTGGAGCATTTTAATTTCCTTATCTAAATAAGCACAACTGTTAATATAGGATTGACATTTTCAGAGTGGCAAAGTATACTTGCTACATTTTTTCCTTTAACAAGTATGCCAAGCAAATGTAAGGAGATCATATGGTATTATATTTTTCAATTTTTCAGAAAGAACACAATTGTGCTTAAAAATAGAAATCATGACTTTAAAGTTAAGCTAAATTGAATGTTCATATTTATATAAATAATGTGTATATATAATTTCTTAATATGAGTTTCATTAAAACTATTAATGAATAAAACAAATTTTAGATTGTTTTCCAGATGATCTAATTCAATGTGACACTTTCTTCTCAAAAACAAATAATATTTTATATTTTCAAAATATTGTCTCATTCAGTGAAACCAACAGACTATCACCACACGCTCATGAGAGAGTTAGGGCATATATTGTCTTTTTACAGAACAGAAGCTGAAATATTAAGAGGTTAATTGCTTCATGTAAGATCATACCTTCAATGGATAATTTAAGTGTAGACATTCTAACTTATCATTGTTTGAGTTTTCTAAAATAATACTCTGGCCTCCTTTGCTTTCTTGTTAGGAGATAGATAACAAATATTTATGTATTTATGGTGGTGGTGGTTTAGTTGCTGAGTCGTGTCCAACTTTGGTTACCCCATGGACTGCAGCCTGCCAGGTTCCTCTGTCCATGAGATTTCCTAAGCCAGAATACTGAAGAGAGTTGCCATTTTATTCTCTGGAGATTCCTGACCCAGGGACTGAACCCATTTCTCCTCACTACTGGTGGATTCTTTTGCTGTTGAACCAACAGGGAAGATCCTATGTATTTATAATTAGCCAATATTAATCACAGTTATTAGTATTATAATACAGGGCTAATACAAGGCTTCCTGCAATGCAGGAGACCCAGGTTTAGTCCCTGGGTCAGGAAGATCCCCTGGAGAAGGAAATGGTAACCCACTCTAATAGTCTTGTCTGGGAAATCCCATGGACAGAGGAGCCTGGTGGGTTACAGTCCATGACGTCACAAGAGTCAGACATGACAGTGACTGAACCATCACCATCAGTATTCGAAAGCATTTGTATATTGTAGGGGCTTTCCTGGTGGTTCAGATGGTAAAGAACCTGCCTGCAATCCAGGAAACCAGGGTTCAATCCCTGGGTCGGGAAGATCCCCTGGAGAAGGAAATGGCAACCCACTCCAGCATTGTTTCCTGGAGAATTCCATGGACAGAGGATGCTGGCGGGCTACAATCCATTGGGTCACAAAGAGTAAGACATGACTTAGTGACTTTCACTGCTACTACAGCAGCATATATATGCAAATTGATTATATAAACTGTATATGAATACATGAGTACATAATTAGTTCATATGAGTGCTGGTTTCTATATTGGATATTTCCATTTGGCCCTTCAGTTATGCTCTCTGCCCTTCTCCACCCTACTTTTTACCCTGGGAGACCAACATGTAAAACTAACATCCATACTTTCCCACCCTCTGACTTAGAATTGAGTAAGGCCAATCTGAGGCACAGAAAGAAGATTAAAAGCCAGGAGGATAGAAATATAGGTCAGTAGTTCTCTTTTAAACTCATCCTCTGCAGTTACCTTAGACTGGTATGGCTAGTGACAGAAAGTCATACTTAAACTGGCCTTTTCTACACAACTCACAATCTTTCCCAGATTCCAGCAACCTCTGCTTTCCCTCATCCACACAGGACAAGGCGTGGTAGCAGCTTCAGACATATACTCCAGTCCTTGTGGTTTCTCCACGCTTTCCCCATGCCTTTAAAACTCACTGACGTATCAATAAACTCTCCCCAGATAATCCTAATTTGAGTGTGCCATCTGTTTGCTCCAAGTGCCATGCATAATGTAATCTCTAAATCAAGGATGACTTTTATCATCAGTAATTCTATTTGCAAAAGAAGATACTTTCTAGAGATCATCAATTAGTAAATATAAAATACTATTCTAAAGACTCCTTAAATAATTTGTTGGTAAGATGAGGAATATATCAATAAAATATGTATTTTAAATGATTTAAATGAATGTTTAAACTTACTAAAAAATTCCAAATAGTGTAGACTCAGTTCCAAAAGTAAACTTTCCAAATATTGTACAGCAATATCATCTTGGTCTGTTAGATGGCACCACCCTTATGACAGAAAGTGAAGAGGAACTAAAGGGCCTCTTGAAAGTGAAAGAGGAGAGTGAAAAAGCTGGCTGAAAACTCGACATTCAGAGAAAAGGGAACCCTCTTACACTGTTGGTGGTAATGCAGACTAGTACAGGCACTATGGAGAACAGTGTGGAGATTCCTTAAAATCTGGAAATAGAACTGCCATATGACCCAGCAATCCCACTGCTGGGCATACACACTGAGGAAACCAGAATTGAAAGAGACACGTGTACCTCAATGTTCATTGCAGCACTGTTTATAATAGCCAGGACATGGAAGCAACCTAGATGTCCATCAGAAGATGAATGTATAAGAAAGCTGTGGTACATATACACAATGAAATATTATTCAGCCATTAGAAAGAATGCATTTGAGTCAGTTCTAATGAGGAGGATGAAACTGAAGCCTATTATACAGAGTGAAGTAAGTCAGAAAGAAAAACACCAATACAGTATATTAATGAATATGTATGGAATTTAGAAAGATGGTAACAATGACCCTATATGCAAGACAGCAAAAGAGACACAGATGTAAAGAACAGACTTTTGGACTCTGTGGGAGAAGGTGAGAGTGGGATGATTTGAGAGAATAGCATTGAAACATGTATGTTACAATATGTGAAATAGATGACCAGTCCAAGTTAGATGCATGAAACAGGGCACACAACCGACACACTGGGACAACACAGAGGGATGGGATGGGGAGGCAGGTGAGAGGGGGGTTTAGGATGGGGGATACATGTACACCCATGGCTGATTCATGTCAATGTATGGCAAAAAGCACCACAATATTGTAAAGTAATTAGCCTCCAGTTTAAACGAATTAGTTAAAAAAATTTTTTAAAAAGAAAAAAAAAAAACTAAAGTCATGGCATCCAATCCCATCAATTCATGGCAAACAGATGGGGAAACAATGGAAACAATGACAGACTTTATTATCCTGGGTTTCAAAATCACTGCAGATGGTGACTGCAGCCATGAAATTAATAGACACTTACTCCTTGAAAGAAAAGCAGTGACAAACCTAGAAGCATATTAAAAAGCAGAGATATTATTTTCCTGACAAAGGTCCATCTACTCAGAGTTATGGTATTTCCAGCAGTCATGTATGCATGTGAGAGTTGGACCATAAAGAAAGCTGAGAACTGAAGAATTGATGCTTTTGAACTATGGTGTTGGAGAAGACTCTTGAGAGTCCCTTGGACTGAAAAATCAAACCAGTTAATCCTAAAGGAGATCAGTCCTGAATATACATTGGAAGGACTGATGCTGAAGCTGAAACTACAATAATTTGGGCAGCTGATGCAAAGCACTCACTCACTGGAAAAGGCCCTGATGCTGGGAATGATTAAAGGCAGGAGGAGAAGGGGACAACAGAGGATGAGATGGTTGGATGGCATCACCGACTCAATGGACATGAGTTTGAGTAAGGTCTGGAAGTTGGTGATGGACAGGGAAGCCTGGCGTGCTGCAGTCCATGGGGTCACAAAGAGTTCAACATGACTGAGTGAATAAACTGAACTGTTGCCCTTCTAAGTCTTTTAGTGTATTGGGAGGAACATAGGCTTTAGAGTCAAAACAATTTGTGTCACATACTGGCTTTTCCATTTTCTAGTCATGCTTCCTTAGGGAACTTAGTTATTTAATTTCTCTAAGCCTTAACTTATCTGTTTAAAAACAAAAGAAAAATACTTCATTTGTAAACCTATTTTAAGAATTAAATAAATGGAGTCATATATGGTAGAATGGGTTTGAACTTAGCAAGACTCCAGAGTACAGAGCATCCAGAGACTGTCTTTTATTCCAAGAAAGCAGAATCTCATATTGATTAAGTATGTGGGCTCTGATGTCAACCCACCTAGTATGAGTTCTGGTTTCATCATTCACTGCTCTTGTGACCTATTCTTGCTGCTGCTGCTAAGTCGCTTCAGTCGTGTCTGACTCTGTGCGACCCCATAGACGGCAGCCCACCAGGTTCTCGTCCCTGGGATTCTCCAGGCAAGAACACTGGAGTGGGTTGCCATTTCCTTCTCCAATGCATGAGAGTGAAAAGTGAAAGTGAAGTCGCTCAGTCGTGTCTGACTCTTAGCGACCCCATGGACTGCAGCCTACCAGGCTCCTCCGTCCATGGGATTTTCCAGGCAAGAGTACTGGAGTGGGGTGCCATTGCCTTTTCCAGACCTATTCTTAAGCAAGTTATATAATAAGCATTTTACTTGTAAGATATGAAGCACTCTGCAGGTAGTAATCTTAATACTTATCACATTGCAGTGATACTTCTTCCTGGTATTCTCTAGATCAGTTTAATGGCACCTGGACTATGAGATACTTGAGCGGAAATAAAATTTATATAAAAAGAATCAACAATAACAGCTGAACTTGACAAGGCACCTGTTCGTCTGCTATGTTCTAGACACTATTCTAGGTGCTTTGCATATGTTAACTCAAAATCCTCATGATGCTTTGAAGAAATTTTTATTACTATTAGCGTCAGCAAATGTTTTACTGATGAGGGAACAGATGAAGGAACTGGATTCCAAGGAATTTGCTAAAGGCTCACAGCTGATTAAGTGTCAGAACGCAGCTGGTACAGCCCTGACATCTGTGTTCTGAACCAGTGCAACGTGTAGTGCCAGCTTCTCAGCAGTTCACTTAATGTTGCTTGAACCAAAATAAGTAACTTAGTATTTCCTGATTATAGTTTACAGAAATCTTCTGGATCCAGAGGAATAGTTTTGGAGCTATAACATGGAGAAACTTCTCTTTCCTTCCTTTCCCTCTCTGTTTATTTTATAGGAGGAGAAAGTATTAATTTCTTTTTTCCCTTGAAATTATAGATTTTTCTCCATAGGCTTATGAAAATCTGATTCTTGACTGGCAATTTAGAAAATTGGTTCAGTGTGCATAGTAAAGATCATTATATTTGATCATAACTTGCTTTCAAATTCCTCCTTATTCAACTGTGCTTGCTTTTTATATGCCTGAAAAAAAGTGTTTAGGGTGCATTAGAGAACACATTTAACAAATTTTATAATAAATTTGCTTATAAAACAAGAAAGTCTGGCTTCATACTATGAACAACTTTGTAAAACTAGTCACATATCACATTTTGCTAAAATTAGGTATAATCATATCACTGATTGGCTTTATTCTCAAGTCATATTGGTCTGTATTTGGTGGAATAAAGGCTCCATGCTTCCAAGCTTTTTCCATTTTCTAGTCATGCTGCCTTAGGAATTTAGTTATTTAACTTCTCTAAGCCTTAACGTATCTATCTGTTTACAAATATAAGAAAAATACCTAGAAATATGTACCCATCTTAAGAATTAAATAATGGTAAACATGGCACTAGCGGTAAAGTACCTACCCACCAATGTAGGAGATGTAAGAGACGTGGGTTTGATCCCTGGCTTTGGAAGATCCCCTGGAGGAAGGCACTGCAACCCACCCCAGTATTCTTGCCTGGAGAGCCCCATGGACAGAGGAGCCTGGCAGACTACAGTCCATAGGGTCGCAGAGAGTCGGACATGACTGAAGTGACTGAGTACACACGGTGGAATAAGATACACGTTTTTATTGTGAGAGAGAAACTATGATGGGTAATATTATCACTTGTCTCCTCCACTAATGAATTCAGCCATACTGGACATTTCAATTGTTGTAATCACTGGTAAATAATATGCCTATCTAACATACAGTGAAGCTCTCGAAGCACAATAATTTAGAAATTGGTTTGATTGAATAGATTTTTTAAAAAATCCTATAATTTTTCAGGACTTTGCATACATTAAGAGACATTTATATATTATTAGGTGATATTTAGTTTGGTTTAGTTTTCTCAATAAGGGCATCATTTAAAGTTCTTAACTCCTTCTGTGTCTAGAAATAGTTATGTGTTAAATTATGCTTATGTTTTGACTTGCTTTATTTTAATGTGTGAATTTTAGAAATTGTAGTTTCCATTGAATGAATTAAATGTATTTAAAACCTACTTCTAACATTGTTGTTTTCAGTCAATAAGTCATGTCAAACTGTTTTGCCACCCCATGGACTATAGCCTGGCAGGTTCCTCTGTCCATGGAATTCTCCAGGCAAGAATACTGGTGTAGGTTGCTATTTCCTTTTTCAGGGAGTCTTCTTGATCCAGGGATTGAACCCGGGTCTCCTGCATAAGCAGGCAGATTTTTATCAGTTATAGGTTGTTATTAACTATGTACAACCTTTTAAAATAATAAAACAACATTTCAGTGACCATTTAGTACCTACATTATGACAGACATCGCTTGTATACTTTTACATACAATATTTCTTGTTCCATTTACTTAACATTTTTCTAATAATGATTTTGCTCCAGATCAGAATAGCACTTTCAAAGCTTTACCAATATTCACATTTATATTTTCATAGGCCACTTGAGCTTCACTTGAAGGTCCAGTTCTCTAGAATTCTCAACAAAGACCACTTGCTACCAGACTGGCTAAGAATAATCTCCCCAGCTTGTCATACCTGGACATCTGCCTTTCAGTTCAGTTTCAGTTCTGCCTTTATCCCAGTGCTAATATCCTTATCTTGTTACCTGTCTGAGGCAGAACCTCAGGAATTTGAGGAATAGTGTCCACTTTGTTTCTGACAGTTTTCGTCTTGGGAGCGGTGTAGTGTAATAAGAACAGAGGGCAGATTCTGGGACAGGCCAGCCTTGGTTCAAAACCTGCTCCACCACAAAGCCTGCAGATGGCCCAAGAGTGCCTTAGCCTCAAAACTTCTCTATAGGAATATGCATTTTGGTCTGAAGGCCAGTTTTATCTCCCAACATCAACAACCACATAAAGCCATTTGTTCTCTTCTGAACTTGATTAAGGTCAATTCTCTAAAAGTGGGGATGATGTTTGTTAACTTGAAATCTTGTTCACAGCAAAAATGTGATTATACCTATGGTACATAGTATGCATGGAACAAATGCTAGTTTCCCATCTCTTTCTTGTCTCTCATTTATTCTCTGACATGAAATTTGTATGTTCTCATTATTGCCTGATTCTTTGCATGACTGTGTTCATAGTTACTGACTCATTCTTTTGTCCTCCTTATTTAAAATCTTTCTTTATCCTACAGATAAACTCACAAATGGAAAGGAAATGGCAACCCACTCCAATATTCTTGCCTGGAGAATCCCATTGACAGAGTAACCTGGTGAGCTACGGTCCATGGGGTCGCAGAGTCAGGCATGACTGAACACTGCACATACTCACAAAAGTGCCCTCAAGATGTTCTATCAACAGTGCTTATTATGGTTTTGTAAATAAAAGCCAACACCTGGAAACAATTCAATGTATTCTTATCAGTATGAAGCTGATTTAATAAAATATTTAAGTAGAAAACTACCTAATTGTTAAAAAATATGCTAATAATATATAGGAAAATCTAGGATGTAGTAAATAAAATAGGTGGAGCTCAGAGGATTTTTAGGTAGTAGAATACTCTGCATGATGCTATCTTGGAGGATACATATCATTATAAATACTCTGTGGAATACTCTGTATGATACTATACTGGAGGATACATGTTGTACACTATCTTGTTCAGATCCATAAAATGTATACCACCAAGAGTGAACTCTGATATAAACTATGGATTCTGAGTAATTATGATGTATCAAGTTACCACTCTGGTGGGGAATGTTGATGTTGGGGAGGCTATGCATGTGTGGAGCAGGGGATATATGAAAGATTTTGCACCTTCCTTTCAATTTTAATATGAACCTAAAACTGCTGTAAATATTTGTAAAGTCTGTTTAAAAAAAAGAAAGAAAACAAATGGCAGAACACTGTTACAAGAGGAATGTCAAGACCACTATCAGAGATTAACACTGAGACTAAGTCCAAAACATTTAGTTTTTACTTCTTGCCCTTTCCCTCTTTTTTCTTTCTTTTTTTTATAAACAAGGTCACAATATTTTTGAAATAAACATTGTGTCTTAAGAACATTTTACTCATCCAAATTCCCATACATATATAAAAACAATAGGCAGGCATTCACAAGCATGAACTTACATATAAATCATTCTTAAGGATATGATAAACTTCATTAGCAATTAAATTAAGACAGAGTAAAGAAAGCCTAAAAATAGAAAATTTTAAGAAAAAATATGAAGTAAGATGACTGCTGATGAGCATGGATTAGCATGATTAAAATACGAAGAAGTTAAACACCTTTGTCACTTATGATTATGTAAAAATATGAAATGCTATGAGCAATATTTGGAGAAGGCAATGGCAACCCACTCCAGTACTCTTGCCTGGAAAATCCCATGGATGGAGGAGCCTGGTAGGCTGCAGTCCATGGGGTCGCTAAGAGTCGGACACGGCTGAGTGACTTCACTTTGACTTTTCACTCTCATGCATTGGAGAAGGAAATGGCAACACATTCCAGTGTTCTTGCCTGGAGAATCCAAGGGATAAGGGAGCCTGGTGGGCTGCTGTCTCTAGGGTCACACAGAGTTGGACATGACTGAGGCAACTTAGCATGAGCAATATTATTATAACATGGTGACTTACTAATAAAACCATTGAGATGAGGGTGGAGTAGAGATGATAAGAGAAAGAGTGAGAAGGTTAGTGCCCTTAGGACACATAGGCTGTCAGCAAATATTTTAGAAATAAAAGTGAAAATGTTAGTCACTCAATAGTCTCCAGTTTTTAGCAACCCTCATTATGAACTCCTTATTACCAAATTCAGACTTAATTGAAGAAAGTAAGGAAAACCACTAGACCATTCAAGTATGATGTAAATTAAATCCTTCAGGATTATACAGTAGAAGTGATGAAGAGATTCACAGGATTAGATGTGATAGACAGAATACCTGAAGAACTATGGACAGAGGCTCCTGACATTATACAGGAGGCAGTGATCATTCCCAAGAAAAAGAAATTTAAAAAGGCAAAATGGTTGTCTGACAAGGCCTTATAAATAGCTGTGAAAATAAGAGAAGTTAAAGGCAAAGGAGAAAAGGAAAGATACAAGCATCTGAATGCAGAGTTCCAAAGAATAGCAAGGAGAGGAAAGAAAGCCTTCCTCAGTGATCAATGCAAAGAAATAGAGGAAAACAATAGAATGGGAAAGGCTAGAGATCTCTTCAAGAAAATTGGAGATACCAAGGGAACATTTCATGCAAAGATAGGCACAATAAGGGACAGAAAAGGTATGGACCTAACAGAAGCAGAAGATATTAAGAAGAGGTGGCAAGAATACACAGAAGAAATACACACAAAAAAATCTTCATGACCCAGATAATCATGATGATATGATCACTCACCTAGAGCCAGATACTCTGGAATGGGAAGTCAAGCGGGCCTTAGGAAGCATCAGTACGAACAAAGCTAGTGGAGGTGATGGAATTCCAGTAGAGCTTTTTCAAATCCTAAAAGATGATGCTATGAAAGTGCTTCAATATGCCAGAAAATTTGGAAAACTCAGCAGTGGCCATAGGACACGAAAAGGTCCGTTTTCATTCCAATCCCAAAGAAAGGCAATGCCAAAGAATGTTCAACTACTACACAATTACAGTCATCTCACACACTAGCAAAGTAATGCCCAAAATTCTTCAAGACAGGCTTCGACAGTAACTTGAACTGTGAACTTCCAGATGTTCAAGCTGGATTTAGAAAAGGCAGAGGAACCAGAGATCAGATTGCCAACATCCGATGGATCATCAAAAAAGTGACAGAGTTCCAGAAAAATATCTACTTCTGCTTTATTGACTATGCCAAAGCCTTTGACTGTGTGGATCTCAACAAACTGTGGAAAATTATTCAAGAGATGGAATACCAGACCACCTTACCTACCTCCTGAGAAATCTGTATGCAGGTCAAGAAGCAACAGTTAGACTGGATATGGAACAACAGACTGGTTCCAAATTGGGAAAGGAGTACATCAAGGCTGTATATTGTCACCCTGTTTATTAAACTTATATGCAGTGTACATCATGAGAAATGCTGGACTTGATGAAGCACAAGCTGGAATTCAAGAGTGCTGGGAGAAATATCAATAAACTCAGATAAGCAGATGACATCACATTTAAGGCAGAAACCAAAGAAGAAGAGCTTCTTGATGAAAGTGAAAAACATGAGTGAAAAAGTTGGCTTAAAACTAAGCATTCGGAAAACTAAAATCACAGTGTCCGTTCCCATCGCTTCATGGCAAATAGACGGGGAAACAATGGAAACAATGGCAGAATTTCTTTTGGACTCCAAAATCACAGCAGATGGTGACTGCAGCCATGAAATTAAGACACTTACTCCTTGGAAGAAAAGTTATGACCCACCTACACAGCATATTAAAAAGCAGAGATGTTACTTAGCCAACAAAGGTCTATCTAGTTAAAGGTTTGGTTTTTCCAGTAGTCATGCATGGATGTGAGAGTTGGATTATAAAGAAAGCTGAGCACTGAAGAACTGATGCTTTTGAATTGTGGTATTGGAGAAGACTCTTGAGAGTCCCTTGGACTGCAAGGAAATCCAACCAGTCCATCCTAAAGGAGATCAGTGCTGGGTGATCATTGGAAGGACTGATGTTGATGCTGAAACTCCAATACTTTGGCCACCTGATGAGAAGAGCTGACTCATTGGAAAAGACCCTCATGCTGGGAAAGATTGAGAGCAGGAGGAGAAGGGGCAAAAGAGGATGAGATGGTTGGATGGCATCAGTGGACATGAGTTTGAGTGAACTCCAGGAGTTGGTGATGGACAGGTAGGCCTGGCATGCTGTAGTCAATAGGGTTGGAAAGAGTCGGACATGACTGAGTGACTTAACTAAATTGAACATGGACTGTAGCCCATCAGGCTCCTCTGTCCATTAAATTTTCCAGGTAAGATTATTGGAGTGGGTAACCATGCCCTTTTCCAGGGGATCTTCCTGACCCAAGGATCGAACTTATTGTCTTAGCTTAAAAAGCAAAAAATTCTTAAACCATAACCTTTCACTTTATGTCATAGCCTTCTTAAGTATTATAAGGAGAATTTTGAAATATTTCCTGTAGTATTGAATTACTTATCTAGAGGTAAGAAATTCTCTTAATTTTATTTCTGTTAGGAAAAAAGAAAAAGATCCTGGAAAGGAGAAATCCCCTGAAGTTTAGCCATGAACCAGTTAAAATTTTCCTGTGTAGTGAATAGAGTTGAACTTTTAAGTCTGATAAAGGAATGTGTATATGCATGCTTGTATTTTCATCTATGTATCACTAAGCAGCAATTATGCTTAACAATGAAAATCTAGTCATATTCTTATTAAAGTGAGGAACACATGATTATTGATTACTAGCAACACAGTGCTTAACACTTTTTTGAAAATTATGATGACTGCAATCAGATAAGAAAAATAAAATTAGCTATATAGAGTTTTTAAACAGGAAGCAAAATTTAAGTGTCTGTGGATGATCTGTCTATCTAGATTTAAGAAATTTAGTTTTGTAAAGTAATGAAAAAAGTAATTTAAAATGTACAGAGGGTGGTTAATGACAAAATTTGTGCACCAGGTCAATTATTTCCTTACGTATTTTAACTCTGTTAGTTTGTTCATTTTGGAGTTATTGTATGTCTTGTATCTAGAAGCATCTAGTATCTTGTCTATATTTTCAATGATGCTCATGTAACAAACAGCTTTGGAAGACTGAAATAGTGTCTCCCTCTGGAGAACAGGTCATATTTGTTTACTGTCCAGTATAATCAAGAAAATGTCTTCTTTGAACAGTTTATAAAATATTCATAATTCCCTTGCTTGAAGTTTGTCACCTGTGACAAAAGCCCACTTTATGCACAGCAGCACCAGGGAAGCCCGAAGAATTTTCTTATATATTAGGAAATTTCACATACAACAAAACACATGAAATGTTTACAGTTGAGGTTTAATGCACTGGCAAAATATCTTCCACGTGCTGATGCTGCCTCTTCTCCTTTCCTAACACTTCTGCCCCTCTGAGTGTCAAGGTCTCTGACATCAGTTGTGTTACATTAGGGTTAATTCAGAGTCAACTCAAGAGTCAGGTGGTATTTGGTTTTATCAATGAGAATTCTGAAAACCTTCAGGCATAGTTGAAGTTCTTAGAAAGTGAAAGTGAAATTCACTCAGTTGTGTCTGACTCTTTGTGACCCCATGGACTACACAGTCCATGGAATTCTCCAGGCCAGAATACTGGTGTGGGTAGCCTTTCCCTTCTCCAGGGGATCGTCCCAACCCAGGGACTGAACTCAGGTCTCCCCCATGGCGGGCGGATTCTTTACCAGCTGAGCTGCAAAGGAAGCCCAAGAATACTGGAGTGAGTAGCCTATCCCTTCTCCAGTGGATCCTCCTGACAAAGGAATCGAACTGAGGTCTCCTGCAATGCAGGTAGATTCTTTACCAACTGAGCTATGAGGAAAGCCCAGAAGTTCTTAAACAACCAGAAAAAAGAAGAACAAAGAGTGTCCTCTTCACCCAAGAAATGTACTGTTCAGTCATCCCCATTGTTGGCTCAGCTTCACTGGCCTCCTCAGCCTAGCCAGGTAAGTCGTCCAGCAGCCCTTTTTGGCTATTCCTGCTTGGACTAGCCTTCGTGGCTCAAGGTCCAGATGCCACTTTTTATTGAACTTATCTACATTTAGATCACTTCCACAAATATTTTCCCCATAATCTCTTTCTAGTTCTATTCTTGTGATATACCCTACCCCCTGCTTTATACAGGCCATCTTCTTTTATTTTTTATTTTTTATTTTTTTATTTTTTTTCTTTTTTTTTTTAAATTTTTTATTTTTTTTAAATTTTAAAATCTTTAATTCTTACATGCGTTCCCAAACATGAACCCCCCTCCCACCTCCCTCCCCACAACATCTCTCTGGGTCATCCCCATGCACCAGCCCCAAGCAAGCTGCACCCTACGTCAGACATGGACTGGCGATTCAATTCTTACATGACAGTATACATGTTAGAATTCCCATTCTCCCAAATCATCCCACCCTCTCACTCTCCCTCTGAGTCCAAAAGTCCGGTATACACATCTGTGTCTTTTTTCCTGTCTTGCATACAGGGTCGTCATTGCCATCTTCCTAAATTCCATATATATGTGTTAGTATACTGTATTGGTGTTTTTCTTTCTGGCTTACTTCACTCTGTATAATCGGCTCCAGTTTCATCCATCTCATCAGAACTGATTCAAATGAATTCTTTTTAACGGCTGAGTAATACTCCATTGTGTATATGTACCACAGCTTTCTTATCCATTCATCTGCTGATGGACATCTAGGTTGTTTCCATGTCCTGGCTATTATAAACAGTGCTGCGATGAACATTGGGGTACATGTGTCTCTTTCAATTCTGGTTTCCTCGGTGTGTATGCCCAGAAGTGGGATTGCTGGGTCATAAGGTAGTTCTATTTGCAATTTTTTAAGGAATCTCCACACTCTTCTCCATAGTGGCTGTACTAGTTTGCATTCCCACCAACAGTGTAGGAGGGTTCCCTTTTCTCCACACCCTCTCCAGCATTTATTGCTTGCAGATTTTTGGATCGCAGCCATTCTGACTGGTGTGAAGTGGTACCTCATTGTGGTTTTGATTTGCATTTCTCTAATAATGAGTGATGTTGAGCATCTTTTCATGTGTTTGTTAGGTGAAAAGACAGCCTTCTGAATGGGAGAAAATAATAGCAAATGAAACAACTGACAACCAACTAATCTCAAAAATATACAAGCAACTTCTGCAGCTCAATTCCAGAAAAATAAACGACCCAATCAAAAAATGGGCCAAAGAACTAAATAGACATTTCTCCAAAGAAGACATACGGATGGCTAACAAACACATGAAAAGATCTTCTTTTATTTTTATATCACTTTAATGAAAATTAATTGATTAATCAATTAATATATCTTTGTTGTTGTCACTTGCTCAGTTGTGTCTGACTTTTTGCAACCCCATCAACTGCAGCATGCCAGGCTTTCTTGCCTTCACTATCTCCCTGAGTTTTCTCAAACTCATGTCCATTGAGTCAGTGATATCATCCAACCATCTCATTCTCTGTTGACCCTTCTCCTGCCCTCAATCTTTCCCAGCATCAGGTTTTTCCCCAGTGATTTGACTTTTTGCATCAGGTGGTCAAAGTATTAGAGCTTCAGCTTCAGCATCATCTTTTTCAATGAATTTTCAGGGTTGATTTCCTTTAGGATTGACTGGCTTGATTTCCTTGCCATCCTAGGGACTCAACAGTCTTCTCTAGCAACCCAGATCGAAAACATCAATTCTTCAGTGCTCAGCCTTCTTTATGATCCAATTTTCTCTTCTATACATGACTGCTGGGAAAACCATGGCTTTGACTATATGGATCTTTGTTGACAATGTGATGGTGCTGCTTTTTAATATGCTTTCTAGGTTTGTCATAGCTTTCCTTCCCAGGAAAACTGTCTTTCAATTTCATGGCTGTGGTCACTGTCTGCAGTGATTTTGGAGCCCAGGAAAACAAAGTTGGTCACTGTTTTCATTCCCCACCCCATTTATTGCCATGACATGATGGGACTGGATGCCATGATATTAGCTTTTTAAATGTTGAGTTAATAAATTGATTAATCAATTAATATACCTTAATTCTTACTTGTTCACTTCATCTGTGTTGCCAGTTCTTATTCTCCTGGCACCAGGGAATTTTACTTGTTGGCAAACATGTTTTTAATATGTATTTTTTATTTTATAAAAATATCCAAAACCATATTTAAGTTATGCCTCAGCATCACTGTTGAAAAGACTTATTCTGCCTTGATGACTTAGCAAATGACATTAATTATGCTAGTTGGTACTGTAAGATGATTATGATTTTTTTTCATAAAACTTGATTTGTTGCTCTGATTAAACTAGACTTTTACATTTAATGACTCTGCCTACAATGCAGGAGACTCCGTTTCAGTTCCTGGGTTGGGATGATCCCCTGAAGAAGGGAAAGGCTACCCACTCCAATATCCTGGCCTGGAGAATTCCATGGACTGTATTGTCCATGGGGTCGCAAAAAGTCAGACAAAATTGAGTGACTTTCACTTCACTTCACTTTACATTTAAATTTTGATTGCTGTTTCATTCAGTCTAAATCTGTAAGCATTGGGCTCTAAGAGAGCTTTCATAGAGCTGAAAATCTAGTACATGCTTTCTCCTGTAACTGGAATTGCTTTATTGCGCATAAGATCTAACTCTGCAGTGACCAGTCCTTGAAGATAGTTCAGCTAGCTTTGCAGAAAGATTTCCTGGATACGAGTGCAAGTAACAATCTGAGGAGTTAATGCTTCAAAAACTTTTCTAACCCACTGTCTTCAGGAAAGAAGGGGCCTCTTTGGCAATAGCATCATACTCTTCGAGGTCATGTCATATACCTAAAATGTTGATTTCCCTTGTCAGTCTGCAAATATTTTTTTTTTCTGATTTTTTTTTCTGCTAGATGTTTTCTCACCTTCAATTGGAACATTTCAGTCCTCTGACAGATTTGGTTTTCAGAAAATAACATAGAATAATTACTGTGACATGAGATAATGTAAAGCTAATAATATAGGTTTAGCAAAAGAGTCAAATACAACAAGCTGAGAAAATCTTTGAGGGGCTGAATACATATATATTCTTATTAAAGAAATAGTGAGCCATTATTATAGTTCAGAATGGTATCTAATTTCCTGAGAGACATTATTTAATACTTTCTTATTGAAACAGTTCCGTAATTATTAATTCTGAGTATCAGTTATTTAGCTAATGTCTCTTGAAAGAGGTGCATGACTCATAACTAATTAAGAACTGAATAAAAATATTTTTTCAGTGGACAGAATTACACTTAATTTATAAATTCCATTTCCATATAAGAGCAACCCTTGAGGAGTTACCTGAACTTTGTAATATTAATATTATGCATCATAGCCCATGAACCACTAATTCTGTGGAAGTAGTTGATCTACCATGAAAATTACATAATGGAGGTTTCAAATTAGTTTCACTGATTGAAACTGATACTTCAGAAGAATATTCCATGGTTATCCTGGATTTTCTGCACTCTGACACATAGTTGCCCATCCCATGTTACCTTTACCTGTTTGCAAAGCTTAGCTACCCATAACTGGATTTTTCATTTTTTCAGTTCCTTTTTACTAACATAGCATTAATAATTTTAAAACTCTGAAGATACATTGTATCTTATTTTCACGGTGAATTCTATTTTGATGGGCAGAGGTAGAGACAAATAACCAGGATCCTTCTCTTAGTTTTCCTTCTTCTGAAAATGTCTTTATTCGCTATTCATTCCTGAAGGGTAGTTACATTTAATATAGAATTCACTAGTGATAATTCTTCTTTCAGTGCTTGAGAACTTTTAGGCCTCTTCCTTCTGGCCTCCATAATATCACACATAAGAAATCTACCGCTATTTGAACTGGTATTCCCCTGCAAGTAACTTCTCAGTTTCTCTGTAACCACTTTTCAATATTTCTTTGTCTTCAGTATTCAGAAATTCAGTATGATAAATCTCATCATGGATCACTTTGATTTATCTACTCACATTCTTAAATCTGTAAGTTTATATGCTTAACAAAATTTGGGAAATAGTCATTTCATCTTTGAAAACTTTTTCATTCCTACTCTGTCTTCTCCTTTTGGAACTCCAGTTATAGGGATGTAGCATTCTTGTTATTGTCTTACAGGTCTTCAAGTCTCTCTTTTTTCATATCATGTAAACTCTCTTGATCTGTCTTCAAGATCATTAACTCCATCTTCTGTCACTTCAACTTCCAGTGTCACTGTCCAGGGCATCCACTGAGCTTTTTATTTCTGCTATTGTATTTTTTAGCTCCACAATTTTCATTTAGTTCTTTTTATGACCTCTATTTATTGAAAATTTACTATTTTTATTTTGTTTCAAAATATTTCATAGTTAATTGTTTAATAAATTTCATAATGGTTGCTTTAAAATTCTGGTCTAAATAATTCCAAACTCTGCATCATCTGGGTGTTGTC
Organism: Capra hircus; assembly: GCF_001704415.2. Lineage (NCBI taxonomy): Eukaryota > Metazoa > Chordata > Mammalia > Artiodactyla > Bovidae > Capra > Capra hircus. The sequence continues at coordinate 50,655,755 of NC_030828.1, read as the reverse complement.
ATCTGTCGATTATCTTTCCTCATTTACATTGTGATTTCCTGATTCTTCATGTGACCAGTGACTTTTGATTGTAGCTTGGACACTTATGGTATTATTTTTATGAGGCACTGTATCCTTATTAAAAAATGTTTTGATTTCAGGAATCAATCCTCATTTTGAGCTGTAGCATGAGTTAATGGTAAGTATATATATATTGGCCTTTCTGCCAGATCCCAGTAAACGTGAAATGAGTACTCATAATGACTCCTTGAAGACAGACTGGGTGCAAGTTCAGCTACCTCTTCATCATGCTGGCAGCTTTGCAGTGAAAGGAGGCCACAAATTTGCAATATTTCATTTCCTCTGAGAGCTCCTCTGTAGACCCAGAGTCATTAAGGAGAGGAACGTGGAGGACAACTCACATATTTTATTGGAGCATGGCTGGGGCAGAAAGTTGGTTTCCTGCTCGGTCCTAATGACATGGGGGAAGCATGGTACCAATTATTCCATTTTCTACCGCTTCATTCTTCTTCCTAGATGGGTTAGAGTTGAGCTTAGTTCTCCATGTTGCTCTGTTGACATCAGGAGTTGGGGGAAAAACAGGGTTTACTACCCAGATTCACTTCACTTGATTCTACTTTGTTGATGACAGATGAAGGTAGAGGCTCAACTCCCTACATAGACCACGGACACCTACGTGGGGGTGTGAAGGTTAGTGTGGACTCGCCCCGCTTCACACAACTTCATTAAGTGTTGTGGTTGCTGGGTGGAGGGGTGGAAATTTTGTTTGGTTTTACAATTAGAAGTGCTTTGTCAAAGTATTTCTTTCTCAAAATGTTACATTCTCATGTTAAATATACTAGTTCATGTTAAAAGTATATAAAATATTGATGCATAATCTCTGAGCTAAGAAAAACCAAGAGAAGGCTTTAAACATATATTGATAATGGCATAACTTAACACAAGAATTTTCCTTAGACTCATAGAATTGAATTCTGCCATAACTTAAACCTGATTGCTCTCTACCGATTTCTTCCTATTATATGCTTATATTACAGTTTGCTTTCCTGGTGGCTCAGATGATAAAAAAAAAAAAAAATCCGCCTGCAATGCAGGAGAACAAGGTTTGATCCCTGGGTCAGGAAGATCCCTTGGAGAAGGGAATGGCTGCTCTCTCTAGTATTCTTGCCTGGATGATCCGATGGACAGTGGAACCTGGTAGGCTTTTAGTCCATGAGATTGTGAAGAGCCAGACACAACTGAGTGTCTAATGCTTTCACTTTCATTACAGTTTGCTGTTTTGTTTTTCTTGGTGGCAACTTTTAGTCACTCTTTTATTCTGAAATCTCTTCTGTCTCTTCACAGAAAAATTTCTTTCATCAAATTCTACATATACTTGTGACAGGGACAGCTTACTGTCCCCACACATCCATTCTTCCTTCCATTTGTATAGTCATATAACCTCAATGCTGAGCAAATACATGATTGCCAAGAATAAGTCTATATTACTCAGCCTCCTCTGAAGTGAAGCTTACAATGTGACTAATTAGAAGTCAATATGAGCAGAAGCAGGAAGGATGTATGTGATATTTAGTTCATATATTTATAACAAAGGGTATGATTGCTCAAGTTCTTTTTCCCTTACTATGGATTACATTGTGGATATGCGATGAGCAATCTTGGACCATGAGGGTAAAGAGCACCATAAGGATAGAGAAGGAAATAAAGTAGTAGCCCTGTTCTATTTGAAGAGCAAAGTTACCCTATCAGCCTAGGTTTTCATATGAAATAAAAACGCACTTAATTAAGCGTGGTTTTGGAATTCTCCAAGCAGCCACAATTATACCCTAACTAACACAATCCCTAAGCTCTTTATGGAATGCTACTTTCAATTCTTTGTTCTAAATAAAGCCTGACTTCAGGAAGATAGAGTGTGACCCGGTCGAGTTAAAATACAGATTGACATTGTAACGGTGAAAATATAATTTAGAATGAAAAATAAAAGTAATGTGAGAAATAAAAGGAAGTAAAAAAATGTAGAGAACCTGTATTTACATTTAAAACTCTTGCTAATTTCTAGAATTAGGACACAGATTTGGAAAATTAAGTAGTGCAAATTCAGTTTGTAGTTTGTCTTTAAATTAAGAAGGATGCACTCCTAATCTGTTATGTTGTATATCCTATACTATAACTAAATGCCACTGTATTAAAAAAAAGAGATAATAGACATTAGCTACTTTCCTGAACTACCAGAGCTGAATGAGGTCCAGTATATCACCAAGGGTCATATGCCAATTTAAAGAATAAAACTCCAAATTGGTACAGGTCCAGCTCTTTCTACCTCTGTATATATCTACTTATAAAGTGCTTACATTTTTGCATAATACAAACATAGCTTTTCTGTATTGACAAGCCATAATACTATAATAATTTAAACCTCATTTCCACTGAATATGTGTGTCTGTGAGCATTTGTTAGTCACTTAGTCATGTCTGCCTCTTTGCGACCCCATGGACTGGGGTAGCATGCCAGACTCTTCTGTCCATAGAATTCTCCAGGAAAGAATGTTGGAGTTTTCCATTCTCTCCAGAGGATCTTCCCTACCCAGAGATCAAACCTGGGTCTCTCCTAAATTGCAAGCAGATCTTTACAATCTGAGCTACAATATATTGCTATCTATAATTTAATTAACTTTAAAATTTCAGGTTCAGTTCAGTCGCTCAGTCGTGTCCGACTCTTTGTGACCCCATGAATCACAGCACATCAGGCCTCCCTGTCCATCATCATCTCCCGGAGTTCACTCAGACTCACGTCCATCGAGTCAGTGATGCCATCCAGCCATCTCATCCTCGGTCGTTCCCTTCTCCTCCTGCCCCCAATCCCTCCCAGCATCAGAGTCTTTTCCAGTGAGTCAACTCTTTGCATGAGGTAGCCAAAGTACTGGAGCTTCAGCTTTAGCATCATTCCTTCCAAAGAAATCCCAGGGTTGATCTCCTTCAGAATGGACTGGTTGGATCTCCTTGCAGTCCAAGAGACTCTCAAGAGTCTTCTCCAACACCACAGTTCAAAAACATCAATTCTTCGGCACTCAGCTTGCTTCACAGTCCAAATCTCACATCCATACATGACCACAGGAAAAACCATAGCCTTGACTAGGCGGACCTTAGTCGGCAGAGTATTGTCTCTGCTTTTGAATATACTATCTAGGTTGGTCATAACTTTTCTTCCAAGGAGTAAGCGTCCTTTAATTTCACTGATGCAGTCACCATCTGCAGTGATTTTGGAGCCCCCCAAAATAAAGTCTGACACTGTTTCTACTGTTTCCCCATCTATTTCCCATGAAGTGATGGGACCAGATACCATGATCTTCGTTTTCTGAATGTTGAGCCAACTTCTTCACTCTCCACTTTCACTTTCATCAAGAGGGTCTTTAGTTCTTCTTTGCTTTCTGCCATAAGTGTGGTGTCATCTGCATATCTGAGGTTATTGATATTTCTCCTGGCAATCTTGATTCCAGCTTGTGTTTCTTCCAGTCCAGCGTTTCTCATGATGTACTCTGCATATAAGTTAAATAAGCAGGGTAACAATATACAGCCTTGACGTACTCCTTTTCCTATTTGGAACCAGTCTGTTGTTCCATGTCTAGTTCTAAATGTTGCTTCCTGACCTGCATACAGATTTCTCAAGAGGCAGGTCAGGTGGTCTGGTATTCCCATCTCTTTCAGAATTTTCCACAGTTTCTTGGGATCCACACAGTCAAAGGCTTTGGCATAGTCAATAAAGCAGAAATAGATGTGTTTCTGGAACTCTCTTGCTTTTTCCATGATCCAGTGGATGTTGGCAATTTGATCTCTGGTTCCTCTGCCTTTTCTAAATTCAGCTTAAACATCAGGGAGTTCACGGTTCACGTATTGCTGAAGTCTGGCTTGGAGAATTTTGAGCATTACTTTACTAGCATGTGAGATGAGTGCAATTGTGTGGTAGTTTGAGCATTCTTTGGCATTGCCTTTCTTTGGAATTGCAATGAAAACTGACCTTTTCCAGTCCTGTGGCCACTGCTGAGTTTTCCAAATTTGCTGGCATATTGAGTGCAGCACTTTCACAGCATCATCTTTCAGGGTTTGAAACAGCTCAACTGGAATTCCATCACCTCCACTAGCTTTGTTCATAGTGATGCTTTCTAAGGCCCACTTGATTTCACATTCCAAGATGTCTGGCTCTAGATTAGTGATCACATCATCATGATTATCTGGGTCGTGAAGGTCTTTTTTGTACAGTTCTTCTGTGTATTCTTGTCACCTCTTCTTGATATCTTCTGCTTCTGTTAGGTCCAGACCATTTCTGTCCTTTATCAAGCCCATCTTTGCATGAAATGTTCCCTTGGTATCTCTAATTTTCTTGAAGAGATCTCTAGTCTTTCCCATTCTGTTCTTTTCCTCTATTTCTTTGCATTGATCGCTGAAGAAGGCTTTCTTATCTCTTCTTGCTATTCTTTGGAACTCTGCATTCAGATGCTTATATCTTTTCTTTTCTCCTTTGCTTTTCACCTCTCTTCTTTTCACAGCTATTTGTAAGGCCTCCCCAGACAGCCATTTTGCTTTTTTGCACTTCTTTTCCATGGGGATGGTCTTGATCCCTGTCTGCTATTCAGTGTCACGAATCTCATTCCATAGTTCATCAGGCACTCTATCTATCAGATCTAGGCCCTTAAATCTATTTCTCACTTTCACTGTATAATCATAAGGGATTTGATTTAGGTCATACCTGAGTGTTCTAGCGGTTTTCCCTACTTTCTTCAATTTGAGTCTGAATTTGGTAATAAGGAGTTCATGATCTGAGCCACAGTCAGCTCCTGGTCTTGTTTTTGTTGACTGTATAGAGCTTCTGCATCTTTGGCTGCAAATAATATAATCAATCTGATTTCGATGTTGACCATCTGGGGATGTCCATGTGTAGAGTCTTCTCTTGTGTTGTTGGAAGAGGGTGTTTGCTATGACCAGTGCATTTTCTTGGCAAAACTCTGTTAGTCTTTGCCCTGCTTCATTCTGCATTCCAAGGCCAAATTTGCCTGTTACTCCAGGTGTTTCTTGACTTCCTACTTTTGAAACTGAAGTTAAATGGTTTTTATGAAGACCTACAAGACCTTTTATTACTAACACCCAAAAAAGATGTCTTTTTCATTATAGGGGACTGGAATGCAAAAGTAGGAAGTCAAGAAACACCTGGAGTAACAGGCAAATTTCAGCTTATTGAGAGCCAAATACTCTCTTAGGTAATAGAAATACAAAGCAGGATATGATGCAGTCTTTTTTCTCATTGAGCTCAAGAAGCAATTAAAAATTCTATAAATATTAATGCAGTTAATATATTGTGTTAGTTATCTTTTTGATAAACAGAAATAATATCTTCTATTTCATTAGCCTGAGTTTTTAAATTGATGAAATTACTTCCAAAGATTATTTGAATAGTAAAAAATGTATTATAAACTTCCCATTTGAAGCTTGGAATATGTCATTTTTGTATAATAATTTAATGAACAATGACTAGTTGTCTGCTGCTGCTGCTGCTGCTGCTAAGTCGCTTCAGTCATGTCCAACTCTGTGCGACCCCATAGACGGCAGCCCACCAGGCTCCCCATCCCCGGGATTCTTCAGGTAAGACTACTGGAGTGGGTTGCCATTTCCTTCTCCAATGCATGAAAGAGAAAAGTGAAAGTGAATTCGCTCAGTCATGTCCGACTCTTAGCGAACCCATGGACTGCTGCCTACCAGGCTCCTCTGTCCATGGGATTTGCCAGGCAAGAGTACTGGCGTAGGGTGCCATTGCCTTCTCTGGACTCTTTTCTCGACTCCCAATAAATAAATTCAAGAATTGTTTTTATCAGAGATCGTATTCGGACTTCCCCGGTGGCTCAGATGGTAAAGCGTCTGTCTATAATGCAGGAGACTCGGGTTCGATCCCTGGGTCAGGAAGATCCTCTGGAGAAGGAAATGGCAATCCACTCCAGTACTATTGCCTGGAAAATCCCATGGACAGAGGAGCCTGGTAGGCTACAGTCCATGGAGTCGCAAAGCGTTGGACACAACTGAGCGACTTCACTTACTTCACTTAAAATTTCTGTGACTTGGAAGTATCGTATCATTGACTTTCCAACCATTCCCTGGGAAGTTTTTTGGGTTTATGAAGGGGCTTCCCTGACCAAAGAGGACGAAGCCATAATAAGCAGGAATATTAGAACCCCTTCAAAACTCAGTCTTAATTGCCTGTTTTGAATGACTGGCATGTTTAAAATCCTTTATCACAAAACTATAATTTAACAATTTTAAAACAACTAGTAGTCCATGACAAATGAAATTCTATGTTATTCAAATTTCTGTGTCCATAAATAAATGTTACTGGAACACAGCCACAGTCATTCTTTCACTGATTGTCTGTCGGCCCGTCCATTCTACAGTTGTAGACCAGAGGAGCTGCAGCAGATGCCGTGTGGTCTGAAAAGCCTAAAACACTACTCTGTGGCCCTTTATACTCTGCCGACCACTGAAATAGAACTTCTCTGTAAAATATTTACTTATATTCTGGGAATTTAAACAGTAATTTCTTGAAAGTAATTTTCTGCAGCTAATTGCTCTTCAGAAAGCTTGAAAAACACTGTAGTGTATTTGATCTTCAGAACACTCTTGTGATATTGGTATAATTTCTACTTTATCTATAAGGAAACATATGTTGACTGACATAGCAAATGTTTGTAGCTAGTAAGTGCTAGAGCAGACATAGAGAGTACTTAGTTACCCTGACAGCACTAGGCAGAATCCTAATCTGAATCTTTCAATGTTTGTGAAAATAAAATACCAACTGTAGTATTTTCTGATCTGATTAGTATCTTATTTTACCTACCATAATATAAAGTAATATGTGTTTAACATCCAAATGTTATTATACAAATTTACTTCTGATTAAATAGGAGAATTTGAGAACAGGAAAAAAACCTCCCAAACCTTCACCAGAGTTTGAAATAACACAAAATGTAGACTTTTATTTCTGTAAGCAGTCATTCAGTTTTAAATTATATATGTCCCTGGATAGTTATCATTCTCACATACTAAGATCTCAGAGTAAATGCATCTAATCAGGTTGCTTTTCTTCTAACAATTGAAACAAACAAACCAACAACAACAACAACAAACCTGAAGAACTTGCAAGAATGAGAGGACAAACTAATCTGAAAATCTTAAAGATGTATAATATTTAATATCCATTGAAGGCCAGTTATCATTGCTCTATACTGGTTAGAAAAAAAAGGGTTTAGATGAAAGTCTCTACATAGTAAATTATACCTTTCAATTATTTGTTTTGAGATAAATGAAACTATTATTTTTATTAACACTTCAAGGAGTTTCTGTACCAGATGCCATTATAAAACAATACAATTAGAAAAATAAATAATTCACCATGTCAAAATTCAGTTCCCATTGTGATACAATATAGTATTTAATAAGTTATGTTAATTTGAAGCAAGAAAAATATATATCTATTATCAGGGTGTCTACAGGCTTAAAGATATAAATGATATTTCCATTCTAAAGATACAGTACATAATAATTATTTTCAAAACAGTGTTCTTACAAGTCAAGCATCTGGGTTAATATTGAACAAATTTATGTTAATATCAAAAGCTATAAAAAGTAATTTACTATTTTCATAAAAATTTTCCAGATTGAAAATTTTTCTTCTAGGCTCAAGTTAGTATATGATTAATATGCCATTTTTTCCCTTTCCTTGACTTTTTATTTTGATATTTTCTAGTATTTTAAGGGCAAACAAAGATAAAGAAAACTGTTATATTTAATCATTTTGTAAGTTTAGAATACTCATTAAGCTGTTCAGCTTTGATAGATTTGAATGCTGTAGAAATATTACTCTTTGTTTCCTACAAAAATGTTTATTTTAGGTTTTTAGAAAATCAATCTATTCAACAATTTAGTTTCAGCTTACATGCAAAAAGAAAGACTCATAATGAAAAGCTGAAATATTTAATTTTAGCGCAATTGAGCATACTGCAGCAGAGGTTAAACTAACAAGTTGTTCTGATTGACTCTGGTCATTCTCCTAAGTTTTAGAAAAATATATTTTGAAAAAGGCTCAAGGAATGACATATTTATAGAAACAGACAAGTCTATAGACAAATAATTCTATAGATAAATATCATTAAAAGATTAAACATGAAAATAAGGAAATAGAGTACTATAACATTACCACATAGTTTACAAAAAATTCATTTTGAAAAAAATTCAACCTTCATAGACTGTCATGTATTGTCTATAGAATATCATTTCAAATTATACAATTCTTATTTTATAGAAACTATTTTATAATTCGGTAAATTATAGATGGTTTCCCTGGTGACTCAGTCAGCGGTAATGTATACACCTGCCAATGAAGGAGACGTGAGTTCGACTCCTGAGTGTGGAATACCTCCTGGAGAAGAAAATGGCAACCACTCTATATTCTTGCGTGGGAAGTCCCATGGAGCCAGGTGGACTACAGTCCATGGGGTCACAAAGGAGTCAGACACGATTTAGCAACTAAAATAACAACAAGAAAGTTGTATCTGGTCGTGAAGCAAAACTATTATTTCTTGTAGACAAATTCTTTTCTGTATAAATTCTGTTCTTTCTGATGAAGCTTCAGTTGACTTATTTCCCTGACTATGAAACAATCCAGTTCTGCGTCCATTTTTACATTTATTTATGTATTCTTGTCCTATAAGCATGTCTCTGAATTCTTCTTTGAATTTCTTAAAATATTTTCTTGATTCCCTCACTATAAATAAAATCTTTATTATACTTCTGTATATTTGTATAAAAATCATGATTTTACATTTTCATTAAAATTATCTTTAACAATTTTGTGTGTTTTCAAATAGCTGCTTATTGGATTCACGCAACAACTAAGTAAATTCATTATCAGAGAAGTGTACCTCATAAAGCAGTTTGTCTATTTGAGGCTTTGTTCCTGGGTTCTAAAAGAGAATTCTAAGGGGCCACAGGAATTTTATGACTGCTTCCCTCATTTCATTTTTCCTTTCAACTAATTTTATATCTTGTTTTTCTTTTTTTAAAAATTTATTAAAAAAATTTTAGAGTATAGTTGATTTACGATGTTGTGTTAGTTTCAGTTCAGTTCGGTCACTAAGTCGTGTCCACCTCTTTGCGACCCTGTGGACTACAGCACTCCAGGCTTTCCTGTCCATCACCAACTCCTGGAGTTTACTCAGACTCATGTTCATTGAGTCAGTGATGCCATCCAACCATCTCATCCTCTGTTGTCCCCTTCTCCTCCTGCCTTCAATCTTTCCCAGAATTAGGGTCTTTTCCAAGGACTGAGTTCTTTGCATCATGTGGCCAAATTATTGAAGTTTTTATTTTAACATCAGTCCTTCCAACAACTATTCAGGACTGATTTCCTTTAGGATTGACTGGTAGGATCTCCTTGCTTTCCAAGGAACTCTTATGAGTCTTCTCCAACACCACAGATCAAAAGCATCAATTCTTTGGCACTCAGCTTTCTTTATGGTTGATCTTTCACATCCATACAAGACTACTGGACAAACCACAGCTCTGACTAGACAGACCTTTGTTGGCAAAGTAATGTCTCTACTTTATAATACGCTGTCTAGGTTGGTCACAACTTTTCTTCCAAGGAGCAACCATCTTTTAATTTCATGGCTGCAGTCACCATCTGCAGTGATTTTGGAGTCCCCCCAAAATAAAGTCTGTCATTGTTTCACTGTTTCCCCATCTATTTGTCATGAAGTGATGGGACAGGATGCCATGACCTTAGTTTTCTGAATGTTGAGTTTTAAGCCAACATTTTCACTCCTCTCTCTGACTTTCATCATGTTAGTTTCAGGTGTACAGCAAAATGAATCAGTTATACATATACATATATTCCAGCCTTTTTAAAGATTTTCCCCATATAGGTTATTATGGAGAATTGAGTAAAATTTCCTGTGCAATAGAAGGTTTTTATTAGTTGGCATAAAAACAGAAATATAGATCAATGGAGTAGGATTAAAAAGTCCAGAGATAAATCCATGTACCTAAGGTCCCCTAATCTATGACAAACAAGAAAAGAATATACAATGGAGAAAAGACAACCTCTTCAATAAGTGGTGCTGGCAAAATGGGACATAATATGTAAAAGAATGAAATTAGAATACGCCCTACCATCATACACAAAAATAAACTCAAAATGGATTAAAGACCTAAGTGTAAGGCCAGATACTATAACCTTTTGGAGGAAAACATAAGCAGAACACTGTTTGACATAAATTGCAACAAGATCTTTTCAATTTACCTCCTAGAGTAATTAAGATGAAAACAAAAATAAATAAATGGGACCTAACTAAACCTAAAAGTTTTTGCACAGCAAAGGAAACCATAAACAATATGAAAAGACAATCCACAGAATGGAAGAAAATATTTGTAAATGAAGCAATTGACAAGGGATTATCTGTGCTTAGTTGCTCGGTTGTGTCTGACTCTTTGTGACCCCATGGACTGTAGCTCACCAGTCTCTTCTGCCCATGGAATTCTCCCAGCAAGAATAGTGGAGTGAGCTGCCATGCCCTCCTCTAGGGGATCTTCTTGATGCAAGGATCGAACCCAACATTTGCAGGTGGATTCTTCACCATTATGGCCATCTGGGAAGCCCGACAAGGGATTAATCTCCAAAATATAATACAAATAGCTAATGGAACTCTCTCTCTCTCTCTCTCTCTATATATATATATATATATATATATATATATATATATATACATATATATTTCAATCTTTGGTAGATTGAAAAGATCTTGTTGCAATTTATGTCAAACAGTGTTCTGCTTATGTTTTCCTCTAAAAGTTTATAGTATCTGGCCTTATGCTTAGGTCTTTAATCCATTTTGAGTTTATTTTTGTGTATGATGTATTATTTATATATATATATATAACAAAAAATGGGCAGAAGATCTAAATAGACATCTCTCCAAAGAAGACATACAGATGGTCAACAGGCACATGAAAAGATGTTCAACATGACTATTAGAAAAATGCAAATCAAAACTGTAAGATGGTATCACCTCATACCAGTCAGAATGGCTACTGTCAAAAATCTATAAACAATAAATGCTAGAGAGGGAGTGTAGAAAAAAGAACTTTCCTACACAGTTGGTGGGAATGTAAATTGGTAGAGCCACTACGGGGAACAGTATGAAAGTTCCTTAAGAACTAAAAACAGAGCTACTATTTGATCCAGCAATTCCACTCCTGGGCCTATATTCAGAGAAAGCCATAATTGCAAACGATACTTGAACCCCAATATTCATTGCAGCACTATTTACAATAGGCAGGACATGGAAGCAACCTAAGTGTCCATCAGCAGAGGAAAGGATAAAGAAGATGTGGTACATATATACAATGGAATATTACTCAACCATAAAAAAAGAACAAAATAACACCATTTGCAGCAACACGGATGGACCTATCATACTGAGTGAATTAAGTCAGAGAAGAAAAATATCATATGACATTGCTTATGTGTGGAAAAAAAGGGATACAAATGAACTTATCTGTAAAGCAGAAATAAGTTTAGTTCAGTTCAGTCGCTCAGTCATGTCTGACTCTCTGCGACCCCATGAATCGCAGAACGCCAGGCCTCCCTGTCCATCACCAACTCCCAGAGTTCACTCAGACTCACGTCCATTGAGTCAGTGATGCCATCCAGCCATCTCATCCTGGGTTGTCCCCTTCTCCTCCTGCCCCCAATCCCTCCCAGCATCAAAGTCTTTTCCAGTGAATCAACTCTTTGCATGAGGTGTGCAAAGTACTGGAGTTTCAGCTTCAGAATCATTCCCTCCAAAGAAATCCCAGGGCTGATCTCCTTCAGAATGGACTGGTTGGATCTCCTTGCAGTCCAAGGGACTCTCAAGAGTCTTCTCCAACACCACAGTTCAAAAGCATCAATTCTTCGATGCTCAGCTTTCTTCACAGTCCAACTCTCACATCCATACATGACCACAGGAAAAACCATATCCTTGACTAGACGGACCTTAGTTGGCAAAGTAATGTCTCTGCTTTTCAGTATGCTATCTAGGTTGGTCATAAGTTTTCTTCCAAGAAGTAAGTGTCTTTTAATTTCATGGCTGCAGTCACCATCTGCAGTAATTTTGGAGGCCCCCAAAATAAAGTCTGACACTGTTTCTACTGTTTCCCCATCTATTTTCCATGAAGTGATGGGACCGGATGCCATGATCTTCTTTTTTTGAATGTTGAGCTTTAAACCAACTTTTTCACTCTCCTCTTTCACTTTCATCAAGAGGCTTTTTAGTTCCTCTTCACTTTCTGTCATAAGGGTGGTGTCATCTGCATATGTGAGGTTATTGATATTTTTCCGAGCAATCTTGATCCCAGCTTGTGCCTCTTCCAGCCCAGCACTTCACATGATGTACTCTGCATAGAAGTTAAATAAGCAGGGTGACAATATACAGCCTTGACGTACTCCTTTTCCTATTTGGAACCAGTCTGTTGTTCCATGTCCAGTTCTAAATGTTGCTTCCTGACCTGCATACAGATTTCTCAAGAGGAAGGTCAGGTGGTCTGGTATTCCCATCTCTTTCAGAATTTTCCAGTTTCTTGTGATCCACACAGTCAAAGGCTTTGGCATAGTCAATAAGGCAGAAATAGATGTTACAGATGTGGAAAACAAACTCATTTGTTTTAACCATTACAATAGTTTTAGTGGTGACAGCTGAGGGTGAGTTCAATGGTCCCTGCAGTCAGAGCTTACACACTGGATGAATTGGAGATGCTACTGAGTTCTCTGATCAGGCATATCAGTGGTGCTAACTTTGACTTTCTTGACATTTTCAATAGCAGTCCTGTGAATACTGCTTGTTGAGGAAATAAGAAAAGTCATTGATGTCTTCTAACTCCTTTGTTTTCCATTTTTTTAAGCAAAGGAAGTTATTTTTCAAGCAGGGAAGAATAATCTAAATTGCTTCTCACCATTATGTTTCCCTTTATAGTAAGTCTTCTAATATAACATTTTGAAAAATAACATATTTAATGCCCTTATTTATTGTGTCTTTTGCAAAAATTTGTACCTATCCTTTGAACACCAGAAAAAAATATTTTAATTTTATAAAGCTCACACTTGCTAGGTCATATTGACAGAGGGATTATAGTAAAGACAATGGATTAGAGTCTAAGAAAGAACATAGCTCTCAGTTGCACCTTCTTTCTCCTTCTAGGATTCCACAAGTACTCAAGGTTCTTTCTTCCTTTGTAACTGGCATAAGTTATTAAATTTTCTCAGAATATAGTTGTGCCAATCTTCAGGCCTTATTGCTTCAGTTGTTTCCACTGCTGCCAATGGACACTGGCTGCTTAATAATTAAGAAAAATTTTCCTTTTTTTTTTTATTGGCCATTCTTTTATCTCAACTAGTTCAAGCTGAGCTTGTCTTTATGTGGATTTGGGGGAAAGGGCATCTCTCCAAAAAACTTGAAACCTATTTCATTCAATTCCCAAACAAAGAAGACAGGGCTTCTCTTGGAAACTTCTAGTTTGCTTAATTAGTTTGCCTTACTTACTCTTTAGATTTTTTAGCATTGCTTTTACTAGAAACTTGGCCAGAGTGCCTGCAGAGATTGAACCTCAGGGTTGTGAATGACATACAAATTAAAGTCATTCTATTCAGCCATAGTGCCAAAGGTTGAGTGATATTCTTCCATCTCACTTTAAACAGATGAGTACTTAATCCAGAGGTAAGAGGTAGGTCAAAGCATCCTATCTTTTTATTATCACTGCCATCTCCAAATCAGATATCTTAGTCCTGAGAGATAAAAGCTAAGCTGGTTTGGTTGCTTTTGCATGTGGTACAGTAACCCAATTTTTGAGTATCTATAAATTCCAAAAGTCAACACATGGACACAACTTATGCCTGAAATCTTGTGGTGGATATCCATAACATGTCACCTCTATGGACTCTCATTCTAGCTAAAAAGTTAAGTGTAATCAGAATATATATGTAAATAGAAAGTTTCTCCTTACTTGTCCTTTAAGCTTATATTAACAATTGACTGGTTCAAAACTGGGATTATGACAAGTCATATATTGTCACCCTACTTATCTGATTTATATGTAGAGAACATCATATGAAAGGCCAGGCTGAATGAATCACAGAGTGAAATTAAGATTGACGAGAGAAATAATAACCTCAGATGTACAGATAATACCAGTTTGATTGCAGAAAGTGAAGAGAAACTAAAGATCTTCTTGATGAGGGTGAAACAGAAGAGTGAAAAAACTGGCTTAAAACTCAATATTCAGAAACTGAAGATCATGGCATCTGGTCCCATCATTTCATGGCAAATAGAAAGAGAAAAAGTGGAAGCAGTGGCAGATTTTATTTTCTTGAACTCCAAAATCACCACAGACAGTGACTGCAGCCATGAAATTAAAAGACGCTTGCCCCTTAAGAAAAGCTATGACAACCCTAGACAATATATTAAAAAGCAGAGATATCACTTGTTCAACAAATGTCCATATATTCAAAGCTATGCTTTTTCCAGTAGTCATGTACAAATGTGAGAATAGGACCATAAAGAAGACTGAACACTGAAAAATTGATGGTTTTGAATTGCGTTGGAGAAGACTCTTGTGAGACCCTTGGACTACAAGGTGATCAAACCAGTTAACCCTAAAGGAAATCAAACCTGAATATTCATTGGAAGGACTGGTGCTGAAGCTGAAGCTCCAATACTTTGGCCACCTGATGTGAAGAGCTGACTTATTGGAAAAGACTCTTATGCTGGGAAAGATGGAAGGCAAAAGGAAAAGGAGAAGGAGGAGGCAGAGGATGAGATGCTTAGATAGCATCACTGACTCCATGGACATGAATTTGAGCAAACTCCAGGAGATAGTGGAAGACAGAGGAGCCTGGCATGCTGCAGTTCATGGGGTCACAAAGAGCTGGACGTAACTTAGTGACTGAACAACAACCACAGCATGATTCTCAAACATCTGTTTCCAGATAATGTCCCACAAAATTGACACAAATCCGATGTCCAATGCATACTACTCAGTATTCATCGTTTCCTTTCTCATATCTACTCTTGTCATGTAGAAACTAGATTTATTTATTGCTGAAAGTGAAAGTGAAGTCGCCCAGTCGTGTCTGACTCTTTGCGACCCTGTGGACTATAGTCCACCAGGCTCCTCCATCCATGGGATTCTCCAGGCAAGAATACTGGAGTGGGTTGCCATTTCCTTCTCCAGGGGATCTTCCCTACCCAGGGATCGAACCCAGGTCTCCTGCATTGCAGGCAGACGCTTTAACCTCTGAACCACCAGGGAAATCCAAATGAGTAAAGTCAAACTATACAGTCCATGGAATTCCCCAAGCCAGAATACTAGAGTGGGTAGCCTTTCCCTTCTCTAGGCGATCTTCCCAACCCAGGGATCGAACTCAGGTCTCCCACATTGCAGGCAGATTCTTTACCAGCTGAGCCACATCTTTACAGACAAGAAGCTCATTGTATTATCCTCTGAAAATAAATGGCACTGCCAAGCCTGGGAGTCCTGATCACTGCTGAGCCAACTTTCTATACGCACCACCAGCTCCCCACTTTCTGAGGATGAGATGATCATTCTCAAAAGATTCCCAAAGAGTTGGGACTGAATTCTTACTACATGTGGGACTGTCAATACCCACATCCATTCTGTGCTAGAGGAAATATCCTTTTCCCTTTTTCCTTCATCCCTCCTCCCACTTCTCTCCCCTCAAAATTCACTCTAGATCTCAGGCTTTTGCAAAATAAAATCAAAGAAAGATATTGTCTCTTATTATTTTTAGCTTTTTTTCTTCAAAATACAAACATCCCTGCCTCAAACGAGACAAACCAAGGGCATTGGATGCCTTTCTGAAAGAGGGAAAAGAAAATATCATGAGAACAAATTAGAATTAATTTCTAAAAACATTGCTGTAGTGCAGATCTTCCTAGGAAATCTGTTTTTTGTTCACTCAAAGTAATTTAGTCTAGATCTGTGTCCATCACAGGGCCGAAGTATATTCATGTATATCTCAGGTATCAAATTCTGTTTAGAAAATCCACCTTCGTGACATTTATTTCCTGAAATAAAGCAGTACTTGGATACACATGTAAAGTTCTTTTGAGTATTCACAAAGGCAGAGAAATTTCCTTGTAAAGGCAAAATTTCCTTGAAAAGACAATTTTCCCCTTCCCAGAAATAAACTGATCCATACAAGGAGGCCAGCTTGTGTAGAATTTTCTCCACAGTTATATAAAAACTCTATTCTATCTATTATCAATACCAGTCTTAAGTTTAAAGAATATTTTATGAGGATTCAATTTTGACTATTTTATGGTATTTTCCTTCAAGAGAAAGGGCTAGTCTTGTCCGTTGTCAACCAGGACAGCAGGATCACATTTGTATTATTAAAAGTAGGGCATATGAGAGATGGGTTTGACAATTACAGTATTTGTGAATCATGTGCACAGCGGATCTAGCACAGTGCATCTATCATCTCATGATGTCATAACAACACAATAACACAGGATTGTTACTTCCACTTACAGATGAGGAAACTAAACTCCTCGAACTGCTGGGACATGAGTGAAGCAGCAAACCCTATAAATGGCAGAACTGGCATTTGAATCTGTATTAATTACATAACCCATAGTTTCCACCACAGGTAATGTCCATAAGTCTTTATTTTTATCTTCTAGCATAGCCTTGTGAGCTAGATAAAGAGGGAATCATGTGCTTATATTCTCATTTCATATCTTCCTCCTATTACTTTTATAAGATATTCAGACTTGCATTTGGAAAACTACTGGGAAATGAATTCAAATGATTTATATATAAAGATGTATTTAAAGGTGAAAAAACAGTTGGAGAAATACTATTTCCTATTTCTTCTCTCTTTCAAATGAATTTTAAGGTAGGCTGCTACTATTAAGTTTATTATGTGTAAAAGATGATTTAAATAAAGAGAAAATTATCAAACTGAAGCAATATTATCAGAAGCATCTTTGGTGATTCATTGTAATTTTTATATCATCTTTTTCATTCTCAAAATTGACTATAAAATTTTATATTATTTTATATATTTTAACTGATGATTATATCAATATTTAGTGAAAGTACTTATGTAAACAAACTAAATATTTTGTATACAAAATATGGATCTGCCATTTAATTAAGTTTGAGAGGAATAAAATGAAGGGGCTCATTCTTTTTGTTAAGTTATTTAGTAGTGGACTATATAAACACTTCAAACTGTTGTGTTTTAGGGAACAACAAAGTAACACTTTATCACTGTCTCAGATAGAGGAGAGAAAAATGAAAGGAATAACCTTTTCATGATCAATACCTTTGCAAAATACTAATTTTCCTTCAAATGCCATAAATCATGTAAACAGAATGCATTGTATTGTTGCTTTGTATCATTCATCTACTTAATTCTATAGTCATTTTTTCATGAATGAATTATTTTAGTTTATTCATGATTTATCTCTCATATATATTCAATAGGACAAAAAGGTTTCCATCAACTAGAACATATTAATTACTTCCATTTAGCAACAAATTTAGACCATACTGACAGTCAAAGCAAAAATGGGAAATCACTGAGTTATATAATCTGAAGTACTCAGAAATAATTGTTTGTAGAGACATTCATGTATACTACCATTAAAACATGAGACAAATTAATAATTCAAATTTTAGATAAGATCTATATCATTTAAATCACACAATGTTCTTTAAGGAATTATTTCACTTCATTAATAGTGAAATTTATGTGGAAATATACATATGATATAGTAAGACCCAGAGATAACTTACAACATATGAAATAAAAGATGGTAAGTCTCTCAATGAAATAAATTTCTAGGAGACTTCAACATGTCTTGAAATTCGCCTAACTCAACACTGAAGATTCTGACAAGAGACTAAATTACAAGTTCTGTAATTTTATTTATAAAGCAAAAAATTTTCTGTGGAAGCAGACCTAGAGAGAGAAAACTGATATAAAGTATATGCCAAACAATTCTACACCTGTAAAAGTAGTAAATAAATACACACAAAAATGAGTTGCAGAATATATATACATATATATGGATTTTATTCCTCATGAAAGAACTTAAAATGGTCCCACAATGTGATAAAGAATCTGGAACAATTTGGTGATGATTTTGCTTGGAGATATTTTAAAAGCATGTGAAAATTTGTGTCTGAAAATGAGTGTTTATTAAAATACGTACATCAATAAGTTCAGTTCAGCTCAATCGCTCAGTTGTGTCCAACTCTTTGTGACCCCTTGAACCACAGCACGCCAGGCCTCCCTGTCCATCACCAACTTCTGGAGTCCACCCAAACCCATGTCCATTGTGTTAGTGATGCCATCCTACCATCTCATCCTCTGTCATCCCCTTCTCCTCCTGCCCTCAATCTTTCCCAGCAACAGAGTCTTTTCAAATGAGTCCGCTCTCTGCATCAGATGGCCAAAGTACTGGAGTTTCGGCTTCAACATCAGTCCCTCTAATGAACACCCAGGACTGATCTCTTTTAGGATAGACTGTTGGATCTCCTTGCAGTCCAAGGGACTCTCAAGAGTCTTCTCCAAGACCACAGTTCAAAAGCATCAATTCTTTAGCACTCAGCTTTCTTTATAGTCCAACTCTCACATCCATTCATGGCTACTGGAAAAACCATAGCCTTGACTAGATGGACCTTTGTTGGCAAAGTAATATGTCTCTGCTTTTTAATATGCTATCTAGGTTGGTCATAACTTTCCTTCCAAGGATCAAGCATCTTTTAATTTCATGGCTGTAATCACCATCTGCAGTGATTCTGGAGCCCATAAAAATAAAGTCAGCCACTGTTTCCCCATCTATTTGCCATGAAGTGATGGAACTGGATACCATGGTCTTAGTTTTCTGAATGTTGAGCTTTATGCCAACTTTTCCCCTCCCCTCTTTCACTTTCATCAAGAGGCTTTTTAGTTCTTCTTCACTTTCTGCCATAAGGGTGGTGTCATCTGCATATCCGAGGTTATTGATATTTCTCCCAGCAATCTTGATTCCAGCTTGTGCTTCATCCAGGCCAGCGTTTCTCATGATGTACTCTGCATAGAAGTTAAATAAGCAGGGTGACAATATACAGCCTTGATGTACTCCTTTTCCCACTTGGAACCAGTCTGTTGTTCCATGTCCAGTTCTAACTGTTGCTTCCTGACCTGCATATAGGTTTCTCAAGAGGCAGGTCAGGTGGTCTGGTATTCCCATCTCTTTCAGAATTTTCCACAGTTTATTGTGATCTACACAGTCAAAGGCTTTGGCATAGTCAATAAAGCAGAAATAGAAGGCAATGGCACCCCACTCCAGTACTCTTGCCTGGAAAATCCCATGGATGGAGGAGCCTGGTAGGCTGCAGTCTATGGGGTCGCGGAGGCTGGACACGACTGAGCGACTTCCCTTTCACTTTTCACTTTCATGCATTGGAGAAGGAAATGGCAACCCACTCCAGTGTTCTTGCCTGGAGAATCCCAGGGACAGTGAAGCCTGGTGGGCTGCCGTCTACGGGGTCGCACAGAGTCGGACACGACTGAAGCGACTTAGCAGCAGCAGCAGCAGCAGATGATTTTCTGGAACTCTCTTGCTTTTTCCATGATCCAGTGGATGTTGGCAATTTGATCTCTGGTTCCTCTGCCTTTTTGCTATCATGTATCAATACTAATGAAAATGATGAAAGAAACCACCATACATCTGACTGTTTCAATGCCCCAGGTAAGTGTATGGAGCTAGATAAAATAACTTACAGTCTTAATCCTATGGCCTTTCAGAAATCTTTGTTTTCTTTTTCTCCTCTAAAAGCTACCCTGAAAGGAAACACCTAAAAACTTAGTTATGGGATATTGCATTCAACCTGATTCTTCACCATCGAGGAGGCAGTCTGACCACAATTTTAGTGTAGCTTGGGGCACAATCACTACTCAAAGAGATGTAATACAAACAATGCTAACTGTTCAATGAGCTATGAAAATCAGTGAGGCAAAAATATTCATCTTAGCTCTAAATTGAGTTCTCTTGCCAATCAACTCCTATTTGGTTCCTCATTGTTAGTAATTTTGTTTATGTGCTATTTTATTGGCACTTCTTTACATGAGTGCTCTGAAGGTCAGGGTTTGACTTTCTGAAAAGCTATTATTTTCTTTTTAAAGCTTTTGCAAAAAAAACTTCAAAAATTACATTATTCGCAAGGACAAAAAAGATTATCATAGATAATTACAATTAAACTCTAAATTGCAAGATTTATGGAAGCCGTTTATTAAGTACTGGCTTAAAAACAATTAGAGTGAATAATTTAGATTTAGCTCTGCTTTGGTGAAAATGAGATTAAATAGCAAAATATTAGAAATGGATGGCTCAGCATTGAACAGGGCATTCACTGATGATCTACTTATTCATATTTAAAAAGTTGACCATCCTAACTTCTGAAGAAAAAAAAAAAACTTAATAATAAAGATGTCTAATTTTAGATGACTTTAACCACCATTGAAGAAATTAAAAACTATTTTGACTATTAGCAAACAAATTTACAGTTTTTATATGTTGTTCAAAATTTCTTAATTATGAGGCAGATAAAATGCGATATTACTTAAGCTGGGAGAATATATTTTCCCTGCATTTTAGCACAACTAAGTAATCAGGGAAACTATATCTACTTATAAAAATAAGATAAGGATGGCATAATGATAATTTCACTTTGAAATTAAGCAGATGTTTCTTAAATAAAGTATGTTGAAGATTCCTCTTAAGTTAATCAGTAAGTAATTTGGTATAATAATATATTATTCATGCCAATGTTATCATGCATCTCCTTTTGATTTCATTGCATGTTTTGTGCCCACATACATATTTGTAATAGTTTAATCTGTGGTCATTAATAGTTACTTGTAATGATGTACTCTGCCAGAGAAAGATTTATAGGAGCTCTTATATGTCCAACTTTTCCACCTCCATTTGTCCACGAAATTTGGCAACACTGAATCAGGATGGAAGCTCTGTGACCTCTGGTACTGACTGAGGTTGTTCCGTCTTCTGGCAGGCAGAAAAGAATCAATAGGAATAAACTATACTACAAATGTGTTTATATTTCTAAATGTAAAATTTCAAAACTCAAAACATTTATGAAGTTAATATCTTGGGAAAATTAGCTTTCTAGTAAGAAAACATGAAAAGCTATTTAACATCACCAGCCATTAGAGGAATGCAAATTAAAACCATGGTGGTTATATTACTATAAACCTAACAGAATGGTTAAAAAAAAAAAATCAACGCCAAATGTTAGTAAAAATAGGGAGAAACCACCACTCATGTTAAATGGTCAGTTACTCTGAAAGATTTGTCGATTCCTTAAAAAATTAAATATTCAATTGTAAAACACAACAATTGTACTCTAGAGTATTTATCTCAGAGAAATAAAAAATTTTGACCATACAAACACCTATGCACAAATATTTGCAACAGCTTAGTTTGTAATAGCCCCAAATTGTACTCAGTCCTGATTTCCTCCAACAGTAAAATATTCAACTGTGGTACAAACATAACACAGAAAGCAATTTATCAGTAAAGAGGACGGAATTATTAATACACACAACTAGTTGAATGAATCTCAAGAGATACTGTTGAGTGGGGAAAAAAGCCAATTACAAAAGGTTTACTATTTAGTATATTTATAAATCATTTTTGAAATGACAAAATATAGAAATGAAAGATAGATTCACGATTGCCAAAATTAGGTCCTGGGAAGTGATGGCAAAGACATGGATGTGTGTATAAAAGGGATTCTTTCTCGGAATACTGATCATGATAGTAGATACAAAAACCCAGATGGGAAAAACTGTATGGGATTTAATACAGATACACACACAAGCATATGGATAATAATAGGAAAATCTGAATAAGATGGAGGAATGTACAGATATCAGTATCCTGGTAGTGATATTATAAGAGAGTTTTGCCAAATGTTACCATTAGAGTAAAGTGTGTAAAGTGCAAACAGTATATGGCAAAGAATATCAAGTGGAACATAGACCTCTCTCAACTCAATAATAATAAAAAAAATAACACAAACGGACAAAAGATTTTTAACGATCACAGAGGACATGTGAAAGACAAAAAGGCTTAGGAAAAGCTGCTAAACATCACCAGCCATTGGCGAAATGAAATTAAAAACAGAGTTACTCCTGTACACATACTGGCATGGACAAAAGTAAAAATGATGATCATATCAACTGTTGGTGAGGATGTGGAGGAACCAGAATTCTCGTACAATGTTGGCGGGGATGTAAACTAATACAACTCTTCATAAAAGTACAGGTTATGGAAAAGATAGATATATGCATAAAATCTCCCAGCCATTTCATGCCAAGGAAAGCATATATCCACAATTGCATACAAATGTCTAGCTTCTTTGTTTGTAATAGCTCCAAAGTGGAAACAATACAACCTTCTATGAACAGCTGTTGTTGTCGTTCAGTTGCTAAGTCATGTCCGACTCTTTTGCTACCCCATAGACTGTAGCCCACCAGGCTCCTCTGTCCATGGGATTTCCCAGGAAAGAATACTGGAGTGAGGCTAGCAAGAATACTTCTCCAGAGGACCTTCCTGACCCAGGGATCCAACCCCAGTCTCCTGCATGGCAGGAAATTCTTTACCACTGAGCCACTTGGGAAGCCCATCTGTGAACAGGTGAATGGATAAAAAAGTTATTGTACTTTCATAAAATGGAATATTCCTCAGAAATAAAAGTAAACACAAAATGTGCATGAATCTCAAAACAATTATATTGAATGAGTAGAGACAAATATTAATGCTGCAGGATTAAATCTGGCAAACTTATGAAAAAATACAGCTATTCTATAAAGATAAAAAGTAAATAATTTGGTTGCCTCTGGGTGGGGTGGGGGTAGCTGGGAAAGGCTTGGCAGAAAGATTATAAACAGGCAAGAAGAAGCTTTTGGAAATGATGGATATATTCATTTTCTCAATGACAGTGATGGTTTTGAGTATATACATAGGACAAAATTTATCATATTGTGTAATTAAATCATATGCAGCTTTTTGTATACTTTTTAACCTCAAGAAGATTATTAGTCTGAGATGGTCCCTAATATAAGTCATGGGGAAAAAATAAGTCAGTGTCTGTGTGAGAGTAAACAAAATCTTATTCTCTCTTGGGATCTTTCAGAGGAGTGGTAAATCATACTTTTAAGACATAGTGAAGTTAGGCAGGGTTTAGTAAACTTATAATAAAAGTTACTATAGGTTTGTTGCATAAGACCTAATTTTTTATAATACCACAATATAGTTTACATTCAAACAGGAGTTACCAACCTGACCAACTTCTTCATGGAAAACTGTCTTGGTGAAGGGGATTATGTAATTCAGTTAAGCTATGAGCCAGGCTATGCAGGACCACCCAAGATGGATAGTCCACTGGAGAAGGAAATGGCAACCCACTCCAGTATTCTTGCCTCTAGAATCCCATGAACAGTATGAAAAGGCAAAAAGATAAGACACTGAAAGATGAGCCCCCCAGGCTGGAAGGTGTCCAATATGCTACTGAGAAAGAGGAGAGGGCAATTACTAATAGCTCCAGAAAGAATGAAACAGCAAGGCCAAAAGCAGAAACGATGCTCAGTTGTGGGTGCGTCTGGTGATGAAGGTAAAGTCCAATGCTGTGAAGAACAAAACTGTGTAGGCATCGGAAATATTAAGTTCGTGAAAGAAGGTATTTTGGATGTGATCGGGCAGGTTTCCCTGGTGTCTCAGGTGGTAAAGAATCTGCCTGCAATGCAGGAGACCTGGGTTCAAACCCTAGGTTAGGAAAATCTCCTGGAGAAGGGAACGGCTACCCACTCTAGTATTCTGGCCCGGAGAGTTCCACGGAGAGAGGAACCTGGCAGGCAACAGTCTATGGGGTCACAAAGAGTTGGATTTGACTGAGCGACTTTCACTTTCACTTCAAGCAGGAAATGGCCAGACTAAACATCTACATTTTGTTTGCTTTTCAGGGGCTAAGTAATGTCTGACTGTTTGAGACCTCACAGACTGCAACACACCAGGCTCCTACATCCTTCACTATCTCCAGGAGATTGCTCAAATTCCTGTCCATTGAGTTAGTGATGCTATTTAAGCATCTCATCCTCTGCTGCCCCCTTTTATTTTTGTCTTCACTCTTTCCCAGCGTCAGGGTCTTTTCCAATGAGTCAGTTCTTCACAGCCGGTGGCCAAATAGTCCCATCAACATTTTAGGAATCAATGAACTAAAATGAACAGCAATTGGTGAATTTAATTCAGATGACCATTTTATCTGCTCCTATGGGCAAGAATCCATTAGATGAAATGAAGTAGCCCTCAATCAACAAAAGAGTCTGAAATGCAGTACTTGGGTACAATCTCAAAAACAACACAATAATCTCAGTTTGTTTCCAAGGCAAATCCTTCAACATCACAGTAATTCAAGTCTATGCCCCAATAACTGATGCCAAAGAAGTTAAGGTGACTGTATTTATGAAGACCTACAATGTCTTCTAGATCTAACACCAAAAATAAGGTGCCCTTTCCACAATGGGGGATTGGAATGCAAAAGTATGAAGTAAAGAGATACCCAGACTAACAGGCAAGCTTGGCTTTGGAGTACAAAAGGAGGCAGGGCAAAGGAAACAGAGTTTTGTCAAGAGAGCACACTGGTCAAAGCAAACACCCTCTTCCAAAAACAAGAGATGACTCTCCATATGGACATCACCAAATGGTCAATACTAAAATCAGATTGATTAACTTCTTTGCCGTCAAAGAGGGAAAACTTCTATATAGTCAGCAAAAACAAGACTGGAACTGACTGTGGCTCAGATCATGAGTTCCATATTGCAGAAGAAAAGTGAAAGTGGAAGTCACTCAGTTGTGTCCGACTCTTTGGGACCCCATGGACTATACAGTCCATGGAATTTTTCAGGCCACAATACTGGAATAGGTAGCCTTTCTCTTCTCCAGGGGATCTTCCCAACCCAGGGATTGAACCCAGGTCTCCAACATTGCAGCCAGATTCTCTACCAGCTGAGCCCCAAGGAAGTGCAAGAACACTGGAGTGGATAGCCTATCCCTTCTCCAGAGGATCTTCCTGACCCAGGAATCAAACCAGGGTCTCCTGCATGGCAGGTGGATTCTTTACCAACTGAGCTATGAGGGAAGTCCCTTATTCCAAAACTTAGGCTTAAAATAAGAGAGTAGGGAAAACCACTAGGATATTCAGGTATGACTTAAATCAAATCCCTGATGATTGTACAGCAGAAGTGACAAATAGATTCAAGGGAGCAGATCTGGTAGATGGAGGACCTGAAGAACAATAGATGGAAGTTCATAACACTGTAAAGGAGGCAGTGAGCAGAAACGTCCCAAATAAAAATAAATGCAAGAGGCAAAGTGGTTGTTTGAGGAAGCTTTGCAAATAGTGAAGGAAACAAGAGAAATGAAAGACAAGGGAGAAAGGGAAAGATATATCCAACTGAATGCAGAATTTCAGAGAACAGCAAGGGGCAATAAGGCCTTCTAAAGTAAACAATGCAAAGAAATAGAGGAAAATGATAGAATGGGAAAGACTAGAGATCTCCTCAAGAAAACGAGATATCAGGGTAACATTTCATGTAAGAATATGCATGATAAAGGCCAGAAATGATAAGAACCTAAAGAGCAGAAGATATTAAGAAGAGGTGGCAAGAATACACACTAAAAAAACTTACAAAAAATGTTTTAATGACCCAGATGTCCACCATGATGTGGTCAGTCACCTAGAGCCTGACCTCTTGGAGTGTGAAGTCAAGTGGATCTTAGGAAGCATTGCCATGAACAAAGATAGTGGAGGTGACAGAATGTGAGCTGAGCTCTTAAAAATCTTTAAAAAGCCATAGTTAGTTGCTTAGTCAAGTCTGACTCTTTGCAACCCCTTGCACTGTATCTTGCCAGACTCCTCTGTCCATGGAATTCTCCAGGCAAGAATACTGCAGGGGGGGTCCCATTTCCTTCTCCAGGGGATCTTCCCAACCTAGGGATTAAACCTAGGCCTCCAGCATTGCAAGCAGATTCTTTACCATCTGAGCCATGAGGGAAGCCCACCAAAGTGCTGAACTCAATAAGTCATCTTCTAGAAGTAAAGTATTATTAGGTAAAAGCAAATTTAAAAATTGAGATCAGATTCCCAAACGAGTGTCAGAAAGTATAATATGAAAAGGAAAAACTCTTATCTCCCTCTAGTGAAACCACATGAGACTGGTTGCAACTCTGCATTGTTGGGAGACAGTTCTCTACGGGACACTCACATTTTTGTCTATCTTGTCAGCAGAGGCCCTGATGTCCCTTAGCTACAGATTACTTTTCCAAAGAAGTTCATAAATCAAACAGCCTTGGGAGAAAGAGTTTTTACTGCTACAGAGGGTGGGTTTGTATACTGTTTGACAGAATAAAGATATTTTCTTGAAGAGCAAAGGTTCAGCAGGCTTGCTTGCATTCCATTTTAAAGGCTGGAATTACTAATTTGGGGTTTCAGCTACTGTGTCACAAATCAATTTTGTGTACCCAATTCGTCCAGGCCCACCAAGGACTCGGGAGCCGAGGGATAATGACTGGCATGAACATGAGGGTCCTACTTCTGCTGTAAATAGATTTTGTCTCTGATCCAGCAGTCTTCTGTTTCTTGTCAGCTTGAATGAAATTGTTCATCAGTTTTAGGGTAAAATTCAGACCATCCAGGCAATTCTTGACATGCCTAATGTGGGATAATAACATTAGAATCTTTTCCACATTGATGTGGATATGGAAGGGGATCCGATCTACTGATAAAAAAAAAGCAAACTTAGGGCAAAAGGCAATTACTACAATCTAGGGTTTATAGTCATTGTTTCTTACTATAAGATTTAAAAAAAAAACAGAAAAGATATATACATGCATATATGATATATAGTGTGTTATTCACTCAGTCATGTACAACTTTTTGTGATTTCATGGACTGCAGCCTGCCAGGCTCCTCTGTTCATGAAATTCTCCAGGAAAAATACTGGAGTGGGTTTCCGTTCCTTTCTCCAGGAGAATCTTCCTGACTCAGGGCTCTAATCTGGGTCTCCAGCATTGCAGGCAGACTCTTGACCATTTGAGCCACAAGGGAAGCCTTATATAATGTATAGGGCTATTTTAAAGAGGTAATAAAATACTTCAGAACAAAGTTAAAGGAAACATCTTAAAGATTAAATAACATTCCTGAAAAATACATAGCTTCTAGAAAATTCTAAAAAATTATTTAAAAAGTTTTTGTCTCAAGATAATATACAGACACCTTGCACATACAAATAATTTATTTATTTTACTCAAATACATGCATTTACATTTATTAAGTAATTAATGAAAGCTAATTGAAGGTATTGTTCAAAAACAGAGACTTCATTATATAATAGGACAGAGTAGGAGATATTGCTACAGTTCTAGCTTAAAACATCAGTCAATTTTTTAGACATATCCATCACTTTTTAGGGCTTTATAATACTAGAGTGCCTTGGACCACAAGGAGATTAAACCAGTCAATTCTAAAGAAAATCAACCCTAAATATTCACTGAAAGGACTGATGCTGAAGCTGATGCACCAATATTTTGGCTACCTGATGTGAAGAGCCAACTCAATGGAAAAGACCCTGATTCTGGGAAAAATTGAGGGCAGGAGATGAGGATGACAGAGATGAGATGGGTGGATGGTATCACTGATTCAATGGACATGAGTTTGAGCAAACTCTAGGAGATACTGAAAGATAGGGAAGCCTGGCATGCTGCAGTCCATGGGGTCTCAAAGAGTTGGACATAACTTAGCAAACGAGCAACACCAACTGAGAAACAGATTTATAATTCACTAGTGTTTAGCAGATATTGCATAAAATATAGTATTGCCCTATATGATGAAGGCATCTGTTTTCTCCTAAATTCCAATGAGAAAATGGTATTTCAAACCTTAGCATTTCAGCCATCACTGCAGGTAAGGCAGAATAACCTTACAATAGGATGATCAGATTAGATATTTCAGAGATTACCAAGTGAAACTGAAGGCCGGTAATCCACAGAATAACATGTAGGAAAGCACAGACAAAAAAATTCTGGTTATTTCTTATGAAGGAATTACATAACTTCTTCCTATTCTGGGTATTTCATTTGATTGAGGATTTCAGATTTACTTTTAGGAGTTTTCTAAGCCTGATATACAATTATTATATGGTTGTGATTTAACCAATATTGGACTTCCCTGGTGGCTCAGAAAGTAAAGCATCTGTCTACAATGCAGAAGACCTGGGATCTATCCCTGGGTCCGGAAGATCTGCTGGAGAAGGAAATGGCAATCCACTCCAGTACTCTTGCCTGGATAATCCCATGGACAGAGGAGCCTGGTAGGCTACAGTCCATGCGGTTGCAAAGAGTTGGACACGACTGAGTGACTTCATTTTCACTTTCCTTTTCCTACCCTTTCCTCAGCTTAATGTTACTTTCACCAAACAAAATTTATGATCTCAAACAATTTGGTCACGTCCATTCTATACACACTTGTACTATACTGGAGCTACTCACATTAAAAAGGTGTCACACCACAGTATAGTTTAATGTTAATTTTGAAGTATACAATGAAGTCCTTGAAGTCAAAGAGCAAGTCTTGGAAATACATTGTTTATATATCTTGCTTTACCAGAGATTTATTTTTTAACTGTGTCTTCAACATCCTGTATATAAAAAATGGTCCCAGTATGGATGATAAATTATATGGCTACTCTACTTATAAATTCTATATGCCTAACAACCCCCAGTTCAGTTCAGTTCAGTCGCTCAGTCGTGTCTGACTCTTTGCGACCCCATGAATCGCAGCACGCCAGGCCTCCCTGTCCATCACCAACTCCTGGAGTTCACTCAGACTCACGTCCATCGAGTCAGTGATGCCATCCAGCCATCTCATCCTGGGTCGTCCCCTTCTCCTCCTGCCCCCAATCCCTCCCAGCATCAGAGTCTTTTCCAATGAGTCAACCCTTCTCATAAGGTGGCCAAAGTACTGGAGTTTCAGCTTCAGCATCATTTCTTCCAAAGAAATTCCAGGGCTGATCTCCCTCAGAATGGACTGGTTGGATCTCCTTGCAGTCCAAGGAACTCTCAAGAGTCTTCTCCAACACCACAGTTCAAAAGCATCAATTCTTCAGCACTCAGCCTTCTTCACAGTCCAACTCTCACATCCATACATGACCACAGGAAAAACCATAGCCTTGACTAGATGGACCTTAGTCAGCAAAGTAATGTCTCTACTTTTCAGTATGCTATCTAGGTTGGTCATAACTTTTCTTCCTAGGAGTAAGCGTCTTTTAATTTCATGGCTGCAGTCACCATCTGCAGTGATTTTGGAGCCCCCCAAAATAAACTCTGACACTGTTTGCACTGTTTCCCCATCTAATTTCCATGAAGTGATGGGACTGGATGCCATGATCTTTGTTTTCTGAATGTTGAGCTTTAAGCCAACTTCTTCACTCTCCACTTTCACTTTCATCAAGAGGCTTTTTAGTTCCTCTTCACTTTCTGCCATAAGGGTGGTATCATCTGCATATCTGAAGTTATTGATGTTTCTCCCGGCAATCTTGATTCCAGCTTGTGTTTCTTCCAGTCCAGCGTTTCTCATGATCTACTCTGCATAGAAGTTAAATAAGCAGGGTGACAATATACAGCCTTGACATACTCCTTTTCCTATTTGGAACCAGTCTGTTGTTCCATGTCCAGTTCTAACTGCTGCTTCCTGACCTGCATACAGATTTCTCAAGAGGCAGGTTAGATGGTCTGGTATTCCCATGTCTTTCAGAATTTTCCATAGTTTATTGTGATCCACACAGTCAAAGGCTTTGGCATAGTCAATAACACAGAAATAGATGTTTTTCTGGAACTCTCTTGCTTTTTCCATGATCCAGAGGACGTCGGCAATTTGATCTCTGGTTCCTCTGCCTTTTCTAAAACCAGCTTGAACATCAGGAATTTCACGGTTCATGTACTACTAAAGCCTGGCTTGGAGAATTTTGAGCATTACTTTACTAGCATGTGAGATGAGTGCAATTGTGCGGTAGTTTGAGCATTCTTTGGCATTGCCTTTCTAGGAATCAGCGAACTATTATGGACTGGAATGGGTGAATTTAACTCAGATGACCATTACATCTACTACTGCAGGCAGGAATCCCTCAGAAGAAATGGAGGGATCAGCCATCATGGTCAACAAAAGAGTCCAAAATGCAGTACTTGGATGCAATCTCAAAAACAACAGAATGATCTCTGTTTGTCTCCAAGGCAAACCATTCAATATCACAGTTATCCAAATCTATGCCCCAACCAGTAACACTGAAGAAGCTGAAGTTGAATGGTTTTATGAAGACCTACAAGACCTTTTAGAACTAACACCCAAAAAAGATGTCCTTTTCATTATAGGGGACTGGAATGCAAAAGTAGGAAGTCAAGAAACACCTGCAGTAACAGGCAAATTTGGCCTTGGAATGCGGAATGAAGCAGGGCAAAGACTAATAGAGTTTTGCCAAGAAAATGCACTGGTCATAGCAAACACCCTCTTCCAACAACACAAGAGAAGACTCTACACATGGACATCACCAGATGGTCAACAACCACCAGATAGCCTGGTAAATGTGATGATCACTCAATGATTCATGGAATTAATAAATTAATTTAAAAAGTAAGTAAATGAATGAACTTACTCCAGTTATCCTTAATTTTTTTTAAAAGATATTTTGGAGCATACTCTTTTTTAAAAACTTGACCAATCACTTTGCATCCACAACAGGAAAGAAAGGAGCAACAGACTAAACTATATTGTTAGAACTTGCTAACATTTTCATATATTACTTGTGAGAAAACTACTTCTGCAATTTATATGGAAATTTGTCTGTTCTTCTGTTTACTTGTTTCTCTGCTTTTCTTTCTATTTTTTCCCCTCTCTATCTCTCTTTGATTCTTTTTAGTGGCTTGCTATTTTTCATGATTCTTCATGGTATCAGTGCAGACAAGACTTAAAAGATCTCTATGCAGTGCTTCTGTTAAGTATAAAAATATTTCATTTATAGCTTTCAGTACTTCTTATCTATTTCTTTTTGAAGAATTTAATCATGAATTATACATACCAGTACAGCATGAAATATTCAAGTCGTGTTCTTACATTTCAGTTTAGCCTACAAAACAAAGAAAGACTAGCTTAAACATAGAAAAGAGAGGGTCTTGTATAGCAATATGACAGTACAATTATAATAGCATTATTCCCATAGCAGAGCCCAGATGAAAAGTCTAGCATAAATAGATTTCATAACTCAGTACAACTCATATATGTCAGTCAGTTAACTGAAACAGAGACAAGGGTTTAAGCATTTAAAATTAGAAGTAATTTTCAAAAGTCAGAGAGAAACAGTCTTCCTGCAAAAGTGAATTATCATTATACAAAGGAACAATTAGGCTTATTTTATGAAACTTGGGAAATTCATATAGTTTTAGGCCAATAACTTTTTTTTGAATAGTAACAGAAGATGTTCCTATCAATTTGAATAAATAATTGATTGATTGTTAAGTTTGATTCCTTACAATTAGAAGTTTCCTATATCTTTCTAAATCTAAAAAGAGTAAAGTCTTCTCCATTTACTGAAGAATTCTGTTATATCCATCCAAGAAGAGTTCATGGGCTGAGACCTGACAGTGGGTCCAGGTTACCGTTGGCAAGCTCTTCCTTAGGGAAAACTCAATGCAATTGTATTTTATTTAGAAAACTTGCTTCTCAGACCACCAATCTTCAGTTCTTCTTTCGTAAACAATGGAATGCAGGATTTGTCTTTTTTTTTTAAATTCAACAACTAAGAGCCAGTGCTTTTTATTCACTTTTCCTACTTACTTAATGTGCAGAAATAATTTGTTGTTATTGTTTAGTTGCTCAGTTGTGTCCGATTCTTTGCAACATCATGGACTGCAGCATGCCAGGCTTCCCTGTCCTTCACCACCTTCTGGAGCTTGCTCAAACTCATGTCCATTAGGTCAGTGATGCCATCCAACCATCTCATCCTCTGTCATCCCCTTTTCCTCCTGCCTTCAATCTTTCTCAGCATCATGGTCTTTTCTAATGAATTTGATCTTCGCATCAGGTGACCAAAGTATTGGAGCTTCAGTTTTAGCATCAGTCCTTCCAATGAATATTCAGGATTGATTTCTTTTAGGATTGACTGGTTTAATCTCCTTGCAGTCTAAGGGACTCTCAAGAGTCTTCCCCAACACCACAGTTCAAAAGCATCAATTCTTCAGCACTCAGTCTTATTTAATGGTCCAACTCTCACATCTATACATGACTACTGGGAAAACCATACATTCTAACTAATAATATAGCACTGATTCTATGCTTGAGCTTGTGTTTATTACTTTTATACAGATTTTTATTAGTCAATGTTCTCTAGAGATACATAACCAATAGTATAGATATTTACCTATTATAAAAATTGTCTCACAGGATTGTTGAGTCATGAAAGTACATGATGTGCCACCCACTGGAGAAAGAGGAAAACCTATGGGAAAATTCAGTCTGAATCCAAAGATTTGAAAACAAGGTGAACTCATGGTGAAAGTTCAATTCCAAAAGTCCTAGAATTGGAGGTTGGATTGTATTGGACCTGATCTGCATCCGAAGGCCTTGGACTAGGAGCACTGATATCTAAGCGCTAGAGGAGGTGTATATCTCAGCTTATGAAAAAGCACAGATCTGTCCTTCCTCTGCCTTTTTGTCTATTCAGGCCCCCAAAAGTTTGGGGTGATGTTCATGTGCATTAGTGTGGTGAGGGTGACCTCCTTCCTCAGTCTGCATATTCAATTGTTAATCTCTTCTGGAAAAACCCTCAGGGACATAATCAGAAATGATGATTTACCAGCTATATGGGCATCCTCTATCCCAGTCAAGTTTGCACATAAATCAACCATCACAGATGACTTATTTAAAACTCATAACAAATTTATCCCTTAAGGTTTATTATTCTCCATGCTAAAAATGGTGAAACCAAGGCATAGTGTGTTAAATATTTTAAGGTCACAGGGACCCAAGCTGTAGACTTTGGGTTCTAAACAGGACATTTGAAGCCATAGTTGGTTCTTTGACACCTCCTTCAGTAGCTGACTACCAATCCTATTCCCAGAGACATTGTAAAACATGAACATTCTGCTCTATTTAAAATAAGTGGGGGGAGAAAACATCAAAATAACAACTTTACAACACACAGTGATAAAATATATTTTCTGAACAAGATAACACAATAATCAGCATACTAAATGTAAAATGCAACAAATATTTTAAATACTTTACAATTTACTATTTTTTAAAATTGCTTTTCTACTTTTTTAGAGTAATTAAATATTAATTATTACTCAGCTCACCCTCTATTCCCCATGTCATGCACTCTTTTATATTAATCATAAGAGTTACTTTACAAATTCAATAGGTATTCTTGACAAGCTACATTCTAATTTATCAGATCTCTTAGTACTTCTCAATAATGGTCTTAAAACCCTTTAGAGTCTTTTCCTGTGTTTACAAATTTTGAAATTTGGCTATCATATTTTAATTCTATATATATTTAAATTAAATTGTGATAATGCTAATAAGTAGAATCAACTATGAATCTGCTTAATTGATTTTTTTCTTATAGCCCCATTTTGAGGCATGGCTAGTAACTTTTGAGTAAATACTAAACATTCTGTTTCGTCAATGTTCCAACGGCCTGAACCCCTGAATGAAGAAGAGAACAGAAGCCAGTCTGTGACATGATGTAATGTGATAGAGAAATAAATACCTATTTTTGTAAGCTGCTGAAATTTTAACATTCTTTTCACTGCTACATAACTTGTATAAACTATCCAAAATAGAAGTTAATACTGAGTTGTTGCTGTAACAGAAATTAAAATATGTGGCACTATTTTGGGGGTTAGGCAGAAAGCCTAAGGAAACTGTTAACGAAAGTCAAAGATATCTAGCCATATTATGAAGTGTAAAAAATGTGTTTAAAATTGTAACATGTGATCATTTGGAATGTCTAAGGTGTATTCACTAAACTTTCACTTTAAAGAAGTTAAAAACGAAAAGGTGGGTTATATTCTCTTTCTTGCATTTGATAGGCTATTAAAGTAATTTTATGTACCCCCAAAACAACTGGCTCATTGGCTCATATTTTTTAAGCAGAGATGAAAAGGAATAACACATTTTTAGAAACTTTTAGGATTAATTATCGCCAATTGATAAAAATAAAATTAAGAATGCTTTGAGTGACATGGGTGACTTAAAGCTTGGTTTAGTGCTAAGCATTAGATCAAGAAAAGAGCCACCATTCTCGTATAAAAATCCTCATTGGATTTACAGAGCAATGAGGGAATCATTTCAGCTGGGTAAATGGTTAAATAAAAAGATGATATAATACTAAAAAGATTAAATAATTCTAGAAGTATTGGTCTCCCTTGAAATCCTAACAGGCTCAAGGCGTGTGCAATTTATTCTAGAAATAGAAAAGTATGGAACTGAATCAGCTCTTAGCAAAGATGTGGTTCCTTGGAAAAGAAAAAGACAAGTGAAAGTCTAAGTCTTGGGAAAGGAGATCTACTGAAAAGACCTACACTGAAATGAAGTCACCCTGCTACTGCTGCTGCTGCTAAGTTGCTTCAGTCGTGTCCGACTCTGTGTGACCCCATAGACAGCAGCCCACCAGGCTCCCTCGTCCCCGGGATTCTCCAGGCAAGAACACTGGAGTGGGTTGCCATTTCCTTCTCCAATGCAGGAAAGTGAAAGGGAAGTCGCTCAGTCATGCTCAACTCCTAGCGACCCCATGGACTGCAGCCTACCAGGCTCCTCCGTCCATGGGATTTTCCAGGCAAGAGTACTGAAGTGGGGTGCCATTGCCTTCTCCAGTGAAGTCATCCTCTACCCCTCAAATTCTACATTAGAAGGGGAGGGCTACTCAGCCTCCAGGGATTGCACATTTTATATCTTCTCTCAGATGTGGTTAAAAAATATAATTGTAAAGAGATAACCTCCATGAAAGCAAACTGCAGAAGTCATGAAAGACAATGGATACATGGATTCTGGAAATACCTCCAAGGAGCAAGAACTTGTCCTTACCTATGATCATTCCCAAGTTAAAGGGCACTTGCTTCATGGGATTTCAGTTACCCTGGAAAAAAAAAAAGTATGTATGTTCCATTCTCCATCTTTTTTTTTTTTTAAGTTTCTAGAGAAATAATTCTGGAAACAATTCTGGTAAATTTTCACTCATTATTTCCTTCAATGATACCTCTCAAACAAGATCTTTAACCCTTCACAAATTAAGAGTGTTATTTTTGTCCTTCTCATTTGACTGTCCATGTCTCTCTTTTACTCCAAATGATTTCCTCTAGTTTAGTTTTTTGCCTGCTGAATCTGTCATCTGAAGTCTTTTTGTTTCAACTATTTAATAGTTGTTTAATTTTAAAAATGTTCGATACAGGATACAGGATGCTTGGGGCTGGTACACGGAGATGACCCAGAGAGATGATATGGGGTGGGAGGTGGAAGGGGGGTTCAGGATTGGGAACTCATGTACACCCAGGGCGGATTCAGGTCAATGTATGGCAAAACCAATACAGTATTGTAAAGTAAAATAAAGTAAAAATAAAAATTGAAAAAAAAGAGAGAAAGAAATGAAACACACACACACACACACACAAAAATAAAATAAAAAAACTAAACTTTTTTGGCCCCTCGGGGGGGAAAAAATTGCAAATTTTCCCTTATGGTGGCTCTATTTAATTCTTTTTCTAATGTGCCCTACTTTTGCCATGGTAGTTTTGTAGAGCTTTTAGTTTGTTCTTTGCACATTATTTATAATTAGACACCTGTGAAACAAATATAACAATAAATATTAATTCAGAAATAAGTGAGGATTATAAATACCATCCATTATGTAGTGGAATAATAGATATATTACTTTAGAGTGAGAGAAAGAAAATAGTTACATGTAGAAAGAGGGAATATAAAGGAGTATGCTAAAAATGGGGTATATACAAAAGTCAATATCTTTAGTTCAATTAAACCATATCTTCTCATTCCCTAAATGGATGTCTGTAAGCCTTTGACTGTGTGGATCACAAGAAACTGTGGAAAATTCTGAAAGAGATGGGAATACCAGACCACCTGACCTGCCTCTTGAGAAACCTATATGCAGGTCAGGAAACAACAGTTAGAACTGGACATGGAACAACAGACTGGTTCCAAATAGGAAAAGGAGTACGTCAAAGCTGTATATTGTCACCCTGCTTATTTAACTTCTATGCAGAGTACATCATGAGAAACGCTGGGCTGGATGAAGCACAAGCTGGAATCAAGATTGCCAGGAGAAATATCAATAACCTCAGATATGCAGATGACACCACCCTTATGGCAGAAAGTGAAGAAGAACTAAAAAGCCTCTTGATGAAAGTGAAAGAGGAGAGGGAAAATGTTGGCTTAAAGCTCAACATTCAGAAAACGAAGATCATGGCATCTGGTCCCATCACTTCATGGGAAATAGATGAGGAAACAGTGGAAACAGTGTCAGACTTTATATTTTTGGGCTCCAAAATCACTGCAGAGGGTGATTGCAGCCATGAAATTAAAAGATGCTTACTGCTTGGAAGAAAAGTTATGACCAACCTAGATAGCATATTAAAAAGCCGAGATATTACTTTGCCTACAAAGATCCATCTAGTCAAGGCTATGGTGTTTCCAGTGGTCACGTATGGATGTGAGAGTTGGACTGTGAAGAAAGCTAAGTGCCGAAGAATTGATGACTTTGAACTGTGCAGTTGGAGAAGACTCTTGAGAGTCCCTTGGACTGCAAGGAGATCCAACCAGTCCATCCTAAAGGAGATCAGTCCTGGGTGTTCATTGGAAGGACTGATGCTGAGGCTGAAACTTCAATAGTTTGGCCACCTCATGCGAAGAGTTGACTCATTGGAACAGACCCTGATGCTGGGAAGGATTGGGAGCAGGAGGAGAAGGGGACGACAGAGGATGAGATGGCTGGATGGCATCACCGACTCGATGCACATGAGTTTGGTTGAACTCCGGGAGTTGGTGTTGGACAGGGAGGCCTGGTGTGTTGCGATTCATGGGGTCGCAAAGAGTCGGACATGACTGAGCGACTGAACTGAACTGAGATGACTGTGAATGCAAGTTTTAAAGCAATTTAATGGCATCACAATATTTTTTAATTGCAAACTTCTTTTTATGAGTCCTTAAGATCCTCCTATAACTATGTGTGCTAAATCACTTCAGTTGTGTCCAGCTCTTTGTGACCCTATGGACTGTAGACTGCCAGGCTCCTCTGTCAGTGGGATTCTGCAGGCCAGAATACAGGAGTGGGTTGCCATGCCCTCCTCCAGGGGATCTTTCCAACACAGGAAACAAACTTGCATCTCTTATGTCTCTTGCATTGGCAGGTGGGTTGTTTACCACTGATGCCACCTGGGAAGCACCCATAATTATAGTATTTCAATTTTCAGTAAAATTAACATGTCCCAGGAGTTTTATAGTTAGAAGAAAAAAATAGGAAATAACTTTTAAATTTTCTCATTTTATTGAATTAGATATTTTTTATAAGAATAATAGTTGGGTATCTTTTTTAATATTTTTCAGGTTTATTTGGAAGAAATTTTTCTATATAGCCTGGAAAATTATTATAATCTTTGACTTTTAGTTATGACTTCACTATCAGTTCAGTTCAGTTCAGTTTAGTCGCTCAGTCATGTCTGACTCTTTGCGACCCCATGAATTGCAGCACGCCAGGCCTCCCTGTCCATCACCAACACCCAGAGTTCACTCAGACTCACATCCATCGAGTCAGTGATGCCATCCTGCCATCTCATCCTCTGTCGTCCCCTTCTCCTCCTGCCCCCAATCCCTCCCAGCATCAGAGTCTTTTCCAATGAGTCAACTCTTCACATGAGGTGGTCAAAGTACTGGAGTTTCAGCTTTAGCATCATTCCTTCCAAAGAAATCCCAGGGCTGATCTTCAGAATGGACTGGTTGGATCTCCTTGCAGTCCAAGAAACTCTCAAGAGTCTTCTCCAACACCACAGTTCAAAAGCATCAATTCTTCAGCACTCAGCCTTCTTCACAGTCCAACTCTCAGATCCATACATGACTACTGGAAAAACCATAGCCTTGACTAGATGGACCTTAGTCAGCAAAGTAATGTCTCTGCTTTTGAATACGCTGTCTAGGTTGGTCATAACTTTCCTTTCAAAGAGTAAGCGTCTTTTAATTTCATGGCTGCAATCACCACCTGCAGTGATTTTGGAGCCCAAAAAAGTTAAGTCTGACACTGTTTGCACTGTTTCCCCATCTATTTCCCATGAAGTGATGGGACCGGATGCCATGATCTTCACTATAGATATTATCTTATTATAGAAGTATCACTTTCAACAACGAACATTTAAAAAATATTTCCCTCGCTGTTATGGACTGAATGTGTTTCCCCAAATTCACATGTTGAAGCCCAAATCCCCAGTGTAATGATATGTGGAGGTGGGGATTTTATGAGGTGATTACGTTTAGATGCAATCCCATGTTTAGGATTAGCGTCCATATAAAAAGAGGAAGAAACCAGAGCTCTTTTTTCCACTTGTGAGGACACATAAAGATGGCAGCCACCTGAAAGCTAGGATGAGAGCCAGGAGCCTGCCTTGCCTACACCTGATCTTGGACCTCTCATTCTTCTAGAACTGTGAAAAACAGTTTGCTGTTTAAGGTACCTGGTCTATGATATTTTATTTTTGCATCCTGAACTAAGACAATGGCTAAAGTGGCATACATTTCTAGTTATAAAAGTAGTTTTAAATGATTTTCTTTGGATACAATTCATCATAGATTAAAAATGTAAGTTTAGCACAGATTTGCAGATAACAAGAAACTTCTGTATCTGATAGGAAGTAAAAAGTTTTAGAAGTAGGATCTTTCTGATCTTCAAAGAAATGTTAAAAGCAGGGAGCCAGTAAAAAAAAAAAAAAACAAAACAAAAAACAAAAACAGAACAAAATAAAACTACTCACTCTGCAATTATTATTAACATCTTTATGACAGAAAGTAAGATGTGAGGAAATATTGTGTACAAAGAGAAAAAATTTAAAAAAAAAAACTGCCTTTTATAATTTAGGGAACACTGTAGTGACATTTTATCTTTTAATCCAGCCCTCTTAATTCTCCTCTATCTTTTTTTAGTAATGAATTTTATTTACAATACACAAATAACTAAGAACAGTAAAATGATGACATAGCTATGTTAATAAAGCAATTATTTCCTACAATGTATTTATTGAGATATCATATGCAGAATAGAGATCAGGTCTTGCTAATATCCTCTTGTCTCAGAATTATTTGAAGTATACTAATTTTATCTATTATATAAATGTGACATTTATAAACTCAGTGCATTTAAAATAGTGTGTGCATGTGAGATAAGTTGCTTAAGTTGGGTCCAACTCTTTGCCAGCCTATGGACTATAGCCCACCAGGCTCTTCTGTCCAATGTATTTTCCAAACAAGAATACTGAAGTGGGTTGGGGTGCCCTCGTCCAGGAGATCTTCCCAACCCAGTGCCACCTGGGAAGCTTGCATTTAAAATAGTGGATTTGGGCAAGTATCTATCAGTATCCTATCTAATAACTGTTAATAACTATTGGTGAGACACTTTTTCCTTGGAAAACTGAATTGCAAACCAGTGTTATATGGTGTAATGATTAGAACAGAAATATCTTACACTAAGAAATTTGAGTCCCTCATCAATTCTTTATTTTGTACTAAATTATAGAGACTCCGTTGGAGAAGGAAATGGCAACCCACTCCAGTGTTCTTGCTGGGAGAATCCCAGGGATGGCGGAGCCTGGTGGGCTGCTGTCTATGGGGTCACAGAGTCAGACACGACTGAACTGACTTAGCAGCAGCAGCAGCATAGAGACTCCAGTGTTCCCAGGAGGCATCGTCCTCTCTCCCCACCAGTCCTAGAGCTCAGTGCAATGGTTCCCTGTGGTGATATTTCACACAGTACAGAATAATTTATCCTCATGTGTACTGTGAACTGCTCATTATCAATAAATATATTGATTTTCCTTAAATTATTTTGAAGCTGATTGACTATCCCTTGATCAGTACTTTTTAATTCTTAACATAATTTTTACAGGTCAACATGGAAGTAACTTCATTCTTAATCATTTGGGAGGAAAGTTGTAGCAAGATTAAAATCAATTCCAGAAGTCATATAAAGTCTTAAATTTTTTCCCTGAAAGATGTACTTCTATAGGACTCATGAAATAACTGTCTGAATATAATTGCATATATAGTATTAGAGCTGTCTGAGTATAATTAGATAGTAATTTGAAAGCAGTTATTTATTAGAACTGTCTTGGATTAAATACCAATAGTAAACTTGAGCTATTGATGTTGACCTCTATTCAACACTTGTGAAACTAAAATTGTTAGAATACTTTTCTCTGACATGTATCCGTACTTTATTCTACTGATAATTAGTTAGTTTTCTACTTATCAAATTAGTTAACTATCTTTAACTTTCTCCGGGTACTCGAACAAAGTACCACAAACTGAATGACTTAAACTCAGAAATTTATTGTTTCACTGTTCTGAAGGCTAGAAATCTGAGATCAAGCTGTCAGCAGGGGCATACTTCCTTAGAAGTCATTATGGAAGAGTCTTTCTCATGTCTATCAGCAATCTTTCTTGGCTTGTAGCAGCATAATTTCAGCCTTCACCTGGTAACCTCCCTGCTGGTATATCCAAATTTCCCTTTTTTGTAAGGACATCAGTTACGTAGGATTAGGGCACCCCTTTACTCTGCTATGACCTCATCTTGACTGAATACATCTGCAATGACCTTGTTTCCAAATAAGATCAGATTCTGAGGTAGTGAGGGTTACAACTTCAATGTATGAATTAGGGGGGATATATTCATCCGTGACTATAGTACAAATACTTCTTTAAGCATCTGACAATATATTTATTTTTAAAATAAATTTCCATTTGAAAATAAAAACGAAAAAACCCCACCATTGAATCTGAAAGCATATCTTTGGTAATTTGTCTGTGAATTTTATATGTCTTAAATTTTATCGTTACCAAACATATATGATCGGATTGTATACTGGCTAATACTGTATACAAATTAAACAATAGAGTGGGGAGAATGCAACCAGGAGTTTTGAACTTAACATTGTATAAGATCCATAAATCCTCCTTTAAAGAAAAGACAAAGCTAAATGCTTCATAGAACAGGTATGCTTTTAAGGGTCTATCATCTATTTCAAAAGCAGAACATTATTTTTGATAACATAGATAATGAATAAATGGTCAATTGTGCATTCCTCACTTTGAGGTCTTCCATTCTCAAGATGTATGTTTTACTGTATTTTTTCTACTAAAACTCACCTCACCAGGGGATTCTGTCTGCCAAATAAAGAGCAAACTTTCACATAGAAGGAAAACGTTTTTTACCCACAACAAAAAGTTAGATCCTGCTGAGTGTTTCCCCAGGCTTCTATAAAAATTCACAGGTGAAGCTCTGCCTTCTTAATAAGAAATCCAAAACAGCTTTGATCAGCTAAACAGAAATAGTTTTCATTCTAAGCACATTAAAATATACAAAGAAAGCACAGTACAGGCAGTGCCTTTGACCGTTATTTCCTTGTTTATGATATTTTGTAACAAAACTTTGAAATACACTTAGAACTACTTTCTAACTCTAAAAGCATCATTTGAAATAATTTCATGCTGGGGTGATAATTATTTCATTTTCCTGCTATGTTACAATCCTGATATATCTTCATTTATTTGAGAAATTATTGAGAAATAATTGCATGCTTAAATCAAAAAAGGATAGGTCAATAACTTTAAAATACTTATTTATGTCTTTTCTAATGTAAATAAGCCATTAAACTGTGCTAATTGGTTTGGTAATCATTAAAATATCTCCAACTGTAAAATATTTATGGCTGTTAATTTCCTCCTTTTATTAAATAAAAATGATAAACATCTGAGTATTTGTCTGATTAAAATGTAATACTTGTATTTCATTTATATCACCTGGAATATGTTCAAAGTTGGGAAGAATTTAAAATTACATATGTAAGTCCAAAAATACAGAGGCCCACAACTAACATATTTGATATAAAACTGTACATATATATGCTTGTATATACTACATATATATATACTATATGTATATACTACATATAAGACAAAATTATTTACAAAATGTATTGTAAATAAGACCAAATAAATGTATTGTTGTTGTCATTCAGTTGCTAACTCTTGTTGGATTCTTTGCACTGCAAAGACTCTTTGCATTGAAGCAAGCCAGGCTTTCTTGTCCTTCACTTCTTCCAGAGGTTGCTCAAACTCATGTTCATTAAGTCAGTGATGCTATCTATCTCATCGTCTGTCACCCTCTTCTCCACCTGCCCTCAATCTTTCCCAGCATTAGGGTCTTTCCAATGAGTCAGCTCTTTATATACATAAAATTGACAAATAAACAAAAGCCAAACTGAAAAGAGTACATGTGTATTATTTCAATTATATGACATTCTGAAAAAGGCAAAACTGTGAAACCATAAAAATGAATAGGCAAAGCACAGACAATTTTTAGGACAGTGAAAACACTGATGTCTTTTCTAATGTAAAGAAGCTATTCAGTTCAGTTCAGTTGCTCAGTCGTGTCCAACTCTTTGCGACCCCATGAATCGCAGCAAGCCAGGCCTCCTTGTCCATCACCAATTCCTGGAGTTCACTCAGATTCATGTCCATCGAGTCAGTGATGCCATCCTGCCATCTCATCCTCTGTCGTCCCCTTCTTCTCCGGCCCCCAATCCCTTCCAACATCAAAGTGTTTTCCAATGAGTCAACTCTTCACATGAAGTGGCCAAAGTACTGGAGTTTCAGCTTTAGCATCATTCCTTCCAAAGAAATCCTAGGACTGATCTCCTTCAGAATGGACTGGTTGGATCTCCTTGCCGTCCAAGGGACTCTCAAGAGTCTTCTCCAACACCACAGTTCAAAAGCATCAATTCTTTGGTGCTCAGCCTTCTTCACAGTCCAACTCTCACATCCATACATGACGACTGGAAAAACCATAGCCTTGACTAGACGGACCTTTGTTGGCAAAGTAATGTCTCTGCTTTTTAATATGCTATCTAGCTTGGTCATAACTTTTCTTTCCAAGGAGTAAGCATCTTGTAATTTCATGGCTGCAGTCACCATCTGCAGTGATTTTGGAGCCCAAAAAATAAAGTCTGACACTGTTTGCACTGTTCCCCCATCTATTTCCCATGAAGTGATGGGATCAGATGCCATGATCTTCGTTTTCTGAATGTTGAGCTTTAAGCCAAGTTTTTCACTCTCCTCTTTCACTTTCATCAAGAGGCTTTTCAGTTCTTCTTCACTTTCTGCCATAAGGGTGGTGTCATCTGCATATCTGAGGTGATTGATATTTCTCCCGGCAATCTTGATTCCGGCTTGTGTTTCTTCTAGTCCAGCGTTCCTCATGATGTACTCTGCATATAAGTTAAATAAGCAGGGTGACAATATACAGCCTTGACGTACTCCTTTTCCTATTTGGAACCAGTCTGGTGTTCCATGTCCAGTTCTAACTGTTGCTTCCTCACCTGCATACAGATTTCTCAAGAGGCAGGTCAGGTGGTCTGGTATTCCCATCTCTCTCAGAATCTTCCACAGTTTATTGTGATCCACACAGTCAAAGGCTTTGGCATATTAAATTATTCTAATTGGTTTGATAATCATTAAAATATTCTAATTCATTATGCAATGGTTGATACATGTCATTATATGCTGTGCTAAGTTGCTTCAGTCATGTGTGACTCTTTGAGACCATATGGATTGTAGCCTGCTGGGCTCCTCTGTCCATGGCATTCTCCAGGCAAGAATACTGGAGTGGGTTACCATGCCCTCTAACATGTCATTATGTATTTGTTCAAACCCGTAGAATGTGCGATACCAAATAGTTCAGTTCAGTTCAGTTCAATTGTTCAGTGTTGTCCAACTCTCTGCAACCCCATGGACTGCAGCATGCTAGGCTTCCCTGTCCATCACCAACTCCTGGAGCCTATTCAAACTCATGTGCATTGAGTCAGTG
Source organism: Capra hircus (assembly GCF_001704415.2). Taxonomy (NCBI): domain Eukaryota; kingdom Metazoa; phylum Chordata; class Mammalia; order Artiodactyla; family Bovidae; genus Capra; species Capra hircus. Next base: position 50,611,403 of record NC_030828.1, on the reverse strand, counting down.
ATGCCATCCAACAATCTCATTCTCTGTTGTCCCCTTCTCCTTCTGCCTTCAATCTTTTCCAGCATCAGGGTCTTTTCCAGTGAGTCAGGTTTCATACCAGGTGGCCAAAGTATTGGAGTTTCAGCTTCAGTATCAGTCCTTCCAATGAATATTCAGGGCTGATTTCCTTTAGGATGGACTGGTTGGATCTCCTTGAGCTGTCCAAGGGATTCTCAAGAGTCTTCTTCAACACCACAGTTCAAAAGCATCAATTCTTCAGCACTCAGCTTTCTTCACAGTCCAACTCTCACATCTATACATGACTACTGGAAAAACCATTGCTTTAACTAGACGGACCTTTGTTGGCAAGATAATGTCTCTGCTTTTTAATATGCTGTCTAGGTTGGTCATAACTTTTCTTCCAAGGAGCAAACATCTTTTAATTTCATGGCTGCAATCACCATCTGCAGTGATTTTGGAGCCCCCGAAAATAAAGTCTGACACTGTTTCCACTGTTTCCCCATCAATTTGCCCTGAAGTGATGGGACCAGATGCCATGATCTTAGTTTTCTGAATGTTGAGTTTTAAACCAACTTTTTCACTCTCCTCTTTCACTCATCTCCACTTTCATCAAGAGGCTCTTTAGTTCTTCTTTGCTTTCTGCCATAAGTGTGGTGTCATCTGCATATCTGAGGTTATTGATATTTTTCCTGGCAATCTTGATTCCAGTCTGTCCTTCATCCAGTCCAGCATTTCTCATTAGGTACTCTTCATATAATTTACATAAGCAGGGTGACAATATACAGCCTTGATGTATTCCTTTCCTGATTTGGAACCACTCTGTTCTGTGTCTGGTTCTAACTGTTGCTTCTTGACCTGCATACAGTTTTTTAAGGAGGCAGGTCAGGTGGTCTGGTATTCCGACATCTTTAAGAATTTTCCACAGCTTATTGTGATCCATAGAGTCAAAGGCTTTGGCAGAGTTAATAAAGCAGAAGTTGATGTTTTTCTGGTATGCTCTTGCTTTTATGATAATCCAACAGATGTTGGCAATTTTATCTCTGGTTCCTCTGCCTTTACCTGTAATATAAACTATGGAATTTGGTTAATCATGGTGTCAATGCGGGTCACTAATTTTAATGTTTGTACTCCTCAGGTGAGGAACTTTGATTAAGAGGAAAGGCTTTGCATGTATAAGGGCAGGGAGTATAGGGAAAATCTTTATATCTTCCTTTTAATTTTTCTGTGAACCTAAAACTCTCTAAAAAAATTACTTAAAAATAAATTGATACAGAAAGAAGAAAAGATTGATGAACTTTACCAAATGTTTTTCACTACTGAAAAGAATATACATACATTTTTCTTAGGTTTATGGAACATCTGAATAAGTCTTATAAGAGTATGTATGTATTCCATTCATGTAATGTTGCAGAATAAATTTGCTACAGAATATAGTGTTATAAATCAACCCACATGGATTATGTGGTTCTAGAATGTGTACAGGACTTCAGGGAATTTTGTCTTTGCTCTATGATGACTAAGTCTCCAACTGGAAAACTCAAAGACTGACAGTAACTTGCTTGGGTTGAGGACCTGGACTTGACACAAGGCTTGAGCTTTCTTAAAACCTGGTGACTGGGTTCCAAAGGTTGGTATCCCAAGATAGACGCAGTCTGGTAGGAGCCCTTTAGTTTATAAATCAGTCACTTTGGCCATATTCTGTTCATTAGAACCACATCACAAAGTCTAGTTCATACCCTCTTTGAATTGAAGGAATTTCAAATAATTTCCATGCATCTTTTTTAAAGTTCCATAACCATCAATGAACATCATGTAGCTGAAGTCCATTAGCAATTCCCTGGACATACAAATAAAGTCTGCGTAATGTAATAAAAATAAAAGCTGACCTTTTTATTTTCCTTTTGACTTAGTCTAGTTTCCCTTGCTCACAGGGCCTCTTACCGGGTACTTCAGACCGGAGATCCTACAGCAGAACAGCTGTCAGACACCTCAGTTTAGAGGGAGAAAAATCTAGGTAATAAAATAAAATCTAACCTTTTTCTTTTCCTTTGGGCTTAGTCTAGTTCTTGTGCTCACAGGGCCTCTCACCAGACATTTCAGAGTTCCTAGCGCCAAACAGCAGTCAGACACCTCAGCTCCACGGGCGGCCAGCAGAAATGCACTCAACTCAAGATGGCGGTGGGCTGTGAGCAGAGAGGCTGCACTTGGCTCTGCGTGTGAGATGTGAGCTGCACACCTGCACCCTTCCTGTGAGAACTCTGGCCCCTCCCTGCTGCCAAGAACACTACACAGCAGCCTTGCTTCGTTGCATTTGACTCTTCAGTAGTGTTGGATGCTTCAGCCTCCTCTGACTCTTTTGAGACTCCATGGATTGCTGCCCACCAGGCTTCCCCATCCATGGAATTCTCCAGGCAAGAATACTGGAGTGGGTAGTCACTCCATTCTCCAGGGGATCTTTCCAACCCAGCGATTGAACCCAGGTGCCCCGCATTGCAGGCACATCCTTAAACCACTGAGTTATCAGAGAAGCCCTTTAAGGACCTTTTTTGGAGACCAACAAAAGAGGGACAGTAACAGAAGGATCACGTTTGTTTTTTTTTCTTTTTTCTTTTGTCTGGATTAGCACCCATCTAAAATTTTTAATAAGCTCTTTTCAGAGTGCTCATTCTCTATGTCCAAAGTGTAAACTTTTGTTTTCTCCCCCTGACTAGAAATGCTGAAAGAAACGAGGAAATTGGCTTGATGCAGAAAATATCTTATCTATCATAGTACTTTAAAAACAAACAAACCAAAAAACACTTTAGAACCCACATCCTTTTTTTTTTTTTAATTTTTTATTTATTTTTTTTTTTAAATTTTAAAATCTTAAATTCTTACATGCGTTCCCAAACATGAACCCCCCTCCCACCTCCCTCCCCACAACATCTCTCTGGGTCATCCCCATGCACCTGCCCCAAGCAAGCTGCACCCTACGTCAGACATGGACTGGCGATTCAATTCTTACATGACAGTATACATGTTAGAATTCCCATTCTCCCAAATCGTCCCACCCTCTCCCTCTCCCTCTGAGTCCAAAAGTCCGTTATACACATCTGTGTCTTTTTTCCTGTCTTGCATACAGGGTCGTCATTGCCATCTTCCTAAATTCCATATATATGTGTTAGTACACTGTATTGGTGTTTTTCTTTCTGGCTTACTTCACTCTGTATAATTGGTTCCAGTTTCATCCATCTCATCAGAACTGATTCAAATGAATTCTTTTTAACGGCTGAGTAATACTCCATTGTGTATATGTACCACAGCTTTCTTATCCATTCATCTGCTGATGGACATCTAGGTTGTTTCCATGTCCTGGCTATTATAAACAGTGCTGCGATGAACATTGGGGTACATGTGTCTCTTTCAATTCTGGTTTCCTCCGTGTGTATGCCCAGAAGTGGGATTGCTGGGTCATAAGGTAGTTCTATTTGCAATTTTTTAAGGAATCTCCACACTGTTCTCCATAGTGGCTGTACTAGTTTGCATTCCCACCAACAGTGTAGGAGGGTTCCCTTTTCTCCACACCCTCTCCAGCATTTATTGCTTGCAGATTTGAGTCCAAAATTCAGTCAAAATATGGTCCCTTAAAAAACAAATGAGACACAAAACAACACCCATCTCTTCACAAACACAGAAGTGACCACTCCTAATGTCTTGTATTGAGGGGCTGTCAAAGCAAAAACTACACCAAAATTAAATAGGTAAGGAAGACCCAAAGAGAGAGGCCAGATTTCAGACTGCACTCAATAATCATGAAATAATTTTTTAGAAAGAAAAGAAAAAAATGGCAATAGCGTTTTAAAGAATGGAGTAAGGGAGAGACCTTAGGTTATCTGTGTTTGTGGTCTCCCAAATGAAAACCAAATGGTTCTTACTTTTTTTTTTAATTTGAAGTTTTCTTTTTAATAGCTTTATTGAGATATAGCTCATATATATTCACTCATTTAAAGTGAACAATGCAGTGGTTTTTAATCTATTGACAGAGTTGTACAGCCATTCCCGCAATCAAGTTTAAAACATTTCTTTTCACCAAAAGAAACCCCATCTCACTGATAGACCTTAGACCTCATTTCACTCCCAACTCCCCACCCACCAACTCTGGGCAATCACTTGTCTATTTTCTGTCTTTTCAGATTTGTTGATTCTGCATTTTTTGTAAATGAAACACACAATATATGGCCTTTGTGACTGGCTTTTTTCACTTGGCATATTATTTCGGATATATAAAGGAATGATGTATAAACCTCCCATCTTCTTGTAATTGAAAGTGTTAGTCCCTTTGTCATGTCTGACTCTTTGCGACCCCATGGATTATAGCGGGCCAGGCTCCTCTGTCCATGGAATTCTCCAGGCAAGAATACTGGAGTGGGTTGCCATTTCCTTCTCCAGGGGAATTTCCCAATCCAGGGATTGAACCCAGGTCCTCTGCATTGCAGGCAGATTCTTTATTACCTGAGCCACCAGGGAAGTCCATCTTCTTAACAGGATGTATTCTACAACTTGAAGCAAGGCTGCTGTCTGAGGTTGGTTCCAATATTCCTTCAGAAACTGGAGATGGGGTCTCTATCTCCCTTTGATTACCTTTCAGAGGGATGGTTCTGAGGTCCTGGCTAAAGACAGACAGGGGTTTTCAAACTATGAAGAGGCTTTCTAAAGGATTTAAATCTCAAAGTGGCAGAAGACCTATTTACAATTAAAATCTTTCTAAAGTAATAACACTAAGAAAAAGAACATCAGTGGCCTAGAATAAGGAATAATACTGTGAAGTTTGGCCAAGTAGAGGGGAGCTTTAAGGATACCCTGGTCAGGACTCTGGGATTTTTTTTATTTTTAATACTTTCCATCAGTAGAGTGCTTTCCTAATTTCTCAGTCTCCTGTGGAATGCTTCTGAGGTATGAAGGTAATGACTCCTGGTGCTTCCTGCGTGCCTTGCCTGTGGGCAGAGCAGGGTTTGTCAGCCAGAAAAGCCCAAGTGCAAAGGCACGCAAGTGGTGGCAGTTGGAATTCAAGTAAACACGGTTAGAAACTATGAAGTCCAAGAGGATATGAGTGGCATGCCAATAGAATCTGCCAGAGGTGCCATCATTTTCTGGAGCAGCATTCAGAGTTTTAAAGGTACTAACAAGTCTAAGTAGTTATCAAAGAATTTATGCTCAAAGTATGCTTAAGTAACTGGTTCTTATTTTACAAGTCATCAGAAAAATTGTACTATAACAACAACAAAACATAATTTTATGGTTCATTAAAATGCATTTTATATATAATAACAAACTGTCAATAAATAACTGTTGATTTTTATTGTTTTCACTCAAGATTGCTTATTGAATGAGAAAGGTTTGTGTTGGTAAAGTAAGGATACACATATGCCTTTATTCAGTGATTTACATAATGAGTATATTTACTTAATGAGTCGGGTAGAAATTTTTGTACCTGGAAGTGCAATAGAATTTCAAGTGCAGTTCAGTTCTTTCTCTATAAGTTTTTCTCACATTAGATTTCTCATATGGAAAACAAACCACATCAAAGTCCATAGCCTTTGATGTCTGGTCACAAAGACACTAAAAGAAAATAAATCACACTCATATTTGTTTAGATAAAATAATCATCAGTCTTCACCTCAGGGGTGTTTCAGGAAACTTTTCAAATCTTCAGTTTCTCACTGAATATTAGCTAATAGACTTTGATTTGATAGTTGTTTGGATGGCAATCTATTGGATTAAATGATGCCCTAAAGCTACCCCTTGGCAAAATTAAAATTCAGTATTTCTGTTGGTAAATTATGCTAGCTTTATTTAATTAGAGATTTCAAGGTGTCTATTTTTTATAAGTCTGACAGCTATTGAGCTCTGCTCTCACGTGTTATTAATTATAGGGTTGGAATTGAAAATGTTTTCTTGTGCGGATATTGAATTCTAGTGATCAGAAGAGGAGAAAATTAGATTTCATATGATAATGTTCAATGAAAGAAAGTATTAGAAGTTTCATGTGTATATCATTCTAAGAATAGCACACAAAAATTTTGCTGTTTTTGTACAACTTATTGCCTTTATTTACCCTAAGGGATAAACCTTTATTTTACTTCAAAAGGAGTCAAGAAAGACTAATAATGCAAAAGCTTCAGATGCTAAAAGCACACAATCACATTTTCATCAGAGAATGAACAAATTTCATGAATAAATATTGGAAAGATTAGAATGTTTATGGTGATCATGAGAAATAGAAATTCAGTTTTTCTGGTTATACAATTGAACAGAGAAGATTTTAAATATAATACTCTATATTTCTTAAAACATAAATAAATTTGGAAATAATCATTGAACTCTTTAAGAATAAAAACAAAAAGAAAAGAGCAAAACTATGTCTAGGCATGTAGTTGCCCACATTAAAGAAAAAAAGAGACAAGGGAGCAAGAAAAAGTAACGGAGTTTGTGGTCAATGAGAGATGTAGCCAAAACAATTTTTAATTAAAGTAATATTTAACTATATAACATTTATTTTTTAAATTACAATTTTAATGGTATACTCTTTTATTATAAGGAGGGAAATTGTATTTATTGCCATAAAAATGAATCAGTATTTTGCACCATCTGTTATAATAAAAATGTAGCAGTGTTTTAATACTGTGATAGATTTATTTACTTTTAGAGGGATATCTCATTAAGGATAACAATTCACTACAATCCTAAAATGTTATGTAAGTGAACAAAAAAATTTTCTTACAGAGGAATAAATATAAAGGAACTGAAGAAAGTTAATAAAGTCTCACTCCCCATAGCTTCTTCCAGACTCCAGATATAGTTTAATTTGTGTCTTACACATTTATATAAATGGCAAAGCCATTTTTTTTTCAGCACTTGGGCAATCACTTAAGCTCTTTGTGCATTAATTTTCTCACCTATGAAATAGATATAAGACTACTTCATACATGAGAAACACTTAGAATAGCACCTGACAGAGAGCAAATGCTATATAGGTATTTATCAAAAGAAATACACAATGCATTAGAGTCTATGAAGATAATAAATTTCCAGGAATTCTATACTATAAAAGGTCTGGGTATCAAAGGAAAATAAAAGTAATTAAAACATTTTATGTCATGTATAAAAATGTGTTTGGCTTTTTCAGAAACTGGGCATCTCTCTTTAATATTGCTTATGAAAGCAAAAGTCACTCAGTTGTATCTGACTCTTTGCAACCCCATGGAATATAGTCCATGCAATTCTCCATTCCAGAATACTGGAGTGGGAAGCCTTCCTACCCAATGCTGGAGAGGGTTCTTCTCAACCCAGGGATTGAACCCAGGTCTCCCTCATTGCAGGCAGATTCTTTACTAGCTGAGCCACAAGGGAAGCCCAAGAATACTAGAGTGAGTAGCCTATTTCTTCTCCAGCAGATCTTCCAGACCCAGGAACAGGAATAGAACCAGGGTCTCCTTCATTGCAGGCAGATTCTTTACCAACTGAGTTATCAGGACAACCCTATATTTTCAAGTAATTATGTAAAGGTGCATGTGTGCTCAATCATGTCCGACTCTGAACCCTTGGATTGTAGCCCACCAGGCTCCTCTGTCTATGTAACGTTCCAGGCAAGAATACTGGAGTGGGTTGCCATTTCTTTTTCCAGAGGATCTTTCCAACCCAGGCATCTAGCCTGCCTTTTTGCGTCTCCTGCATTGGCAGGCATTTACCAGTGAGCCACCTGGGAAGCTCCTGACTCAAAGGTAGATAGACATTTTCAGATAGTTATGCTTCATTCTCTATTAATGCAGTAATTGTCAGTGAGATAAAACACCTGTGGCAGAGTATAAAGAATGTGAAATGTTGAAGGAAAGCATATATAGGGTCTGCAGCAAAGCTTGTTGGTCACTTATATAACATCGTCTACTTTACCCAGATGGCCAATATAGGAAAAGTTAAGAAAAGGATGTTGGTGCCAAAGATAAAAGTGATAGACTTTACTATAATAAATAAAATATCACCATTATCTTCATATATTTCCTTGACTAAATAACATTGTATGTCCTTTTGATTTATGGAATACCTTAAGGCATATTGCTTATCAGATCATGTTAACCATGCCTTTGGACAATACAATAGAGAAAATATAAAGTAGGTGGTCAGATTTCTTTGGGGTGTCACATCTATTGTCTTAGATAACAAGTTTTTTTTTTTTAAATAAGTTACAGTGCCATTCTTAGTGTTAACATTGAAGCCACAATAAATATTTAACAGGAATATAAAATGTAGAAATAGGTCCATCTAAAAGGCTGAGCACTGAAGAATTGATGCTTTTGAACTATGGTGTTGGAGAAGACTCTTGAGAGTCCCTTGGACTGCAAGGAGATCCAACCAGTCCATTCTGAAGGAGATCAGTCCTGGGATTTCTTTGGAGGGAATTATGCTAAAGCTGAAACTCCAGTACTTTGGCCACCTCATGGGAAGAGTTGACTCACTGGAAAAGACTCTGATGCTGGGAGGGATTGGGGGCAGGAGGAGAAGAGGACGACAGAGGATGAGATGGCTGGATGGCATCACTGACTTGATGGACATGAATCTGAGTGAACTCTGGGAATTGGTGATGGACAGGGAGGCCTGGCGTGCTGCAATTCATGGGGTCGCAAAGAGTCGGACATGACTGAGCGACTGAAATGAACTGAACTGAACTGAACTGAACTGAAAGACATAAATAGACAATCTAACTTGGTTCCATGAGTGTAGGAACTCTACCCTGCATTTCCAAATTTGTCTTAATAACACTGTATCCTTTCTATTGTAGGTTAAATTCATTTTCAAAATAGCACTGCTATTATCAATGAATATTTAAGGAACAAATAAAGTTGTAAAGATTTAAACAGTATTTATGTCTGAAATAAAAATGGAATGATAATTCATGCAGGTATTTCATTCAACACAGGTTATGTCAGGCTTTTGGCAGTGGTACTCCTTTTCTGGACATGTCCCTCAATGCACATGAGTGGACCTCCATTGGGTGCATCTGCACATATGATTTTTCTCTCCCATGTTCAAGATGGACAGGTCAGGGGGAAAATAAATGTTGTGATTCAAGTCTAATCAATCATATGCTCTGTCCCAGAATTTTAAAACACGAAAAAGAGAAACATAACCAAGGAGAGTTTGAATCTAAATTGTATTATTGGGAGTACTCTGGAAAGAAGATCCATGGACATTCTTGTTGCTCAGGTCCCAGAATCTTCCTTGGTCCTTATCCTTCTGAAGGTTTAGCTTTCAACAGTTCCTTTAATTCTGAAAATTATCCTATTTTTCCTCCTCTAGTTGCATTTTTATAATGAAAATGTTCAGGCTTAGTTTTGCTGTTTACAACTAAAATAAAAGAAATTGCTAGATGATGTCTGATTAAAAGCTAATTAATGAGAAACTGCTACTTGACTATAATTTGAGTTACAAATACAGTGAGCTTCTATGAATAATATGGTACTCAGTGTAAAAAATTCAAAATAAAAATATGTATAAATTATTGCAGAAGCAATAAAATAGCAGGATCTCTTGTGATAAACAGAAGATGGCACCAAAATTACTCCAAAAGTTACATTTTTTTTAATACGATGGCTTCTTACTTCAACCTTGGTTATTCCTATCTCTGAGACTATTGGCAAATTAAATTATTTGTGCATTCTTCATTAAAATACAGGTTAATAATTAACTTCCAATGTCATTTTTAGAATTCAGTGTTCTAAATCACACACAATAGCTATTTCAGCACCTGACCACACAAAAGGCACTGCTGCTGCTGCTAAGTCGCTTCAGTCGTGTCCAACTCTGTGTGACTCCGTAGACGGCAGCCCACCAGGCTCCCCTGTCCCTGGGATTCTCCAGGCAAGAATACTGGAGTGGGTTGCCGTTTCCTTCTCCAATGCATGAAAGTGAAAAGTGAAAGTGAAAGTGAAGTCGTGCCCGACTCTCAGCGACAGCAGGGACTGCAGCCTACCAGGCTTCTCCATCCATGGGATTTTCCAGGCGAGAGTACTGGAATGGGTTGCCATTGCCTTCTCTGCATAAAAGGCACTAGAGAATATTATATTCTGTCTCAGCTCCACGATGACTTTTTGTACATTTAGAGGTTTGTTGGGATCCAATAAATAGCACCATTTTCCCTCCCTGGGTTCATAAATAATTGGAAAATAAAAAGTGATTGATGGAAGTCAAATATCAATGCAATTAGAGAGAGTAAAGAATTTGATCTATGGGACAAAAGTGGCTTCCCAATTGGTGAAATTCAGAGTGTAACTGATATTCCTCCTTACAAAGCTGGCTAGAAATCCCTGGGCCTGGCCTACAAAGACAGGGCTAAGCTTATGGTAGGCCAACAGCAAAGGGGATATTCTGCAGGCAAACTGATTCCAGAACGAGCTATGAAAATTGCAGCCAGACAACACATGCTTGGCTTTTTACCTCCAAACTCACCAACTGAGAGTAGTTAATGATGAGTGTGTAGAAAGACTACAACATACTAAGAAATACCAAGAATGGAGAAAATAGTTTTATGCAAAAAAGTATGTCTTTGAATGATTTGGATAACATTTGTAATACTATAATTTTTAAAATACAGAATTAATGTTTTTGAATAGCCTATAGAGTTATGCATAACTTCAACAGTACCAGAAAAGCGAAAAGAAAAATGAGAACAAATTTTAAATGAAAATTGTAAGTCAGGAACCAGGAAAAAATTATATATATAATGATTAGGAAGAAACTTTTAGAGGAAGGGAGAGCATGAGGAATGATTTAAAGTCTGAAAAAATAACAAAGAGTAATGTAATTTGAAGAAAATAAAATAGGGGAACAGATATGATGAAATATGAAATGGAATTTTTAAAAACAAGAATATATTCAACCATAATACTTTAAAACTTTCCATAAAAGCATAAACCAATTAATAACATTGGTTCATTGGAATAAAACATATAGAAATATCTGATGGTGTTCAGAAATAAAAGAATTAACAATTACTCATATACATATACATATATATATGCCTCATTTGGTGTTTTAGTGTGTATTACATTACCCTCTTTTAATTCTACTTTTGAATGTTTTCAGTTTATTTTCTTGAATATGTTTGTTGTAGTCAAAATCATGGCCTCCCAAAGATGTCCATGGAATCTGTGAATATGTTGCATTTTATGGAATAATGAAATTTTAATATATGATTATGATTATGAACATTGAAGCAGAAAGATTATTTGGATTGGTCCAATCTAACTTCATGGGGTCACAAAGAGTTGGACACGACTGAGCGACTGAACTGAACTGAACTGAACTGAATCTAACTTTTAAACATGTGGAGAACTTTCTCAGGTTTGATAAAGAGAAGAGTTGAAGTATAAGTCCTCACAAAGCAAAGGAAGAGAACTCTTTTATTAAGAGGAAAAAGGAAGTTGGAAGGACTGTAGAGAACAATGAGCCCAAGGCCTTTCTTTGGCTAAGTCCCTGCCAGGAAAGAAGAGAAGAAGCTAACAAAAAACTTCATAGGAGGTGAGGTGGTTGACTGAGAAATGTTGAGTGTGATGAGAATTCAGGAAAGTGTCTACTGCATCAGGTACAGAAATGGTTAATGGGAACATGATCATTTTCTCAGTGGCTTTAACCAAAAGGGCAGTGACAGTGATGGCTCTAAGGCAAGGGTGGTATCCTCATCCCACAAAGTCCAGTTGATGACTCTTGTGCCCAATGGGTCAATGATGGTCCCTGAGTTTTGGGATGAGTACCCCAAGGGCATTCCCTTCTTTTTCATATAAAAAAAGAAAAAAGGGAATCTGATCATTAGAATGCACAAGGGCAGATGGGTTCATCAAACTACTTAAGGGTATGTCTTCCAGTTCTTTTCAAAATAATTGGGTTGGAGTTGTTATTATTTAGTAAAACATACAGAGATTTGAGCTTTCCAGGAGGCTCAGTGGTAAAGAATCCGCCTGCCAATGCAGAAGACACAAGAGACACAGGTTCAGTCCTTGGGGTGGGAAGATCCCCTGCAGAAGGGCATGGCAACTCACTCCAGTATTTTTGCCTGGAGAATTCCATGGACAGAGGAGCCTGGCAAGCTACAGTCCATGAAGTCACAAAGAGTTGGACATGACTGAGCACATAGCATGCACAGAAATTTGTCCATAAAATAGAAATTTGGAATCCAATTTCAGCAATAACCAACTGGCTCAAAAATTTGCAGCTGTTTTGGAAATTTAGGATGTTATGATGTCTACAAGGCTCTAGATCTAGCCTTCCTGATTGCAAGATGGCTGAAATACTGAATCTGGGTTTGGGAAAATAGTGATTTTTCTTGGACAAAGTTGTTATTTTAACACTAAAAGCTTTATCAGATTGATGATGTCTTCCTGTGAGAAGTCTTGACTATTTTCCATTGGTTTACTTTTCTTAATGAGTCTTTGGATCTGTTACAAGATTAAAATTTATCCCTTTGTTATATGCTGTGAGTCTTCTCTTTTCCTTTATATTTTTATACCCAATCATGGTATTTTTTTCTAACTATATAACAATTTGTTCTTTATATGCAGGTAAATTTATCCCTTTTTAATCTTATGACTTTCAAATTTTAATTCTTCTGAGAAAGAGCAGTTCTATAAAAAAGTGTCTATAAATCTATTATTTCCTCCATGGATAAGCAATAACACATTTATTAATACGGATTTCAGAATATTTTAGACTCATTTTCTGCTGAACTATTTGACTATATTGCATTATTTTAATTAAATTATATGCATTTTAAAATATATGTTGATAGCAAGTTTCTTCTAAATTTACTACTTTTTTTATTATTGCAAATGTATTTTTTATATAGGAAAATTAAAACCTGCTTCTGAAGTTCAGAAATGCTATAGAATTTTTTACTCTTATTGAGTTAAATATGTAGAGTGTATACTATGCTCACTGAGAAACTTGTATGATAGGTCTTTTTTGCTTTTTGTTCTCTTCTGATAGCTCATTATTTTTAGTGCTATGGAAAAATGAACTATCTGAACATTTTTTTCAGAATCTTTGAGATTTTCTGTGTCCTCAAAATTGTGGAATTACTGTGCCCATTGAATGGGCCCTTAAGAAATAATTTGGGAGAACTTGAAACTCTATAATACTGATCATACTTGCTTGGGGCATGGTATATCCTTCCTTTACCAGATATACATTAATGAATATTTTAAAATATAATGTTTGCTATTCTTATTTTTGCTTACATCCTCTGTTGATTCATTTCTGATTATTAATTAGATTTAAATGTAATGCATTATCCCTGAGCCTTGCTGTGTATAGGTCTATGAACAGGAGAAATGATGGCAGTGTTCTTGTTCTTAGGTATCCTCCCTGTATACCTGAAAGAAACTTGATTGAATGCTTGAAAATTGACTTCAGATTCCCTGCTCACTGGTTTACACACATCAGGAACTTTGGATCACAGTTCAGTATCTCTCACTTTTGTAACCTTTGCAATAGAGTGTTTCCTTATTAATTCCCGGTCCTCTGCTAGTGTTGAGAGGTAACAGCAACCATAAAAGTCCCTGTGTATCCTGCCCTGCCGCTCTTAACAAAGACAGCTGCTTACTGCTTGTCTACCTCCACTGATGGATCTTTACATTCTCCATGCGTCATCTGGAGTTTGCAACCAGCTCCCTGTTGGACGTGTGTCCAACATGTGTCTATTTCTCACAACTGGGCTTTCCAGGTGGCTCAGAAGTAAAGGATCTTCCTGCCAGTGCAAGAAATGAGAGTTTGATCCCTCGGTGGGGAAGATCCTCTGGAGAAGGAAATGGCAACCACCCACTCCAGTATTCTTGCCTGGGAAATCCCACGGACAGAGGAGCCTGGTCACAAGAGTCAGCCATGACTTAGCAACTAAACAACATCAACATTTCTCACAATAAAGACTTCACATATTATTACTAGCATTTGGAAATGAGTACACTTAATAGTCAAAAACATTAAACCACTTACCTAAATCTACACAAGCAGCCAATGAAGGGACCATCATTTAAACATAAATATGTGATCACAAGAGAAATACTTTTTATTCCCCCCTCACTTATTTCTTTTACTTTCTCCTCTGTATTTCCCAGAATGAGCATTACATTTAATTTCCTATGGTGGGTACCTAATGAAATCTATAATTAAAAAGAAAGCTATTGCTTTTTATTACATAATTAAATCTTAATAATGTAATGTTTTCTAAACATTTTTCTATTTTGAAAAGAAATTTGTGCTAATGCATTTCATAGATTTTTGCCCAATCCTCTGTGAATATCAGCTCCCCAAAGTCCAGGACTCAAATCACTGGGAAGGAACTCTTATCCACGAATAATATCATTTTCAGAAAACACAGATGGTGAGGAAATTTAGTTAGAGCCTGTCAGGATTCTGACTTCAGAATTGCTGAGTCTGGCTAGAGAACGTATTCTAGAAAAACAGCAGTCTCCTGGTAGATGCCTGAGTGAAGTAGCAGGACATATTTCTGCAGTATCAACACATTGACTTCAGTCCCTTGATACAGCCTCAGAATTTTGGATATTTTACAACTGTTTGATTTCAGAGTGAAAGACAATTTCTCACCTGTATGGTTTAATCCTTTGGAAAAGAGAGCACAAATATTTGGACAATAAATAGGTCAGCTAGCACAACTGACCAGCTGTACTGACAGTGGTTAATAAATAAATCAGGAAGACATTCATGTAATTCATCACTGTCTGCTTTTCCTGTGCACAATAAAAGCAAGATACAAACATTGATCTTACTAAGAATAAAATCAATTGGAACAGAACCAATCACTTGCTATCAGCTACAAATTCTCAACCATCCTATTATCAACACTTCCATTTAAAAGCACAATGCAGATTAAAATTCTAACATATATTAAATGAACATTCTTGAATTTCATTTTTATATTTTAAAATGTAAATCAATTTTTTAAAATAAAATTAACTGTTATGTTCCATTATTTCTTATCAGCCATGTAATTTAGACCTTGATATAAATAGGTGTATTTTTCATAATGACAAAGGTGAGTATCTTTATTTTTTTAAATTGCTTTTTAATTATATTTGACATTATATTGTATATCACCACTGATTGTGTGGACTTATTCCTAACACTATTAATTTAGAATGAACCTGTGAGGGAATATTCAGAGTTGACCTTTTACATTGAATTTACATTGAATTAGAACTCAACATATGCATTTAAGAGTAACTCCAAATGAATCTGATGGCTCAGAGGGTAAAGAATTTGCCTGCAATGCAGAAGACACAGAAGACCCAAGTTCCATCTAAGGGTCTGGATGATCCGCTGGAGGAGGAAATGGCAACCCATTCTAGTATTCTTGCCTGAAAAATTCCGTGAGCAGAGGAGCCTGGCAGGCTATAGTTGAAAAGGTCACAAAGAGTCGCACATGACAACTCTGACTAAGCACTAATGCATTATTATTTGTAAATTAATGTCTGTCAAATATCTTTTCAAATTGGCCTTAGAAGAATCTGAAGTAAAGAAAGCGAAGAAAATAATAATATTTTATTAAAGTTTATCAATCAGTGAACATAGCCTTAACCAGGTGAAAGTATGAAAAATGCTTCTCAACTATGGAGTGGCAGTCTTGCCAATACCTGATAGCCATCATTTTTTGGTTAATGGAGTATCTGGACTTTTAGATCAAATGGTTTAATGGAAATGATATTTATTTTTCCTCCAGAAAATGTACATGAAATACTTTTATAAGAATGATTTCTTCTTGTTTGCCATCTTATTCATAAACTTAACTGATACGGCAAACAAGAATAATAGAAGCGAAAAGAGAAGTGTGGGCTAATAAAAATGGTGATCCAATGGCTACCAATGTGTTCTTAAGGAGTAATTATCTATTGAGGTAAATATAGTAGCAGTTTGAAATGACAAAATACAAATTGTTTTCTAAATGAGTTTTGTACATTAAAATTATCTCCTTAAGATGTGCTTCAAATTTTATTTCTGCTTATGTCTTTAATTTATGTGCTTTCCTACACTGATTACTTGAGTCTAGAATCACTTCCACTATTTAAATCTAATTTTTTCCCCTGTCTTGTTAAATCTCAGTTGGGTGTTTTCCCTTTCCTTCTGATAACTTAATCAGTGCTCAAAGCAAAACAAAACAAAGTTCTGAATGGAATTGTTTCCAAACTTTCAAGGGACTTTAAAATATGCATGAAGAGTAAGTTATCTTATTGAAAGTATTTCCATTGTTTCATGAATATTTCACTTTGTTTCTCTACCCATAACCAGGGGCATATTTTTATTCACATTCACTTAGTTTCCATATTTGCAATCTATTGCATGCTATTATTGCATATGGCAAAAATGTGAAAACATCAGCAGAAAAAATATCAGAAAATATTATCATCTTTAAAATTAAATCTTATATATTACAGGTAAAGATACATTTTTTTCTTTAATTTTTATAAAGTTGCTAACATTTTGCTATGGCCTTTAAACTGTTCAGTTTGATGGAAATCATAGTATAAATGCATTTTATAAAATTTATTAAATAAACTACTTATTTTACATGCCATTTTTATTAACTATTATTTTAATTAAACATGTTAATTAAAATTAGCTACATTGAATATGAAAGTGACAAAATTGCTTCTACCTTTCTGCTTACCCTTCCTTATCTATATTGTCAGAATGGCTCATCATGTGACTAGTATCCAATTGACAAGAAACAGTTCAAAGTGATGAAAAGATATGCTTCTTCCATAGAAAAGTACAAGTCAGAATCACAAATATCTCTTTTGGTCAGTATTTCATTTGCCATTATTTAGTCATAAGGTCATTCTCAGTTGGAGGGAAGTTTGAGAATTTACTCTTGTTGGATGGTCATGTGAGCAATGCAGAATGAACTCAGTGAAAAAACTAGCCATCTTTACCATACCAACTTGTTTAGTGTATGTTGGCCTTCATTGCTTATTTGAGTAATGCATAATAATATATGACCAGTGCGTTCTCTTGGCAAAGCTCTGTTAGCATTTGCCCTGCTTCATTCTGTATTCCAAAGCCAAATTTGCCTGTTACTCCAGGTGTTTCTTAACTTCCTCCTTTTGCATTCCAGTCCCCTATAATGAAAAGGACATTATTTTTGGCTGTTAGTTCCGAAAGGTCTTGTAGGTCTTCATAGAACCATTCAACTTCAGCTTCTTCAGTGTTACTGGTCAGAGCATAGACTTGGATTACTGTGATACTGAATGGTTTGCCTTGGAAACGAACAAAGATCATTCTGTCATTTTTGAGATTGCATCTAAGTACTGTATTTTGGACTCTTTTGTTGACTGTGATGGCTACTCCATTTCTCTGAGGGATTCCTGCCCACAGTAATAGATATAATGGTCATCTGACTTAAATTCACTCATTCCAGAACATTTAAGTTCGCTGATTCCTATAATGTTGACGTTCACTTTTGCCATCTCCTCTTTGACCACTTCCAATTTGCCTTGATTCATGGACCTGACATTCTAGGTTCCCATGCAATATTGCTTTTTACAGCATCAGACCTTGCTTCTATCACCAGTCACATCCACAGCTGGGTTTTGTCTTTGCTTTGGCTCCATCCCTTCATTCTTTCTGGAGTTATTTCTCCACTGATCTCCAGTAGCATATTGGGCACCTACTGACCTGGGGAGTTCATCTTTCAGTGTCCTACCTTTTTTCCTTTTCATACTGTTCATGGGGTTCTCAAGTCTCAGGTCCATCTAGTCAAGGCTATGGTTTTTCCAGTGGTCATGTATGGATGTGAGAGTTGGATTATAAAGAAAGCTGAGCCCTGAAGAATTGATGCTTTTGAACTGTGGTGTTGGAGAAGACTCTTGGAGATCCAGTCCATCCTAAAGGAGATCAGTCCTGAGTGTTCATTGGAAGGACTGATGTTGATGCTGAAACTCCAATACTTTGGCCACCTGATGTGAAGAGCTGATTCATTTGAAAAGACCCTGGTGCTGGGAAAGATTGAAGGTGGGAGAAGGGGTCGACAGAGGATGATATGGTTGGATGGCATTACCGACTCAATGGACATGAGTTTGGCTGAACTCCGGGAGCTGGTGATGGATAGGGAGGTCTGGCGTGCTGTAGTTCATGGGGTCGCAAAGAGTCAGACACGACTGAGTGACTGAACTGAACTGATAATAAACTATAATGAATAATTTATAATGTATAATATATTTTGAATAATGTGTGTGAATAGTTTGTTTTTCTTACTGTTTTCACCCCAAATTTTTAGGAAAATTCATTGTATTTTATGTTTAAAAATGCTCTATAATTCATGTAAAATGGCATATGAATATGACACATTATTCTATAAATTAGAAAGAAAGTTTTAATTATTATTTAAGTACACAAGTAATTCCATTTTCTGCTTTTATGCTTTCATTGAGCTTCTTAATTAGATGGCACAAAATTCTTCACAGTTCAAAATGCATGTTTCTTTTCAGAAAATCCTTCTTCCTGGAATGTAATAATGTGTAAAAATTGAGAATTATGTTATTATGTCATTTGCTTACTCTTACTTAAAAGAAGCAAATGAAAGTGATTCAAAGGAAAATTTTCAACTTCTCATTTTTAGTGATAATAGATACCTAAAAACTGTTGGCTTTAGTCTTTTGGTCAAGAAGTAAATACCTTTTCATTACCTAGATACTTTAGACTGTTCTAGGCATTAAATGCCAAATCAGAAAAAGGATATTTAATTAGAGTTAAACATCAAAATAAAATGTTTTAAATTGTCCCAGTCTTTATATCTATCTCTATACAAATATACACATGTACACATACCTATATATAACAGAGTATTCATACATGTGTGTAGACTCAAACACACACACACACAAATCCAGCAAGAGGCATGGTGACACAGCCAATTTAATATACACGGACAACCAATCCCTGGAATCTCTGCAAGCAAACAATTGAGACAGGTTAGTTTAGAAAGAGGGTTTATTACATTCAATTTAATGAATAACTGATACCTATTCTCATAGAAAGAAAGGAAGCTTTTATACTGAAATATGGATTGAAGCTTATTTAAACTCATATTTCTCTAATACTCTACCCCAAGTAGAAAACTGTGGAAAGTCCACAGTCTTCAGGAGGGTGTATGTTCTATTACCCATTTTATGAGAAGAATGACAAAGAAAAGGCTCTCAGAAAGCAGAACCAAGGCCCAGGGAGAACAGCAAGTAGCTCTGCCCAGAGTGTTTATAGATCCCAGAACCTCAGGAAAGTTGCTAATTGGGAGGGCTGTGATGCAGAAGCTGGATGAAACATTAGGTATGCCTTGTTTCAGGACTGGTTGTGTATATACTTATAATAAGAAGAAGGATGAACGCAGATGTCTGGATAACTAAATGGGCAGACCATGGCAGAGAATATAGTTGTATTTTCAAACATATATTAATAAGTTTTTAGTAAAACAGCCTCAGCTTTATTTAAGGAGGAAATACAGGAAAACAATATCATCCCACACTTAAACTTTTTGGACAATGGTGAATATTCTAGGAAAACACATGTGAAAACTGAGGTCTATGTTTATGTTTGATTTTAATGTAATGTGCTATATTGTTGAATCATATTGCCTTTTAAAAACTCAAGAGTGAAATATTTCTATCCTTTTTCATTATTATTGATGAGAAATAGCATATTTTTAAATTCAGAGTTATTACTGAGTTATTATTGTGTTATGTTTTGTTTCTGTGTGAATTGTTAACTTAGAAAGACTCATCATTCTCATTAAGTAAGAAACAAAACACAATTATTGTCTCACATTAAAATATTAACTAGCTAGCAACGGTTTCCTCCCTTTCCTTCTTTCTTTGCTGTGTCTCTCTTGAAATACTCATAAAAGTGACATTAGAGGAATCAGGTATCAATCAACCATTTCCAGAAACATAGAGAAATTACCTCTAAGGAAAGATTGAATGGATTGATGAAGTACAACAACACAGCTAAAGTAGAAAATAGTTTATATTCACACTGTTCTGTACTCCTACACTGCATTTGTCTACTCTATAGCAATTATTAGGCTAAAAGTCTATATATCTATCAAACAAACAAAATGAGTAGCTCTTATTACATATCTTTGAGAAAATGAAATGCTGAAAAAGAAGTAGGAAAAAATACAGGAATGAGTCTTAGGAATTATCACAGTGAAGATGAAAGAATATCTAAGGGGGCAATGCTTATATTTGTTGTTGTTCGGTCTTGTTTTCATTTTTATGTGCCCATTTTATTGTGGTAAATATAACAGAGCACTTCTAGAAAAACAATCTCAGTCACAACAGCAGTTCCAGGAAAAGCAAGAGAAATAAAAATGAAACATCCCTTCCATTCCAGAGACTCTCAAGATAAGTCTCTAATAGACTTTCCTAGGGGAGATGCCTGATTAAGATGCGAATTCTGACTGTAACCAAATGTATACTGAAGACGAAGAGAGGGGATTTTCTTTCCTCTCCACTGGCAAATCTGAGGATAAACGTCTTCTCATTCATACATGCCTTTTAAAAATATTTTATAGCATGAGTATAACAGGAAAGGTGTCGGAGAAAAATTCACTTTCAAAAATAATTTACCAGGCGAGACCAAAGCAAACTTAGAAAGTTAACTATTTTGATGTTCTCAAAATTACTTCATATTTTAAAATCTGTGATATTCTTTTATAATTATAATGTATCTAAAATATTTTTAGCCATGTTTTCTGCTCTCTGTTTTGCTGTATAGGATTAAAAGTTCATTATAGAAAATCTTTTGGACTTATTTTCAAAAACAAAAAACAAACAAAACAGAATAAGTAGCTTGCTGATCAAGTAATACAGACATTTCTTTCACAATTACTTTATGTAGTGTTTCTTCTTACTACTGCCTTTTATTTTGCAAAATGTAATGAAAACTAGATAAAAAGACAAGACTGAAAATAGAATATGAACTGAACAGTCTGTAATACCTACACAAATCATCTGAAGAAATGATAAAGTGATATGAGAAAAATAATGAATTAAAAACAATGAAGTAAAACAAGATGAATGGCATCGGCAGAGAGAAATTTTGACAAATTCTCCAAAAATAAAAAGTATAGTAACAAAATTTAAAAGAAAAAAAATCCCTAATATATATGTGTATTTATATATAATATATGCATGTATATAGGGGCTTTCCTGGTGGGTCCTTTGCTTTTTGCTTCTCTTCTTTGCAAAAAGGATTTCCGAAAAGCAAAGGAGAAGAGGAAAGATAAAAGCATCTGAGTGCAGAGTTCCAAAGAATAGAAAGAGATAAGAAAGCCTTCTTCAGCGATCAATGCAAAGAAATAGAGGAAAAGAACAGAATGGGAAAGACTACAGATCTCTTCAAGAAAATTAGAGATACCAAGGGAACACTTCATGCAAAGATGGGCTTGATAAAGGACAGAAATGGTCTGGACCTAACAGAAGCAGAAGATATTAAGAAGAGGTGGCAAGAATACACAGAAGAACTGTACAAAAAAGCTTCACAACCCAGATAATCATGATGGTGTGATCACTCACCTAGAGCCAAACATCCTGGAATGTGAAGTCAAGTGGGCCTTAAAAGCATCACTATCAAGAAAGCTAGTGGAGGTGATGGAATTCCAGTTGAGCTGTTTCAAACCCTGAAAGATGATGTTGTGAAAGTGCTGCACTCAATATGCCAGCAAATTTGGAAAACTCAGCAGTGGCCGCAGGACTGGAAAAGGTCAGTTTTCATTCCAATCCCAAAGAAAGGCAATGCCAAAGAATGCTCAAACTACCACACAATTGCACTCAGCTCACATGCTAGTAAAGTAATGCTCAAAATTCTCCAAGCCAGGTTTCAGCAATATGCGAACCATGAACTTCCAGATGTTCAAGGTGGATTTAGAAAAGACAGAGGAACCAGAGATCAAATTGCCAACATCCACTGGATCATCAAAAAAGGAAGAGAGTTCCAGAAAAACATCTATTTCTGCTATATTGACTATGCCAAAGCCTTTGACTGGGTGGATCACAATAAACTGTGGAAAATTCTGAAAGAGATGGGAATACCAGACCACCTGACCTGCCTCTTGAGAAACCTATATGCAGGTCAGGAAGTAACACTTAGAACTGGACATGGAACAACAGACTGGTTCCAAATAGGAAAAGGAGTACGTCAAGGCTGTATATTGTCACCCTGCTTATATAACTTCTATGCAGAGTGCATCATGAGAAACGCTGGGCTAGAAGAAGCACAAGCTGGAATCAAGATTGCCAGGAGAAATATCAATAACCTCAGATAAGCAGATGACATCACTCTTATGGCAGAAAGTGAAGAGGAACTAAAAAGCCTCTTGATGAAAGTGAAAGAGGAGAGCAAAAAAGTTGGCTTAAAGCTCAACATTCAGGAAACGAAGATCATGGCATCCAATCCCATCACTTCATGGGAAATAGATGGGGAAACAGTGGAAACAGTGTCAGACTTTATTTTTTTGGGCTCCAAAATCACTGCAGATGGTGACCGCATCCATGGAATTAAAAGACGCTTACTCCTTGGAAGGAAAGTTATGACTAACCTAGATAACATATTGAAAAGCAGAGACATTACTTTGCCAACAAAGGTCCATCTAGTCAAGGCTATGGTTTTTCCAGTGGTCATGTATGGATGTGAGAGTTGGACTGTCAAAAAAGCTGAGCGTCGAAGAATTGCTGCTTTTGAACTGTGGTGTTGGAGAAGACTCTTTATAGTTCCTTGGACTGCAAGGAGATTCAACCAGTCCACCCTAAAGGAGATCAGTCTTGGATGTTCATTGGAAGGACTGATGCTGAAGCTGAAACTCCAATACTTTGGCCACCTAACGTGAAGAGTTGATTCATTGGAAAAGACTCCGATGCTGTGACGGATTGGGGGCAGGAGGTGAAGGGGATGACAGAGGATGAGATGGCTGGATGGCATCACCGACTCAATGGACATGAGTTTGAGTGAACTCCAGGAGTTGGCGATGGACAGGGAGGACTGGGTTTTGTGATTCACGGGGTTGCAAAGAGTGAGACACAACTGAGTGACTGAACTGAACTTAACCGACTGAACTGGTGGCTCAGTGGTAAAGAATCCTCCTGAAATGCAGGAGACACAAGTTTCATTTCTGGATCATCAGGACCACCTGGAGAAGGAAATGGGAATTCACTCCAGTATTCCTGCCTGGGAAATCCCATGGACAGTGTAGCCTGGAAGGCTTTAGTCCCTGGGGTCGTAAAAGCGTTGGACATGCCTTAGCAACTAAACAACAAAATGCATGTATGAATGTATATTTTACATACCTGCTGGAAAGAAAATGATAATACAATGAAGTTTGCAAAATGAATTGCTTCAGGTCTTACCTTTAAGTCTTTAATCCATTTTGAGCTGACCAGTCACAGAAGGGCATGTACTGCACGATCCCATTTATATGAGGTAGCTAAAGTAATTGAAGGCTTTCCAGGTGGCTCAGAGGTAAAGAATCTGCCTACTAATGTAGGAGATGCAGATTGTGTCCCTGGGTCAGGCAGATCCCCTGGAGGAGGAAATGGCAACCCACTTCAGTATTCTTGCCTGGATAACTCCATGGACAAAGGAGTCTGATGGGCTACAGTCCACGGAGTTGCATAGGGCTGTACACTACTTACCAATTGAGCACACAGTTTGAGAATAATCAAACTCATTAAAGCAGAGGATAGGATGATTGTTTTCAGAGGCCGGGGAATAATGGAAATAGGAAATTTTTAATGAATGAGTATAACTTTTCAGTTATGGGAGATGAAATAAGTTCTAGAGACCTATTGTAAAACACAATGCCTAGAGTTAAGAATATGATTGTTTGCACTTAAAAATTTGTTGAGTAGGTTTCATGTTGAATGTTCTTATCTCTCTCACACAAAAAGCACGAGGAAACTTATGGTGTGTTTATGGCATGTGTGTATGTCCTCAGTCATGTCTGACTCTGCGAATCCATGTACTGTAGCCCACCAGACGATGAATATGTCTTTTACTTTCATTTTGATTTCACGAGTATATTCTTAAGTCCAATTCATCAAATTGTATGCGTTATATATGTGCAGGTTTTATATATCAAATTATACTTCAATAAAGCTGTTAAAAATTAAATAAATGAATATCTTCTGTATCTATGAATAAGTAGATATAGCAAAAATGTAATCTTGTATATATAAATAAAATATTTAAAAAATTAAATGGTTCTCTGTGCAAGGAAAGCCAGATGAATCCAAAAGAGTGGTAGTCAGGGTGAATGTTTGAAAAGCGGCAAAATAGAATACCTCAGCTTATATGTCATTTCTCTGTCAACAGAGAGTATTAAAACCACATCAATACATGGACCTCACTCCTTTTTAATTAATGATGTAATTGGTCTGGGAGCCTTGGAAGTCCCTTGCTGATTTTATTATGACATAGGATTAAGAACTATGACTTAGAGCTATGGTCAGCAAATTACAGCTCTGCTGCCAAATCTGGCTAGCCACCTTTTTTTTTTTAAGCATAATTTAATATAATTAAAAGGTTGAATAAAAAGTAATATTTTATGATGTGAAATTTAAGTAATTTTTGAATATAGGGACAGTAGTTAAATTTCAATAAATAAATTCTTACTGGAATATAGCCATGAACATCACCAACTTACTGTCAAAATCTGCTTTTCACTACAATGACCGAGGTGTATAGATGTGGTAAAGATATGGATGCCAAACCAAAACATTTAGTATCTAGTTCTTTAAAAATAAACATTTCCAAACCAAGAGTTAGAGGGTATAAATGGCTCCATGTTCTTGTTTTCTAGAGCTGGGTGGGGATCTGGAGTCTGAGACTCTGATAGGTGGTCCCATCCTCTGAAATCTGAGTAAAAGCAGCCACGTCTTCAAAGTTCTGCTGGCTGCAGCCCACATTACAGCTTCTGTGGGAGTCCCATCTGTGGGCCAGTAGGTCGAGTCATCCTAGCCTACCAGAACTGGAGATGCACCCCTCCTCCCCTCTTTGAAAGCACTCTGTCCTTATAAGCCCTTATACTCTAGGTCAATACTGGGAGTGGCAGTCTTGAGGCTCCCTCAACTGCCTTCCAAGTCACTCTTGCATTGTTTTGGAAAATAGTTCCAGCTTCTGTTGAGATGGCTGATCCATGTTAATCTTTTCATCAAGCAGTAGCTGAGTGACTGCACTTTCACTTTTCACTTTCATGCACTGGAGAAGGAAATGGCAACCCACTCCAGTGTTCTTGCCTGGAGAATCCCACGGACAAGGGAACCTGGTGGGCTGCCGTCTATGGGGTCGCAGAGAGTCGGACATGACTGAAGCGACTTAGCAGCAGCAGCAGCAGCAGCTTGACCATATCCACAGTGGTCTCATTTTTTCCATATGGATAGGCTGAGAATTTTCCAAATCTTTTAAGTTCTGCTTCCCTTTTGCTCAGCAACTTCACCTTTAAGTCATTTCTCTTTTCTCACTTCTTACTATAAGCAGTCAGGAGGAGCCAAGTCACAGCTTCCACTCTGCTTAGATCGCAGCAAAATATACAATTTCATCTCTTGCTCACAAGTCCTACCTTCCAGAAACACTAGAATACGAACACAATTCAATCAACTTCTTTGCCACTTTATGACGAGGGTGACATTTTTTCCCAGTTTCAAATAACATGAAACTATTTCCATCTGCCTACGATGTGGGAGACTCGGGTTCGATTCGTTTGTTGGAAAGATCCCTTGGAGGAGTAAATGGCTACCCACTCCAGTATTCTTGCCTGGAGAATTCCATGGACAGAGGAGCCTGGTGGGTTGCAAAGAGTCAGACACAACTGAGCAGCTAATACTTTATTTTCATCTGAGATCTTATCAATATGGGCCTTTATGATACACATTGCTATCAGCATTCTGTTTGTGATTACTTCATAACTGTTATTTCTGAGAAGACTAAATATTCTCTACAGCTCACCTTTTTCTTTCTGAGCTTTTACCAGAATCACTTTTACCTGTCTGTTCAAAGTTCATAGCAAGGTAGACTTTTTTAGCCTATACCTCAAAACTCTTCCAGCTTCTGTCCATTACCCAGTTCCAAAGCCACTTCCACATTTTCAGTTACTTGTTACAATAAAACCTACTTCTAGCAGCAACTATTGTCTTGCCTTTTCAGGCTGCTGTAACATAAACACCAAAGGATGGATGACTTGCAAGACACAGAGATTTATCTCTAACAGTGCTGCGAAGTCTTAAGATCAAGATGCTGGTACATCTTGATTCAATGTCTGGTTAAGGCATACTTCTTAGTTCATGAATGGCCAACTTCTTGCTATGTCTTCACGTGGCAGGATGAGTGAAGAAGCTCTCTGAAGTCTTTTATATAAGGAACTAATTTCCTTCATGGGAGACTTCACATAAACTCCTCCCACCTCACCCCGCTCCAAATACTATCAAATCAGGAGTTAGGGTTTTAGCATATAAATTCGAAGGGGAGCCAAAAATTTAGTCTATAGAAACTACCATTGGCTAAACGAACTTGTGACCATTTTTAAAAAACTATTATTCTATCTGCCTGCCTGGGATGAGAACCCAATGCAGAATATTTGTGCTCAAGTCTCTGCAACTTACGTTTTGAAAGTGGTTAGTGCTAACCAGAACTAGAAGCTATCTGTCCATGGACATTGTAAGAATTCCCATCTTTCTCTAAAATTTCTTTAAAATTAAAAATATATATAAATGAATAGCATTGAAATAAAATATTAAAAAAAAAGTTATCTGGCTTTTAAGGTAAAAATCTTTTCCCCTAGAGCACTTAAATCTTCTAGACGCTTATCACTTAGCTTGGATTATTTATGATTTCAAACCTTATTATCTAGTGTGTGCTGAAACTTTTTCATAATAAGAAATTTTTATTACATAAATACATATTCTATCTGCACAAAAGTCCAAAACTATTCCGAGAGCAGCAATTTACAGCTTTTTGAATGTAAAGGAACACAATTATTATTTCACTACTTTAACAGATTAAGATGCTGGCTTGTTCAAAGTTACTGAAAGTTTTACTAAAAGAACATTATAACTAGTAATTGTTATTACCATTTCATAAACCTCTGAAAGGAGTATTTCCATAAAAAAGGAAGCCATTATATTCACTAAATTTTTTGCAGTCAGAGATATATATCATTGCTTATTTTGCATTATGGAGTTAAAAACACATAACAGCATATGAAGGAAATAGATATGTCAATGAAAATTGATTATTGGATACGTATTGTTTCAAGTACTTTTTTAGCTAACACTGAACATTAAAGTTATTTAAATAAATTAAGGTATTTATGCATGCATCAATATTTTAATATCTTATATATTCAAAATTAGTAGAAACTCTTAGCTTACTTTATTAGGATGTATTTATCTCCATGCGAAATATTAAAAATGATATTTTAGGTATTGTGTACATTACTTTCTGAACATTTGTATGACACCAAAGTAATAAAAGGGGAAAGAGTTTTCTGGTTATTTACCAATCATATAGCTGATGGGTTGTTTTACTCAATAGATTAGGTCCTGCCTGAGTTAAGCTCTGTCTGCTAAAGTCACCCTGAAAAAGCAGCGGAGCACTTGCAGTGGGCATTTCCAGTAAATTTTGCATCGGATGTCAAGAGTGGTGTCAGATTACAGGGCAGGGCTCTCAGGGAGGTCTCAAATGTCTTGAGAGAGCCAAGAAAGGAGGCTGGCTCAGGGGTTTTTACTGTGGTTGGGATGGGACAGAGCTGAGGTGGAAGCCTGTGTCATTTGAATATCCTGCAGGTGTCAAAGGAAAAAGCACTGAGGCTTTCTTATTAGCTTGCCCAGATGTGGGCACCAGGAATAGGGGAGGGGTGATACCTAAAAGTTGTTAGCAGGTAGACATCAGAACATGGAGCCAGACTCTTGCTTGGTCACTCATCTGCAAATAGCTGTGCCTGATAATGTGGATAATCCCCCAATGGAAGCAAAAACAGTCATATTTTGTGAGGCCTTATTAAAAATAAAACCATTTCAATAGTGTACAGTTTCATTAATAAATGAGGAAGACAGTGTTAGAAGGTTCAGAAGAGTAATAATGCTTAACATTTTTATAATATTTTGTTTTCCCTGAAGTACTTTTATATTAAAACTCATTTTATACTTCATATTTCTTAGGGTATATTATTATGCATATTTCAGACTATTAAAAAATATTATCTGCTTCAACAAAGTAGCTTCTTAATGTACTAACTGAAATATAAATACATTTCTTTTTTCTTGAAATGTTCTTGATTTGTAGCCCAATTTAGTCTCAATTTATATTTTGTGTTTCATCTCTTAAGATAATATGGTAGTGAGAAGAAATGGGTTTTATGATGGAGACCTGGAAATATGAAATATGGTACCACAATGCTAAAATACTGGAGAACTAATTAAGTTCCTTATATACTAAATTTAATTAGCTCCACTCAGAAAATAATCAAACATAACCCCCCAAAATTTTGACTTAGATAAACTTTTATGCTGGCTCAGCAGTAAGAAGATTGGTGCTTTTGAATTGTGGTGCTGGAGAAGACTTGAGAATCCCTTGGACTGCAAGGAGATCAAAACATTCAACCCTACACAAATAAACCCTGAATATACATAGAAAGGAATGTTGCTGAAGCTGAAACTCCAATACTTTAGCCACCTGGTGTGAAGAGCCAACTAAATGGAAAAGACTCTGGTGTCGGGAAAGACTGAAGGCAGGAGAAGAGGGCGGACGTGGAAGAGATGGTACAGCAACATAAAGAAAAATATTTGGCATTTTACTAGCCTATCCTATTGCTAAAGAAAACATTTTGATATACAAGGTGAGTAACAGAAGTTGATTACATTTTAATACAATTGCTAGTAATAAGGAAGAGAACATAGGCCAGGTCTGGAAACTGAAATAAAGGGTGGGAGAGGTTTAAGAGCTGTGGTGGAGAGATCATAGACCATCTGTGTTTGCTAACTGTCTTTATTCAAATAAAAAGGAAGTTTTCTGCTATCTTCATGATAGGTACCTGAAGAGGCAGTTTCATAGTCTAGAGCAAGGCTCCCCTGAATTTACAATCCTTTTCCTCCACAGACACTGTAAGTTATGGCACTATTTCCCTTGAGGATTACATTTCAAACGGATGGCTCTAGGGTTCTTGAAAAAACACAATTATGAGTTATAAAACTGGTAAGAAGGTTTTTAAAAGAGTTAAATCTCCTAAGGGCAGAGAAAGAACTTGCAAGTTTTCTAAAGTAAAGATTTAGGAAAAATGGGATCAGGGTCTCAGAGTCAGGTAGAAGCCTGTTTAAAATTTGGCCAAGCTGAAGGGATTGTTAAAAAGCTTTATGGTCATTATTCATTAAAGGAAAATACATGTCCTGTAGGCACAATTCTTTTTCTACAAAAGAAATTTTACTTTAAGGACAGAAAAATTTCTATTATTTTACAAAATCATAGCAACTTCTTGGTTTCCAACCAGTCTTAATGATTCTATACAATCCAAATGACTCCATAATGTTTCATTCATTTCACTGATACCTATGCGTCACATTGTTTAACCTGTCTCTCCCACTCCACAGTGAACTATTTAAGGTTAGTGACTCTATCTATCTATGCTAGAAACATACATGATATTTCCTGAAGCTGAATCAGTAAGAATCTAGTGGACTCTAAAAGCATGTCAAATGATAATCTTTCTTAAATAACTAAGAATCCCATATATGGATGATTATATAACTTCAAATTAATCATTTTGGTATATAAATATTACTTCTATAAAATTTGATATTCCTAAATTAACTTTTGTTATATATCATTCAAATGATAAGGTACTAAACATTATAGTTATTTCTTTTGGAATAACATTTCTAATTGAAAAACAAAAAAGAAGGGTGAACTTCTTCCATAGTTGTTGTAATTGATAACCATAAATTTTCTTAGTTTATGAGGAGCTGGTCTTTTCTTTCAGAAATGCTTAGTAATACCAGAGTTACAAAGTTCTGTTGTAGCACATTGTTGATACTAATGCTGAGATTATTAAGAGATCTTTCATTATGTTAGTGCCTGAACTTACTGACCAACTTTATTACATGCATTTGACATTATAAACAGAGATTACAATATTTTTATTGTTTCTGTTTAGAGCTTTATCAAATATATGCTATTTACTCTCCAAAATTTAGGTGAAAAATTCTTTGAATTTTTGTTATTTCATACTTAAGTACTATTTATTTTTTAGAAAAAATCTGACAATTCATTGTAAAGTTTTCTTGGTATTGCAAACAAAAAATATATAAGCTATATGTAAAACATTTAAATATTATACAGTCAGGCTTCTGTGTCGGCAGGTTCTTCATCTGCACTTTCAACCAACCATGGATGAAAAAAAATTTCTTTTTATTTTCAGAAAGTTCCAAAAAGCAAAAGGAGATGATTTAAAGTATATGGGAGAGTAGGTGTAGGTTGTATGCATATATTCTGACATTTTATATAAGAGACTAAAGCTTCAGTGGTTTTGGTATCCATGGTAGGTCCTGGACCCAATGCCCTGCATACACTGTGGGACGACTGTATTGTTTAATTTTTTAGTTTACTATTTTTCCATGGGAAGGAGCAGAATCTAAGTGCAGAGAGAGTTGGGGGGCGGGGGGGGGGGAGAAAGAATATGTTGTTCAGTAAGATACATTTTTAAAATATAAAATGTTTCTTTTAAAACTCAAATTCACATAGCATTTATTGAAAATGTGGATTATGTAATCTATCAACTTTAGAACCAATTAAATTACATGAACCCCATTATATGTTTTCCTCAGAGACTTTACAATCAATGTTCCATCCATAGCCCATTAAGGATAAATGTTTTACACATCTTTTTCAGTAACTGTGTTGGTAGCTGAAGCATGTAAAAATTTTACCACAGGGAGTTTTAAAAGAAATAGAAAAAAATACATCTATAAAGAAATATTTAAAGGGAAATTTCCTACAAACTGGATCCTTCTACTATCACAAGTTTTTTTCTTTCCCCCCAAAAGTTATGGGTTCATATCTTTAAAAATTTATACAATGTAGGAAATATTAATAATATAATTTAGAAGATAACCAAAATTGTTAAATTTAAAATTACCAATAGTTGTGTTAAGCAATGTAAGTTAAATATACTTTTTAATGTCTTGAAATTGCCAAGATTTTTGATGAAATTCATGTTTTAGAGTATTTCTTACTATATTCTCTCTTTCCTTTTGTTCACTTATATCAGAACTTCTCCCAGCCACATGTTTTGATTATCTTCAATTTTAAGAATGATGGTCATAATAATTTTTTTCTCATTTGCTGAAGTCTACTCTAGTAAATATCAGTAGCTGAATTTTATGGATAATAATATATCTTTTATAAATATATTATAAATCATAGTGTTTTATTGAGAGTCTACAAATGAAGAATTTTATTTCACTAATTTGTGACTATACAGCCTATATATTGGGATATATAGACTATAATATCTATTTCACAAATAATTTAACTTTTTCCTAAAATGCTCTAAGTGCTTTATGGATATTTGTTTAGTACACAAATCAAGAAAGCACAATCAAAATGCAAAATATGTCTTAATGTTTTGAAAACTTATATATAAATATTTCTATGACATAATTATGATACAATGAGAATATAAAAAATATTCTCATAAGGTTATGTAGCATCCAATATTTTAAACTGAATAGTTGAGAGAAGAGTTTTCTGGAACTAGGTATATACAATTGAGAGGCCACTCTTTAAAACAAGTTATATAAAATACTAATTGGCCAGTGCCTACAAAAATAAAAGATCTAGAAAAGATAATCAGAAGAATGGAAATGGTAGAGTCAGAAAGAACACGTTTCTGGAAAGCACTGAAAGGAGATAGATGGTCTAAGTTCTTTCAGAAGTGCAGGAAAGCTTAGCTAGAATTTGCCAAAAAAAAATCAATGCAGTTTTGGCGTATGAGTTAAGAAGATAACTAAAAACATGGGCAATTTTCTACCTCCATATTTTCCAAAGTATATTCAAAGAACTGGTTCCTGAAACATTTATAGAGGTTCTGTGACTAGAAGTGTTTTATATTCTGTTTAAACACAATGTTTAAAAATGAGCAGGATTTTAATATAGAGAAAGTCTCTGATCTTTCACATGTTAGTATAATACATTGCTGTTTACTAAATGGGTGCTGCTGTAGGCAGTATATACAAGAGATCTGACCTGAAATCATCAGTGGGGCAGGATATACACAATACATAATTTGGGGGAAATGCTCCAAATATAAATATTTTTGCGTGTTTTCTATTGGAACAGATAATTTATTGAGAAAATAGTGAGTGATGGATGATATTTGTCAAATAGTTTTATTTTAAGACCCTAAATCTTTTTATCCTGTAACTGCATAGAAGGCCCATTCATAGCATATGAGGTTCACAATGTAATAATAAAACAATGAAGCCAGAATAAATTCTTAACTTATAACTAACATTGAAATGTTCTATTAATCTCTATAATGCTTTTCATCTGTTTCCATTCATACCCATCCATTGTGGGTTATAATAACTTTTTTTGTATATGGAACATTTTACATTATTTCTAATTATATATCTCATTAAAAATAAAATATATCTCATTAATTGTTGACAAACACCTTGCAGGGTAGTAGAAGTAAATATCATTTACCTAATTTGAAATATAAAGAAATAGGCATAAATGTGGAGAACTACCAATGTAACTAAAATTCCAATGTAACTGGATAGCAAATTTTTATTCTATTGTGGTCTGATTTGGGGGCACCTATTTTATTAGACATTCTGTGGACACATTTTAAAATCCTTCAAAACTATCATATTTTGTATTAGGGCTATGTAATATTTATGTGTGTTATTTTTGTTTCTGACAAGCAGTTTACTTCTAACCTAGAGATGTTTATCTGAGTTTTAAATATTAAAGGTATTCCACATTAGTGCACTGAAGTGGATGTGTAAAAAAAATTTAGTCCTGCATCTAGAAGCTCAGCTTCAATCCAATGAATATTATGCAAATAACCTAACGATGCTCTGTCAAAGAGGCTGGTTCATTCAAGTTTCATACTGGATGTTAGCCCAGAGGCTTTTTGGCTATTCAAATTATTCCTTCTGCTTTATTTTTCTACATTATATTTTTAAGTCTCACGAACCATTTATTTTTCCTTCATTAATAAAAGATACTCTATATATTTCATTCAAGCAGCTAGTTTATGTTGAAAATTTTGAATTAGTAAGTGGATACTTAAATATAACAGATGAAAGTAATATGAAATCTTAGTTATTTCAAATTTTCTTTATAATGACATTTTCTCTTTATAAACAAATAGTTTTTTGATCTGTATTTTTCATACGTTATAGCAGCAAGTGCCACCAATTTTAAAAAATACCATTGGACCAAACCTCATAATTAGATTAAGTAGGTGTATATGCAAAAATCACCTGAAAAAATATTTTCAAGTCTCCAGAAAACATTCATGTTAATTATGAAATAGTTATTAAAATGAAACACAAGTAGAATTAAAGATTGATTAGAAAGCTGAATCATGTTTAACCTTATGTTCTATAAGATATATATAGTCACAGAAATTTATGTAATGTCTTGTATATAAAACTATATTTAAATTTCTGATAAGGCATTATTATTTTATTGATATCATGGAATTACCATAAATGTTGGCATAAAATTTTTAAGCCATTAAGTTAATAATCAGAATATATTTCTAATAACAATTGTAGTTTAATCTAAACATGTTTAATTCTGGAATTAAATTTAGGGGGAAACTAGTAATATATTTAACTGCATTTTTCTATGCAGCATTTATACTCTGAAAGGTACTTTTTAGTCATTGTGCATTTTATGTCTAGGTGAAAAATTTCTAATTGACTCAGCTACAACTTTATACTTCTGGTAGAACATAGGAAAAAAACTTGTTGTGTCTTGTTCCTTGTGTTTCAATATTGACTTTCTCCAATTGTTATGATATATACTACCAAAATTTTCCACATGTAGGTAGGCACAGTTTGTCCTTAACATAAGACTAATGTAGAAACAAAATAATGTGAGAATATTCATTGTAAAATATGCTCCATAAAATCATGTATTTCAAGTTCCTTAAAGGCTACCAAAGGGGATAAAGCTTATTTAACTGACAAGTAAGTGCTCTATGTTCACATAAATAACTACAATATAACTACAATATGGTTTTCCAAATTTTTCTACCAAATGGGTATGAACACTACTGATACTAAAAAACCTCTTGATTTCTACAGATGAAAAATTACTAAAAAATTGATTTATTGTTTATTACATTCAAACATTGATCAGAATATATTTTGGTCTCATACTTGCTTTCTCATTTTGCCTTATTTGATTCTATAATACTTCTTTGTTTAAAAAATAGAAAAGTAAACCATAAATATACTTAGATAATTTTTTCCCTTTAGAAAAAAGTAAAGGTTAATGAAAGCTAAACTTCTTATACATGCCTTTCTTTCTTATCACTGAAAGTTTGTGCTGTTTTTCTAACTTGTCTCTATTTCCCTCATCTCCCAGTCCTTGGCAATAACTTTTCTACTCTGTTTCTATGAGTTCATCTTTTAAAAAAAATTCTATGTATAAGTGATATTATAATTGTCTTTCCCTGTCTGGCTTATTTCACTTGGTACAATGCCCTCAAAGTCCATTCATGTTATGCAAATATATGTAATGTGATATGCAGTGTTATCTCTTGTCTTTCTGATGATGGCATTCTAACAGGTTTAAGAAAATATTGCATTGTGGGTTTGATTTGCATTTCCCTGACTGTGAGTAACACTGAGCATCTTTTCAAGCACTTATTGTTCATTTGTATATCTTCTTTGGAAAAAGAAAAAAATGTCTTTTTCTTTGCTATTGAGTTGTAAATGTTCTTTTCATATCTTGGATATTTGCTCTTTTTATATCTTGGATATCACATAACAGGTATGTGATTTGCAAAGATTTTCTCCCATTTTGTAAGTCTATTTATTTTGTTGATGGCTTCCTTTGCTGTTCATTTATTTTTCATTCCAATATGTTTGGAACATAAGGATAAATAAATGTTTTGGTCAGTGAAAGTTTTTAATTATAAAATATTACATAAATAAGTGAACAAATAAGAATATCACTATTTTGTAATCCTCAATTAAGTTAAGACATATAATAATGATCATCGGAGGCAATGTCAAAAAAGGAAGGCAACCAGACATATGTATCCCTGGTATCAATCATGGTTCTCTAGAAAATCAGAATCAACATGATTCTTTTTTCTTATAAAGATTTATTATAAGGAATTAGCTCACATGAAATGGACGTTGAGAAGTCCCAAGATCTCAGAAGAGAGGTGATGGCTTAGTTCTAATCTGAGTCCAAAGGTCCAAGAATGAGAAGAGCCATTATTTTTAAGTTCCAATCTGAAATCTGGCAGGCTTGGAATCCAATAAGGTATGTTTCCATTTCAGTCTGGAGACAGAAAAATATCAATATTCCAGCTCAGTCAGTCAGGCAAGAGGAATTCTCTCTTCCTCACGGAAGGATCATCCTTTTTATTTCACTCAGACTGTAACTGATTAGATAAGTCTCACCCACACTGGGCAAGGCAATCTGCTTTACTTAGCCTACCATAATCTCATCCACAAATACTCTCACAGACACACTCAAATTAATGTTGGATCAAATATCTTGGCACTTTGTGGCCCAGTCAAGTTGACATAAAATTAACAATCATGCCCCTGAAATGAATTACCTAAAATTTTATATGCAGTAGTACCAAGTATATTAACAAGTCATAAGAAATTACTTTGTGTCTATAATTATCCGTGTCCAGAATATGATTCCTTGTAAGATTTAGAAACTGTTTTCTTCAATAAAATATTCAAGAAAAATAAAAGATATATAAGAGAACTTGAAATGTTAAACAAAATTTGAGTCATTTTTCCAAGTCCAATGTATGAAAATTGTTTGAATAATCATTCAAACAAAATATTTTAGAAACAGTTGATAAAAAAAGTCAGAAAATAATGATGGTAATGGTTGTAAAACAATATGTTTACTTAGTGCTATGGAACCATATGGTTTAAAATGTTTAAAATGGTAAATTTCATTTTATGTATATTTTAGTCACAATTTTTAAACTACTTAAAACTACAAAGAAACACAAAAAGTTAATACTTGAAGACATTAAGAATTGGTGTTAATATTTAGATTTATAGTGATGTTATGATTGTGTTTTAAGAGTGCATATTATTTAGGGATACCTGCTGAATATTTTCAGTTAAAATGATGATTCATTGGCTATTATTCAAAGCTATCTGAGAGTGGATGGGGGAAATGGTATTAAATAAATTGAAAAATGTACAGTTACAGTCCCTGATGGTTCTCCTCTCTCTTTCTTAGTTGACAAAACATTTCTGATCCCCAAAGATTCACTTTTCCAGGATTCTTCTTTTAGTTCCAGCTTTTACTTGTCATAAACATAAATCTTAATGCTCTGATATTTTGCCTGAAACAACAGTATCACTTGCTTTGCCAAATCACATTTTGTAACAAAGTTGTAATGATAAGTCAGGAAAAACAGGGAACAAATCATAAATTATAAAATTATATTAGATTTCTTTGAGTTTTTGTGCATTTAATTAGAAAGCTGGATTCGCTGTGCTGTTTCAAACACTGTGTGAAGTTTTATATAATCCTTAGCCGTCTGTATGGCCAAAATGGCCCAGGTTCAGTGAACAGACAGCTCAGTGAACAGAGGGTTCAGTGAGGACTTCCCTGGTGGCTCAGATGGTAAAGAATCCACCTACAATGCTGGAGACCTGAGTTTGATCCCTGGGTTGGGAAAATCACCAGGAGAAGGAAATGGCAACCCACTCCAGTATTCTTGCCTGGATAATTCCATGGACAGAGGAGCCTGGTGGGCTACAGTTTATGGGGTCGCAAAGAGGCAGACATGACTGAGCGACAAGCAATGAACACAGTGAACAGACTTTCACCTCTCCTGACATACTCTGTGCTCAATTCCTATAATCAAGAAGCAGTTCTCCTGTTCTTTCCTGGGACTCACAAACCTCATTCCTAAGATAAGGAATATACATTTTAGGGTAGATGAGAGAAAGTTCTATCCTTTATCATTAAAATCATCTTTTTATTCATAAATCAGGTGAAGGAAAAAGAACAACATTAACTATCAACAAAGTCTAGGAAGTCAGCAAGATATTTCGCAGAAAGATAAATACACACAATTTAGACACATTTCAGACACTTCCAGCTTTGTGATTCCATGAGCTTTGTCTCTACCCTGTCTGCTGATTGGTTCTGAAGTCAAAAGACATGCTGGATAAAAAAGAGTAGATTAGGGAAGAAATAAGTGCCTGTGTTGCTATTGTGTCTGCAGGCAAAAATTAGCAGCATGAGACGGCTTTATTAATTCCACAAATATTAGTGAGCAAACCGCTGTTGCTCTGAACTCAGAAAAGATGCAATCTTTAACAATCTCATCTAACAAGAGACTTCAGGTCAGGCAAAGGGGTTAGATACCAGAAGGGATACCAATATTAGTGCTGTGCTGGAAAGGAGACGTTAAGCCATGAAATACAAAATGAAGAATGAAGAGAGAGCCAAAAAATACGACCATTTGACAGCACTGAATGTCATTGAGAAGAAAGGAAATACACAAGCATGGACAGAATTATCTAATACTTTGCATTAATTATTTTCTGATTAAAAAAATCACTACCAGTATTACAGATGCAAAACCTATATATGTATAAAAACACAAAAGAATGAATAATGCTAGCAAATTTATTCCTGAATTTTAAAAAGGTAAATTTGCAAAGATGTTCTGCTATAAAGATTTAAATTTAATCATAAAAGATAAAATTTTCAAAAATAATTGAAACGAACTCAGTAAGTCAGCTGGCAAAAAGTGTTTCACATATTGTCTTGAATGGTTTAAGTCTCTAAACTTTATATGCTGGTTTTAGTTTTCTTCCTTATGTTGCTTCAACAGATTATTATAATACATATACTATTTCACAGATTTCCTACATTTAATGCTTTGCTGTTGTTTAGTCACTAAGTAGTGTCCGACTGCTTCATTATCTTCTGGAGTGTGATCAAACTCATGTCGATTGAGTCAGTAATGCAGTCCTACCACCTCAACCTCTTTTACCCCCTTCTCCTCATGCCTTCAGTTCAGTTCAGTCACTCAGTCATGTCCGACTCTTTGCAACCCCATGAATCGCAGCACACCAGGCCTCCCTGTCCACCACCAACTCCCGGAGCTCACTCAGACTCACGTCCATTGAGTCGGTGATGCCATCCAGCCATCTCATCCTCTGTCGTCCCCTTCTCCGCCTGTCCCCAATCCCTCCCAGCATCAGAGTCTTTTCCAATGAGTCAGCTCTTCGCATGAGGTGGCCAAAGTACTGGAGTTTCAGCTTTAGCATCATTCCTTCCAAAGAAATCCCAGGGCTGATCTCCTTCAGAATGGACTGGTTGGATCTCCTTGCAGTCCAAGGGACTCTCAGTCTTCCCCAAAACCAGGATGTTTTCCAACGAGCCAGCTCTTTGCATCATGTGGTAAAATTATTAGAGCTTCAGCTTCAGCATCAGTCGTTCCGATGAATATTCAGGGTTGATTTCCTTTAGGATTGATCAGTTTGATCTCCTTGCTGTCCAAGGGACTGTCAAGTCTTTTCCAGCACCCTTATTCAAAGCTATCTTTGTAATGCTTAACTGTCCTCTGAAACCATCCCATTCTTTAAACTTCAGAGAATTTTAAAAAGTTAATAACAACAACAACAAAAACTTGACTTTGGCTAGGAAGATTTCATAGATCATGGGGTTTTTAGTGTGGGGATAAATTTCCGTAATGATTTGCATAATATATATATATATATATATATTTGATTTCACCTATATACTGCCTTAAGGATTTTTCAAATGACGTATTCACAAATAAATGCATTTACTATCTCTTATTAAGGTCAATTTAGTTCAGTTCAGTTCAGTTGCTCAGTCATGCCCGACCATTTGTGGCCCCAAGAACTGCAGCATGCCAGTCTTCCCTGCTATCACCAATTCCCGGAGCTTGCTCAGACTCATGTCCTTCAAGTAGGTGATGCCATCCACCCATCTCATCTTCTGTCCACTTTTCCTGCCTTCAATCTTTCCAAACATTGGGTTCTTTTCAAATGAGTGAGCTCTTCCCATCAAGTGGCCAAAGTATTGGAGTTTCAGCTTCAACATCAATCTTTCCAATGAACACTCAATATTGATTTCCTTTAGGATGGACTGGTTGGATCTCCTTGCACTCCAAGGGACTCTCAAGAATTTTCTCCAACACCACAGTTCACAAGCATCAATTTTTCAGTGCTCAGCTTTCCTTGTGGTCCACCTCTCACATCCATACTTCCCTGGTGGCTCAGATGGTAAAGCGTCTGTCTACAATGCAGGAGACCTGGGTTTGATCCCTGGGTCAGGAAGACCCCCTGGAGAAGGAAATGGCAATCCACTTCAGTACTATTGCCTGGAAAATCCCATGGACAGAGGAACCTGGTAGGCTACAGTCCATGGGGTCGCAAAGAGTCGGACATGACTGAGTGACTTCAGTTTCTTTCTCACATCCATGCATGACTACTGGAAAAACCATAGCTTTGACTAGACAGACCTTTGTTGGCAAAGTAATGACTCTGATTTTTAATATGCTGTCTAGATTGGTCATAACTTTTCTTCCAAGGAGCAAGCAACTTTTAATTTCATGGCTGCAGTCACCATCTGCAGTGATTTTGGAGCCCCCCAAAATAAACTCTGTCACAGTTTTAATTGTTTCCCCATTTATTTGCCATGAAGTGATGGGATTGGATACCATGATCTTATTTTCTTGAATGTTGATAATCCAGCTTTTTCACTGTCCTCTTTCACTTTCATCAAGAAGCTCTTTAGTTCTTCTTTGCTTTCTGGCATAAGGGTGGTGTTATCTGCATAACTGAGGTTATTGATATTTTTCCTGGCAATCTTGATTCCAGCTTGTGCTTCATCCAGCCTGTCATTTCTCATGATGTATTTTGCATATAAGTTAAATAATGCAGGGAGACAATATACAGCTTTGACATACTCCTTTTACAATTTGGAAACAGTCCATGTCTAGTTCTAACTGTCGATTCTTGACCTGCATGCAGATTTCTCAGGAGGCAGGTCAGGTGGTCTGGTGTTCCCATCTCCTGAAGAATTTTCCACAGTTTATTGTGATCCACACAGTCAAAGGCTTTGGCCTAGTCAATGCAGCAGAAGTAGATGTTTTTCTGGTACTCTTTTGCTTTTTCAATGATCCAACAAATGTTGGTAATTTGATCTCTGGTTCCTCTGCCTTTTCTAAATTCAGCTTGAACATATGGAAGTTCATGGTTCACATACTGTTGAATCCTGGCTTGGAGAATTTTGACCATTATTTCGCTAGCGTGTGAGATAAGAGCAATCATGCAGTAATTTTGAGCATTCTCTGGCATTGCCTTCCTTTGGGATTGGAATGAAAACTGGCCTTTTGCGGTCCTGTAGCCACTGCTGAGTTTTCCAAATTAGCTGGCTAATTGAGTGCAGCACTCTCACAGCATCTTCTTTTAAGATTTGAAATAGCTCAACTGGAATTCCATCACCTCCTCTAGCTTTGTTCGTAGTGATGCTTCCTAAGGCCAGCTTGACTTCACATTCTAAGATGTCTGGCTCTGGGTGAATGATCAATTAGCCTATTAAGTCAATGAGCATGTTTTTGTTTTTGATTTCCCCACGTCTTCTATATCTTTTCCTTATATTGGAAAAGATAATATAACATTTCAGAAGTGATCATATTATAGTACTTGTATTTTATTTCAGAAATATTATTTAATATTTGTTATCATATTTTAAATGCTGCAATGCATAATTCTATAATGAGTTAATTTTACTACTCAGGAATAGTCCTTCAATAGACAATAATCCCTATGTACTAATTTTTTAAATGTATATTTCTTTTTTCCTTCCTAAAGTATTATAAATCTTCTCAACTTTAAAACTGAAAATAAGTAAGGAATGCATCAGATCCATGGTATTCCCATAAGAAGAATATAATTTATGAATTGCTTTAGCCTTCAGCAGTTTCTGCTCTATTTTTGTAAAAGCCAATATACCATATGGTCAATTGATTATGGCTTTCCTCCTTCCTGGTACAGGATATATATATATATATATATATATATATTTTAAAATACAAGTTAAAAAAGAAAATAACTCCCTTGAAAAATTTCTCTCAGAATTGTTACAATTGTTACAATTGTTACAATTCTCCCAAACTTTGTTGCTTAGTGTAAGGTGAACTAGGGTATATAGTTTGAGGAACAATCATCACACTAAGATATTTGCTTTGCAGTGGGGAAATAATTGAGCTACCTTATGTTTTCTGCTCCGTTTGTTTACATGCACAGT
Organism: Capra hircus; assembly: GCF_001704415.2. Lineage (NCBI taxonomy): Eukaryota > Metazoa > Chordata > Mammalia > Artiodactyla > Bovidae > Capra > Capra hircus. Next base: position 50,569,799 of record NC_030828.1, on the reverse strand, counting down.
TGCAACTGCAATTATAATAATTCAGTTCAGTTTAGTTCATTTCAGTTGCTTAGTCATGTCCAACTTTTTGCCACCCCATGGACTGCAGCACGCCAGGCCTCCCTGTCCATCACCAGCTCCCAGAGTTTACTCAAACTCATGTCCAGTGAGTTGGTGATGCCATCCAACCATCTTATCCTCTGTCATCCCCTTCTCCTACTGCCTTCAATCCTTCCCAGCATCAGGGTCTTTTCTAATGAGTCAGTTCTTCACATCAGGTGGTCAAAGTCTTGGAGTTTCAGCTTCAGCATCAGTCCTCCCAGTGAATACTCAGGGCTGATTTCCCTTAGGATGGATTGGTTGGATCTCCTTGCAGTCCAAGGAACTCTCAAGAGTCTTCTCCAACACCACAGTTCAAAAACATCAATTGTTCGGGGCTCAGCTTTCTTTATAGTCCAACTCTCACATCCATACCTGACTACTGGAAAAACCATAGCTTTGACTAGATGGACCTTTGTTGGCAAAGTAATGTCTCTGCTTTTTAATATGCTGTCTAGGTTGTTCATTCATAACTTTCCTTCCAAAGAACAAGCATCTTTTAAGTTCATGGTAGTCACCATCTACTGTGATTTTGGAGCCCCCCAAAATAAAGTATTACAAATCAGATTATTAAAAAATAACTAACAACAAAACATAAAATCATGACTATATAAGTTGTTCAGTATTGCTACATATGTAACTAATTACCACAAATTCTGTGGCTTAAAATAATATTCAGATTTATCATCTTACAGTCTGAGATGGCATAATATTGCTAATGTGGCTGAATTTCCTGCTCAGTGTCTCACATGGTTTCAATCAAGGTATTGGCCCAGCTGAGTTTTCATCTGGAGGGTAGCATGGGGAAGAATATACTTCTAAGCATCCAAATTATTGGGAGAAGTAACTACTCTGTCTTTTCCAATGAGTCAACTCTTCACATGAGGTGGCCAAAGTACTGGAGTTTCAGCTTTAGCATCATTCCTTCCAAAGAAATCCCAGGACTTATCTCCCTTAGAATGGACTGGTTGGGTCTCCTTGCAGTCCAAGGGACTCTCAGGAGTCTTCTCCAACACCACAGTTCAAAAGCATCAATTCTATGGTGCTCAGCTTTCTTCACAGTCCAACTCTCACATCCATACGCAACCACTGGGAAAACCAGGGAGGCCTGGTGTGCTGCGATTCATGGGGTCACAAAGAGTCGGACATGACTGAGTGACCGAACTGAACTGACTGAACTGAACTACTCTGTGCTTGAATGACTGACAGCTCCAGTGTTTTTCTGACTCTCTGCCAGAGGCCACATTTAGGTTCTAGAAGTCACTCATAGTCTCCTGTGGTCCCATTCAGCTCTTGTTTCCTTTTTTTCCCGCAAGAACTTCTTCAACATAGTTGCTTATTTCCTCAGACCTGAAAGGATAATCCTTCACTATAGTCGGCTAAAGTGGTCTCACATATCATGTAATCAAGGGAGTGGCATCCGTACATTCCCATAGAAGTGCTACATTCTGGTGGCTAGAAACAATTTACACATATTGTTGGCACTCAGTGTGAGGGGATTACACAATGATGTAGACCCTAGAACCGGGAAATCATTGCAGAGAGATTACCTTAGAGTCTATTCATCCTAATGATGTTCATACAAATATAAATGGTTCAAGCACCAAAGATGTGTTGTTTTTTTAAGTATTTATTCATTTATTTGTCTGCGTTGAGTCATCGTCATGAGGTGTGGGCTTCTCTCTTGTTGCAACGTGTGGGTTCTAGAGCATGAGGGCTGAGTAGTTGCAGCACATGGGCTTAGAGTCCCTATGGCATGTGGGACTTTTGTTCCTCAATCGGGGATGGAACCCAAGTCCCCTGCTTTGGAGGGCAGATTCTTAACCACTAGGAGCACCAGGGAGATCCCTCAAAAATGTATTTAATTCATTAATATTTCAACTGTTTCAGATGATACTTGTACAGTCAGGTGAAAAATGCTTTAATGAACTGACAAATAGATGCAAAAATTCATGAAACATAAATATTCACAGGCATTTGATCAGCTTTTATATGTATGGAAAGAAATCATTGAAACAACTTCCAATTTTCTATAACTGGTAGCAGTGAGCTAATAAGACAACCAACAGCAGAGTAGTTCAGAAGCAATGTGCAGAGCTTCCAAGGGATCAAGTGACCTAGAAAAAAAGAAACCAAGCCAGGAATGTTTTTCTCTGTTTCAAAATCTTAATTGTTTTTCCTTCACAGCACCAACTCCTCCTTGTAACTATAGTAATCTCAAATACATAATTTTTTATCCCCAAATCAGGCTATTTCATTTGATTTGAGCTGATTATTTACATTAGTTGCTGCAAGAGGGTTGATTAATTGCACATACTTCCTTGAGATTATTTTTCAAATCTGGAGTTATATGGTATTGAAAAACTAATGTCTGCAAGATTAACTTCTGTCTGGAAGTTTCAATAAGGCTATAAGGAACCTCAGATTGAATTTATAAAGTCTCTCTTATTTGAGACCAGAAAACAATACAAGAAACTCCATCAAATTTCACCTAATTTAATTTGAAGTTGGGGTAAATCTTTCTATTTCAGAGGTTCTCAAAATATCCTAAATTTCCTGGCCTAAAAGGTGAACTTCCTTACTAACCCTCAAGTTGGAACTCCTGTAAGCAACACACCAGGACATAGGAGGGCTAAGTAGGCATTGACTCTGTAAGCACAGCACACACTTTAGCTCCTTAAAGTGATGGTCATAACTGATTAAATGAACATCATTTTTAATATACTCCACTGAGACATTAGTCACATGATTAATTTATCCAATTCTATCGTGAAAAAAAAGCAGATACTTAATGAATTTATGCAAATAAATATATTACCATGAAAATTAATTAGATTTAATAAGTGTTTATTATTTCTGGGATGGCATGGTGTATCATCTGAGTTTACAAAAGCAAAGTCACTACACTAAAATTAGAGAGCTTTAAAGCGTTTCCTCAGTTCAGTTCAGTTCAATTACTCAGTCGTGTCTAACTCTTTGTGACCCCATGGACTGCAGTATGCCAGGCCTCCCTGTCCATCACCAACTGCTGGAGTTTACTCAAACTCATGTCCATTTAGTTGGTGACTCAATCCAACCATCTCATCCTCTGTCATCCACTTCTCCTTCAGCCTTCAATCTTTCCCAGCATCAGGGTCTTTTCAAGTGAGTCAGTTCTTCACATCAGGTGGCCAAAGCACTGGAGTTTCAGCTTCAACATCAATCCTTCAAATGACTATTCATGACTGATTTGCTTTAAGATGGACTCATTGGGTCTCCTTGCAGTCCAAGAGACTTTCAAGAGTCTTCTCCAACACCACAGTTCAAAAGCATCAATTCTTTGGCACTCAGCTTTCTTTATAGTCCAACTCTCATATCCATACACGACTACTGGAAAAATCATAGCTTTGACTAGACAGACCTTTGTTGGCAAAGTAATGCCTCTGCTTTTTAATATGCTCTCTAGGCTGGTCATAACTTTTCTTCCAAGGAGCAAGCGTCTTTTAATTTCATCGCTGCAGTCACCATCTGCAGCGATTTTGGAGCCCCCCAAAATAAAGTCTGCCACTGTTTCCACTGTTTCCCCATCTATTTGCACGAAGTGATGGGACCGGATGCCATAATCTTAGTTTTCTGAATGTTGAGCTTTAAGCCAACTTTTTCACTCTCCTGTTTCATTTTCATCAAAAGATTCTTTAGTTCTTCACTTTCTGCCATAAAGGTGGTGTCATCTGCATATCTGAGGTTATTGATATTTATTCTGGCAATCTTGATTCCTGCTTGTGCTTCATCCAACCCAGCATTTCTCTTGATGTGTCTGCATATAAGTTAAATAAACAGGGTGACATTATACAGTCTTGATGTACTCCTTTCCCAATTTGGAACCAGTCTGTTTTTCCATGTCCAGTTCTAACTGTTGCTTACTGACCTGAAAATACAGATTTCTCAAGAGGCAGGTCAGGTGGTCTGGTATTCCCTTCTCTTTAAGAATTTTCCAGGTTGTTGTGATCCACACAGTCAGAGGCTTTTTATCCACACAGTCAATAAAGCAAAAAGAGTTTCCTAACTTATATGAATAATAGAACATTAAGACAACATAAATAGTACTACAGGTAAAAAACCACAATAAAATTTCCTTCACTAGTTTAATTAATCTTATGTATTTAACCCTTATTCCACTCCATGCTGTTTTGGCATGAACTCAATATCAGCATTCTTGATTTAATGGAATCATGAAAATTCTAATTCTACTGATATAGTTTAAATAGTGTCTAAACAATATCAGTTCAGAAGCTATAAAGAAGAGTCCATATTTGAGTTTAAGCCCCTTCTATTCTCTTTTTTCTTGGGGCTTTGAAGTTATCCTTTTTTTGTTTAAGATAAAACTATGGTCAACAGAAAATAGGATGTCTAACCTATATCAGAGTGAAATAAATACTGTTTGTGCTAGGGCAAGAAGCCTATGGTTTTCTATTATTTTTTTCTAATAATAAATTTCAGATGTGAAAAGTCTAATTAGAATTTGCAATAAAATTAGTGCAATTGACAAGGAAATACAATTGTTTCCATGGCATGGAAAATGAAATTAATAAAACTACCACACACTTTATGGATCACAGCCTTGTCATGAGAAAGAGACTTATGTATGTGAATGAGCTATGGGCTATGAGCTCAGTGAGCTATGAGCCGTGCTTTGCAGGGGTAAAGACAGATGAGTGATAGTTCTGAAAAAACGTGGTCCCCTGGAGATGGAAATAGCATATCACTCCAGTATTCTTTCTGCAAGAACCACATGGACAGTATGAACAAGCAAAAAGATAGGACGCTGGAAAATGAGCCACCCACATCAGTCCCAGTAAGCTACTGGGGAAGAGCAGAGGGCAATTGCTAATAGCTCCTGTAAGAATAAAGCTGCTGGGCCAAAGCAAAAACAATGGTCAGCTGTGGATGTGGTGGAAGTAAAGTCTGATGCTGTATAGAACAATATTGCATAGGAACCTGGAATGTTAGTTCTGCGAATCAATGTGAATTAGATGTGGTCAAGCAGGAGATGGCAAGATTGAACATCAAAACCTTAGGAATCAGTGAATTAAAATGGATGGGAACTGGCAAATTTAAGTCAGAAGACCATGTATCTACTACTGTGGGCAAAAATTCCTTAGACAAAATGGAGTGGCCCTCATAGTCAACAAGAGAGTCTGAAATGCAGTTCAGTTCAGTTCAGTGGCTCAGCCATGTCCGATTCTTTGCAACCCCATGGACTGAAGCACAGAATGTTATTCTAATAAAACATCAGATCAGATCAGATCAGTCGCTCAGTCATGTCCAACTCTTTGTGGCCCCATGAATTGCAGCATGCCAGGCCTCCCTGTCCATCACCAACTCCCGGAGTTCACTCAAACTCATGTCCATTGAGTTTGTGATGCCATACAGCCATCTCATCCTCTGTCGTCCCCTTCTCCTCCTGTCCCCAATCCCTCCCAGCATCAGAGTCTTTTCCAATGAGTCAACTCTTCACATGAGGTGGCTAATAAAACACAGAATCTCTTATATCTATTTTAGGAAAGTATATTAGTCAATAAACCAAAGAAACAAGGTAATGGAAATAAAGAAAAAGTTGCTAAGATTTTAACATATTTCATAGTTTCTTTTTAGATTCAGGTAACATAAACCAACCTAGATAGCATATTCAAAAGCAGAGACATTACTTTGCCAACAACGGTCCGCCTAGTCAAGGCTATGGTTTTTCCTGTGGTCATGTATGGATGTGAGAGTTGGACTGTGAAGAAGGCTGAGTGCTAAAGAATTGATGCTTTTGAACTGTGGTGTTGGAGAAGACTCTTGAGGGTCCCTTGGACTGCAAGGAGATCCAACCAGTCCATTCTGAAGGAGATCAGCCCTGGGATTTCTTTGGAAGAAATGACGCTAAAGCTGAAACTCCAGTACTTTGGCCACCTCATGCGAAGAGTTGACTCACTGGAAAAGACTCTGATGCTGGGAGGGATTGGGGGCAGGAGGAGAAGGGGACACAGAGGATGAGATGGCTGGATGGCATCACTGACTCGATGGATGTGAGTCTGAGTGAGCTCCGGGAGTTGGTGGTGGACAGGGAGGCCTGGCGTGCTGCGATTCATGGGGTCGCAAAGAGTCGGACACGACTGAGTGACTGAACTGAACTGAACATAAAACAAAGGAAAAAATATAACTTTTTGTGTTTTTTTCTCATTCTTATGCTTTTCCATATTCTGGAGCAATCTGACACTTTATCTAATGATAGATCTCCAGGGAGAGAAAAATTAAATTTATGTATCTTGATGCTCATCATGTTGATATGCATTATGTTAATTCTTTCTATCTTCAAGTGCCTCTATCAATAAACACATTTAGATATTGTTCAGCTTTTACTTTTAACATGGTAAATATCTGTAGATATAACCCACACCAATATAAGCAACAATAATACTAACAATAAAACTCTTTGGGGTTTTAACAATAAAACTCTTTAATTATTTGTTCAATAATTAAGAGTTGTAAAGGGTACAGGAGCAAAAAAAAAAAAAAAGAAGAAGAAGAGCTTTAAGTCACAACCTCATGAAAAAACTACTCTTTCTTTTTTTTCTTAAAAATCAAAATACGTTCACATTTGTATCTTTCTTTCACTATCATTCCTGGCAGCATATCAACCACTAAATCAATTATAACATTTAATCCAGTGAATAATTTTTATTTCACAGATAAAACTAGAAGGTGGATAAATTAGATCATTCATCATCCCTACCATTTTGGTTTTCCAGTAAAATTCATGCTGCGGCTCCTGCTAAGTCACTTCAGTCGTGTCCGACTTTGTGCAACCCCATAGATGGCAGCCCACCATGCTCTCCCGTCCCTGGGTTTCTCCAGCCAAGAATACTGGAGTGGGTTGCCATTTCCTTCTCCAATGCATGAAAGTGAAGTTGCTCAGTCATGTCCAACTCCTAGCAACCCCATGGACTGCAGCCTACCAGGCTCCTCCGTCCATGGGATTTTCCACACAAGAGTACTGGAGTGGGTTGCCATTGCCTTCTCTGAGTAGAATTCATAAATATACATAAAACAACTTTCTATAGCCTAAGAATGCCATATGCAGCTTCTTAAACTGACAAAATGATAATATTCATTGACATGAACCATAGTTACAGAGTCTCTGTAAGATATAAACATGTGAACAGAGTATATAACTTTAAAATTATGCTTTTAACTAATGTAATTGCTCTATATTAACTAGAATATATATAAGTATTTGATTACTATCAATAATAACCATTCAGTATCAGTCCAAAGTTTTAAGTTACCCAAAGATCTTGAAAATTATCTTCAGTCTGATATACTCTAAAACATAATTACCTTGAAATTAAAGTTTGTCAAAATAATTATTATATTGAATTGAGCACACATTTATGTTAGCTATTATATTTCTATATGTTTGGGAAAGGTAAATCAAAGTAGAATAAAATGTAACTTCATAACTTGAATTATAGTTAACACATAAATCAGAGGAGACTTTTTATTAAGCCAAAACTGTTAAACTAGTCTTATTTACTATAGATTTATTGAAAATATATATCTTGGATTTTTAAGATAGTTCTGAGCTTCTGTAAGAATAACTTTTCAAATATATTTAAAGTTTTATAAGTTCAGTTTCTTTATCTTATATAATTTTAGGAGTATTTCTCTCTAAGCTGACCAGAAAATAATTCCTTTAAATCTAATTTATTGATATTTTCTGAAAATAGATCAGTTTTACATAATCATATAATGAGAAGGAAAGGTTGTTTTTTGAACCACAGACACATAGACATGGAGATATTTTGCATTATACAGTTTTGGCCACAGGCCAAATTCATTGATCCTGATATCAAAGAGTAATTCTGCTCTCCAGTGGGTTGATATGTGTTTAAAATATAAATATAAATATATATATATATATATATATATATATATATATATAAAATAGTGACAAGCCTAACAAACCAAATCACTGTTATCTCTAAACCAACAGAGAATGTGGTGGTCATTTAGTTGTTAAGTCGTCTGACTCTCGGGACACCATGGATTGTAGGCCACCAGGCCCTTTTGTCCATGGGATTTCCCAGGCAGGAATACTGGAGTAGGTAACCATCTCCTTCTCCAAGGGCTCTTCTCAACCCAGGGATCAAATCCACATCTCCTGCATTGCAGGTTGTCTCCTGAATTCTGGGGGAATTTTTTACCTTTGAGCCACCAGGTAAGACCCACAACAGAGAATAGATCTCTATCAACCTATTAATTCACTTACAGATCTCTTATTATAATTTATACTTTAAACAAAAATTTATTAAACAATTTATATAAATAAAATAATAATTTATAAATCTATTAATCCATTTACAACTCTACACATGGACATCAACAGATGATCAACCCTGAAAGTAGATTGATTATATTCTTTGTAGTGAAAGATGGAGAGGTTCTATACAGTCAGTGAAACAAGATCGGGAGCTAACCACGGCTTGGATCATGAACCCCTTACCGAAAAATACAGACTTAAACTGAAGAAAATAGCAAAAACCACTAGAACATCCAGATATGACTTAAACAACTCCGTTATGATTAAACAGTGGAAGTGACAAATAGATTCAAAGGATTGGATCTGATAGAGAGAGTGCCTGAAGAACTATGGACTGAGGTTCATGACATTGTACAGGAGGCAGTGATCAGGACCATCCCCAAGAAAAAGAAATGCAAAAGGCAAAATGGTTGTCTGAGGAGGCCTTGTAAATAGCTGTGAATAGAAGAGAAGCAAAAAGCAAAGGAGAAAAGGAAAGATATACCCATGTGAATGCAGAGTTCCAAAAAACAGCAAGGAGAGATAAGACTTCCTTGGCGATCAATGCAAAGAAATAGAGGAAAATAATAGAATGGGAAAGACTAGAGATCTCTTCAAGAAAAACAGAGATATCAAGGGGACTTCAAAGATGGGCACAATAAAGGACAGAAATGGTATGGACCTAACAGAAGCAGGAGATATTAAGAAAAGGTGGCAAGAATACACAGATGAACTGTACAAAAAAGACCTTCATGACCCAGATAATCACAATGGTGTGGTCAATCACCTACAGCCAGACATCCTGGAATGTGAAGTCAAGTGGGCATTAGGAAGCGTCACTATGAACAAAGCTAGTGGAGGTGACGGAATTCCAGTTAAGCTATTTCAGATCCTAAAAGGTGATGTTATTATAGTGCTGCACTCAATATAACAGCAAATTTTGAAAACCCAGCAGTGGCCACAGGACTGGAAAAGGCCAGTTTTCATTCCAATCCCAAAGAAAGGCAATGCCAAAGAATGATCCAACTACCGCAAAATTGCACTCATCTGACAAGCTGGCGAAGTAATGCTCAAAATTCTCCAAGCCAGGCTTCAACAGTACATGAATCAAGAACTTCCAGATGTTCAAGCTGGATTTAGAAAAGGCAGAGGAACCAGAGATCAAATTGCCAACATCTGCTGGATCATCAAAAAAGGAAGAGAGTTCCAGAAAAACATCTACATCTGCTTTATTGACTATGCCAAAACCTTTGACTGTGTGGACTACAACAAACTCTGGAAAATTCTTAAAGAGCTGGGAATACTAGACCACCTGACCTGCCTCTTGAGAAATCTGTTTGCAGGTCAGGAAACAACAGTTAGAACCGGACATGGAACAACAGACTGGTTCCAAATAGGAAAAGGAGTACATCAAGGGGGTATACTGTCACCCTGCTTATTAACTTACATGCAGAGTACATCATGAGAAATGCTGGACTGAAATAAAGAGCCTCTTGATGAAAGTGAAAGAGGAGAGTGGAAAAGTAGGCTTAAAACTCAACATTCAAAAAACTAAGATCATGGCATCTGGTCCCTTCACTTCAAGGCAAACAGATGGGGAAACAGTGGCAGACTTCACTTTTGGGGGCTTCAAAATCACTGCAGATGATGACTGTAGCCATGAAATTAAAAGACGCTTGCTCCTTGGAAGAAAAGCAATGACAAACCTAGACAGCATATTAAAAAGCGGAGATATTACTTTGCTAGCAAAGGTCTGTCTAGTCAAATCTATGGCTTTTCCAGTAGTCATATATGGATATGAGAGTTGGACTATAAAGAAAGCTGAGCGCTGAAGAACTGATGCTTTTGAACTGTGGTGTTGGAGAAGACTTTTGAGACTCTCTTGACTGGAAGGATATCCAACCAGTCCATCCTAAAGCAAATCAGCCATGAATATTCATTGGAAGGCCTGATGTTGAAGCTAAAGCTCTAATACTTTGGCCACCTGGTGCGATGAACAGACTCATTTGAAAAGACCATGATTCTGGGAAAGATTGAAGGCAGAAGGCGAAGGCGATGACAGAGCATGAAATGACTGGATGCCTTCACTGATGGGTGGACATTAGTTTGAACAAGCTTTGGGAACTGGTGATGTACAGGGAAGCCTGGCATGCTTCAGTCCATGGGATCATAAAGAGTATGATATGACTCTGCAACTGAACTGAACTGAAATGACCACATCATAAAACATCATTACTGTCACAGCTGGGAAATCATTTATCAGATATAAGCAAAGCAGAAATAGAAACAAAATAAAATCAATAAAGGAGAGTAAACAGTACTTTCCTTCTCCTATTCCAGGTTATCTTCCCAACCCAGGAATCAAGCCCACATCTTTTACATCTCCTGAATTGGCAGGTGGTCTCTTTGCCACTAACACTACCTGGGAAGTCCTCAAAAAGTCTAGAGAAACAAAGGATCAGCAGAGTTAAATTATTTTGAGGCTTGAAACTTCCCTGTGGAAGACAAAAAAAGTAGTGCCTGAACTTAAGAACCCCAAGTTGTACATTTATCCAGCAAGATGTTTTAACAGGCTTCAGGTGAATCCACTGGTCATCTCAGTTAATAATACCCAAAAATGTTAAAGAATCTTTTAAGAAGGTAATACTATAACTCTCATGGGAATATAAATTGCTCATATGCCATCTATTCAACTCATTAATAATAAGGGAAACTGGAATTAAAGATTTATAGCCAGTTTAAAGGAAACATTTGAGTTTTTGAATATAATTATGTAGCTAAATATGAAATGCTGAAGTACATTTAAAAAGAGAAGTAAAAACTGTTAAATCTTTTTATATCCACAAGGCAATAAGCAATTGCATTCCAACAGAGTTTACACACCCATGGAAAACATAAACTATACTAATCGTGAGTTATCTGCAGTTTACAGGGATATAAAATATCTCAAAAACAATGAAAGGTACAAGCCACCTGTAGAATCAGATAACCAGAAGGAAGGTACCCAATATTCTCCCAGTGCATTTCAAGTATTTGTCAGTTTTTCCTGATAACAGTAATTCAGTTCAGTTCAGTTCAGTAACTCAATTGTTTCTGACTCTGTGACCCCATGAATTGCAACACGCCAGGCCTCCCTGTACATCACCAACTCCCAGAGTTCACTCAAACTCACGTCCATCGAGTCTGCAATGGCATCCGGCCATCTCATCCTCTGTCATCCCCTTCTCCTCCTGCCCCCAATCCTTCCCAGCATCAGAGTCTTTTCCAATGAGTCAACTCTTCACATAAGGTAGCCACAGTACTGGAGTTTCAGCTTTAGCATCATTCCTTCCAAAGAAATCCCAGGGTTGATCTCCTTCAGAATGGACTGGTTGGATCTCCTTGCAGTCCAGGGGACTCTCAAGAGTCTTCTCCAACACCACAGTTCAAAAGCAACAATTCTTTGGTGCTCAGCTTTCTTCACAGTCCAACTCTCACATCCATACATGACTACTGGTAAAACCATAGCCTTGACTAGACAGACCTTTGTTGGCAAAGTAATGTCTCTGCTTTTGAATATGCTATCTATGTTGGTCATAACTTTCCTTCCAAGGAGTAAGCGTCTTTTAATTTCATGGCTGCAATAACCATCTGCAGTGATTTTGGAGCCTCCCAAAATAAATTCTGATGCTGTTTCCACTGTTTCCCCATCTATTTCCTATGAAGTGATGGGACCAGATGCCATGATCTTCGTTTTCTGAATGTTGAGCTTTAAGCCAACTTTTTCCCTCTCCTCTTTCAGTTTCATCAAGAGTTCCTTTTCTCTTTCTGCCATAAGGGTGGTGTCATCTGCATATCTGAGGCTATTGCTGTTTCTTCTGGTAATCTTGATTCCAGCTTGTGCTTCTTCCAGCCTAGCATTTCTCATGATGCACTCTGCACATACGTTAAATAAGCAGGGTGACAATATATAGCCTTGACGTACTCCTTTTCCTATTTGGAACCAGTCTGTTGTGCCATGTCCAGTTCTAACGGTCGCTTCCTGACCTGCATATAGGTTTCTCAAGAGGCAGGTAAGGTGGTCTGGTATTCCCATCTCTTTCAGAATTTTCCACAGTTTCTTGTGATCCACATAGTCAAAGGCTTAGGCATAGTCAATAAAGCAGAAATAGATGTTTTTCTGGAACTCTCTTGCTTTTTCCATGATCCAGCGGATGTTGGCAATTTGATCTCTTTTTCCTTTTCTAAAACCAGCTTGAACATCTGGAAGTTCACGGTTCACATATTGCTGAAGCTTGGCTTGGAGAATTTTGAGCATTACTTTACTAGCGTGTGAAATGAGTGCAATTGTGCAGTAGTTTGAGCATTTTTTTGGCATTGCCTTTCATTGGCATTGGAAGGAAAACTGACTTTTCTAGTCCTGTGGTGGGCTGAAAGGAGCTACTCCACGTTCAAGGTCAGGAGGGGTGCTGGTGAGGAGATACCCCTCATCCAAGGTAAGGAGCAGTGGCTGCGCTTTGCTGGAGCAGCCATGAAGAGCTGTGAAGAAGAGCCATGAGCAACCCCACGTCCAAGCTAAGAGAAACCCAAGTAAGACAGTAGGTGTTGTGAGAGGGCATAGAGGACAGACACACTGAAACCATAATCACAGAAAACTAGTCAATCTAATCACACTAGGACCACAGCCTTGTCTAACTCAATGAAACTAAGCCATGCCCACGGGGCAACCCAAGACTGACAGGTCATGGTGGAGAGGTCTGACAGAATGTGTTCCACTCGAGAAGGGAATGGCAAACCACGTCAGTATTCTTGCCTTGAGAACCCCCTGAACAGTATGAAAAGGCAAAATGATAGGACACTGAAAGAGGAACGCCCCAGGTCAGTAGGTACTCAATATGTTACTGGAGATCAGTGGAGAAATAACTCCACGAAGAATGAAGGGATGGAGCCAAAGCAAAAACAATACCCAGCTGTGGATATGACTGGTGATAGAAGCAAAGTCCGATGCTGTAAAGAGCAATATTGCATAGGAACCTGGAATGTCAGGTCCATGAATCAAGGCAAATTGGAAGTGGTCAAACAGGAGATGGCAAGAGTGAACGTTGACATTCTAGGAATCAGCAAACTAAAATGGACTGGAATGGGTGAATTTAACTCAGATGACCATTATATCTACTACTATGGGCAGAAATCCCTTAGAAGAAATGGAGTAGCCATCATGGTCAACAAAAGAGTCTGAAATGCAGTACTTGGAGGCAATCTCAAAAATGACAGAATGATCTCTGTTTGTTTCCAAGGCAAACCATTCAATATCACAGTAACCCAAGTCTATGCCCCAACCAGTAATGCTGAAGAAGCTGAAGTTGAACAGTTCTATAAAGATCTATAAGACCTTTTAGAACTAACAATGCCCCCCCCCCAAAAAAAAGAGATAACAGCAATTAAACACCTTCAAATGGAAATTTCTGTTTTGATTTCCTTACCTTTGTTCTTTCAAGCATGGAGTTTCAATCATATGGAATTATCCACATACAGATTTTCTTATGGCCCTGTATGTTTGTTAGTCAGTAGGTATTTCAATTATTATTGCTCATTTTTGTTAATCTAATCCCATGTATCTCACACACATGAAAAACTTATTAAAGTTCTTATATCTTAATCTCTTCTTTCCTTAGCTTCCAGAGATAATCTAATATTCTTACTACTATTGCCCATCCTTGGTTATGAATTAATGAAGATAAATTTCTCTTTTTTCCCACTCTTTCTCACTCTATCTCCCCTACACAATAAACAACATAAAATAAAGTAAAAATACACATTCCAAAATATTAACTAGGGTCTTCTATTGGTACTAAACTGTGGGATATACATTGTTTTTTATATTCATGCTTAAAATATCTACAATAAGTGTAATAGATTTTAATTTTAACATATTAAGAATAAAATACTAAATTTTATTAAGCATAATCTCTAAAACTATGCTTTTAACATGTAAATTTGTAGAAAATTATATGTCAATTACCTATTATTATTGAATGTAAATATTTCATTTTCTGTTAAAGTTTAAGATGCAGAACATTTTATGAACTTCCTTTCTCAATGATTGTGTATTTCCTTGTTTGGAGATTTTATGTAAATAACTTTAATAGGAATGACAGCTGAGTTTTAAAAACATGCATGATGCCTTGGAAAATTATTGCTTTTATTTTCTATCCTAAGTAAACAATTATAATATGAAAATAGAAAATCTTGCATACAAAGAATAAGCATAAATTTCAACTCTATTTTTATTCTTTCTTTCTATTTCTAACCTATTCTCATCTATACAGATTTTGTTCCACTATCATTCCAAATCTTTTCATTATATTTTAAAATAACTCCTCTCTGGTAAATTTAATTCTTCAAGTACATTAACTTTTTTTTTAATCCCCCTTTCTAAGTCAAAGTCAAGCACATCAGTTCAGTTCAGTTCAGTCGCTCAGTCGTGTCCAACTCTTGGCCACCCCATGAATCACAGCACGCCAGGCCTCCCTGTCCATCACCAACTCCTGGAGTTCACTCAGACTCACGTCCATTGAGTCAATGATGCCATCCAGCCATCTCATCCTCTGTCGTCCCCTTCTCCTCCTGCCCCCAATGCCTCCCAGCATGAGTCTTTTCCAATGAGTCAGCTCTTCTCATGAGGTGGCCAAAGTATTGGAGTTTCAGCTTTAGCATCAGTCCTTCCAATGAACACCCAGGACTGATTTCCTTTAGAATGGATTGGTTGGATCTCTTTGCAGTCCAAGGGACTCTCAAGAGTCTTCTCCAACACCACAATTCAAAAGCATCACTTCTTCAGTGCTCAGCTTTCTTCGCAGTTCATCTCTCACATTCATACATGACTACTGGAAAAACCATAACCTTGACTAGATGGACCTTTGTTGGCAAAGTAATGTCTCTGCTTTTGAATATGCTATCTAGGTTGGTCATAACTTTCCTTCCAAGGAGTAAGCATCTTTTAATTTCATGGCTGCAATCACCATCTGCAGTGATTTTGGAGCCCAAAAAATAAAGTCAGCTACTGTTTCCACTGTTTCCTCATCTAGTTTATAGAAAATCTGAAGAGATATAATAGTAATAGTAAAGAAACGTGTACCTTAATTAAAAGATAACTATCATATCATAAGACTGACTTGCTATCTTGTTCCCCAGATTTTCCCAGAGTGAAAGCAAATCTTATCATCACTTAACAAATTCTGTGAAGAAAAATAAAGGATGTTTTGTATGTCTTTGATAAAAGTGTTCGCTAAGCAGAATTTATGTTACAAGACACAATTTTCGGTTGTATATATCTGATTCCTACTGAGGTCATGTTATTAAACTTTTGGGAAAATATATATTTTCTGATACTGTTGCCAGTTAAATGAAAGACAATTTAGATAGAATTCTATAATATTTTATAAGAGAGAGGCTACTTTTCACTTACTATAAAATGCGTAAGACGTTAACTTTTCCCCTGAAGATAAATACATATTTTTAAAAAAATAGTTCTGGAAGGAGGTAATTTTGTTAACAAGGTAATTGACAGGGCAACTATAATGCTGTGTGTATATATATATATATATATATATATATATATATATATATATATATCAGCTTTCCTGTTTCTTCTAGGTTTTCAACATTGTGAAAAAGGAAAGAAATAGTTTAGGATAAATAGTTTAGAATTATTTCCATATCAACATACTTTTAAATAAATTTTTGTTTTAATATTTTCATTTTAATATTATATTACAAATTTTTAATTGTATTCTGCAAAGTCACAGAATCTTAATGATTTAGACAAATATATTGGTCATATTGACTGAAAGTATTACTCCAATAAAATAAGGAAGTTTTGTCTTACAGCAATATAAATCTACTTTAAACACTGTTTAGATGTTATCTTTTTGCTTTCCACACTACAAATTTTTAAAAAGAAAACATTAAAGAAAATATAGAAAGAAGCCTTAACAACTAGAAATATAGCTAAATGAATTTTATAAGAGAAACACTAAAGGATATATTTTGCTATTGTAAAGAAATAAAAATAAATACAAAATAAATGAATAAACTATTTCAGCCATGTAGCAATTTAAAAACACTTTCTCAAAGAATTTTTGTTGTCAAAATAAACATCAAGATTGCAATTACAGAATAAAAACAAATTAATGCTATTCAAGATAATGTTATTAGTAAGAGATATCATCAGTTATTCACCAATTAACCAATGCTTACTTACCTTTTAACTATTAGATAATTCAGTCAAATAATTTTAAAGTAAAAGAGATTTCACCCATATGATAAAAAATTATGAGTGGAAAAATGTGTGATTCACTAAAAGGGAGTAGATAAACACATTTAACAGAGGAGTATTTAGAATTTCATATGAATATGAAATAGGTAACATTATTAAAAAATTGATCCACATCAAATAATCAGTATAAACAAAAACACGGAAAGAATTTTTTATAGAATTATTTCCCATAACATTCAATGCACAAGCTCTTTTAAATTATACTGGATTGGGTTGCTATGCTCTTCTCCAGGGGATCTTCCCAACCCAGGTTTCGACCCTAGGTCTCCCACATTGAAGAGTCCCATGGATTCTTTACCGTCTGAGCCACCAGGGAAGCTCCACAAATAAAGATAATGCTGTTTAAACATTCTAGGTCAAGAGATGCTCAAGAGGGAGAGGATAGATATATACTTATGGCTGATTTGTGTTGTTGTATGGCAGAAACCAACACAACATTGTAATGAATTATCCCCCAATAAAAAATCTCTAGATCAAATAAATAAGGTGGAATTTTTTCCATCAGTTTTAAATATTTATTAGAATCTTGATTCATCTCTGAATGAAAATAGCATGAAATTATAGGCTCATTAAAACTGAATATACATGTATTTATAAGAAATACAACTAATATAAAAATTTAAAGTCATACATATATCAAAAAATTCTATTCACATAAAGTTTAAAACAATCAAAATTAAACTGTAAGGATTAGGAATGCATGCATAGCTAGTAAAAATACAAAGAAAATCAGGAAAATAACTGTCACAAAATTCTAGATGAGCAAGTTGGATCAGAAAGAAGCAAAAGGCCTCAGCAGTTCCATTAGTGTTTAATTAATTGATCTGTGATGTTGTTCACAATGTAATTCTTCATACACACACGTGTGTGTATAAAATATGCATATATAGTAAGAATATATAATTTCTTATGCATT
Source organism: Capra hircus (assembly GCF_001704415.2). Taxonomy (NCBI): domain Eukaryota; kingdom Metazoa; phylum Chordata; class Mammalia; order Artiodactyla; family Bovidae; genus Capra; species Capra hircus. The sequence continues at coordinate 50,552,165 of NC_030828.1, read as the reverse complement.
CTATTGTACAATAAAATACAAGCGAGAAAAAGAGAGGGAGAAAGCAGAACTCACCAAGAATTCATCTCTAGAGTTCATCCAAGAGTTCCACTGTACACTATTTACGTTACATTCCCATTCTAAGTGAGACTTTTCCCATTGCACCCTTCCTTTCACTCTCACGTCTGGCAGACACTAGAGCAGGATGACTCAGAATATGAACTCTTAAGACATATCCTGCCTCTAATATCTCTGACGTTTGTTTATTTGGGAAGGGGGAAAATAAATAAATACATATATAGAAAAATAATTGATTCATAAAACATAAGATTAAAGCGGTAAAAGCAGAGTTTCTGGATTCATTTCTTGGCTTAATTACTTGAGAAGATACATAATTAGTAAGTGCCTCATGTTTTGAAATAAAAGCAAAATTCTTACTTTATAGGTTTATTCTGTGGGCTCCAGAAATGAACATATTGAAGTATTTAGTACAATCCTAGAGACAAAGGAAGTATATAATAAACATCATTTGCCTTTTTTTTTTTCTTGTATGGAGAATTTTATTTTATTTTATTTTATTTTTTTAATTTTTTTTATTTTTATTTTTTTTATTTTAAATCTTTAATTCATTTGCCTTTTTAAACAATAATGTGCATAGATATTTTATAGAAATGTCTCTATATTGAAAAACCAAATAAAAACTGAAGCTTATAGTCTATCGACATATTTGTTTCTTTCATTGATATTTTCACAGGAAAGTTAACTAAGCTGTTGCTTTTGAAACTGAGCTCAGTTGCTGATCTTAATATAATTATTAATACTTATATTTTACAACCTATATATAAATATAGTCATATACATATTATAATTTAATTGTGATGGATATGAGCATAGATTTTATCCAACAGAAGGTATACATACTTACACATATAATGTGTTAAGGGGACTAAATGAGGATACAATGTACAGTATTTGTTTCATCCACAAGTAATTATCACAAGGTGATAAAATTGTTCTTCCTTGGTTATTACTAGATAACCCTGACCAATCTGCCTATGAATATTCCTGTGACCTGAAATTACAGGAAGAATGACCTGTGGAAAACGAACTTTTCTGTTACTGTGAGTAAGAGGACGTGGTGCTTATCAAAGTTCTAATTCCTATGAAGAAAAGATGAAGAGTCATTTCAAACACAGCTTCTCTGGGTCCTCAATCTAGGTTTATATTCAACCTCAAGGTCCCTGGTATAGAAGTTTATCATTACCAATTTAAGTACTTAACATAATATAAAAAAAGAGGTGACAAAAAAAAAGGTGTGTAATTAACTAAAGACCTCTATTCATTTGTCCATCCTGTATGTATACCAGGAGTGTTAAACAGCCAGTATATATACAGCGCAGAACCTGTGCACCTGAGCTCTTTGATATGCAAATGAAAGCCATGTTTCTAGAAAGCCAGCACTAACCAAACATGGAGATTGGCATTTTAAAATCTTTCCTTACTTACAGCATTTTAATTAAAGCAAGTTCAGGGGAAAAATCTCATTTTCACAGGCATCAGTCATCTGTAAAATCCCTAGCTTTGGCTGATGCAAATTTTAGTTCTAAAATATACATGCCCAAAGACAGGTAAAGTGTAAGAATTTTCCTAGTAGTTTTAAAAGAATTCTCTGATGGTTCAGGGATGAGCAATTTTAATCTTATTATTGCAAAATATTGTTTTGTGACTCTTTCCTTCAGTTGCTCAGAAAAACTTTGGCATTGTAATAATAATAATAATAAAGCCACCAGGTGATTGCAAAGATTTGGAGTAATGAAAATGGGAAAGTGTTTGAGAGAAGCAGAAGCAAAAAAAAAAAAAAAAAAAAAAAAAGAAAAAGAAACAATTCTTAGGCAATTCAGCTTTTTACTGAACATGACCTAGGTATCTTTAATTTAGTTCAAATGATCTCAATTCATTAAGAAAAATTTAAAAAGTTCTTTACAGAGGCTTAAAAACAATGCACTTTACAGTAGAATGAAATATAAATATATATCCAACCATGTCTGACTCTTTGTGACCCCATGGACTATACAGTCCATGGAATTCTCTAGGCCAGAATACTGGAGTGGGTAGCCTTTCCCTTCTCCAGGGGATCTTCCCAACCCTGGGATCAAACCCAGGTCTCATGCATTGCAGGCAGATTCTTTACCAGCTGAGCCATCAGGGAAGCCCATATATCCAACCACTATTGCCTAAATTAAGAATTAAAGATTTTAAAATTTAAAAAATAAATAAATAAAAAGTAAAACATTTTAAATCTTAAAAAAAAAAAAAAGAAATTTTGTCCTATGGCTAAAGACGTTAAATGAAAGGTTTAATGTCTCACAGCCTTCAGCAACACTGATCAGTTAATAAATAACAGAAATGTGGACATTTGGAGTCTTCTTGCCTTTATGCCAGCAGTATTTTTTAGTAGACTTGTCTTTCCTTTCTTTTATTTGTATCAATCTTGATAAAATTTTACTCGCCTTTTGCGATATTGCAATTTATAATAAGAAATATACCTTTGGTCTTCCACCTTTTTCTGACACAGAAATATTTTCTGGTCCTAAACCTGAAACTTCCTAAGTGAGAAGACTTTTGAAAAGGTGGCACTAGTGATAAGGAACCCGCCTGCCATTCCAGGAGACATAAAATTGTGGGTTTGATCCCTGGATTGGGAAGATCCCCTCAGGAAGGACATGGCAACCCACTCCAGTATGTCTGGAGAATCACATGGAGAGAGGAGCCTGGTGTGCTCTAGTCGATGGGGTCGCAAAGAGTTGGACATGACTGAAGTGACTTAGCACACACACACAAGCAGGTAATCAAAGGATGGGCTGGTTACTAGGAGAATCAACCAAATGACCACAGGGCTTTCTACCCTTCCTTTCCCTGGACCTCCTGAGAAGTTAGAAGGGCTGGACACTACAGAGATTGACTATGTCACCAATGGCCAATTATTTTATCAATCATTCCTATGCCGTGAAGCCTCCATTAACAACTCAAAGGACTGAGTTCAGAAAGCTTCCAGGTTGGTGAGCATAAGGATGTGCTGGGATCATGGCATACCTGGAGAGAGCATGGAAGCTCCAGGCACTTTTCTCTATATCTTGCCTTATGTATCTCTGCCATCTGACTGCTCATGAATTATAACCTTTTACAATAAATTGGTAATTTACTGGGGAAAATGTTTCTCTGAATTCTGTGAATTGCTTTAGCAAATTAATGGAACCCAAGGTGGAGGAGGTGGGTCTTAGAACCGCCAAACTACAACCAGTGGCTCAGAAGCACAGGTAACAACCTGGACTTGAAATTGGCATCTGGAATGATGAGGGGCAGTCTTTTAGGACTGAGTCCTTAACTTGTGGGATCTGATGTTATCTCCAGGTAGATCGTGTTAACATTGAGTTAGATTGTGGGACGCCCAGGTAGTATTGCTGAATTACTAGTGATGTGGGAAAAATCTCTGTATCTCCGTGTCAGAATGGGTGTGAGAATCATTAGTTAGCATCAGAATTGGCATCAGTGTTTAGAAGTTGAATAGGGTACAAACATTTACCCTTTAAGGTGCTTAATAGATTGTCTCAGGCTCTATAAGGGTTGAGTTCATATCTTAAGTGAATATGTAAACCTAGCACTTAGCACAATGCCAGTAATATTTTGGACATTCAGTCTATGTTTGTTGGAGGAAGGTTCATCTCAGATATCCTATTCATTTCCGTGCTTACTTTCACCTGAAGGTTACTCCCACCTTTTCTAAACAGATGTAACAATTGTGTCCATCCTAAATTCACCGTAGAGCTCATCAAATGATACCATTCTTGGTAGATAAATGACGTGGTATCCATTCTTTGCCATATACATACACACACTATATTCTGAGCTACTCAACAGTAAAAATAGGCCTTAATCATATTACATATCACAGTGAAAGTAACATGCTCGATTTTCAATAAATTTCAAATTGAAATTCAAAAGTAATTGGAAATAAGCAAGGACTCTGGGAAGATGGTGGAGTAGGAGGCAGTACCTGGGATCTGTTCATCCACCTAAACAACAATTGCACTGGCAAAATCTGTCTGATCAACTGATGGTTGATGACTACTGCTCATCATGCACTTAAAAATATAAAGAGGTTAACCAATATGTTGTTGCACACCCAGGAGGAATTTGAATCATCAGTCAACCAACAACCAATTCTCCTACTTATACCTTTGGGTAAGACTCTTGCACTGCACCTCTCAAGTTAACCTTCATGGCACTCATAGAAGATTTTAGAATTTAAGGGAGACTCAGTGTTATCTAGCAGCCTAGATGGGAGGGGAAGTAGAAATTTAAACCATGAAGACACTATTTAAAGAGAATATTTAACTGATTGCATTAAATTTAGTTAACCAACTCCAGTATTCTCGCCTGGAGAATCTCATGGACAGAGGAATCTGGTGGGCTACAGTCCATAGGGTTGCAAAGAGTTGGACATTACTGAAGCGACTTAGCACATTATTTAGGTAAGGTGTTTTTTATACTATCTCTGTTAGCTGCAAATAAAGAGCATTCAAACCATCAAGAAATAAAGTAAATTTTTCTTTGAATAAATAACTGAAGTGTTACTAAATTTGTGAGTTCTTTAAAAAGACAAATGAGAAATTGGCACAAAGTGTTATTCATATGCATAATAAATGCTAACAACTTTAATCTATAAAGAGTTATTACAAATAAAACTTGGCAAAATATATAAAAATGCAATTCATAAAATATTAAATACAAGAGGCTGATGCTTATATATGGAGATAGCCTCTCTCTCCAACAGGAGAGAAATACACATAGAGATGCAATGTTAATTTTTACCTATCAAATTTGCAGTAACTTAAAAAACTAAAAATATCCTGCCCTGGGAAAATGTAGACAAAATTTTCATAGTTTAGTTTCTCTTAGGTCCATATATTTAGCCAAATAAATTTGTCTAGGATTCAGAATCTTTACATTAATTTCTTATATAACATTTGCTTTTATCATTTCACTTCTCTAGGAAGAGTTATATTCCTTTTATATACATAAGATTATCCATGTGTGCCTTCTTTAGTAGTTTCTCATTTTCAGTATAATTTTGACTATTTTTTTTTAGTCTTTCAGATTCATTGACATTTTGTTTCCTTTTTCATCTTATTTTAAAAATGTTCTCATAATTTTATAAATTCCCTTTTCTCTTTTGTATTTGTGAAAGAAAATGGACTTTTTTCTCTGATACAGTTTCTCATTATGTGGATTTTGCCAATTACTCCCTCTTACTGTGATTTTATCTGTTTCTTCATCTCCTGTATTTCTTGTAAATTGGTAAGGTATGAGATTTAAAGCATTGACTTTTGGTTTGGTTAACATCCATCATCTCATATAGATACAAATTAAAAAAAAATTCCTTGTTCACTATTTTCTTATAGCATAGCAATGTTAATTATATTAATTATGTTGTATGTTATATCTCTAGGACTTATTTTTTAACTGCAAGTTTGTATTTTCTAACCACTTCATCCAGTTCCCTGTCTCCCCAACTCCCGCCTCTGATAACCACAAATTTGATCTCTTTCTTATGAGTTTGTTTCTTTACAATGCTACGTTGCATATTTTTTTTAACTTCATGTTTTTATTTTATTATTATTATTATTTTTTACTTTACAATATTGTATTGGCTTTGCTATGCATCAACATGAATCCTCCATGGGTATATATGTGTTCCCAATCCAGAACCCTCCTCCCACCTCCCTCCCCATATTTCTGTGAGTAGTCCCATAATGTTTGGTGATTCTCTTCTCATGATATTGCCATCTATATATAATACTGCCCAGATACATTATATCATTGCTGCTGATGTTGTTGTTTAGTTGCTAAGTCATATGTGACCCTTTTTCCAGTCCTATAGACTGTAAACCATCAGGCTTCTCTGTCTATGGGATCTCCAAGGATACCGGAGTGGGTTGCCATTTCCTTCTCCAGGGGATATTCCAGAACCAGGGATTGATCTCATGGCTTCTGCATTGGCAGGCAGAGTCTTTACCACTGAGCCACTAGGAAGTCCAAGGAGCTTCAATATGACAATTTTCTAGTTCTAGTATTCCTTCTTTGTTTATACGCCATATTATCTTTATTAAAAAGACTTCTCGTTATGATTTTTTTACTTCTTAATTGCAGGAACCAATTGTATAGAAATTTCAGGGATATATTTTTTATTTCTTTTCTTTTTTTACTAGTTTCAGAATTGTGCAAAGTTTCCCTAGAACCCTCCAAATGAAGTTAGTTTCTTTCATTTTTCTTTCTCTTATAGTGTAAATATTACACCATGGATTAATTTCACATATTTCAATCATTTAAATATATATACATATATACAGAGAAAGAGAGACAGTTTATATGTATACATATACTTGTGTATATATTTATATACAACTAGTATATGTTTATATGGGGGTTCCCTTGTGGCTCAGTGGTAAAGACGTCATCTGCCAGTGCAGGAGGTTCTAGAGAGGTGGGTTCGATCCCTGGCTTGGGAAGTTCCCTGGGAGGAGGAAATGGCCACTCACTCGTGTTCTTGTGTGGAAAATCCCATGGACAGAGGAGCCTGGTGGGCTACAATCCATGGGGTTGCAAAGAGTTGAACGTGACTGAGCGACTGAGCACAGCAAAACATATTGCCATTCCCTTCTCCTGGGGATCTTCCCAACCCAGGGATTGAACCCGGGCTTCCCGCATTGCAGGCAAATTCTTTACAGTCTGAGCAACCAGAGAAGCCTTATATATAAATATTTGTAAAACAGATATTATATATATTAAGTGAAAAGCTCAGTCGTGTCCATCTCTTTGCTACCTCATGGACTATATAGTCCATGGAATTCTTCAGGCCAGAATATTGGAATGGGTAGCCTTTCCATCCACCAAGGGATCTTCCTAATCCAGGAGTCAAAGCCAGGTCTCACACATTGCAGGCAGATTCTTTACCAGCTGAGCCATAAGGGAAGCCTATTATATATATATATATATATATATACATTTTTTTTTGAGACTCCATTCTGAGCACTCAATGCTATCAGTTCATCATTGTTGCTAGGTCTTTCTTTGAAAGGTCTATAAAATACTGTCAAAAATTACATATGAGATTATACCAAGACTTACACTACACAAGTAGGGTTATATAAAGTATTACTTAACCTCATTAATCTCATATCACTATTTATTTTCAAAAATGCTAAAAATGCTATTCTCAGTAATACTAATAACTAGTCATTGTGCATGCTCAGTCACTCAGCTGTGTTTGACTTTGAGACTCTACAAACTATAGCTCTCCAGGCTGCCCTATCCGTGAGATTTCACAGGTAAGAACACTGGAGTGAGTTTTGCTCTCCTTCTCTAGGAGAATCTTTCCAGCCCAGGGATGGAACCAGCATCTCCTGCATTGGCAAGTGGGTTCTTTACCACTGAGCCATCAGAGAAGCCCAACTAGTCATTAGATTTAGCCAAAAATATATACACTACAGCCTCAAAATAACAGAATCAACAGTCTCACAAAGAATATCAGTTTTCTTACTCAGAGGTAGGGTCTTTTGCAATTTCTTTGTATCTAGTATATATCCCATTAATAGTTATGTATAGTTTGTTAGCAAGTTTTAAGTCTCTGGGAATAATTCTTTTTAAAAATATTATGCCACCAATTCAATATAAAGTGAGATTTCTTTTATTTTAGTTTACCTTCACTGCTTAGGTTTTTTTTTTAATTCATTTTAGTTTTGTTTTTTAATTATATAAAACATTTATATGCATGCTTCCATTCTAAGACGTTCTGACTCTTTGTGACCCTATGGACTGTAGCCTTGTCAGGCTCCTCTGTCTGTGGGATTCTCCAAGCCAGAATACTGGAGTGGGTTGCCATGACTGCTGCAGGGGGTCTTCCTGACCCAGGGATAGAACCCAGATCTCCAGAGCTTCTTTACCACCAGCACCACCTGGGAAGCCCAAAATATTTATATAATTCCATTCAAATACATAATTTCCCTGATGGCTCAGATGGTAGAGCCTGCCTACAATGCAAGAGACTCGGGTTTGGTCCCTGGGTTGGGAAGATCCCTTGGAGAAGGAAATGGCAACCCACTCTAGTATTCTGGCCTAGAAACAGAACTGAGCAACTTTCATTTCACTCAAATAATTGGACTTCCCAGGTGGTGACAGTAGTAAAGAACCCACCTGCCAATGCAGGAGATGCAAAGAGGGGTGGTGTCCAACTCTTTGATTATATTGATTATTCTACCCTGTAATCTCCATTATTCAAATAAATATGAAAATTATAAAAATAACAGGTGGCTTAGCAAATATAATTTAACAAAGTATACCAAAGACTAACAAAAGATATATTTTATATAATAAGCAAAGTAAGTTTCAAAAATATACTCCCTGAAAGAAATTATATGGTAATGAGTTTATTTTGATAAATCTTTAAAAAGTAGATAAACCTAATGTTATTTAAGAAAAAAAAAAAAACAGAAAAAAAAGAAGGAAAACTACCAGATTATTTTTTGTGAATTACTATAGCATTTATATATATATATATATAAACCTAATTTAGAGGTTTGCCAAAATAAATCTACAGACTAATATCACTTGTGACATTTCCCCAAAGAACATATGAAACAACCAATAAGCACATGAAAATGTTCAACATCATTAGTCTTCAGTTCAGTTCAGTTCAGTTCAGTTCAGTAGCTCAGTCGTGTCTGACTCTGCGACCCCATGAATAGCAGCACGCCAGGCTTCCCTGTCCATCACCAACTACCGGAGTTCACCCAAACCCATTTCCATTTCCAGGTTCCATAGGTTTATTTATGTTTGCCTGATTAGATAGTGAGGCTTTTAGAATCTTCAAACAACAAAGTGAGGTTGTAGGATCATATGGTAACTCTAGTCTTAGATTTTTTTTTTTTTTTTTAAGAAATCTCCATACTTTTCTTCATTGGAGAAGGCGATGCAACCCCACTCCAGCACTCTTGCCTGGAAGATCCCATGGATGGAGGAGCTTGGTAGGCTGCAGTCCGTGGGGTCGCGAAGAGTCAGACACGACTGAGCGGCTTCACTTTCACTTTTCACTTTCATGCATTGAAGAAGGAAATGGCAACCCACTCCAGTGTTGAATCCCAGGGACGGGGGAGCCTGGTGGGCTGCCGTCTATGGGGTTGCACAGTCAGACACGACTGAAGTAACTTAGCAGCAGCAGCATACTTTTCTTCATAGAGGCTGTACCAATTCACATGCTTTTCATTTCTGTAAGATTGGCAGTGATGCACCTCCTTTCACTCCTGATTTAACAATTTGAGTTTTCTTTGATTTTTTTCTTCATCAGTATAGCTAAAGATTTGCCAATTTTGTTGATCATTTTAAAAACTGAATTTTTGTTACTTTTCTCTATCGTTTTCCTGTTCTTTCTTTTAATATTATTTCCTCTGAATGTTTATTACTTCTGCATACTTTGGGATTAGTTTGCTACATTTTTTTAAAGACGGAAGGATACGTTATTCATTTTATATCTTTTGAAATATTGGTATGTACTGCTTCAAGTTTCCTCTAAGCACTGCTTTAGCTGCATCCCAGAGTTTTCTTATGTTGTATTTTCATTCTTATTTATCTCAAATTGCATTCTGTTTTTCCATTAATGATTTCTTTTTTGACTCATTGGATATTTATAAGTGCATTGTTCAATTTCCACAACTTTGTGAATTATACAAATTTTCTCCTATGATTAGGAGTAGATTGGGAATATATATTTATTTTAATTCTTTTGTTATCATAGAATATACTTTTATGAGTATATTTGCACTTGTTAAAACATCTTATGGCTTAGTATATTGTCTGTCTTGGAGAATATTTTGTGTGCACTTGATATGAGTATTTATTTACTTGTTATTGGGCAAAGTGTTTGATAAGTGTCTGTTAGGTCTAGTTGATTTTTTGAAGGGTTTGTCATTCAGTTGTGTCCAACTCTTTGCGGCCTCATGGGCTTTAGCCAACCAGGTTCCATTGTCCATGGGATTTCCCAAGTAAGAACACTGGAGTGGGTTGCCATTTCCTTCTCCAGGGGACCTTGAAGACGCAGGGGCTGAACCTGGGTCTTCTGCATTGCAGGCTGATTCTTTACTGACTGAGCCACCAGAAGCCAATTGTTTTATAGGGTTATTCAAATATTCTATTTCCTGTTGTTATACTGCCTAGTCATATTATCCATTATTTAATGTGGGCTACTGAAGTTTCCAACTATTATTGCTGAATTACCTATTCCTCCTTTTAATTACGTGAATGTTTGTTAATGTATTTTGAAGCTATGTTGATCTATCTATCTATCTATCTATCTATCTATCTATCTATCTCCTTTTATTAAGCTGAGTTCAGTTACTCAGACTTGTCCCACTTTCTGTGACCCCATGGACTGCAGCACACCAGGCTTCCCATTCTATCACCAGCTTCTGGAGCTTGCACAAGCTCTTGTCAATCGAGTTGGTTATGCCAAGTAATCATCTTATCCTGTCATCCCTTTCTCCTGTCTTCAGCCTATCCCAGAATCACGATATTTTCTGAGTCAGCACTTCCTAGCAGGCGGCCAAAGAGCTGGAGCTTCAGTTTCAGCATGAGTCCTTTAAATGAATATTCAGGACTGATTTTCTTTAGGATTGACTGGTTTGATCTCTCTGCAGTCCAAGGGACTCTCAAGAGTCTTCTCCAACAACACAGTTCAAAAGTATCAATACTTCAGCACTCAGCTCTCTTTATGGTCCAACTCTCACATCTATACATGATTACTGGAAAAACCAAAGCTTTGATTATATGGACTTTTGTCAGCAAAGTAATGTCTCTGCTTGTCAATCTACTGTCAAGGTTTGTCATAGCTTTTCTTCCAAGGAGCAAGCGTCTTTTAATTTCATGGCTGCAGTCAACATCTGCAGTGATTTTGGAGCCCCCCAAAATAAAGTCTGTCACTGTTTTCATTGTTTCCCCTCTATTTGCTATGAAGTGAATGTTGAGTTTTAAGACAGCTTTTTCACTCTCCTCATTCACTTTCATCAGGAGGCTCTTGAATCAGTTCTAATGAGGTGGATGAAACTGGAACCTATTATACGGAGTGAAGTCAGTCAGAAGGAAAAACACCAATACAGTAGATTAACACATATATAAGGAATTTAGAAAGATGATGACCCTATATATGAGACAGCAAAAGAGACACAGATGTAAACAGCAGTCTTTTGGACTCTACGGGAGAAGGCGAGGGTGGGATGATTTGAGAGAATAGCATTGAAACATGTATATTACCATCTCTGAAAGAGATCACCAGTCCAGGTTCGATGCATGAGACAGGGTGCTCAGGGCTGATGCCTGGATGACTCTGAGGGATGGGATGGGGAGGGAGATGGAAGGGGGGTTCAGGATGGGGGACATATGTACACCCATGGCTGATTCATGTCAAAGTATGGCAAAAACAACTACAATATTGTAAAGCAATTAGCCTCCAATTAAATAAATAAATTAATTAAGAAAAAGAGGCTTTTCAGTTCTTCTTTGCTTTCTGCCATAAGGGTGGTGTCATCTGAGGTTATTGATATTTCTCACGGCAATCTTGATTCCAGCTTGTGCTTCATCCAATCCGGCATTTCAAATGATGTACTCTGTATATAAGTTAAATAAGCTGGGTGACAATATACAGCCTTGACGTACTCCTTTCCCTATTTGGAACCAGTCTGTTGTTCCATGTTCAATTCTAACTGTTGCTTCTTGACCTGCATGCAGATTCCTATGGAAGCATGTAAGGTGGTCTGGTATTGCTATCTCTTTAAGAATTTTCCACAGTTTATTGTGATCCACACAGACAAAGGCTTTGGCATAGTCAATAAAACAGAAGTAGATGTTGTTCTGGAATTTTCCTGCCTTTTTTATGATCGAACTGATGTTGGCAATTTGATCTCTGGTTCCTCTGCCTTTTCTAAATCCAGCTTGAACATCTGAAAGTTCTTGATTCATGCACTGTTGAAGCCTAGCTTGGAGAACTTTGAGCATTACTTTGCTAGCGTGTAAGATGGTGCAATTTTGCAGTAGTTTGAACATTTCTCATTGCCTTTCTTTGGGACTGGAATGAAAACTGAACTTTTCCAGTCCTGTGGCCATTGCTGAGTTTTCCAAACTTGCCGGCATAGCAATTGCAGCACTTTCACAGCATCATCTTTTAGAATTTGAAATAGCTCAGCTGGAATCCATCACTTCCACTAGCTTTGTTTGTAGTGATGCTTCTTAAGGCCCACCTGAATTCTCATTCCAGGATGTCTGGCTGTAGCCCCAATAACAGTTTTTTTCTTCAGTTCAGTTCAGTCGCTCAGTTGCATCCGACTCTTTGCCACCACAAGAATTGCAGCACACCAGGCCTCCCTGTCCATCACCAACTCCCAGAGTTCACTCAAACTCATTTCCATTGAGTCGGTGATGCCATCCAGCCATCTCATCCTCTGTTGTCCACTTTTCCTCCTACCCCCAATCCCTCCCAGCATCAGAGTCTTTTCCAATGAGTCAACTCTTTGCATGAGGTGGCCAAAGTATTGGAGTTTCAGCTTTAGCATCAGTCCATCCAATGAACACCCAGGACTGATCCCCTTCAGAATGGACTGGTTGGATCTCCTTGCAGTCCAAGGGACTCTCAAGAGTCTTTTCCAACACCACAGTTCAAAAGCATCAATTCTTCGTCACTCAGCCTTCTTCACAGTCCAATTCTCACATCCATACATGACCATTGGAAAAACTGTAGCCTTGACTAGATGCACCTTTGTTGGCAAAGCAATGTCTCTGCTTTTAAATATGCTATCTAGGTTGGTCATAACTTTCCTTCCAAGTAGTAAGAGTCATTTAATTTCATGGCTGCAGTCACCATCTGCAGTGATTTTGGAGCCCAGAAAAATAAAGTCAGCCACTGTTTCCACTGTTTCCCCATTTATTTCCCATGAAGTGATGGGACCAGATGCAATTATCTTAGTTTTATGAATGTTGAGCTTTAAGCCAACTTTTTCATTCTCCTCTTTCATGTTCATCAGGAGGCTTTTTAGTTTCTCTTCACTTTCTGCCATAAGATGATGTCATCTGATATCTGATGTTATTGCTATTTCTCCTGGCAATCTTGATTCCAGTTTGTGATTCTTCCAGCCCAGTGTTTCTCATGATGTACTCTGTGCATAAGTTAAATAATCAGGGTGACAATATACAGTCTTGACATACTCCTTTTCTTCTTTGGAACCAGCCTGCTGTTCCATGTCCATTTCTAACTGTTGCTTCCTGACCTGCATATAGGTTTCTCAAGCGGCAGGTCAGGTGGTCTGGTATTCCCATCTCTTTCAGAATTTTCCACAGTTTCTTGTGATCCACATAGTCAAAGGCTTAGGCATAGTCAATAAAGCAGAAATAGATGTTTTTCTGGAACTCTCTTGCTTTTTCCATGATCCCGAGGATGTTGACAATTTGATCTCTGGTTCCTCTGCCTTTTCCAAAACCAGCTTGAACATCTGGAAGTTCATGGTTCACGTATTGCTAAAGACTGGCATGGAGAATTTTGAGCATTACTTTACTAGCATGTGAGATGAGTGCAATTGTGTGGTAGTTTGAGCATTCTTTGGCATTGCCTTTCTTTGGAATTGCAATGAAAACTTATCCAGTCCTGTGGCCACTGCTGAGTTTTCCAAATTTGTTGGCATATTGAGTACAGCACTTTCACAGCATCATCTTTCAGGATTTGAAATGGCTCAACTGGAATTCCATCACCTACACTAACTGTTCATAGTGATGCTTTCTAAGGCCTACTTGACTTCACATTCCAGGATGTCTGGCTCTAGGTGAGTGATCACACCATCGTGATTATCTGGGTCATGAAGATCTTTTTTGTACAATTCTTCTGTGTATTCTTGCTACCTCTTCTTAGTATCTTTGCTTTTGTTAGGTCCATACCATTTCTGTCCTTGATCGACCCCATCTTTGAATGAAATGTTCCCTTGGTATCTCTAATTTTCTTGAAGAGATCGCTAGTCTTTCTCATTCTGTTATTTTCCTCTATTTCTTTGCATTGATCACTGAGGAAGTCTTTCTTCTCTCTCCTTGCTGTTCTTTGGAACTCTGCATTCAGATGCTTATATCTTTCCTTTTCTCCTTTGATTTTCACTTCTCTCCTTTTCACAGCTATTTGTAATGCCTCTCCAGACTGCCATTTTGATTTTTGCATTTCTTTCCCTGGGGATGGTCTTGATCCCTGTCTCCTGTACAATGTCACAAACTTCCATTCATAGTTCATCAGGCACTCTTATCTATCAGATCTAGTCCATTAAATCTATTTCTCACTTCCACTGTATAATCATAAGGGATTTGATTTAGGTCATACCTGAATGGTCTAGAGGTTTTCCCTACTTTCTTCAATTTAAGACTGAATTTGGCAATAAGGAGCTTATGACCTGAGCCACAGTCAGCTCCCAGTCTTGTTTTTCCTGAATGTATAGAACTTCTCCATCTTTGGCTGCAAAGAATGTAATCAATCTGATTTTGGTGTTGACCATCTGGTGATGTCCATGTGTAGAGTCTTCTCTTGTGTTGTTGGAAGACGGTGTTTGCTATGACCAGTGCACTCTCTTGGCAAAATTCTATTAGCCTGCTTCATTCCATATTCCAAGGCCAAATTTGCCTGTTACCACAGGTGTTTCTTGACTTCCTACTTTTGCATTCCAGTCCCCTATAATTTTTTTATAAAAAATTTTATATAAATATAAAATTATAATTTTCCCTTTAAGCATACTTTAAGAGATGTCCCAGCGCTTTTTTCCTCCTTTGTCTTTGTATGGTAAATATTTTTAAAATTATTTCACCCTATTGGTGTTGAATCTAAAGTCTCTCTTTTAATTTTTACCTTCTAAAAATGGAAAGATATTGAAGGGCACTGACATGAGTTGTCCTATAATTTTAAAAAATTTCTCTGATAGTTGTGCTGAGTTGAAAAGATGGTCGATGCTGGCATCATGCAATTGGAAAAACCATAAAACTATTCAACACAGTGAACCTTAATGCAAGCTATGAAATTCAGTTAATAATAGATATCAATATTGGTTCATCAAATGTAACAATGCAGTACATATACCAATGCAAGATAATAATAAATAGGGTGGGGTGAAAGAAAGGAGGTGAGAACTTTGTACTTTCTGCCTAATTTTCCTGTAAATATGGAACTTGCTCTAAAAAGTCAAGTATAAGATATAAAAAATAGGTTACAATAAATATTACGTATTTATTTTTGCTTCATCAGCTGACATTTCTTAAGAAAAATGTCTTAGGTAATTAGGTCTACATTGAAAAAGACATGTTTTTGAAGAATTATGTAATTTCAAGTTAATGAGTCCTTTAGTATAAACAGTGATTAAACAATCTTTGATTGAAAATCAGTGCATTCAATTGTGCTTGTTAAATGGAAAATATATATGTGTATTTTTTATGGATATATGTGTAAATATAGAGGAAGAGAGATGAATTAAGTTTTACAGCTTAACTGATAAATTGACTATCTGAAGAACTCAAAAATATTAGAGAATCTTACTTTAACTAAGAAATTTTAAATCTTTGGACCGGGATACATTTAAATGCAATGAAAAGTAAATTAAAGTCTTCATGGCCAGTATCATTCATATTAAACAACATCAAAACATTTTTGCACATAGTTTATCATTCATTTTACATGCAAGAATTCATTCATTGTGTAGGTAATATCAATATTATGATTATTTTAGGATATGATATTTCTTTTACTTTTTAATAACAAGATTTCTGGAACAATTTCTCCCAAAATCTGTTCCAGAAAACATTGACCCCATTGAATTTTATTTGGTTTTATACAAATAGAGTATTAAAAATAAGTTGGCAAAATAAGAATCCCTGAATAGTAAAATCTAGTCATAGAGTTTCAATGTAAATTATTCTTTTAAAGACTCTAAGCTGTCTTGCACTAAAGAAAGCTCTTCTACTTTGTCTAACTCAGCTTTTCCAAACTTATTTGATGAAAGGACACTGTTTTTTTCACTTCAGAATACAATTACTATCTCAGGGAGAATATATTCTTCATAAGAACCATTAGGGATACATACTGGTCTTATTCAATCCTCTCATTTTATGATTGGGGATATCTAGGACCCAGATAAGTCAGATTATAACAGCAGAGCAGTTAAATAATTCCCTTTGCTATATGATGTAACCTCACAAAGGAGCAAGTTTTCTAATATATTCATGGGTCCTGTCCAGCCTCATGGGAAGAACATTCTATAGCATGAGTACATCAAGACATGAGAATCTTGGGGACCAGCTTTGAATTCTGCCTGCCACACTAGAGAACAACCTTTCATTTTACAATGGGTTGGAATAAGAAAATCCTGGGAATATGAAAAGATTCAGTGATATCTGTGAAACAACATACAGCAGAGTGAAAATAATCTGCTACTCAAATGCAGATAATGAAAGATATAGGTTTTCAAATCAAGGTGTATTCCATCTTTCATCAAAGACATAATAGTGCCCTCTGTAGATATCTTTTATTTTATAAAATGAACACTTCATACTCTAAAATTCTAAATACACTGTTTTTAAACATTCAAAAATAGGTGTTGACATTCATATGAAAAGTAAGTGTTCTTTATATAATGTTGAATATATTATTTACAAGTTAGTTAGGATTCCAGGTGGCTAGTTTAACCTTTCCTAATAATTTTGTTTTCCTAGAGTCTAATCACAATACTTTTCACGTTCCCCTCAGCTTTACTAAACTTTAGACAGGTTATGCCTTGACTGCAGATCCCAGCTGTCCCTTTCCTTAGAACATTTACTTCAGAAAACTGGCAACAGTAAATTCTTCCTCTGCCCCTTTGAGATGTAAATCCTCTACAACCCAGAAAATGTCTTTTTTGTGAACTTGGAAGTCATTCCTTTGAATGCAGTCATCAGAGGGGACAGCACTCCTATCTTTCATTTTCAGTAAGTGGGTAGGAACCTAATTTCAGAAAGTGAGAATTAGCAGACACAGATGGCTTAATTCCTTTTACCATCTTCCTTTCTAATGCCTTTCAGTACTTTTCCATTAACTCACCTCAAATATTTTTTAAAAATTCAAGTTTTTGTTTCAGAAAAATTTAATTCAATCTCTCTTCTCTATTGCAATAGCTGGAGTGCCCACCACAATAGTCTTGGAAAAAAGGCGTCCTTGCTTAAAACGTGTCCAGTATGATTTCTCTTTGACAAGTCTCAAATTAAATAACCATGAAAATTCCTGTTGCTTTACAAGATAGATCTCAAATGACTATTTTCTTTTCTTTTTTTTTTTTTTTGAAATCAGAAAATCTTCTATATATGGAGCAACATTTTAATACCTACCTTAGTAAACATTAAGTATGTTGGATAGTGCCAAATGATGCACTGTTATCTGTACAATCTGAACTCAAATAAATGGTTTACAAAGCACATCTGCAGTCTCATCTAACATTACACAACCAACCAAGAGTCTCATGGTTTTATGAACTATGTGGCAAAACTCTTTGAGATATGGCAAAATTAGAATCTTTGACTAAGATTACATCATCTCTCATAAGCTTAAAAATTTGCACTGTAGGCTTCTCTTGTAAACTTCCTTTTTCATCTGACAAATTCTAAAAGTGTTACAGCTTGTACATTGAATTTTTACTAATGAAAAGAATGTAAAATGTATTTATGCTAATGATGTAACATGAGCAAGATAAAGTACAGATAGGTTTTTTTTTTGAAATGCAAAATAAAAATCATATTACTCTGTTGCAGCCATGCTCACATTTAGCACTATTGCAGTTTGGGGTTTTCCTGGTGGCTCAGATGGTAAAGCGTCTGCCTTCAACGCAGGAGACCCAGGTTCGATCCCTGGGTTGGGAAGATCCCCTGGAGAAGGAAATGGCAACCCACTCCAGAACTCTTGCCTGGAAAATTCCATGGACAGAGGAGCCTGGTAGGCTACAGTCCATGGGGTTGCAAAGAGTTGTTCACGACTGAGCAACTTCACTTTCAGTTTGGGGCTAGATAAATCTTTGTTCTGAGGGGTCATTTCATGGACACAGGGTGATTAGCAGTATCCCTGGTCTCTACCCACTGGATGATAAAAACAAACCTACTCCAGTTGTGACAACCAACAATGTCTTAAAACATTAACAAGTGTTCCCCAGTTGTGGCAGGGGTTGGGGTGGTGAAGAGAAGGAGGACCAATCCTCTCCTCAGTTGAGAACCATTGGTGGTTGTTAGGAGACAAGGAGATAAAGACATTGCTGTCAATCCATATATTGGAATTTACTAAACCTCTGGTATATAAACAAGCCGATTATCTTCCTTACATTGAAAATTGCAACAAAAGCAGGAAATCGTTCGGAGAAGGCAATGGCACCCCACTCCAGTACTCTTGCCTGGAAAATCCCATGGGTGGAGGAGCCTCGTGGGCTGCTGTCTATGGGGTCGTGAAGAGTCAGACACAACTGAAGTGACTTAGCAGCAGCAGTAGTGGCAGCAGCACCCATTGATCTCCTAGGCATGCCTCGTCTAAAATGAGAACATCTAAACCAATATTAAAGGTAACCTGGCACTGCTGTCTTTTGGGTTTCTTGGATAGCTGACTTTAAGAACAATAGGGAAAGAGTAACTTGTCATGTAGAGCACACTAAGCTACATTACCTGCATAAGTGAAAGAAGCAAAGAATTTGAGAACTGAAATTAAATCAAGTCATAGGCTCTGAAATTAGTTCCTTTCTCTATGTCCCTCATGCCAACAATGTAAAGTGGAGTCCACCAGGGGGCAATGGTACCTTTTTATGGCACACAAAAGGAGACAAGGACCAGACTGAAGTGACAGGAAAATATCCAAGTTAGAGTAATAATACGGTGGTGCTTTGCTATATAGTACATACAAGAGGTATTTGTTAAGTTAAAATACTATGTAATATGTCAAAATTCAGCCCAAATGTCACCTCCTTCAGGAAGTATTGTATTCTACAATCTAAAATTTGGACCTGCATACCCAAATCTATCCTATAATAAAACTGCAATGCTTGGTTGTAGCACTTACAATATGTTGTAAAGGCTTATTTGTCACCACTTTTGATTACACTGGAAACACTTTCAAAGCCAGGACTGTGGTTCCATTGACTTTATATTCCTAATTACATAGACCAATACTTGATACGCAGTCACTGATACACAGAATGAAAATGTAGTAAATCAAACATTTAATCACAATAGAACTCCTTATCAAAACAATCAGTTAAACCACACAGCATACAGAGAAGCTGAAATGGAAAATCCATCAGGAAACAATCTCATAAAGTCATAACATTCAACTGTATTTCATAGACTGGTACTTACTTACTTATTCTTTCCCACTATGTTCTCATAAAGTGAGGTCTTAAATTCCTTCTCTCTGAAACCATTCAAGCATGACATAAATTAATACCCTTATGATTATACAGTGGAAGTGGCAAATAGATTCAAGGGATTAGATCTGACAGACAGAGTGCCTGAAGAACTATGGATGTAGGTTTGTACCATTGTACAGGAGATAGTGATCAAAACCATCCCCAAGAAAAAGAAAGGTAAAATGGCTGTCTGAGGAGGCCTTACAAATAGCTGAGAAAAGAAGAGAAGTGAAAGGCAAAGGAGAAAAGGAAATATACACCCATCTGAATGCAGAGTTCCAAAAAAACACAAGGAGAGATAAGAAGGTCTTCCTAAGTGAACAATGCAAAGAAACAGAGGGAAACAATAGAATGGGAAAGACTAGAGATTTCTTCAAGAAAAATAGAGATATCAAGGGGACTTTTCATGCAAAGATTGGCACAATAAAGGACAGAAATGGTATAGACCTAACAGAAGCAGAAGATATTAAGAAGAGGTGGCAAGAATACATGGAAGAACTGTACAAAAAAGATCTTCACAACCCAGATAATCATGATGATGTGATCACTTGGAAAACTAAGCAGTAGCCACAGGATGGAAAATATCAGTTTTCTTTCCAATCCCACAAAAGGGCAAAGTCAGAGAATGTTCAAATTATCCCATAATTGCAATGGAGGAGACCTGGGTTCGATCCCTGGGTTGGGAAGATCCCCTGGAAAAGGGAAAGGCTACCCACTCCAGCATTCTGGCCTGGAGATTTCCATGGACTGTATAGTCCATGGGGTCACAAAAAGTTGGACATGACTGAACAACTTTCACTCACTCACTCACTCGCTAGCACGGTAATGGTCAAAAATCTTCAAGCTAGGCCTCAACAGTATGTGAACTGAGAAGTTCCAGATGTACAAGCTGGATTTAGACAATGCAGAGGAGCCAGAGATCAAATTGCCAACATCTGTTGGATCATAGAAAAAAGAAAGAGAATTCCAGAAAAACGTCTACTTCTGCTAAAGCCTTTGACCGTGTGGATAACAACAACCCGGAAAATTCTGAAAGAGATGATGAAGGACAGGGAAGCCTGGTGTGCTGCCGTCCATGGGGTCACAAAGAATCAGATATGATGGAGTGACTGAAAAACCAGAAAGCTATCTCTCAATTTCTTTTATTTAGGATTCATAAAAACTAAATCAAAGGGCAAAAAATTCTGATCTTTCCTTTTTGATAAAACCCCAGATTCTCATTCCCAAAACAGAATATATTACAAGTATATTTATCCTTTGAAGTGTCCTATACCTTTCTATCACTGGTTTTCTCCAAACTTTTATTAGCATCTAGCTAGGCTCTATAAAGTAGTAGCTACATTTCTTCAAAATACTTATTTCATCTGCTGCTAAAAAATCTTAAAAAAAAAGTTAAACGTTCATAGGAAAATGAAAAACCCAAATCTTAAAACTTTCAAACATAATATATACTGTTATAAGAGATTTGTTGAGGTGAGGGATTCATTGATGTCATTAACAGCTGTCTCTTTGTAACTTGGTGCCTAAATTGTAAATTTGGATTGTTGCAAAACTCAGTCCAAAAACTCAAAAAGTTGAGATATAATCTATTAAAAACCATCATATGCCAGGGAATGTAATGAATAATCCATTGCCCAAATATATGTGAATTTCATGCTTTCCTTTTTCCATCAGACAGATACTTCTGCTGAATCAGCATAAATGTTCCTTATGTATATTTAATAGAAATGCAGGTTGCTTCACAGAGATATTCTCTCAACAGAGCTAAAATGAATAGAGCAAGAAGGGAACGAAAGATAACCACCCCATAGAATTGACTACAAAGAGATCTACAATGATAAGTGAAGAATAAAATACAATGAGAGAATCTAAGCAAGGTGGAGGAAATAAAAAAGTAAGTTTTAAAATTTGGATAAATTTTTCAGATGAAATGAAAAATAACTTCTGACAGGGGAGCTAGAAAAACATGGCTGCAGAGACTGACTAGGAAATTTTTGCTTCTTAGAATAAGTAAGCTAGAATATTGTTTCCTCAAACACCAGGAGACTAGGAAGTACTCTATTATGGTACTGAATAAAAAGATAAACATCAACAAGACACCAGACATCAGAGATTCAAAACAAACTCATAGCTGTGTAGTATGATAAAATTTAAACATCTACTAATTATTTCTCGAAATTTCCTTTGCAGCAAATATTTTCTATTGAGAAGGAAGCATATTGTTATATTAAGGACAGGGTTCCATTTTTCAGAGTAAAAGTCTAACAAGGAGGTCTCCCATAAGTTCCCAGTATGGGAACAACAAGTATGGCTAGCAGAAACTCATCATTTTTTAGGAATATTACTGCAAATGTTATCACATACAAAACATATCAAATGATGTATCAAAAGTGATTACCACTCAATTGCACATGTATTTATTTACCTCAATTGAATAAAATTATTTTGAAGTCACACCTTCCTAGTTGGCAGGGTATTATACCTCAGTGTTCAAGAGATGGTGATACCTCCTCTTTCCTAGGATTGTTCAATAGTCTTGGGGTTTTTCAGTTCAGTTCAGTTCAGTCACTCAGACGTGTCTGACTCTTTGTGACCCCATGAATTGCAGCACTCCAGGCCTCCCTGTCCATCACCAACTCCTGGAGTTCACTCAAACTCACGTCTATCAAGTCAGTGAAGCCATCCAGCCATCTCATCCTCTGTCGTCCCCATCTCCTCCTGCCCCCAATCCCTCCCAGCATGAGAGTCTTTTCCAATGAGTCAACTCTTTGCATGAGGTGGCCAAAGTACTGGAGTTTCAGCTTTAGCATTATTCCTTCCAAAGAACACCCAGGACTGATCTCCTTTTAATCAGTCCTAATTATTCAGAAAAGATACCCTGATCTTTGGTGACCCTGGCCACGGCTGCTAACACTGCTCCTCAAAATGCAAATATTTTTTGTCAAGGTGGGTTGTTTCAAATCTCTGAGGTCTTCGTCTAGGTGGCACCTGACTCCCTGGCTATACCTTATAGACATTCTCATTTCCACTCTGCTACTTCCATAGCACCACACATGGACGTGGAAGTTGCTCCTTGTTCAGAGCACTAATTTCAGCACATTGAAAATCTGAAAATAAAAATGTTTTCCCCAGAATCAGAAAAAATTCTGAAAACAACAACAGTAAACAACTACCGAAAATAAATCAACCAAAAAATGTGGAGACCTTCATTTGAGTATGTGGCAATTTCTATTGGGAGGTCCTAAAATTTAAAACAAAACAAAAAGACACAAGCTCCCTTAGTCGCTTACCAAGCTTAGAAGGACCCAGAACACAAATCTTAGCTACCCTCCAAAAATCAAGAAAATCAAATTCCTCTTATTCTTTTAATAAAAATAATAAGAACAAAGCTATGTTTTATCCTACCACAAAGCCTACCTGTTGAATCTAAAAAAACAAAATATTACAAACTTGAGCTTTTAAATAAACATGTTCATTTACTAAATGAAATTTTTAGATATTTATATATAAATGTCAAATTCTATTATGGCATTTTATTGGACCAAATATTATGATAACACTTCTGTAGCAGCAAAAGCTGGAAATGACAGAAATGTCCAAAATTGGGGGAAACATTAAATATATTATTAGAGAAGCTATATTTTAAAGTATTTACCCATAAAAGAGCACATTAAGAATATTTAATATGTAAAAAACCAAAATCAAACAGTTTGTACACTTAAAAATCAGTTCTTTCTTGGAGAGAAGCGTAATTATAGCTATACTTAGAGAGATGTAAAACAAGAAATGATATTTGTTTTCCATATAATATTCTAGAGTTTTCCATTTTTCAATAATTTATGTTTATATGAAACAATAGGTATCACATAGCAATAAAATACTGAAATATACAAAAATTGCAAGAGTTTCATTAAATAAAGTTTGGAATCAACAAAATTGAGTTAAGAAGTGATATGCACCTAGGAATCAACTACAGTAACACCCCCAGCCTTTCTATGGGAAAGCATAAAAGTTAAAACTAGAAAATTAAAGTTTAAAACTCAGATTAGGAAATGAATGACAGTGACATGTTTCTTTGTATTAACAGGTTCTTTAAAGAGATGCACTAATTAAAATTTAGAGGACAGAAAATTTGAAACACAATATATCTAATAATTAGAGTGATACTAAATAAAGCAAGAATAAAAGTAAAACTCTTCACATATATCACAGCAATAACAAAGATGGCATTCCTATGGTAAACAACAACCAACAGTGATATCAGATTCATATTAGCAGAGGAATTTCCAGGATAAGATAAACTTTATCCTAGCACCAGATTTATTTAAGAAAAGATGCAGGACAGGACATGTAGCACCAACAGCATCAAGACCTTTACTGAAAGTCCGAACAGCTTCTATTTCCCAACCCTGCAGGAGATGCCCTTGGTGACAGGAAGTGAGGCTTATCTACAGGGAGACCCCTCTGTACGAGGAACTGTACCTGTGCTATCACAAGTCCTCCCAATTAAACTGCAGGTGTGATTTGAGTCCACTAATTATTAAGGTGAATAAGAAAATACGATGTTATTTGGGATGCTCAGTTCAGTTCAGTCGCTCAGTTGTGTCTGACTCTTTGTGACACCATGAATCGCAGCATGCCAGGCCTCCCTGTCTGTCACCAACTCCTGGAGTTCACCCAAACTCATGCCCATTGAGTCGGTGATGCCATCCAGCCATCTCATCCTCTGTCGTCCCCTTCTCCTCCTGCCCCCAATCCCTCCCAGCATCAGAGTCTTTTCCAATGAGTCAACTCTTTGCATGAGGTGGCCAAAGTACTGGAGTTTCAGCTTTAGCATCATTTCTTAACACCCAGGACTGATCTTCTTCAGAATGGACTGGTTGGATCTCCTTGCAGACCAAGAGACTCTCAAGAGTCTTCTCCAACACCACAGTTCAAAAGCATCAATTCTTCGGTGCTCAACTTTCTTCACAGTCCAACTCTCACATCCATGCATGACCACTGGAAAAACCGTAGCCTTGACTAGACAGACCTTTGTTGCAAAAGTAATGTCTCTGCTTTTGAATATGCTATCTAGGTTGGTCATAACTTTTCTTCCAAGGAGGAAGCATCTTTTAATTTCATGGCTGCAGTTACCATCTGCAGTGATTTTGGAGCCCCCAAAAATAAAGTCTGACATTATTTCCACTCTTTCCCCATCTATTTCCTATGAAGTGATGGGACCGGATGCCATGATCTTCGTTTTCTGAATATTGAGCTTTAAGCCAACTTTTTCACTCTCCTCTTTCCCTTTCATCAAGAGTCTTTTTAGTTCCTCTTCACTTTCTGCCATAAGGGTGGTGTCATCTGCAACAGTTAGAACTGGACATGGAACAGACTGGTTCCAAATAGGAAAAGGAGTACGTCAAGGCCGTATATTGTCACCCTGCTTATTTAACTTATACGCAGAGTACATCATGAGAAACGCTGGACTGGAAGAAACACAAGCTGGAATCAAGATTGCCGGGAGAAATATCAATAACCTCAGATATGCAGATGATACCACCCTTATGGCAGAAATTTATCTATTTAGGCAGATAAAACAAAAGATGATTTTACTTGAAGGCAAGGATTTCCTTGCCTGGCCACCACCAGGGTCTAATGCTATGATAAAAGTTGAGAGGCCTCAAGAAGGTGGAAAAATCAAAGAAATAGATTCTCACATAGAGCCTCCAGGAAGGAATGAAGCCTGTCATCACTTGATTTTAGCCTGGTAGATCTGTGTGAACTCCTAATCTATATAACTGTGAGGTAATAAATTTATGTTGCTTTTCAAACTGCCAAGCTTTTGGCAATTTATTATAGCAGCCATAGATTACTAATGGTGGCTGAGTTGTTTAGGACATACTAGTTAGCTGTGCCTTCAAATATCTTAAAACTTTTCCTGACCTATTAATAGATTTCCAAGTTATATGAAGCTTTGGCTGAAAAGAAAAAAAAAAAAGTTTTATTTGTGCATTCTTAATAATTTTCCCAAAAGGATGTGTAAATACTTTTTAATAATTGCATCATTTTATTTTATATCTGGGGCTTAACTTAAATTCTCTGGTCAGTTTGTTTTACTGCAGTTCCTTTTTTTTTTTTTTAACCATAAACATTTAGAGATATGAATACTGAGTACATATTCAGTTAATTCACATTTCAATTTCATTATCAAATCTCCTACCTCCTTTCTCAGAGATTACATGTGAGTATAAGGGAAATATTATAGTCATCATGGCATTTGGGTGAAGAGAAGACTTCTGGTAATATACTGCCTTGCAGTAGGGTTGCTTTGATCCTAAGCTGATGTGTATCTATTGAATTTTTAAGTTTTGATTTTTGCTGTTCATATGCAGCATTCTGGTGTTTGCTGCTGTAGTCCAGAGTTAGCTAATGATATATTCTCTTAATTAGGTCTTAGTGATTTGGCTTTGTTCTCCCACAGAAAGGGACTTCCCTACCTCTACACTTAATATATGATAATGATTCATATTTAATCCCCAGACCCAGGGTTGGATTCATGTTTTGTGGCTGCAGAGCTTGTGCAATTTTAGGTCTTTTTTTTTTAGAGAAAAAGAGCAGCATAATTTTGGATACAAAATGAGGTATAGGGCCTTTGAAGGAGTCCACACACTAAGGCAGGCTTCCTAGTTGCTCAGCAGTAAAGAATCTGCCTGCAATGCAGGAGACACAGAAGATGAGTGTTTGATTCCTGGATTAGGAAGATCCTCTGGCGAAGAAAATGGAAACCCACTCCAGTATTCCCTTCCAGAAAATCCCCATGGACAAAGGAGCCTGGTGGGCTACAGTCCATGGGGGTTGCAAAGATTTGGACTCAACTGAGCGACTGAGCTCCTGTGCGTGCACACACACACACACACACACACACACACACACACACACTAACAGGCTCTTAAGTTTCAGTTTCATTAACCTCATGGTTAAATCCACCTTTTCCAGGGCCAATCATATCACCTAGCATGCTCAAAGTTCAAAGCTATTTTATCCCAATGCAGTTCTTATATTACACTAACTGCAAAGTCAAGACTCTGAGCTACCCCCTACATCCTTCCTTGGGATATGGAGGCACTTCTGGGTCTCTTGCACATAACAACCAGGTTGTAAGTTCCCAGGAGAACTGCTTTGCAGCATTTGGTTCAGCCTCACTATGTTACTGCTTAACTGACTATTATGACTACTATTTGGGTGCTTTTCACACCAAGATTTTAAAAGAATGAAGGAAAAGGTCCTTCTGATATCTTTCTCCACGATCTATCTAACCCCCTCTAACGTCCACCACTTATGAGTATTAATGTCCAGAGGAAGAGAGTGAGATCAAACACACATTTAAGAACTCATTACTTCTTCTCTTGCCAAAGATTTAGTTAGTGTACATATGTGTATGTATAACTGACTCACTTTGCTATACAGCAGAAACTAACACTATATTGTCAATCAACTATATGCCAATAAAAAATAAAGTCAGAGGGAAAGGCCAAAAAATGAAAATAAAATAAAAAATTTACTTAGTGTGAATGAGTAAAATATGTATTTTTTTCTTGTGGAGGTAGAAGCTTTATTTGATTTGTATTATTTCTTTTTTTTATCTAGGTAGTTATAATCTTGCTCTCATCCCTGGAGCAATGAAGATAAAGGAGAAAGAAAGGGAACTTTGTCTTCACTCTGATGTTGGAAAGTCCGATAAGAAATAATGTAAAATTCTCTCTCCCGTTCTACATTTGGAGGATCGACTGAAAAAGGAGGAAGTAAAATTATGCAAACTGAGAAGCAATGGAGATATTCTGTTTCTTTATTATGTGATAAGTTTGCACGTGCAGGATACCAGTGGAGGAATAGTTGTCCAAGATACAAGAATGAGAGGGAATAATAAAAGGAATAAGCCAGAGAAAGTTGTTCTGAAAAAAACAGATAGCAAAATCAATTTGTGACCAAAAGAATTCATATTCCCTTCCAAATTAGATTTGTATCAGCCAATAAGGAAAACTAAAAGATCTGGCATAGGAGAGAAACAGGAATCTCCAACAGTCAATATTGAGATTGACATAAACCTTCACATTTCACTTCCCTTTTCATACAGTCAGTGTTTTCTCCCATTGAAAACTAAAATGGCTAGAGAATGTAGATTAAGTGTGATGAAATCAAAAGAATTACTGAGAAAATGTAGTTTAATCTTTAGATCAGCACATCCTTCACTCCATATTTCTTGTCAGTATGAAACCTGATCTATAAATTCTCATACATGGAAAACTAAAGGCCAGGGCCTATAAAAAATTCACACAAAATTGAGTCCTTTTTATCAAATGAGAGGGAACTTCTAAAAAGAGTGAGCAGTATAAGATTTAGAGGAAGATATCTTTCATGTGCATATTTTATAATTTCTGTTCACATACCCTATGTTTCCCAAAAACACCAAAGCTAAGGGAACCCTTACTACACATGTAATGAAACATAATGATTATGGTTAAATGATCAGTATAATCCAAAAATAACCAGAAAAATGAAATTTAACTCCAAACTCCCACTAAAGAAAATGTATTTCAGAGTAAATTGTAGACAATTTAGATTATTTTGATTCTTCATTATATATTTCAATAGCAAATGTATTTAAGACTTGACCATTGTGTAAGTCTTGTTGACTGTTGTGTTTAATTACACATTCAAAAACTGTATAATTTGATCCCACTTAATAATATTTCAGTTTAACTGCATAGCATAATCTCACACATGCTAAGCAATAATCATCAAAAAGGAGAAAAATCAGTGCACAAAAGTATAGTCCGACTTAACATTTTCCAGAAAGCATTTGATGTGAAATAGCTATAAATATACATGTTCTGTGCGCAAAGATGTCTTATTTTAAGTAAACAAAGTACTTCCTCTGTTTTTCAGTTAAAAAATCAGAAAAACCTCATGTGAGGTTGAGTTATTCCAAATTTTGTTGGAATAAACAACCTGCAAAAGCTTCTGTAAATGTGTAGTCACAAGAGAGCCATCTGGCTCCACGTAATTACACTCATCTTTCATCCAGTTTTGAATCTGAATGTGAAAGTAGGTCCAGGAATATCATACAGATTTGTGATCTACACTTGGGGACTGTCGATCTATAAACCAATTAACAGATTTATTCATATGGGTGTGTTCCTGTCTTCATTTATATTACACATTCTAAATAGAGTACAGATTCAGAGATTACCGAATGAGTTGCTGCTAGAATGAATTATTTCTAGTGAAATATTTCAGAGCAAAATGAAACAGAAGTTAAGGCATGATAGGGCATAAGATGAAAAACAGAAAATATCTGATTATGGATCATTTTTCATATAAACTCTTTGAATTAAGTTGATAGATGCCTTGCAAGTACAGAAAAACATTTCTGGTCATTTGTTATGCAAGATCTCTGACTTTTGAAAGATTACTTCAAGGGATTGGACTTATTATTTGTACATCATGGCCAAATTACCACTTATTAGTTTATACTTTGTCTAGAATAGCTTTCCTTAGAATAGTACATTTCTGAGGTAGTATAAAAACTGTTGCCCTACACTCCTAGGCAACGGATTGGCCTCAGGGTGGCCAATGGCAGTGAAGAGGCTGAGTGCCCTCTGCTCCTGGGTGTTCTCCAACATCAGCTCCAGCCTTCCCTGGATTTCCTTCCCTGTGACTTCAGCAGGGCCTCTACCTTGGCCCCCAGGTAGCATGTTGACCAATATCCAAAAGCTGGTGAAGGTTTATACACTCAATGAGGACAGGCAGTAGGACAATCAGGGCACTGGGCATGTCATCCAGCTACGTAGAGTGACTAAAGGGCATGTCCCTACTAGTCAGGGCCTGACAAAATGTGGTCCACTGGAGAAGGGAATGGCAAACAATTTTGGTATTCTTGCCCTGAGAATCCCACGGATAGTATTAAAAGGCAAAAAGATATGACACTGAAAGAGGAACCACCCAGGTTGGTAGGTGTCCAATATGCTACTGGGGAAGAAGAGAGAAATAATACTAGAAAGGATGAAGAGGCTGAGCCAAAGCAGAAACAACTGCCAATTGTGGATAGGTCAGGTGGTAAAGTCTGATGCTGTAAAGAACAATACTGCATTGAAACCTGGAATGTTAAGTCTATGAATCAAGATAATTTAGAGGTGATCAAACAGAAGATGGTATGAGTGAACATTGACATTTTAGGAATCAGTGAACTAAAAAGTATGGGAAAGGGCAAACTTAATTCAAATGACCACTATATCTACTACTCTGGGCAAGAATCCCTTAGAAGAAGTGGAGTAGCCCTCGAAGTCAATGAAAGAGTCCTAAATGCGATACTTAGGTACAGTCTCAAAAATGAGAGAATGATCTCCATTAGTTTCCAAGGCAAACCATTCAACAGCACAGCAATCCAAGTCTATGCCCCATCCACTAATGCCAGAGAAGTGGAAGTTGAACAACTCTATGAAGACCTACAAGACCTCCTAGAACTGACACCAAAAAAAAAAAAAAAAAAAAAGGATGTCCTTTTCATCACAGGGGACTGAAATGCAAAGGTAGGGAATCAAGAAATCCCTGGAATAACAGGCAACTTGGCCTTGGAGTACAAAGTGAATCAGGCAAAGGCTAAAATTTTTCCAAGAGAACACAACACTCATAGCAAACACCCTCTTCCAACAACACAAGAGATGACTCTACACATGGACATCACCCTATGGTCAACACCAAAATCAGATTGATTATATTCTTTGCACCCAAAGATGAAGAAGCTCTATACAGTCAGCAAAAACAAGACATGGAGCTGACTGTGGCTCAGATCATGAGCTGCTTATTGCAAAATTCAGGCTCAAATTGAAGAAAGTTGGGAAAACCACTAGACCATTCAGGTATGATCTAAATCAAATCCATTATGGTTATATAGTGGAGGTGACAAATAAATTCAAGGGATTAAATTTGGTAGACAGAGTGCCTGAAGAACTGACAGAGGTCCATGCCGTCATAAAGGAGGTGGTGACTAAAACAATTCCCAAGAAAAATAAATGCAAGAAGGAAAAGTGGTTGCCTGACAAGTCCTTATGAATAGCTGAGAAAAGAAGAGAAGCAAAAGACAGAGGAGAAAGGGAAAGATATACCTAACTGAATGAAGAGTTCCAGAGAATAGCAATGAGACATAAGAAAGCCTTCTTAAGTGAAAAATGCATATAAATAGAGGGAAACAATAGAATGGACAAAACAAGAGATCTCTTCAAGAAAGTCAGAGATACCAATGGAACATTTCATGCACAGATGGGCACAATAAAGGACAGAAATGGCAGGGACCTAACAGAAGCAGAAGAGATTAAGAAGAGTGGCAACATTACACAGTAGAACTGTACAAAAAGGTCTTAATGACCCAGATAACCCCAATGGTGTGGTCACTCACCTAGAGCCAGACATCCTGGAATGCTAAGTCAAGTGGGCCTTAGGAAGTATCACTACAAACAAAGGTAATGGAAGTGATAGAATTCCAGCTGAGCTGTTTAAAATCCTAAAAGATGATGTGTGAAAGTGCTGCACTCAGTATGTCAGCAAATTTGAAAAACTCAGCAGTGGGCACAAGGTGGGAAAAAGTGAGTTTTCATTCCAATTCCAAAAGAGGGCAACACCAAAGAATGTTCAAACTACTGCACAATTGTGCTCATTTCACATGCTAGCAAAGTATTGCTCAAAATCCTTCAAGCTAGGCATAAACAACATGTGAACCAACAACTTCCAGATGTACAAGCTGGATTTAGAAAAGGCAGAGGAACCAGAGATCAAATCTCCAAAATCCACTGGATCATAGAAAAAGCAAGAGAATTCCAAAAATGTATCTACTACTGCTTCATTGGCTATGCTAAAGCCTTTGACTGTGTGGATCACAATAAACTGTGGAAAATTCTGAAAGAGGTGGGAATAGTAAACCACCTTACCTGTCTCCTGAGAAACCTGTATGCAGGTCAAGAAGCAACAGTTAAAACCAGACATGAGTTTGTTAGTCATCTGTATGTCTTCTTTGGAGAAATGTCTATTTAGTTCTTTGGCCCATTTTTTGATTGGGTAGTTTATTTTTCTGGACTTGAGCTGCATAAGTTGCTTGTATATTTTTGAGATTTGAAAAGATGCTCAACATCACTCATTATTAGAGAAATGCAAATCAAGACCACAATGAGGTACCACTTCACACCAGTCAGAATGGCTGCAATCCAAAAGTCTGCAAGCAATAAATGCTGGAGAGGGTGTGGAGAAAAGGGAACCCTCTTACACTGTTGGAGGGAATGCAAACTAGTACAGACACTACGGAGAACACTGTGGAGATTCCTTAAAAAATTGCAAATAGAACTGCCTTATGACCCAGCAATCCCACTGCTGGGCATACACACTGAGGAAACCAGAATTGAAAGAGACACATGTACCCCAATGTTCATCGCAGCACTGCTTATAATAGCCAGGACATGGAAACAACCTAGATGCCCATCAGCAGATGAATGGATAAGAAAGCTATGGTACATATACACAATGGAGTATTACTCAGCCATTAAAAAGAATACATTTGAATCAGTTCTAATGAGATGGATGAAACTGGAGCCGATTATACAGAGTGAAGTAAGCCAGAAAGAAAAACACCAACACAGTATACTAACACATATATATGGAATTTAGAAAGATGGTAATGATGACCCTGTATGCGAGACAGCAAAAGAGACACAGATGTGTAGAGTGGACTTTTGGACTCAGAGGGAGAGGGAGAGGGTGGGATGATTTGGGAGAATGGCATTGAGACATGTATACTGTCATGTAAGAAACGAATCGCCAGTCTACGTTCAATGCAGGATACAGGATTCTTGGGGCTGGTTCACCGGGATGATCCAAAGAGATGATATGGGGTGGGAGGTGGGAGGGGGGTTCACGTTTGGAAACGCATGTACACCCGTGGTGGATTCATGTCAATGTATGGCAAAATCAATACAGTATTGTAAAGTAAAATAAAGTAAAAATAAAAATTTAAAAAAAGAAAAAAAAAACAGACATGAGACAACGGACTAGTTCAAAATTGGGAAAGGAGTATGTCAAGGCTATATATTGTCATGCTGCTTATTTAACTTATATGCAGAGTACATCATGCAAAATGTGGGGCTGGATGAAGCTGAAGCTGGAATCAAGACTGCTAGGAGAAATATCAACAACCTCAGAGGTGCAGATGATACCACATTAGTGGTCAAAGCAAAAAGGAACTAAAGAGCCTCTTGATGAAGGTGAAAGAGGAGAGTGAAAAAGTTGGCTTAAAACTCAACAAGCTCATGGCATCTGGTCTCATCACTTCATGAAAAATAAATGGGGACAAAGTAGAAATAGTTACAGATTTCCTTTTATTGGGGATTGAACGATTGAGGACGATGACTGCAGCACAAATGATTGAAGATGGTGACTGCAGCCACAAATTAAAAGACACTTGCTACTTGGAGGAAAAGCCATGAGAAACCTAGGCAGTGTATTAAAAAGCACAGAGATCACTTTGCTGACAAACGTGCATATACTCAAACTATGGTTTTACAGTAGTCATGTACTAACATGAGAGTTGGACCATAAAGAAGTCTCAGCACTGAAGAACTGATGCTATCTAACTGTGGTGCTGGAGAAGACTCTTGAGATTCCCTTGGAGAGGAATGAGCTCAAACCAGTCAATCCTAAAGAAAATTAATCCCTGATAATGAAACTGAAGTTCTAATTCTTTGGCCACCCAATTCAAAGATTTGACTCATTGGAAAAGACCCTGATGCTAAGAAAGATTGAAGGCAAGAGGAGAAGGGGTTGACAGAGGATGAGATAGTTGGATGGCATCACTGAGTCAATAGGTAGGAGTTTAAGCAAGCTCCGGGAGTTGATGATGGACAGCGAGGCTTAGTGTGCTGCAGTCCATGGGGCTGCAAAGAGTTGGACATGACTGAGTGCCTGAACTGAACTGAACCATAGCATTAAGGCAATATAGATTTCAATATTCCACGTATTTCAAGTATATTACATATTTTATCTTCGTATGGATCACATTGTTTATTGCTCTATCTCATACATCTGTGTGTTACACTATAATTCCTATTTTCAGAAGTAAGGTTCAATATCTTCAGTTTGAGGTTGATGCCTGTTCATGTGTTGTAAATGTTACAGATAATATTATGGCAATTCGTGTGTGTCTTAACACCAACTCCTACCTATGGCAAATTTAAGATTATTTTTCATAACTTTTATAGAATAAAAATTAAGCTAGAATTTTGCAGTGGTCAAGGAAAATTATTTCCAAGTTTATATGCTCATTATTTATTTCTTTGGTCATGCTGTAAATGACAATTTATTTACTATCATTATATAAATTCCCCTAAGGGAATACTTTTTAAAACATACAAAATGTATGAATAATATTTTTCTAGATATCATCTTTGCACTTATATAAATATCATATAGATAACTTAAAATTAACTTAAATGCCTAAATCATTCTTAAGCTTTAGGCAAATAATGAAAATCAATTAAAATCATCATGACATTATATATATTAGCATTGAAAAATAATACAATTGAGCAGAAGGCACATAATAAAAAGTACACACAGAATGTTCTACTGTGTATTTTAATAAGCACAGATGTGTTACAATGCGTATGGATGAACATAATGTAGGATATATTATGCAGAAAATGGGGAACCAGTAAAAGTATTTTCAGACAGTGAGTCACTGAAAATAAAGTACACAATTCAAAGGTTTTACAATTTTAATGAATTAAAACTTTTCTTGGGAAATGTCATAAAATTAACTGCTTCCCAAGTGATTTCCAACAATGAAACTCTTCTATTTTTTTGCAACGCAATTGTGAGATTTTGTTATTAAAGCCAAAAATATTACAAATTAAGGAGTGGGCTACATGAGGACAAAGGGGATGGAAGATGGGGGAGAGGAAGCAGTAGAAGCAGAAACAGGGTGGCAGGGAGAAAAATTAAGGATCAGGTGAAAGACAACATTACCTTTAATTTCCCTCCCAAAAAACACGCCATGAAAAAGGCAAGTGAGTATGTTGCGGTGGGTTCTTAACTAGAGAATCTTCTTCAGCCTGATACTAACCGAAGAAAACTATAAAGGCAGCAAAGTCCTTTCTAGGACTGGGAAAAGTGACAAGATCTTTATAAAACACAGATTCCATTTGGTTTTACTTTCCGGACTTTTTAGTATGGAATATCTCATTCTTTTCTAACCTCAGTCTGCCCATAAGCAGAGAAAGATCACTAACATACATATTTTCTTAAAAACATTAAAAATGATGACCAGTACTCATCAGAAAATGTATTTGTCTATAGGACAAAAGGGTCTTTAGTAAGGAAGAAAAGTGACGGCCAAGAAGCAGATTGGTAGAGCACCAGGTGTTAGTGATTCAGGGTGTGATGTGTGGAGGCATATTATGCTAAACAGACACGTGGTGGGGCAGCCAGGAGGAGGAAATGTGGTATATGTTTAATGGATGATCTGGGAAATTTCATTGGTGAACTCAATGCCAATATCTAAGCATCTGGTTCAAAGTTAGAAAATATAATTTTAAATATTAATGAAACATCTTAGTCACTTCTGTCAAAAAGCAACATAATATCTACACTTCTGATATCAGAATATAATTAGCCAGTTAAAAACAACATTTAACTGACCCACTTTTTTCCCACTGTATTAAATTAAGATTTAATTATAAAGAAACATGCAGCTCTCTACTTCTTACTGAAAGTGAAAGTTAGTCACTTAGTCATGTCCAACTCATTGTGACCCCATAGACTGTAGCCCACCAGCTTCTTCTGCCCATAGAATTCTCCTTCAATTTGGCAATGGCAGTCTAGGTTATTGTAATCTACTCAGACAAATAATATATTTATTTGAAAAAATTAAATCATTCATTTAAAAAATATTGATTAAGCACTGACTATAGTCCAAGCACTGATATCGGTATATGGGATATATTTTGAAGATCCTTGTCCTTGTGAATCCTATATGCTAGCAGGAGGAAACAGGCAATAATTAATAGACATTAAGATAAGTAAATTCTTTAGCATGCTGGAAAGGTAGAAATTACTATATAAACAGTAAAATTCCAGTAGAAAAAGACTAATCTGGAGAGCCAGAAATTTAATATGAACCCAAATCTTTAAGTTAATTGGTCAAAGTAGCCTGCTTTATGGTAGGAGATACTTCAATTTGTCCTCTGATTTGAAGGCCATGTTCCCTTAACCTCCTGACCAATGGATCCTTTGACATTTCACAGAAATGGCATATCACAGAGCTGTTCCTGAATCATCATAGATTTATTTATTCATCTCAGGGCCGCCAATGTATTTACCAGCTCTTATTGGTCCTGTCCGATCTGCTTCGCATCAACAAGGTGATGTTCTGTGGAAAGTTCAGATGGTCGCCTGCTGACAGGACAGGAGACTTATCTCTGAGGAAGAAAAGGGGGAAAAAAAAGAAGACAAAATATGCAAATGATAATTTTATGCTCAAATAAAAGCACAGGCTATTCTGATCACTTTTTCTCATGTGAATGGAAAGGAATGAATTTACCAAATTAATGGCATATTATATACTTAAGTCCTTTATAATCTGTTCTAGCAAGGCAGAAATTGAAGAGGAGCTAAAAAGCCTCTTGATGAAAGTAAAAGAGGAGAGTGAAAAAGTTGGATTCAAGCTCAACATTCAGAAAACGAAGATCATGGCATCTGGTCCTATCACTTCATGAGAAATAGATGGGGAAACAGTGGAAACAGTGTCCGACTTTATTTTGAGGGGCTCCAAAATTACTGTAGATTCTGACAGCAGCCATGAAATTAAAAGACACTTTCTCCTTGGAAGAAAAGTTATGACCAACCTAGATAGCATATTGAAAAGCAGAGACATTACTTATCCAACAAAGGTCTGTCTAGTCAAGGCTATGGTTTTTCCAGTGGTCATGCATGGATGTGAGAGTTGGACTGTGAAGAAAGCTGAGCGCCGAAGAATTGATGCTTTTGAACTGTGGTGTTGGAGAAGACTCTTGAGAGTCTCTTGGTCTGCAAGGAGATCCAACCAGTCCATTCTAAAGGATATCAGTCCTGGGTGTTCTTTGGAAGGAATGATGCTAAAGCTGAAACTCCAATACTTTGGCCACCTCATGCAAAGAGTTGACTCATTGGAAAAGACTCTGATGCTGGGAGGGATTGGGAGCAGGAGGAAAAGGGGACGACCCAGGATGAGATGGCTGGATGGCATCACCGACTCAATGGACGTGAGTTTGAGTGAACTCCGGGAGTTGGTGATGGGTCAGGGAGGCCTGGCGTGCTGCAGTTCATGGGGTTGCAAAGAATCAGACACGACTGAACTGAACTGAACTGAACTGAGCAACAACGTCAACTGAACGGACACGACTGAACTGAACTGAGCAACAACGTCAAATTCGGCATGGTACATCTGTAACCAGAGCTACTATGTTTCTGAGTTTGTGATAATTTACAGTTTTTCTCTAGGATTCATCCCATTGCTGCAGAGGTGAATTAAAAGGATACATAAGAGGACTCTCCATCTCTATATCCTTTAGCTTGGTGACTGCAATCTCTATCATCAACTCATCAGAAGCATTGTTAGTTTTGATTTACAATTTTGTCTAGGGGGCAAAGAGGGTCAGAGGCTGTGGCTATTGCAGAGTATAAAATCTGCCACGGTATCCAAGAAACTTAGATTTTGGTCCAAGGTCCGACCAGATTGAATGAGAGAATAAAGATGCCATTTCTGGGTGGGAGGAACAAACATCATATTGTAACGTCATCACGAGGCATGTGACATATTGTTCTGACCATAGTGGAATGTGTAATCCTACATTGTAACTGGAAAATAAGAAGTAAAAAGAACTGTAGAGATCAGACCTGCACTCTATAAAGGTTTTTCTTTATTTTTTTCTTTTTCCTAAAAGCAATACATTCCATTTAGCTTATTCAGGCAAAGTTTGGCACGAAGGGTAGAGGTTGGATTAGGGAAGGGGAAATAAGAATATTTAGTGTTACCGAATCAATGGGAAGCCATCTTGGTGACAGTTGATGGCAGCTTTGGTCTAGGATAGTAAGAGCAGAGATGAAAGTGACTGGATTTGAGAGATAATTAAAAATGTGCAGAAAAATTGGAGACAGAAGGTAAAGGACATATAGATGACAAAGGCAACTTTCGGGTTTCTGACAATGCAAAAAGATGGGTGATGCTGCAGTTTGCCTGAAAAATATGTTCAGATGAGAAAGATCTTAAGTTTCACTTTGTAGTTTCACTTTGAGATGCCTTGTAACAAACCAATAGGGGAATGCAAAGTCAACTCTATCTTAGCGGAGAGGCTCAGAGTGGAGAGGTAAATATGTTGGGCAGCTGGAGGTCTTAGAAGCTCTGGGTGAGATTATATCACCTAGGGAGAGAGTGTAGAATGAAAAGAGAAGGTCTTCCAGAGCAGAACCTTGGGATCTCATAATATTTTATCTGGTAGATTAGAATAAATCTGAAAGTAGAATAATTGTGAGAGCAAATGGGCAGAGAGATTTTATTTTCCACAGAAGGCACCTGACTCACATTAATGTTAACATTGTAACAGCTATAATGTAATTACTGAAATGAATCAATATCATGTGGGAAATTTTACCTGTAATATAAAGACACTAAAGAATAGGTGAACGTGTACACATGAACACAACTTTTGGAAAGTTATAAAAATAAATGTCACTGTTTAGCACACTAAGCCCTTTAACGTATTTTTGAAAAAGAAGCTTGATCTTCTCTCAGATTTTAAAATCCTGAAGAAAACTTTAAATCAAAGCTAAATAATATCTTTGCAAACCGAAGCTGTCTGTCACACTGTAAATGTAAAAAATTATACAAATATATAGGAGAGGTTTGTTCAATATGTGGAATTGGATATTTCTTGAAAAATACTGGCAAAGCAAATTCTTCAAACTTTCAACATTTTTTTTCTTTAGAACTTGGCATTTTGAGGAATAAGATGAAAAATAACTTTAAAGTATTATAAACTATGCTTCTAGCCTGGTTTGTCTCAAATTTAACCAGGTTAATAATAATTTTTCGGGAAGTTACAGTGATTTCTTGTCATTTGAGATAAAATTTTGATCTTATTTAATTGTCACCCTGCTTATTTAACTCTATGAAGAGTACATCATGTGAAATGCTGGGCTGGATGAAACACAAGCTGAATCAAGATTGCCAGGAGAAATATCAACAAACTCAGATATGCCGATGATATCACTATAATGGCAGACAGCTAAGAGGAACTAAAGAGCCTCTTGATGAAGCTGAAAGAGGAGAGTGAAAAGCTGGCTTAAAACTCAACACTCAAAAAATGAAGATCATGGCATCCAGTCCCATCACTTCATGGCAAATAGATGGGGCAGAAGTGGAATCAGTGACAATTTGGGGCTCCAAAATCACTGCAGATGGTGACTGAAGCCATGAAATTCAAAGATTCTTGCTCCTTGGAAAGAAAGGTATGACAAACTTAGACAATGTACTAAAAAGCAAAGACATCACTTTGCTGACAAAGGTTCATATGGTCAAAGCCATGGTTTTTCCAGTAGTCATGTACAGATGCAAGAGATGAACCATAAAGCAGGCTGAGTGCTGAAGAATTGATGCTTTTGAACTGTGGTATTGGAGAACTCTTGAGAGCTCCTTGGACAGCCAGGAGATCAAACTAGTCAATCCTAAATAAAATATACCCTGAATATTCTTTGGAAGGACTGATGCTGAAGCTGAAGCTCCAGTAGTCTGGCCACCTGATGTGAAGTGCTGATTCATTGAAAAAGACCCCGATGCTGGGAATGATTGAGGACAAAAAGAAAAGGAGGTGGCAGAGGATAAGATGGTTAGAATCACTGACTCAGTGGACATGAATATGAGCCAACTCTGAGAGATAATGAAGGACAGGGAAGCCTGGCATGCTGTAGTCCATGCAGTTGGACATGATAGCAACTGAACAACAACAAAGTAAGATATTATTAGTAGTATAGGTTTTCTCAGTTTCCTAAATTTTATTTTCAACTTTTACCTGACTATAAGTCATTGTGTTATTAATACTACCAACATTTCTATTATTAATATAATCATAAAATCAAGATCAACTAAAGGGTATATGCAATTTATACTGTTATGACTAGTCCCCTAATCCCATACATGGCTTAAATGGATACTTTGAGTTTTAATTTAAAGCCAGAAGTTAGGCTAGTTGAATAGGAAAAGGAGAAACATCCAAAGGAGAATTATATGTGTTTGAGGTCAGAGAGATAAAGAAAAATAGAGATAGAAATAAGAGAGAGCAGGGGCACAAGAATTAAAAACATGGATCCACATTTTTGTTTATTTAGTACAAAGTGATTTGGGGGTGATTAGCAATTGGAAAATGAAATATCTGAGGTTCTAAAGCATTCCTGGCATATTCAAAAGCTTGGAATAATAAAGAATGTTTATTAATTCTAATATGCTCATAAACGTTGTGAAGGAAGAAAAATATAAACTGGCAGTCAGGAGGCTTGTTTACTGGCTGGCTCAGTCACTGATGGCGTTTGTGGTTAATAACTATCTTCTGAAGATCAGAGCCATACAGTGTATGAATGAATGGAAGCCCCTCAGTCATGTTTGAGTCTTTGCCACCCCATGGACTGTAGCCCGGCAGGCTCCTCTGTCCATGGAATTTTCCAGGCAAGAATACTGGATTGGGTAGCCATTCCCTACTCCAGGGGATCTTCCCAATCAAGGGATTGAACCTGGGTCTTTTGCTTTGCAGGCATATTCTTTACTCTCTGAAGGAAGGTGAAGTTTCTCAGTCGTGTCCGACTCTTTGCGACCCCATGGACTGTAACCTACTAGGCTTCTCCATCCATGGGATTCTCCAGGCAAGAATACCGGAGTGGGTTGCCATTTCCTTCTCCAGGGGATCTTCCCGACCCAGGGATCGAACCCGGGACTCCCGCATTGGAGGCAGACGCTTTAACCTCTGAGCCACCAGGGAAGCCACCAGGGAAACCCCCATACAACTAACCACCAGAACAGAATTTAACAGTCACTGCAAGATTTGAAATTTGTGTCTGGTTTAATTTCGTTCTTTTATTTTCTCAAATTCTAAGCTAGAGCAACAATGAAACTTAGAATGCTTGATCGTTCATAATATATTCCATGATTTCAGGCTCACCTGATCAATGTTGAGCTAAGAATAAGGATTTTCTTCATCCTGATTAGCATTCTTTAGCCAGCACTTAGGAAAATCAGCACATAAATAGCACTGTATAGTTATTTAAAAAGTGATAAATATATTCTTTCTCATATCTGAGGTTTCAAAAAAATGTGCTTTTTTTGAACCTTCTTCCTCTCCTCTGAACTCTTCCTCCTGCCTTTTTCATCTGCTTAATTACATGTGTTTTCATACATAAGATTCAGTCTTTCCTAATTCTCCAGGCCTCGGTTGTGTATGTGTGTAACTACCATGATTTTTGGTTGCAAGGCACAGAGAATCGGATTCAACTGGTTCAGGGAGAATTAAGTTTTTTTTTTTTTTTTTTAAGTGATAAAGCTACACACACAGATCCAGAGATGGCTTAGAGCACAGATGGATCCAATCCTTCAATAATGTTACCAGGACCTAGTCTCTCTGTCCTTGTGATGATCATGTTTTCTGTGCTGACTGTTCACCTCTGCAGCTCTCTCAGTATTAAAGGCTCTGTAATTTCCAGCTTGATTTATCCTCTCAGATTCTGGTTCAGAGAAAAAGAACTTTCCTTTCCTTCTTATTTTTACACTATCCAGGGTGCCTTCTTGACCTGACTTGGCTTATACTTCTGAACAAATCACTGTGGCCAGAAGGATGGAATGTTCTAATCAGCCACTCATGGTTTACTTGTTTATCCCTGATGCTGGAGAATAGCTGTGCTTCAAATCAGAGGAAAAGGTGGTTTTCCTAAACAAAGTAGGATGCTGTTATCCAAAGAACAGAAATAGACACACTGAGTCAGCAAAACAGATATGCAGTACATTTGTGTGCATAGCCAATATCCTCTACTCCTGCTAGCATGCTCTGTAGTTTGCCTTGCTACCTAAAGGCAAAAGAAGGCAAGTAAAATACGTTTATTATTTTTACCTAAGCATCCATCAAAGTGGCTAGAGTATAAATCTACAAATTAAAATGAAATGCTTGCTGGATAAGTGAATAATTAGGTTAATTAACTGTACCACTTTTCCAACTGGTATTTCCTCTTAAAACTCAATAATAGTACTATAATAATCAGGCTAATTGTTTTAATATTCTAAATTAGTATAGTTATTATAATCAATGTACCGAAATAATGAAATGTTATAAATCTTACATAAGTTGATGCGTATATGTTCTTAGGATCTCCCCTGGTGGTTCAGATGGTAAAGAATCTTTCTGCACTGTGGGAGATCCAGGTTTGATCCCTGGATTGGGAAGATCCCCAGGAGCCAGGAATGGCTACCCACTCCAGTATTCTCGCCTGGAGAATTCCATGGATACAGGAGCCTGGTGGGCTGCAGTTCGTGGGGTCTCAGAGTCAGACACGATTGAGAGACTAACACTTTCACTTTCATATGTCCTTAGCATGTTCTTGACTCATAGTAAGCCCTCAATAAATGTTAGGGCTTACTATTACCTATTGTCAACCAAATTAAGTTGCATTGAGAGACCTCTGGAACACTACAAATTCATATAGAGTTAAAGTTGTGTAAGTCCATGTTAGTAGGGTGATGATTGCTCAGTACTAAAATAAATGCTTTGAAATGAGCAGAGTTTTGTTTCTGCTTCTAATGAAATTATGTTTTAATATTGTTTTCAGGGCATCTCTCCAGAGGAAATAGCGTGATGTTTTGCTCTAAATCCATGCAGGATAAATGATCTGGAGTTACTAGAATATGGTATTATGCACAAACAACTAGACAGGCATTCTATTACAGATGATTAGTCAACCATGAATACAGCACCCAGCAGATGGACAGCTCCAAAGGACCACATGAATTATGTGCATTACAGCTGCGGCTCTGGTAAAAGTGAAAAAGCTCTTGATGAACAGCTGCAGTTTTCTTCAGCCTCTAGACGAGGGATATCAGTTAAGATTTTTATTGCTGTAG
Source organism: Capra hircus (assembly GCF_001704415.2). Classification (NCBI taxonomy): domain Eukaryota; kingdom Metazoa; phylum Chordata; class Mammalia; order Artiodactyla; family Bovidae; genus Capra; species Capra hircus. The sequence goes on along the minus strand of NC_030828.1, from coordinate 50,509,445 downwards.
AACATGACATAGGAAGAACCGATTGCCTTGAATAAAGGTTGTATTAAAAGAGGTTTTATAGTTTGCTGTGTTAATTTTACATTTAAAGGATTTTCCATATTTACATTTTGAGCACCTTCCCTGTTTTTATCTGATGTGTATTTCATGTGCCTATAAAAAAATGAATAATGGTAAAATTGCTCCGGCTATTAGCTAATGATGGGAGAATGTGCTTTATGCAGGTCTTTAAAAATACAATAATTTAAATGCTGAAATATTGAGATGGTAAATGTTCAACTCCTTATATTCAGGCATTGAGTAAAGCCAACTTGCATATTTATTCTTGATTGCAGATACTTCTTAATTCAAAGATAATTTCAAGGATCATTGTCAAGATTTTTCTAGCTCAGTAATAAAGCCTCCAATTTCTCTTGTTACATTTTAATATTTAATTAAGAACAGAAGAATATACAATTTCATATTAGAATTATTTTGAAAATCCATAGTTCCATGCTTAACCATATATGTTGGGCTAATATTAATATGCCTAATTTGAGAAGATAATAATATTTTCAGGGAGCACAACTTTACTGCACATGACACACACTGACTTTATTTTTATATGTGGAGTTATGTTATTCCATGCATTTCCTAAAAAGGTATTTTTTATGGATGCTTGCTTTATTTTTCTGTAGATCCACACATATATGCAAAGCTTTTAACAAGTATATTCTCTTTTGTAAAACTTAGTTATGTTCATAACGTTTAATAAAGAACAGTCTTCCTTATTTCATATAATTTTAAAGTCTGTCATAAGAAATACCACTACATATTTAAGTATATGAAGATAAAAATCATTTATTTGATGGGACGAATAGAATAAAAAGCCTCCCTCTGAATATAGTCTACTAAAACCTTATTGATTTGTGCTATAGTAAATCTCAAAAATAATAGGAAAATGCTTCAAAATTTTAACTTACAAGATGTAAAATGGTGTCATTTAAATATATTTAACTTTTTAGTCATATTTTAAAACCCTCTTGTCTTTATCTCAGTGAAATTTTGTGAAACTAAAATATAAATATATATATATTGCTTCATAGATATGCTTCATATGTGTTATTTACCTAAATATTGAATATATGTGTATATGTCAAACACTGACACTTTCTAATGATCTTACATGTTGAATGTACACAGATAGAAAAGGATATTCGATACTGCTGCTGCTGCTAAGTCACTTCAGTCATGTTCAACTCTGTGCAACCCCATAGACGGCAGCCCACCAGGTTCCCCCGTCCCTGGGATTCTCCAGGCAAGAACACTGGAGTGGGTTGCCATGTCCTTCTCCCAATGCATGAAAGTGAAACGTGAAAGTGAAGTCACTGAGTAGTGTCCAACTCTCAGCGACCCCATGGACTGCAGCCTACCAGGCTCCTCCGTCCATGGGATTTTCCAGGCAAGAGTACTGGAGTGGGGTGCCATTGCCTTCTCTGTCGATACTACCTCAAGGAATTAATTATTCAAACAAGAAAACAGTTTGTCAATAATATAAAGCACAGAATTAAACCAGAATGAAAACTATTCTACACAGTGTATGACTAATATACAGGGGTACAAAAACAGGGGTGATTAATACTGCCTAGGAATGCCAAGAGGGCTACTTGATCAGTGCGCAACTCTTTCTCTGGAAATCATCCTCATACCTCACAGAACATACTAACTCTGCTTCATTTCTACCAGCACTGTGCTCTGAGTATAGCCTTACGATTTCACTTACAGTTCTATATTTTAAGTTCTTTTTTACATGTACATTTCTTCAACTTGATTATGATCTTTTGACTCCAAGAAGCAATTTTTAGTTATTATTATATTCTCAGGGGATGACACCATGCCTGAAATGTATAAATTGCTCCATATTTTCAAAATACTTAATTAACATAAAATGCATCAGTTCAGTTCAGTTCAGTTGCTCAGTTGTGTCTGACTGTTCGCGACCCCATGAGCTGCAACACGCCAGGCGTCCCTGGCCTGGAAAATCCCATGGACAGAGGAACCTAGTAGGCTGCAGTCCATGGGGTTGCTACTAGTTGGACATGACTGAGCGACTTCACTTTCACTTTTCACTTTCCTGCATTGGAGAAGGACATGGCAACCCACTCCAGTGTTCTTGCCTGGAGAATCCCAGGGACGGGGGAACCTGGTGGGCTGCCGTCCATGGGGTCACACAGAATTAGACACGACTGAAGTGACTTAGCAGCAGCAGCAGGCCTCCCTGACCATCACCAACTCCCGGAGTTCACTCAGACTCACGTCCATCGAGTCAGTGATGGCATCCAGCCGTTTCATCCTCTGTCGTCTCCTTCTCCTCCTGCCCCCCATCCCTCCCAGCATCAGGGTCTTTTCCAATGAGTCAACTCTTCGCATGAGGTGGCCAACGTATTGGCGTTTCAGCTTTAGTATCAGTCCTTCCAATGAACACCCAGGACAGATCTTTAGGATGGACTGGTTGGACCTCCTTGCAGTCCAAGGGACTCTCAAGTATCTTTTCCAACACTACAGTTCACGTATATGTACAAATTTTAGACTATAAACTTCCTTTTTTTAATCTTTCAGAGTTGTGATCTCATTCAACTAAAGGGGAGCATCAAAGTTAACCAAAGAGTAACTTTCCAAAATGTAGAAATATCATTATGCTTGTGTAATGAGTTGATATTTTAAGTATGCTTCACATTTAATTTCAAATGAATATTTTACATACTTATGACTACATATATATGAATAAACAATTAGTAGAAATAATTGCTATTGTAGGTTATTGTTTTTATGCTTTTAAAATACATTTTAGGATATCTAGTAGGTTGTATTTACATTTTTTTGATGTTTTATAGATATTTAAAATTGTAGTTTCAAGCAATATTTATACTACTTTAACCTACTACTGGTATGAAACTCTTTTTACTCATATTAGGTATTGTTTTAATTCGTTAAGTAATATTTAAAATATTCTCTTTTTATATATTAAGTTTTACATTTAGTCTGTATCTCTGTATTTATACATATCTATATTGGTTTATTGATGTTGATCAGCAAATGAACTGAGTATACCACCCCAGTAGTGTCGTTATATAAATCTATTTAAATTTACATTTAAATTACACAAAATTAAAATTTATTTTGTAGCCCCATTCCAAGTGTTCACTAGCTATATGTGGTCAGTGATTATCCCTTTGGACAGTACAGATAAAGAACATTTTCATTCATCATATAAGTTCTATTAGTCAATGACGATATGGAGAAGAATTTAGTGTTAGAATATCTATTCAGATCTAGTCGAGATACTGTATTATTTAAAATAGGTACTTGTTACAGACTAACTACATATCCCCAAAATTCACATGTTCAAGCCCTAACCCCCAATATTTGGAGACAGGGACTTTGGGATGTAATTAGGGTTAGATGAGTTTATGAGACTGAGGCCTTCATGATGGAGTTAGTGCTCCTATAAGACGAGATACCAGAGTCTCCAAAACACTGCAGGTGGTGACTGCAGCCACAAAATTAAAAAATGCTTGCTCTTTGGAAGAAAAGCTATGACAAATCTAGACAGTGTACTGAAACTGAGACATAACTTTGTCAACAAAGGTCCATCTAGTCAAAGCTATGGGTTCTCCAGTAGTCATGTATGGATGTGAGAGTTGGACCATAAAGAAAGCTGAGTGCCAAAGAATTGATATTTTTAAACTGTGGTAGTGGAGAAGACTCTTGAGATTCCCTTGGACTGCAGGGAGATCAAACCAGTCAATCCTAAAGGAAATCCACCCTGAATATTCATTGGAAGGACTGATGCTGAAGCTCCAGTGCTCTGGCGACTAGATGCAAAGAGCCGACTCACTGGAAAAGATCCTGATGCTGGGAAATATTGAAGGCAGGAGTAGAAGGGGATGACAGAGGATGAGATGATTGGATGGCATTGCTAACTCAATGGGTATGAGTTTGAGCAAACTTCAGGAGTTGGTGATGGACAGGGAAGCCTGGAGTGCTGCAGTCCATGGGGTCACAAAGAGTCGGGCATGACTGAGCAATGGAACAACAACAAGAAAACTTGTTCTCTTTCTCTATCATGTGAAGACACTGTGGAAAAGCGGCTATCTGCAAGCCAGGAAGAGAGCCCTCGCCGCAACCTGACCCTGTTGACACTCTGATCTTGGACTTCCAGGTTCCAAAACTGTGAGAAAACAAATGCCTGTTGTTGAAGTTGCCCAGTCTATGACATTCTGTTTTAGTTCTGGCTGCCATAATGACTAATATAGTACTGAACAGTACATATGAAAGTACATATGAAGGTCGATCAGGTGTGTCTGTCTCTTAGTGACCCCATGGACTGAAGCCCACCAGGCTCCTCTGCCCATGGAATTTTCCAGGCAGGAATACTAGAGTGGGTAGCCATTCCCATACAGTAAAGAAATTTCTCATGTTAGAAGACAGAGAGGATTTCTAAAGGCTATTTCTAAAACTTAGCTTAAAATATATCAAATATGGAGGGAATTGCAAGTGTGTGTGTATTTATGTGTTTGTATGTACTTGTGTGTTTGATTCTACAAATAATGGATTTAAAAAGTAAATGTACTTCTTTCATTTGAGCGTGTGAAATCAGGAAGCATGCTTTCTATGAAGCTCATTCACTTATGGAAATAATGAAATCTCCTAAGTTACAAGACATTCTGATCTTTCCCTTCATTAATTAACTTGTCAACTCTAGGGAGCATAAATAGTGAGAGATTGTCCTGGTAACAGTAACAAATATAAGCCAGCCTTTCAAAATGTCAAAATGTTTTCGACCAACCTAACATCAACCACCATTTTGAGAACATGTTAGTCAATTATTGTTTTGGTACAACAAATTTGCCAACTAATACTATTTAATCAAATATTTTCCTTTCTCAGGGATGAATTTTATATATTCATTAAATTTTAAAGCATGCCTTTAGGATCAAAATATGAACATATATTTTGTTTTGTTTGAACATTCCTCAAAAAAGAATATATTATGTTTAATAAAATGCTATGAAGAATATAAAGAAAAATAAAGACATGCAAATATTATGATATATGAAAAGTTAATATCTTATATAGAAGTAGCATTGTAAAAAAAAAAATTCACTTTCCTGGTGGCTCAGGTAGTAAAGAATTTGCCTGCAAAGGAGGAGAACAGGGGTCGATATTTGGGTCAGGAAGGTCCCCTGGAGAAAAGAATGGCTACCCACTCCAGTATTCTTGCCTGGTAAATCCTATGGACAGAGGATCCTGGTGAGCTTTATGGGCTACACCGGCAAATGAAAACTGAATCACTGATTGAAAAAATATCTAATAAAAGCTGAGAATACTTCTCAGAATATAAAGAAAAATCAAAGAGTGATAAAGATGTTATGAGGATAAAGACAGCTTACTTTAGAAAAAGTATTCAAGTTGAAAACTTTTCCCAAAGAAAGAATAGAATAATTTAAGCAAACTTGATAAACAAAGAAAAAATGGAAGAAAATCTTTCTGCACTTGAAATTATGATTTCACTGCTAAGTAACAATATCTGACAACTAACCTCAAAAAGTACACTTACAACACAAATGTAGAATCATAACAGCTTCAGAGTTTGCATCTACACCATCAAATTCCAGAAGATATTCAAGCAGTATCATCAATATCATTGAACAATGTTTGGAGTGGAAAGTGTAGTGTCCCAAGGATTCTATACCTATTAATAAAGAAAGTTTTGTCTCTGTGAGCAAAGGAAAAACAATTATATACAAGATCTTAGAAAACTACACTAAGTATTTCTCCCCAAATAAACAAGTAAATATTTAATAATGTTCTCTATTAAACACATTAATCAAATCAAAATTAAGTTTGTAAACACATGTGTCTGAGCAGATAGAGTGGAGGAGGAGAGCCTTTGTGTGGTTCTTTGTGGTTGGCAGCAGCCGACCATAGGGGTAAGGTCTGTGCATATTACAGCTAAAAGGGTTTCTGTTGACACTATCGAATGAACCGGAGGAGAAAACTAAGGCTTCTGTGGCTTGCCAGTATTCTGCTGTGGATGTGTCACTCATGTCCGACTCTATGTGACCCTGTGAACTCTAACCCATCAGGCTCTTCTGTCCATGGGATTCTCCAGACTAATGTCTCTTGGGTCCTTTTAATAAAGTTGTATCCATGAAGAATGTGTAAACATATTGCATAGACACAATATTTGGTAACTGGATTCTAACTCAACCCAACTACTATCTGCTGCTGTATGTTGTTCCTCTGATTTAAAAATTAGACTGTGGGACCATATTGATGATATTCTGATAAAGACTTTTATATTGAACATAAAATTCCTGCTGCTAAGCCACTTCAGTTGTATCCGACTCTGTTCGACCCCATAGACAGCAGACCACCAGGCTCCCCCGTCCCTGGGATTCTCCAGGCAAGAACACTGGAGTGGGTTGCCATGTCCTTCTCCAATGCAGGAAAGTGAAAAGTGAAAGGGAAGTCACTCAGTTGTGTTCGACTCCTGGTGACCCCATGGACTGCAGCCCACCAGGCTCCTCCATCCATGGGATTTTCCAGGCAAGAGTACTGGAGTGGGGTGCCATTGCCTTCTCCAATGCATGAAAGTGAAAAGTGAAAGTGAAGTCGCTCAGTCATGCCTGACTCTTAGTGACCCCATGGACTGCAGCCTACCAGCTTCCTCCGCCCATGGGATTTTCCAGGCAAGAGTACTGGAGTGGGGTGCCGTTGCCTTCTCTGATAAGCTTCTTGATTTCTTGGTTATTACCTATGAGAGATTATTTCAGCCAGCATAGCAGTGGGCTATATTAATGACCAACATCATCATTAGAGGAATTTTAATGCTGACCAGAAGCACACATGCATCTGTTTATATTAATGCCATGATAAAGTCATGGATCTGGCTTTTTCCACACCAATCACCAGTCTGAAGAATGGTCACTGTAAATGGTTATCCAATAGAGTGCCAAGATCCTATAGAGAAGGGACAGTTTATCTTCCACTTAGGAGATGCTACTGACCAACTGGCACTAGTGGTAAAGAACCTGCCTGCCAACGCTGGAGATGCAAGAGTTGCGTGTTTGATCTCTGGGTGGTGAAAATCCCCTGGAGAAGGAAATGACACCCACTCAGATATTCCTGCCTGGGAAATCCTATGGACAGAGGAGCCTGGCAGGTTACAGTCCATGGGGCTGCAAAGAGTCAGACACGACAGCACACACACACACATTGACCAACTCAGTCTATTGGTTCTGTTCCTTGATCTGATGCTGGATGATAGGGACATCTTTAATAGCTTTACAATTTATCCAATAATTAAAGCTTTAGCAATAAACTAAACACCTATGGCCTGTAGTTTTTCTTTTCTATTCAAAATGAAAACTAGTTATATACAATATAGATACACAGGGCTTCCCCAGTGGTGCAATGATAAAGAATCTACCTGCCATACAGGAGACGCACGAGACATGGGTTTGACCCCTGGGTCAGGAAGATGCTCTGGAGGAGGAAATGGCAAAGCCATTCCAGTATCCTTGCTTGGGAAATCCCATGGACAAAGGAGCCCGGCGGGCTAAAGTCCACTGGGTCCCCAAGAATCAGATCTGACTGAACACACATGAGACAGCAAAATGTATCAATTATATTGGACTGATCCAAATCAACTTAACAAAGTATTTTGATGTTAATGTAACTTCCTTGCAATAGTAGAACAGCAAGAAATGAATATTCAGTTTATATTGCGTATGAAAACAGGGACACATAATAAGAAAATACAAATGGCTTGTCCCTTTTTAACACAAAGCTTAATTTGCTACGTAAAGATGATAACACATTTTTCTGTCTCTAAAAATACAAAAAAAAAAAAAATTAAAGCCACATCTTTGGTCCAGTTAGTAAAATGATCACTTAAAATGTGAAATAACAGATGATTCTGATACATGGAAAAATACTGTTATTGGAATTATGACTCTGTGGGCAGTTACTACCAATACCAAGCAACTGTTCGTTGTTTCTTGGAAGATGATTACTTGTTGCTAATTTTGAGAAAAAAAGTCACAATATGACATTCAGAGGCATCTGACTTTACTTTCTGTCAATAAGCTGCAAAAATAAAGAAGCCTTGCTTTGGGAGACTAATGTGTCTGAGAACATATCTTCTTGGTACTTCTGAAAATGATATTCTTTGCTATTGGAATCTGCCCAGTTGTGCATTGGAATAGAGTGCAAGATTAAATGTTAGAATTCAGGAAACTTGATCCTAATTCACAGAATGTTGCTATAATATCTCAATCTTCAAAAAATTAAAATTTGTTTGAACTGACACCCAGTGAGCTCAGGCCATGTTGTATTCAAAGGATATCTCTAAAGAGGAGGATTACTGGTGGGTGTTTATCTTGGGGATATTTCTGAGTCCTACACATCTCAAGTTTGCCAAAGAAGAGATCAGAGTTTTATTTACAGTTTTGCTTATAAAACTCAGAGTTTATTGATATTCAGATGAAAGTCTCCAGACGAAAATTTGGGCTGAATGTTCAAAGAGACAAAATTCACTTCAAAAAAATAAATGGTAATAGCAGAAGAAAGTTTTCCAACAACACCATTTTATTTCATGTATAAAGCTCAGGCACTATCACAATGAAAAATAAATAAAAAAGCTTTGAGTTATCATTAAGAGTAATCATCACTATCATTAAGAGAAAACCTACATCCACTAGTGAGTTTCATTCTATTCAAGACCAGGAACTCCCTTCTGCTTTTCTGTGATCCATGTTTATAAATTAATTGTCCAAAAAGATAAAAGTGATGACACAAATAAAGAAAGTTATTTAATTTGATACAATATGATGTAGATTTTGGAGAAGAAACTGAGAACAAGCTGTGTAAAAGTGAAAAAAAAATGAGGGGATGAAGGAAAGTAGATAACATCTAGAAATTTTAAGTTTTCAGAATGAAGAGAGAAAATCAAATTTTCAGTTCAGTTCATTCGCTCAGTCATGTCCAATTCTTTGTGGTCCCATGGTCTGCAGCATGCCAGGTTTCGCTGTTAATCACCAACTCCTGGAGCTGGTTCAAACTCGTGCCCACTGAGTCAGTGATGCCATCCAACCTTCTCATCCTCTGTCGTCCCATTCTCTTCCCGCCCTCAGTCTTTCCCAGCATCAGGATTTTTTCCAGTGAGTCAAGTCTGCACATTAGGTGGCCAAATATTGTAGTTTCAACTTCAGCATCAGTCCTTCCAATATTCAGGACTGATTTCCTTTAGAATGGACTGGTTGGATCTCCTTACAGTCCAAGGGACTCACAAGAGTCTTCTCCAACATCACAGCTCAAAAGCACCAATTCTTTGGCACTCAGCTTTCTTTATGGTCCAACTCTCACATCCATACAAGACCACTCGAAAAATCATAGCTTTGACTACATGGACCTTTGTTGGCAAAGTAATGTCTCTGCTTTTTAATATGCTGTCTAGGTTAGTTATAACTTTTCTTCCAAGGAGGAAGTGTCTTTTAATTTCATGGCTGCAGTCACCATCTGCAGTGATTTTGGAGCCCCCAAAATAAAGTCTGTCTCTGTTTCCATCGTTTCCCTATTTGCCATGAAGTGATGGGACCAGATGCCATGATCTTAGTTTTTTGAATGTTGACCTTTAAGCCAGCTTTTTCATTGTCCTCTTTCACTTTCATTAAGAGACTCTTTAGTTCTTCTTTGCTTTCTGCCATAAGGGTCACCGGTATCATCTGCATATCTGAGGTTATTGATATTTCTCCTGGTAATCTTGATTCATCCAGCCCAGGATTTCATATGATGTACTCTGCATTTCAGTTAAATAAACAGGGTGACAATATACAGCTTTGAAGTACTCCTTTCCCAGTTTGGAACCAGTTTGTTGTTCCATATCTGGTTCTAACTGTTGCTTCTTGACCTGCATACACATTTCCCAGGAGGCAGTTAAGGTTGACTGGTATTCTCATCTGTTTAAGAATTGTCCACAGTTTATTGTGATCCACATGGTCAAAGGTTTGGTGCAATTAATAAAGCAGAAGTAGATGTTGTATGGACCTCTTCTGCTTTTTCAATGATCCAACAAATGTTGGCAATTTGATCTCTCATTCCTCTGTCTTTTGCAAACACAGCTTGAAACATCTGGAAGTTCTTGGTTCACGTGCTGTTGAAGCCTCACTTGGAGGACTTTGAGCATTATTTTGCTAGCGTGTGAGATGAGTGCAATTTTGCAGTACTTTGAACATTCTTTAGCATTGCATTTCTTTGGGATTGAAATGAAACCTGACGTTTTCCAGTCCTGTAGTCATTGCTGAGTTTTCCAAATTTGCTGGCATATTGAATGCAGCCCTTTCACAGCATCATGTTTTAGGACTTGAAATAGCTTACCTGGAATTCATGACCTCCACTAGCTTTATTCGTAGTGAGGCTTCCAAGGGGCCCACTTGGCTTCACACTCCAGGATATCTGGCTCTAGGTGAGTGATCACACCATCATGGTTATCTGGGTCATCAAGACTTTTTTTTTTTGTATAGTTCTTCTGTGTATTCTTGCCACCTCTTCTTACTATCTTCTGCTTCTGTTAGGTCCATACCATTTCTGTCCTTTATTGTGCTCATCATTGCATGAAATGTTCCCTTGGTATCTTGAATAGCTCTCTAGTCTTTCAGATCTATTGTTTTCCTCTATTTCTTTGCATTGTTCACTTAAGGAAGGCTATCTTATCTCTCCTTGCTATTCTTTGGGACTCTGCATTCAAATGGGCATATCTTTCCTTTTGTCCCTTGCCTTTCACTCCTTTTCTTTTCTCAGCTATTTGTAAGGCCTCCTCAGACAACTGTTTTGACTTTTTGCATTTCTTTTTCTTGGGCAGGGTCTTGATCACTGCCTCCTGTACAATTTCATGACCCTCTCTCCATAGTTGTTCAGGCACTCTGCCTATCAGATCGAATCCTTTGAATCTGTTTGTCACTTCCACTGTATAATCATAAGGGATTTGCTTTAGGTCATAGCTGAGTGGTCCAGTGGTTTCCCCTACTGTCTTCAATTTAAGTCTGAATTTGGCAATAAGGAGTTCATGGTCTGAGCCATAGTCAGCTACCAGTCCTGTTTTTGCTGACTGTATACAGTTTCTCCATCTTCAGATGCAAAGAATATGATCAATCTGATTTTGGTGTTGACCATCTGGTGATGTCCATGTGTCAAGCAGTCTATTTTGTTGTTGGAACAGGGCATTTGCTATGACCAGTGTGTTCTCTTGGTAAAATTGTTAGCCTTTGCCCTACTTCATTTTGTATTCCAAGCCCAAATTTACCTGTTACTTTAGGTATCTCTTGACGTCCTACTTTTGCATTTCAGTCCCCTATGATGAAAAGGACACCTTTTATTTTGGTATTAATTCTAGAAGATCTTGTAGGTGTTCTAGAACCATTTTAATTTTTATGTTTTTTATTTTTTAAAATTTTAATGTTTCTGTTTAAGAAAGAAAGAAAGTGAAAGTCACTCAGTCATGTTCAACTCTTTGTGACCCTATGGACAGTTCATGGAATTCTCTAGGCCAGAATACTGGAGTGGGTAGCTTTTCCCTTCTCCAGGGTATCTTTGCAACCCAGGGATCTAACCCAGGTTTCCCGCATTGCAGGAGGATTCTTTACAGTTGAGCCATGAGGGAAGCCCAAGAATACTGGAGTAGGTAGCCTATCCCTTCTCCAGTGGATCTTCCCAACCTAGAAATCAAACCAGTGTCTCCTGCATTGCAGGTGGATTCTTTCCCAACTGAGTTATCAGGGAAGTCCCTTATGCCCCTAAACTAACATTTTATATGTTACTGCTACTTTAAAATAAACTGTTACAGATGAAAAAGTAAAGTTAGGAACTAGAGGATTAGAAAGTAAGTTGGATATGGGGTGGAATGAATATTGTTGTTTAGTATCTAAGTTTTGTCTGACTCTTTTACAACCCCACAGACTGTAGCATGCCAGGATCCTTGGTCCATGGGATTTCCCAAGCAAGAAACTGGAGTGGGTTGCTATTTTCTTCTTCAGGGTATCTTTCCACCTCAGGGATTGAGTTCAAGTTTCCTGTATTGGCAGGCAGATTCTTTACCACTGAGCCACTAGGGAAGATTGTTCTTGACTTGGAAGAACATTTATTAAGTTTTACAATACTCATAATCTTAAATTATTTAAAAATGCACGGAGTCATTGCTGTATCTAAATTTCTTTCCAAAATGCTGTAACCATATAGCTTTGTTAATACATCAGTATCAAAGGCTAATTGAATAGTTTAAAAGAAATGAAATTAATGTAATACATGTATTTTTGAAATCATGTTGATTATAGTTTCTATGAGGTATATAAACATAGAATATATGAAAAAATATGAATTAATTATCCTTGCAGTTCAGTCTCTATTACTAAAATCTCTTTATATTGAAAGACAATGATGCAAATTTTCTAGCCCATATATTTTATTATCAACTTCCAATTTTGAATATTTGACTTGTATTCATTGAGTTTGGGTGATAAAGTTGGGAAAGTGGAGATGAATGTAAAATAATGGATCATCAGAAATAGTGGATTTGCAAAAGTATAGGGTAATAGATGGTGAACTATATGAGTTATCTGGAGGCAGAAAACATGATTGAAGTGGTCAAGAGTCAGAGGGCTGATATCACGGCACAGAATAAAGGATTTATTTATCTCATTTATTTATTATCTTATTTCAAAAGAAATAAGAATACTATGACTCATAAGGCTGAAGGGAATGGGGTTATATGAAATAACAGAACTATTTTAGGACTAAAATACTAAATAGGTCTTTGGTACTAGGTTAAAGTAATGAAGCAACAGTACAATTTTGCTGGTAGTACATATATTGATACCTATTAATTAGATATTTTATTGAAAAAGTGAAAGACAGGGTCAATAATATTTTTTAAATAGTTCAATTAATTTAAATATTTTCTATCTTAAGAAATAAACATAAGCCTGTTTAGTATATGCAGAATTTTCCTAGTATGATAAAATAGGATTGATTGATCAATGGTATTCTTTGTTACCTTAATAAGAGGATATGTACTGGACACTGATGTTATTTAAAAGGAAACTATAAGATGGAAAGGTATTTATATTCACATACAGAAGAAGAAATATGTAAGCACAGGACAATAATAAATCATTATTTCTGTGCTGAAACTGGCAGAGGATTTTAGCCAAAATATATGCAGTAAAAACTGTCTCACAATAAAACAAAGATAAAAGTTGAACCAACATTGTGACAATAATTTTTTAAAAAATGTTAAGCAGACCCTAGCTTAAAGAAATTATGCATCTTATTGCAAGCAGATGTAACTGAAGTAAATCACTGCTGAAACTCAGACCTATAACTTATGGTGCAATTTTGTGTTTGCTATTTATTTCAAGAAACAGGATCTCTAATGTTTAGTTACAACTATGTTAAAGGAAAAAATTACCAGAAATAGCCACTAACAGAGTCATAGATAGAGAGGAGATAAATAGCATCTCCCCTTGGGGGGGAAAAATTATTGGATGTTGCTGTTCCTGGAAAGAGAGGAATTTGTCAGAGAGGGACAAGACAGATAGAAAAAGAGAGGTGGCTGAGATGTTTTTATGGGTGTAATCAAAGAAATAAGCTAGAGCTTACCTGGCAGATTGTATTATTTAAAATATTTGTTGTCCCTTTCTCTGGCCCACTGACCTCAAGCTTAGCTTTGTGACTTGCTTTGGACAATAAACATGCAAAGCAATGATGTGCGAGAGCCACCTCAAGGTTCTGCTGTGAAGAGAAATGGGGAAAGGGCATCAGCACGGTGCATGAGCAAGACATAAACATTTTCTCTTTAAGTCACCGATATTTGGATGTTATTTGTTACAGCAACATAATTTAGCTTAGTTGATGTTATGTATCACTTTTTGCTAAACCTTACTGAAAAACACCACAAAGAGCACTATAACTCACCTTAGGAATAAGAAGCACATCAGAGGAAATATTAATCTGTGTATTGGGACAAATATCTTTTTTAATCAATATAAAGAGTATTCCAGGGAAGTGTTATTAACAGAATGAAAGGAAACAAATGCCTTTGTAAATGAAACTCAAGCAATGTGGTCCTTAATGGATGGCAAAGAAGTAAATCACACAATATGATAGGCAACAAATGGAAAAGAATATATGGAATGAGAGGGAGCAATAACTGATTTTTATAAATCCAGTGTGTGTTCCAATTTGTAGTTCATTTCTCAATGGGGTTTGTATTTTTATTTTTTTCTTGCTCTGTATGCCCATTCAACAACACACAATATTTAACTGCTACTACTCATAGGTGAATGGTTCCCAAAGCTGGTTTCTACCTTAAAATCTGCCCTTATATTTCTGACCCATTTAACTGTTAGATAGTTAGAATAGGAAAAAGGAGTCAGAATGGTGGTGGCTAAAATACAAGGAAGGGAAAAGCCTGCGAAAATAGAACAAAGAAAGACCTGAGGACCAGAGTGAGGACTTCAGGTAAAACAAACAGCACTCCTGGCTGGCCCAATTTACATAGGGCAGGCCCAGGGGGAGGAGAAAAAACAGGTAAGAAGAGGAGCCAAAATTGGGCTGGGGGCCTCTCTTCGTGTCTTTTGGATGTATTTTCCTTTCCTTTGTAAATAAAACAGCTGTAACATGAAGCTGTAACACTGGCCCATCAGAAGGCTGTAACGCTGGTCCGTCCGTTGCTTCAAATTAATGTTGCGAGGAGACAGAACAGAGGAAATTGCAAATTGCAATCCCCTGACATAACCAACTAGGAAATATCTTTACAGGTTAGTTCCTAAGCATTTTCCATTTTTCGTCTGTGTTAGATGTAAGTAATAGCTTTCTTTACTACATAGACCAAAAACTCAAGAGTTGTTCTAGAGATGTCTCTCATTCAACTAATGTTAAATAGATTTCACTTGATTCTATTTCTTTAAACTTCCTTTTCTTAGAGCCCCTCTTGCCTGTATCCCCCCTATTTCATCTGGAATGTTACAGTTCTGTCATCCTTTCTTTGCCTTCTGGCTCACTACAAGCATATTAGTCCTCAACATTACCATCTTAAGAGCTATCAAAAATGTAAATTTGCCCATATAAGTGCCTCTTTTATTTTTAAATTCATCAGTGTATCTCCACTTGCCTAAAAAAAAAAAAAAAAAAAGGTGATAAAACTTTGCAGCATGTAATTCCAAGCTCTTCATAACCTTAATTTCTTCTCTGAAATAATTTTCTACCACATCCTTCATATAACCAATGTGCAAAGCTTATTAACATTTTTTACTTGCAGATTATTCCTTCATCATAAAACACACATGTAAATATGTCAGAAATATAGAAAAAGAATACACAAATGCACTAAAAATGGCATTTACGCTGTATTTATCTGGTAAAGCTTTTCACTTTCAATATTCAGCAAAGCTGTTTCCATTATTTATTTTTTCATGCCATTGGTGTATATGGCACACAGACAAAGAAAGTAAGTACTGATAGTGCCTTACACCCTGCAAAATCATCTCAACCACAAATAATCAGTTTATTCTCATCATACATCTAAGCAGTTTTCAGAAGTATGTTTTCACAGTGTCCATACAGACAGAAAAATGAATTGTTATTTCATACCATGTATACATACAGTTTATAGAATATAGTGGGTTTAAGGCAGGCTCCACTCATTTGATACAGAGAATTAATTAAAAATGACAAAATATTTTTAAATGAATCATTGAAGTCGTGCTCAAATAAAGAAACCAGGACGAGTAGTTTATACACGTGCCTCAAGCTTAAGAAACAGCTCCCTCTTCTCATTGTTTGTCACTACAGGGGGGTTCAATGGATGAATGGCTTTGAGATCACATTAAATGCCTTACAGCTTATCCACATGCTAGAATAAAAATGCAGAAAACAAATACATCCTTTCCAAATGAAAAGCAGCCCTTTAAAAATCTAGGTGCAAAGATCCATTGCAAGGTATTTAAAAAAAGCAGGGGCCCTAGACCAAGCAAGGATATCTTACTCTTCTTAATCACAATTTCAATCATCCCAAGAGTAGGATAAAGTCAGGATTCTGACAACACTGACGGGAAATAAATGAAGGTATTTGATCGTTTTCCAATCTTCTAGTTTCTGACATATAAAATCAAGATAAAAGCAATTCTTACTTCTCCACACACACACTAACATTGAAAGTAAGTGATTACATGAATTTTAACTATGATGAGAAATACAGGAAATACTTAAAACTTCCCAACCCCAGAGCACCTTTTGTAATATATATAATATTAACAAATGTTTTTTTTTTTTTAGTTTTGAATAATACCTTTTGCAAATTACAAGCTAAATTTATCTGGCTTCCCACATTTCCTGGATACATATTTTAGGGGAAATAATTTATACTTGACTTTCCTTATAATTCTAAGTACAATTAAATTTATTTCCACTCATCCCTTACTAGTATTGACCCTATGCCCAGGTGACAAGAATTAGTTTTGTATAAATCAAGGAAAATCAAACATTGGAGAATAACTGTTTCAATTGAGCAACATCACGGACCTGCCAAAAGCAAACAAATTATGTTTTTCTTAGCTGCATGAATGCTTCCCCTTCATTCAGTTGAATAATTAAGTTTATGGTACAATAGCTCACTGTCACTTAAGATTACCTTACCTTGCAGAGGTTGTTGACTCTGAATCCCCAGATAGCATAGAACATTCTAATAGAGAAGAGAGCAAGAAAGAGAGAAGGAGGCAATCAATCAAACAAAAAGGGAAACAACGATTGTATAGCCTGTGTAGATAGGCATGGAAAGGAAATATAAAAGCTACATTAGGAAGTTTCTGTAAAGGGTACTTTGTACCATCTTCTCTCAGTTTCTTTTTCCTTCAAATCATTCAGTCATCTACTAAAATGCATTTTCTTTCCACCAAATTCCTTCTTGTTTTTAAAAATATAGTACTTAAGTATGAAGCCCCTCATATTTCCCACATTCCTCCCAAATTTACTCACATTCACATCCATCTACATTCATTGTTCTATTTCCCTTGCTCAGACAGAGCTGAGCTTCCCAAGTAGTGCTAATAGTAAAGATCTTGCCTGCCAATGCAGGAGACTTAAGAGATTCATGTTCCATCCCTGGGTCAGGAAGATCCTCTGGAGGAGGTCATGACAGTCCACTCCAGTATTCCCTGGAGAATCCAATGGACAGAGGAGCCTGGCAGACTGTAATCCATGGGATCACACTGCTGAAGCAACTTAGCACATATAGCGTTTTTGTAGCTTCTCGTAACCTTTAACAGTTTAACCTCTCAGTCTCAGTTCTCTCTCTTAAAGCTTATAATATATGTTCATGTTTCCAAAGAAAAATAGGTTAAAATGTGGAACTCTCAGAATTTCCTTCCACTCAAAAGAAACAGTTAAAGAAAAGACTAAAAAGAAATAGAAAATGTCTATACCAACAGCTACCAAATCAGAAAAGGAAGAATGGAAGAAAAAATGTGCAAAGTATAATCTATTGAACTTCAAAAAGGTGAGAACAGAGAAGTGAGGAAAGGATTTCAGATTGGCACAAAGAACAAAAGATTTCATCTCTAAATTCATGGACTCCCTAGAACGTACACTGTTGAGATGACTAAATTTAGGACATTTCAGAAACATGACAAAATTTTCAGATAAACCAATTAAATGGAAATCTATATATGTTTGGACTATCAAGTGAAAGGGCTTTCCTGATAGCTCAGTTGGTAAAGAACCCACCTGCAATGCAGGAGACCCCGGTTCAATTCCTGGGTTGGGAAGATCAACTGGAGAAGGCATAGGCTACCCACTCCAGGATTCTTGAGCTTCCCTGTGGCTTGGCCGGTAAAGAATCCACCTGCAATGTGGGAAACCTGGGTTCAGTCTCTGGGTTGGGAAGATCCCCTGGAGAAGGGAACGGCCATGTACTTCAGTGTTCTGGCCTGTAGAACTCCGTGGACTATATAGTCCATGGGATCACAAAGAGTCAGACACAACTGAGTGACTTTCACTATCACTTTCACTTTCAGTGATACTGGTTGCTGGGGAGACAAGAGCAAAGTAAGAAAAGCAAATAAATGAGTTTGATTCTCTAAGAAGAAAATGAAATCTTCAAAATAATCTACACCTGAGAGTATGGTATATAGCAAGTAAATTTGTGACATCCACCACTGTGTAAAAAATTAACTCAGTAAGACAGCAGAGCAGAGTTCAGGTGTATAACAGCCTCTCTAAACCAAGCCCTAAACCTCTCCATTTTCTTTAGCTAGAAAAATGTCAGAGAATACAAAATTCCTAGTCCTCACAATATAGTTGTGGGAAAAATCAAACTGGTCTGAGATATAACAGAAAAAGAATCAAAAGATTTTGAAAAATTATATATTGGCAGCAACATCCAAGCATGAGCAAGGTGAAAAGATACAAAATAGGAAATATTTAAAACATTACAGCATGAAAAAAGAAAGAAAGAAAAGATATATAAAAGAGAACCACCTTAAAAGGAAATTTTAAGGAATGCCCCCAAATGCTATAGATCAACGAAGTAAAAGCAAAAGATCACACAGATGAGATGACAAAACGACAACAAAAATAAGTAAAATTCTAAACCTGAGAAAACATATTGAAAATGAGGAAATATCACTAGAGACTTACTAAATTAATTAAACATAGCAAGTATGAATACAATAGTAGAGAAAAGTTAGCTATTGTTAAAAAAAAAAAAGCTTTAAAAACCAAACTGAACACTGATGAAGAAAAACAAATCAATTAACTAGTTACCAATCAAGATATACGTATGGAAGACAAAAGAAAATCAAGATAAAACTAAACTGTATTTCTGAAGCAGAAAAGTCAACAGATAGTAAAAAAGATATATTCAATTATATACTCCAAAGGGATTTCTATTAAATTGGGAGTATTTAAGTTGTTGTTTTGATAATTCTCTCCCAGGGACATTTGATACAGAATAGTCAGTACATAATATTACATCTATAAGACATTGTTCCTTGACTATAAAGAAGTAAAACAGGAAAACGGGAAAAAAAAATCCCTTATTTCACAGAATTTTCATTGTTTTGCAAATATGGCATGAAATGTGCCAAGTCAGTGACAGAGACAATTCTAAAAGAATTGAACAAGATATTTTCTAGGTGCATCTGTGATCTTCTCTGTATTTCTGGTTTCTGGAAAAAATACAAACCCATGAGCTGTTATTCACTTTTACTATCACCCAAACTTTCATTTCTCTGAAGACCACTTTTCTACTTACTATATATATGCTGGAACAAGTTATTAAATATTTACATAGAATTTCCAAAATCTTATAGGGAGAAAAGAACAACATTTCAAGTGTCTATAATTTTTTTTTTTTAATTACAAGAATAAATTCCAGAGTAAAGCAATTACTATCTGGCTATAGTACAGAGGTCAGAGGAGACACAGTGGTAAAAGAATCTGCCTTCCAACGCAGGAAATGCAAGAGATGTGGGTTGAATCCCTGTGTTGGGAAGATCTCCTGGAGAAGGAAATGGTAGCCAGTTGGTAAAGAATCTGTCTGAAGTGCGGGAGACCCAGGTTCGATTCTGGGTCAGCAAGATCCCCTGGAGAAGGAAATGGCAACCCACTCCAGTATTCTTGCCTGGAAAACCCCATGGACAGAGGAGTCGGGCAGGCTACAGTCCATGGGGTCACAAGATTTGGACACGATTTAGTGGGCTACTGTCCACGGGGTCACAAAGTGTTGGACACGAGTTAGTAACTGAACAATAGCTACATGTAGAGTCAGACTGATTCTGGTTCAAAACTACCCTGTGCTGGTTGGATGATTTTGAGAAATTGACTTCAACATTCACAATAAACAGACGTACAAGATTAGTGTGATATAAAATAAGCACTAGTCTTCATATTCTTCCTGTAAGGACTATAGAATACAACTTGGTTCTTAATGCTACTTTCATTTCCACATACTTCTTCTTTGTTTCGTAAGTCAAAACCACATCTGGAAAATGATTTAAACAACAGTGATGCTCAATACTGCATGCACATTAGAATCACTAGGGAAGCTTTTTTAAAAATACAGATGCCTGAATCCTATCACTGGGGATTCTTATATAATTGGCCTTAGGAGGAATGAAGCATCTTTTTTTGGGGTATTTTTTAAATCTCCCCAGATGATTCTTATGTGCATCCAGGTTTGAGACCTACTTATTTAGAAACACTTCAAATGTTATCATCTGACAAGATTATTTTTAATTCCTTTAAATCCTCTCACTTATATTTTGAGTTATGTCTGCCCCATAAAACACCCAGTATCAATCAAATGCAAATTTTTGTCAGTTTTGCCTCCTAAGTATTTCTTGAACTCATCTCCTACTCACTTTCTCTCCATATTAGCAGTCTGGCCTTCACCAACTGCCCCTTGGATTATTAAATAGGCTCCTAATTGCTATCTCTCTTTGCATGATTTTTTTTTTTCTCAGATTCTTTTCAGGCCAGTAATAGAATCTCATTCACTTCCTAAATCTTCTCAAGCTTACTTACCATGCCAGATGGAGCATAAGCTCTGCGCCTCCCAGTCCATGTCCTCCAATACCTCTCTCCTGTTTAACAGTGAGCATCATCTCTGCCACCTCCACCTCACAATCTGCGTTCAAGTACCATCAAAAATGATTGTAGTGTCATAGCACTACATGAAATGTTGTGTATCTTTGCTCATTCCCATTCTGTTTCCTCTCCTTGGAATGCCTTCTTTTTGTTAGTTTTTCAAGAATCATCCTTTGAGATTTCTCAGAAATTCATCCTCCTGGAAAACCCATAATTTCCTCGTTCCAGGAAAAGAACGACTGCCCTATGCTCATATGGCTCTCAGTGCATTAATCACTCTATCAAAATTCTTCCGTTAAATCGCACGTTCCTCAATGAAGGTCTTGCGTCAATTTTATTTTTGTGTCCCCAAAGGTTAGCATTTTACCTGTGGAGATCATTAAATATGATTCGATTGAATCGTCGCAGTACCATGTGCTCAGGCGTGTCTGACTCTTTGCACCCCCCCGGGTTGTAGCCCACCATGCTCCTCCATCCGTGGAATTTTCCAGGCAAGAGTATTAGAGTGTGCTGCCATTTCCCCCTCCAGGGGATTTTCCCAGCTCGGGGACTGAACCCATGTCTCCAGTGTCTCCTGCATTGCAGGCAGATCTTTTCCTGCTGAATCATTGGAAGAATCCCTAAATTGGCCCAAGGAGCAGAAAAGTATCAGCAGATATATTTTCTAGAGTAGAAAAATTCTTCACTGGAAATGGCAATTAAGAACATTTTTACTGAGTTGTTAAGAATCTTTTAGAGTTACTGATGACTAAGACTAACTTTAGGATTACCACACACAGTGATGGAAAAATTACACTATTTATTTTATGGGGTCATGATTTCTGTCTTGGAAACTATGGAATAAAGGAATTGGATCTCGCTCCTTTGGATTGTGCAGGTCATACATGATGTCCTACATTAACTCTAGTCAAATATGCTAATGCCTTGCAATGGTAAATTTTAAATTACAGCTTTTATTTATGCTTATAAATTTATAAAAATATGCATCTCAAAAAAATTTAAATCAGAAAACTTTAAAGTATCATTTCAAAACGTTGTACTCCTCAAATATTTTTCACCGCAGAATTTCAAACAGAAGCCTCCATTTAAAAATGTATCAATTTTTTAAAAATATAGCTCATTCTGTTTAACACATTTTGCCTAATTATTTTATTTATGGAATATAAATTTATAAAATAGGTTATTAGAAAGCAATAATTAAAAGTTAACCAGTTATTGAAGATTTAAATTGTCTACTAGAAAAACCTAGTTCTAACACCATTCTTTCATAATTGATTTACACTGTGTGACAGATGTGTGTATACTATTCAGTTTTCTGGAAAAAATTTTTTTTTTTATTTTGCCCTACCCTTCTGCCCTGCCTAAATATCTAACCCATAGTTTGAGTTTACCTCATACAATGAACCAGCCAAGCCTCACAGGGAAATAGAGCCTAAGAAATATTCTACAAGAATGAACTTGATAGGATCACATCAGAAATAGCAGATCAGGAAATTGTAAGAATTGGAGGCTGTCTTCTAGATCTTATTAAGATGAAAATTAATACCTAGCTTCAGTCTAGTACATTTGCAAGCAACAGAAACAATCTGAGATCCCATAGATGCCATGCTTGGAATATGACTTGGATGGTTTGGGATGATGACCTGTTCAGGACATCCAGCACTTCCACTGTAGGCTAAGCTTTGTTGTCACCTATCAGATCCAGGCAGATGATGCTTTCTTGACAATGGAGTCCCATATTTACCTGGTATATTCCAAAAGCTGTTACAATTTTCTCAGGTTATATGAATTTTCTTAATGCCAGTACTGATTACTTGATAGTTTCCCCATATCTTTTATAGCTGTAAGTTGGGGAATTTGTTTTGCTAATGCAAGTAAATATTTTGCTTCCAGTACATAAAAGAAAGATATTGTACGTATAGCTACCAATTTCCTTCCATTCAGTTCATTTCAGTTGCTCAGGGATGTCCGATTCTTTACGGTCCCGTGGACTGCAGCACACCAGGCTTCCCTGTCCATCACCAACTCCCGGAGCTTACTCAAACTCACGTCCATCGAGTAAGTGATGCCATCCAACCATCTCATCTTCTGTCATCCCCTTCTACTCCCGCCTTCAATCTTTCCCAGCATCAGGGTCTTTTCTAATGACTTGGTTTTTCGCATCAGGCAGCCAAAGTATTGGAGTTTCAACTTCAGCATCAGTCCTTCCAATGAATATTCAGGACTGATTTCCTTTAGGATGGACTTGTTGGATCTCCTTGCTGTCCAAGGGACTTTCAAGAGTCTTCTCTAACACCACAATTCAAAAGCATCAGTTCTTCGGGGCTCAGTTTTCTTTATAGTCCAACTCTCATATCCATACATGACTACTGGAAAAACCATAGCTTTGACTAGACGGAACTTTGTTGGCAAAGTAACGTCTCTGCTTTTTCATATGCTGTCTAGGTTTGTCATAGCTTTCCTTTCAAGGAGCAAGCATATTTTAATTTCATGGCTGTAGTCACCATCTGCAGCCAATTTCTTTAGAATCAACTTTCAAATTCAACAACCCAGTTTGAACACCAGTTACAAAATGTCACATACCCTTGTTATGACAGCCTAGTTTTTGTTAGAATACGTAGTTCTTTCTATTCCCAAATACTACAATGAGATCTCAGTAGAGACAAGCCTGATTTCAGGCTTCAGCTTATCTAAGAACCAAACATATTTGAGGAACTACTTTGTCATTCTATCATTTGTCACTTTGTCAATGATAATGTCACTTTGTAATTTCCCCCTAAAATTCTATTATTCTCTAAAGGAATCTTGGGATTTATACCACATTTGTAGGCCAGATGAATAGTAAAAGTGGACTTAATCTCAGTGGAAATACACTTATGACTAAGAGATGGAGGAAAGATAACTTGAGTCAGTATTTGACTCCTAAATTTATTCTAATAGAATAACTTGATATCTGAGCTAAGATGTAGGCACAAAGATTTTATAATATATAATAGATTAGAATACAATTATAAAAGTTCCCAAATAGGGATAACCAAATAAATCATGATGTATTCTTATTATGAAATGTATGTTTTCATTAAAATGTTGTTTATCAAAAGATGAAAGACATTCAAAACAACATAAATGTCTCTAAAATAGCATTATATAAGAAAAAACAGGATACAAATGTTTATATCATATATGTATATAGAAAAAAATAAGAATGTAAGAATTAAAGATTTTAAAATTTAAAAAATAAATTAAAAATAAAATAAAATAAAATCTATAGCAAAAAAAAATAATTCTCAAAAAAAAAAAAAGAAAAAAATTGGATTATCTCTATCAGATAATTAAGATTTATTTTAACTTAACCTGGACTTGCTCTACATATTCTTTTTCTATTTTTTTTTTACTAGAAATCACTTTTTAATAAAAAATTTAGAAAAAAATTAATTCAGATCACATTAGATATTGATGAACAGAAGTATGCTCAAATTTTTATGTTTTAAATTATTTCATAATGTTTTTTGACAGGATATATTATATATATGAATAATATACTAAAAAATACTGTCTCATTTAATTGTAATAACAACCCTACTGAGGCAAGTTCTATTATCATTTCTGTTTAACAAATGGGAAGCTGAGGAACAGGACACCAAATTACTATGTATCCTATCTGAGTACATACATTATTGGTGATGGAGCTGGGATTCTAGAATACGTGCTATTTTAGCTACCACATTATAATTCCATTTTTAATGATGATATAAATTTTATCTGCTTCTTAAAATGGATCAGTTGATTGTAATTTATTTCATATTAAAATGGGTTTTGCTCAAAAAACAAATTAGCATTTATAAAACCAAGAAACTAAAACCAAAATTATTCTGTTACTTTTATTCATGGTATCCAAACCCAAAGTGCCATTTTACTTTAATATACTTGAGAATGGATGCCTTTTAAGAAGCACTTTCTCACAAAGTATGGCCGCATCATTTGGCTTTAAAATGTTTACAATTCTATTTAATTTTTTTTAGATTTCCTTAAAATGCCCTGTTCACCCTGCATTTTGTAGCATTTATGGTAGGAATTTCTTGTACATTGGCCTCATAAGCAATTTTTGATTACTACTGCTGCTGCTGCTGCTAAGTCGCTTCAGTCGTGTCCGACTCTGTGCGACCGCACAGAGGGCAGCCCACCAGGCTCCCCCGTCCCTAGGATTCTCTAGACTTTTTAGAGAGACTGCTGAGCTTGGGTTATAAATGATGTCTGTTTTTTATCACAGCTGGTTCAGTTAATGACTTAGCCTGGAGAACCACGTGCTGGAATGTACCTCTTCTCTGTGCCTATTACTGAGTATTATTATTGGGGGAGGTTTGGGTTTGTCACTTTGCAGCTGCCAGATATGCCTTGTTATACATTGCTTAAACATGAGTTTCCAAGAACATGAATAAACAGGGCTTTTGATAACAATAGCTATCACTCTCACAAAGAAGTGTTCTGTAAGGAAACTATTTTAAATAAGCCCCATACCAGAGCAGATGTTCTCCTGCTTGGTTAACAAAAAGTTCACATAATTTAAGGGATGTAAAGTTTTCAATAAATATATTTCCATAAACACAGATTATTTTCACTCTCAATGGCAAATATTTATTGTGTCTTGATATGTGCTGCAAATTTTGTGAGGTATTATAATGCCAAGATACAGTCCCTGGTCTCAAAATTGTGTTTGGGACAGGATAAATCACAAAGAAAAATTAGATGACTGGAGAGCTGAATGAGTAGGTAGGAAAATAACTCATAACTATTATAGACAGATAGCATAGGAATTTGGATTCTGACATTTTAGTTGAATCCTTTCTTGATAAGAGTAATTTTCTTAATTTCACAAGTTCTGTGATTGCCTATTGATAAAATTAGACCAAATATATATAAAAAACATGTCATAATAAACAACAGTAATGGTAGATGTCATCACTGTATGAGGTGAAGAGCAAGTATCTAGATCTACTCTCTGCTTCACTGGGTCCTGGTTAATTACTGTCTTTTTGAAGGCTTATCATAAGCACATGTTTCATAAGGATGATAGGAAACAATTGCTTCAGGAAATCAGGAGCACTAATATAGAATAAAACCTCAAAGAAAATTTTCCCAATATGATATAACTTGAGCTGTACATAGGGAAACACTAGTAAATGTACTGTTACTGAGAATGCAAAAAGTGCAATCCAGAAAAAGTCAATATTGGAAGCAGACACACAAAGGTTGAATCTTAGCCACTGAATATATAAACTTACTTGTATATGAATGTGTTGTTGTTCAGTCACCCAGTCATGTCTAAATCTTTGCGATTCCATGGACTGCAGCATGCCACGTGTTCAGAAATCAAATTTAAGAAACAGAGTAATCTCACTATAAAGATTTGTGTAAGTTAATTTACTTTCTTCTAGGTTCATCTATGTTGTTGCAAACTGCAGGGTTTCTTTCATTTTATGGCTGAATTATATTCCCATTTTTTTGGTTTGTGTGATATTTTTGATCCATTCATTCAGGATGAACTTGGGTTGTTTCCACTTCATATTATGAATAATGAACATGGGAATGCAAATATCTCTTTGAGATGCTGATTTCATTCATTCATATATATTCCTAGAAATGAAATTAATGACTCACATGATTTTTTTTATTTTTAAATTTTTGAGGAAGCTTCATACTATTTTCCATTATGGTTGTAGTAATTTACATCCCAACCAATTGTGTACAAGGATTCCTTTATATCCATACCCTTGCCAATATTCATTATCTCTTGTCTTTTTGTAATACCTATCTTAAACTGCATAAAGTGATATCTTGCTGTGATTTGATTTGCATTTCCCTGAGGATTAGGGGTGTTGAGCATCTTTGCAGGTAACAGTGGGTTATTAATATATCTTAGAAAAATGTCTATTCTGATTCTTTGCTTATTTTTAATCAAGATACTCATTTTATGCTACTAAGTTGCATGAGTTCCTTATATATTTTAGTTATTAACTCCTTATCATACATACAGTTTGCAGAGATTTTCTCCCATTTCATAAGTTGCCTTTCCTTTTTTTGGTTATTTTGTTTGCTATGTAAAAGCATTTTAGTTAATGAATAGACTTAGCATTATAATAAGTAATAAGTGAAGTTAAGTTGGGCACAGAAAGACAAATACTGTATGATATCACTTACATGTGGAATCTCTTTTTTTAAAAGCAGAAAAATAGAGAGTAAAATAATAGTTACCATGGGCTGGGGAGTGCTGAAGAAAATAGGGAGATATTGATCAGAGTGTACAAACTTTTACTTATAAGATGAATAAGTTCTGAGCATCTAATGTATAGCATGGTGATGGCACTTAATATATTTGTATATTTGAAATTTGCTCAGAGAGCAGAATTTAAGCATTCTCATAAAGAAGATAACTTAATGAAGTGATGGATGTGGTAATCATTTCACAATGTATACATATATTAAATCATACTGTATACTTAAAATATACAATTTTACTTGTCAATTATACTTGTTTTAAAAAGATAACATAAAAAAAGAAAATAATACCATATACCAATAAAATAAGAAGTCATTAAATTCTTTGAATGGAAGGATAATGCTTAATATTTGAGAAGTACAAAATAAGTGGAAAAAATGGAATCCATGTGGAAAAAATTAGGTGAAAACAAGTAAATATCCTAAACATATAGAGAAAGATATACCTTCAAAAGTCACTCATTCAAGGGACTGAGAAGAAACAACTCAAATATGGAGGGAATCCTTCATAAAATTTATTTATGTATAAAATTTTATTTTTCATCTAAGTATGGGCTTCCCAGGTGGCTAGTGGTAAAGAACCCACCTGTCGATGCGTTAGATGAAAGAGACCTGGGTTCAATCCCTGGATCAGGAAGATCCCCTGGAGGAGAAAACAACAACCCAGGCAGTATTCTTGCCTGGAGAATACCATGGACAGAGGAGCCATCCAAGCTACATTCCAAAGGGGAGCAAAGAATAGGACACAACAGAAGTGACTTAGTATGTACCTTTGATTAACAGTGTTGTATTAATTTGAGGGGTACAGCAAAGTGATTCAGTTTATACATATACATGCATCTATTATTTTTTAAATTCTTTTCCCATTTAGGTTATTTCAGAGTATTGAACAGACTTCCCTGTGCTGAATAGTAGGTCCTTGTTGATTATTTATTTTAAATATAGCAGCATGTATATATCAATCTCAAACCCTCAATTAGAGACATATTTTTCCTAAATATGGCTAAAAAATTAAAAGTTAGAATAATATGAAATACTAGCAAAATAATATAAAATACAAGCAAAATATAATACAAAATACAGGCAAGATAAAAGGGGAAAGATCAAAGGTACAGACTACCAAAAACTCTGGTAATTCACTAGAAAAAGTAAAACTGCATTAAATTCCATAAATTTAATGACAAACTAAATTTAATAAGTGCTCACCAAATTAGGGAGATTAAAAAGAAATGAAAATAATGAATAAAGATCTTGATTAAGGAGGAAAGATGAAAAAAACCAAGATGAGACATAGTCATATATTGTGCTGCTGCTGCTAAGTCACTTCAGTCATGTCCGACTCTGTGCAACCCCATAGCCGGCAGCCCACCAGGCTCCCCCATCCCTGGGATTCTCCAGGCAAGAACACTGGAGTGGGTTGCCATGTCCTTCTCCAATGCATGAAAGTGAAAAGTGAAAGGGAAGTCACTCAGTCGTGTCCAACTCTTTGCGACCCCATGAACTGCAGACTACCAGGCTCCTCCGTCCATGGGATTTTCCAGGCAAGAGTATTGGAGCGGGGTGCCATCGCCTTCTCCGAGTCATATATTGTAAGATTCTCCAAAAAATAGGAGGAAAAACAGTAATCAAGAGATTTAGAAATAAAAGTTACTGAAATGAACATTTACAGATCTAATTATAGATCTAATCCAAAGTCCCATCCATTCCTCTCTATGTTTGTGTCTACTTTTAGTTGTAATAAGGACAATTTAGCCCATGAAGCCCAAAATATTTCCCCTCTAACATTTTAAAGAAAATGTTTGCAATCACTGATGTATACCAAAGCATATCTGATAAATAGTAGCTGCTTATCATTATTATTACTTTATTTTTATTTGAAGCATTTTTCAATTGTGCCCAGCTCACTTGAAAATGGAAAATACACAGCAGCATCATAAATAAGGAAGGAACAGATACTTTAGCAAAAATCATAAACAAGTGCAAAGTTTTACAATTTAGACATTTACTATTTCACATGCCACAATAAATACAAAAGTTCATCTTAGTGCAAGATTTTCAAAAGCAGTTTGAGAGTAGGTAATAAGAAATTCTTGTCCTTTCAACAAAGAAGTGTCAATTTCTGAAACCTACAGTATAATTTGAGGAATAAGAAACATAAATATTTACTCCCTGAAAAAAATTTTTAAATGGAAGAAAACAAAGTTGAAGGGAGCTTTTTGTTACAGACAGTATTATAAACACATAAAATGTTTTACTAAGATTCTAAATAAAAATACATATTATATATCTCATTTATTCATTCATCCATTTATTCCTCCCCTAACAATATGTATTGAGCATCTACTTTGTCTAAATACAATGCTAACTATATAATGGCAAACAAAGAATCTACTATGCCTGCCTTCTTGGAGCTTACAATCATTCTGTTAAAGGAGAAATGACATCAAATATCATACTAAGGGACATGAAGAAATATAATGCATTGAGTATAAAACACTGAGTATATAAATCATTGGGAATGGCTAGTCTTCTGAAATTGAGTTAAAGAAGTAGTAAGTGAGGCACAGCATAAAAGAGCTGGAGGTCCTAGCCAGCACAATAAAGGAAATAAAAGTTCATCTGGAAATTTTTAAAACTATCATTATTTGCCAAAGACATGATTGTGAATATAGAAATAAAGTCTGCAGACACTATTAAAATTAATAAATTAGTAACAAGTTTGCCAGAAGCATGTTCAGTAAACAAAAATCCATTCTATTTCTCTATGCCAGTAGCAAGAGAAAATATAATTTAACATGGGAACCATTTCTGATAGCATAATAAATAAGATAACCAAAAAAAGATTCAATGAACACTATGTGATATTTCTACTTGGAAAAATGAATTGATTGAGAGAAATTAAGGAATTAATCATGGAAGAATAGACCATAAGCATGATCATAAACCGTCAATTCTCTCCAAGCTGATCTATAAGATTTATTTGAAATCACAATCAAAATATCAAGAATGGTTTTGGGAAGGCAACAGATAAGTTGATCTCAAACTTACATGGCATGCAAAGTTTAGAGAAGAGACAAATTAATTCTGAAGCAAAAAGAGAACAGTAGGACTTCATGACCAGATAAGATTTATTAATACTATGGGAAATAAGAAGGTGATGTGTTGGCTCCCAAATAGTTCAACAGGCCTATAGAACAGAATGGAAACTAGAGTCATATCCCATTGTATGATCTATGATGAACTTTATGCTGAAAAAATATGGGAGAAGGGTGGGATTTTCAATAGAACTTGCTGAATCAATTGAATTCTCACATGGAAAAAATTAGTTGTGAACTTTACTATAAACAGAATATCTCAGGTGATTTATAAATCTAAATGTATGAGGTTAAATCAACAATATTAAAAAATATATCTACATATACATAACAGAATATCTTTATTACCTTTTCATAGCCATTTCCTAAACGGTATCAAAAGCAGTAATAACAAGGAGAAGAATTGGTAAATTCAGTCACAAGAAATGAAGAACTTCTGTTTATTAAAAAATCCACTGGAAAGTGTTAAAAGGCAAGCCACAGAGCAGACATTTGTCCAAAATACACTTGATAAAGGAGTTTTTTCACAGAATATGTTTAAAAGTTCTATGTACCAATAAAAAAAACATACATCCCAATTTTTTAAAAGATCAGAATAACTGAAGAGACAATTTTCAAAGAATAGCCAAAGATACCCACAAATGACCAGTAAACATATTAAAAGATGTTTAATTTCACTAGTTCTCATCAGGGAAATGAATATTGCTATAATTCCATGCAGAAGGCCAACATATAAAAGATAGGTAATAATAATTAATTCTTGGCAAAGATGTAAAACATATGGATTGAACTTGAGTCAATGAACTTCAGTTTTCTCATTACTATTTTTTTTCTACCAGTTTAGGAATTTTGTACCTAATTTCTATTATCTTAGTGATGACTCTTGGAAGTTTTTCATTTTACAAGTTAATTTTTTACATGGAATGGGCAAGGTCAGAGAAGAGCAAAGACACTCCTGTATAAAAGTAAGATAAGGGAAATCATCCTGCAAACAAAATTTTATGAGCTACAGCAATTACTATTCTTATGCATAATTTATTTGTTGATTGATTTACTTCCTGTCTTCCCTCTGCTGGAGCTGACATTCCATAAGAATGGAGATTTTTATCTATGTTTTTCAGTAGAAGAGTGACTGACATTGAATGAGTCAATATACCATTACACTCAAGTTACTATAGTTCATCTTAGCATTATTGCAATCTATTTACTCTCCCTAAAGTTTTGGATTTCTGATGGTGACAGCAGTTTCTTTGGGTGTATTAGTTACTCAGTTGTGTCCGACTCTTTGCGACCCCATGGACTGTAGCCTTCCAGGCTCCTCTGTCCTTGAGATTTCCCAGGCAAGAATATGCACATACATATATATATGCATATATTTGTGTGTGTGTATATATAATTACATTGAACTTTCCTGGTGGCTCAGATGGTAAAGAATCTGCCTGCAATGTGGAAGACCTGGTTCCGATCCCTGGGTCATAAAAATCCCCTGGAGAAGGGAATGACTACCCATTCCAGTATTCTTTCCTGGAGAATTCCATGGACAGAGGAGCCTGGTGGGCCTCCACGGGGTCACAGAGAGTCAGACACGACTAAGCAACTGAGCACACAACATGCAGGCTCATTGTAACATTTAAAAATTCCCCAGAATTTTGCCCATTACCATAGTTATTAATAGTACACATAGACTATATGTGTTAAAATGTGATAGTTCACTGTTCAGTGCCAATTTCACATACGAAAGAACACTTTCCTCTTTTTGGAATCATGAAAGTGAAAAGTATTAGTCTTTCAATCATATCTGACTCTTTGAGACCCCATGGACTGCAATCTGCCAGACTCTGCTGTCCATGTGATTCTCCAGGAAAGAATACTGGAGTGGGGAGACATTCCCTTCAACCCAGGGACTGAACCTGGGTCTCCTTAGTACAGGCAGATTCTTTACTGTCTGAGCCACCAAGAATGCCCTCGAAACCATGAACATTGCATATATATATATGTATATATATATGTATGTATATATATATATATAGGAGTAATCAAGAGATATCTCGAACACTATATAACATATTTCTGCAGAAATCACAAAAATCAAGAAAGGACATTGACTGCTATTTATTACGTAATTCCTTCCATCTGAAAAATTCTAAATGTGGCAAATCTACCGCCCCAGCTCTATAGCTCCAGCTCTGTGAGGTACTTATGAAGTGAGGTTAAATTTACTATTTAGTAAGAATATGGGAAAGAGAATTTGTATCACGTGTCAAGAAAAAAAACTATATCAGGATATATCTCTTTAAATAGATCTGTCCTTTCCCCCAAAGTTTTCATTTCTGTGTCAGTCCCTTAACTCCACATCTATCTCCATTTCCGTGCCCCGCCCCCCAACCTTGGGATTACCATTATGAACTCATAATCTGTAGTTTTAATAAAGCTCCAAAGTCCAGGAATTACCTCCTGCTACCTCTCCTAAAATCAGTCCAAGGACCATCTATTATACTTGAGTATACATTTGATAAATCTCGTTGCCTGCCACCATCTGTATAATTCCAAAGAATTTGTTGAAATAGTCTCCCCCAAAAAATAAATAAAACAGATCTTAGTGAAGGGAATGAGGATGAAAGAATGGAGAAACCTCAAGCTGCAGAGAAAATAAAACTTTCTCCACATTGTTACACTGGTACTAAGAATGCCTAAAATCACTCTGTATCCCCCCACCTCCCAGTGTTTCCATAAACTGGAGATGTTCAACTCCATTTTAATCACCGTAGCGAAAACTCTAAAATCTGAGCAGAGGAGGCAATGTAGCACTCCTGCCATTCCTGATTCATGCAGAATTTATGTGACCAAGAATGGAAGTATGAATAGCAAATGTAAGTGCTCATTAATTTCAGAACCTGTCAGAAACTATGCTTTTTAGAGAACGCCACCCACTATGTAGCCAAGTTGCGAAAGAAATGAGACACTCTTTACTATTGGCTGCTGCTGAAGCCTGCTATATCTTAAAAAGTGTGAACCTTCAGTAAATTCAGTTCTCAATTAATTGAATTCAGTTAGTTTTCTTTGTTATATTCCAGCCACTTAATTGATTTACGGAGTTTGACTCTCATTTCTCAGATCAAGGCTATAAGGTAATGACACCATCTCCATCTTCAGAGAAGGAAACTAATGGTGAGAGAGGTCAAATGAAAACAAATGCAATTCCAGACAAGAAGCTTCTTCAGCATTGTGGTGTGTAGTGCTGCCCAGGGAGCCTAGACACATGATTTGTGACTTGGGTGTGATCCTGCACGAGCAGGCACAATGCTCTGGCAATAAATCTGGGAGGCTTCTGACCTGCACTGCCCCAACTGCTTCTAAGTTCCTCCTAAGATGCCATCTATGCATAAATAAACTTTTTGACTAGGCCAGAGATCTGAAATAAACAATCTTAAAAGGCCACCCACTGAACCATTAAGAGACAAACGGGGCAAGAGAGCAGGCTGCCTTTGCTCCCTATGACCTTGGCACTTCTTATTTATGCCTCAGTTGACCAGATAATGCTAGATTGAGTGGATAAAGGATATCTGGTTTCTCAACTCATTAAAAAAAAAAAATTCCCAGTATATATTAAACCATAACATATATGCAAATTCTTTGTAATTGGTATAATTGACCCATTGGTAATCTAAATAATCTAATCGTGCTGATAATAACGGCAATTGGCCTAAGCCTTTAAAATTTATTATCTCGTTTAATGATAGTAACTCTAGGTATATTCCATTACATCACTTATTTTACAGATAATGATTTTGAGGCACTAACAAGTTAAATAGTTCACCTAATTTTCCTCAGAGGGGATCTCTTTTTATGGTTTGTTTTCCCCAAATTTGTGATACTACGTGATTCAATTATTTTAGTGATTCAGCAGAAACAATATTTGCTAAATAATAATTAATGTTTGAATTTTTTAGACTATTGTGTATTTTGAGTATATCACTAGTCACAGAATTCAAAATGTTATCTATATAAAGTAGCCATATTTTAGCACATATTTAAAATAACAGATTCTTTGAGGATGCATGCTCAGTTGTGTCTGACTCTTTGGGACTCCACTGAGTGTAGCCCACCAAGCTCCTCTGTCCATGTAATTTTCTAAGCAAGAATACAGGATCTTCACAACCCAGACATCGAATTTGTGTCTCCTGCACCTCTTGAATTAGCAAGCAGATTCTTTACCACTGAGCCACCAGGGAAGCCTTTATATAACTCAGTGGTAAAGAATCCTCTTGCCAATGCTGGAGATGCGGGTTCTATCCCTGGGTCAGAAAGATTCCCTGGAAAAGGAAAAGGCAACCCATTCCACTATTCTTGCCTGAGAAATCCCATTAGAGAGAGGAGCGAGATGGACGACATACAGTTCATGGGGTCACAAAAGAGTTGGTCACGACTTAGTGACCACCCATACTCTTTGAACGCTGGCTCTGATAGTAAGTCAAAGGATGTTAGAATAGTCAATGTTAGCATTAGAATAACACACTTTTTGGACTTCATAGTAAGTGATATGACATCTGACCTATCTATTTGGATTCACAAATGATCTAAAGTATCTAGCCTTGAGAAAATCAGGTTCCCAAGGCCTTCTGTTTATCTCCTTCTCTCTTCTTACAGAATATTAGATTATGTCATAGTTAGGTGTTACACATCTTTTCCTCTGCTAGTAGGGCAGCATTCCATGAGTGTATACCATTTAGTTTAGTTTTTTTTTTCTCTCTTTTTTAATGATTTATACAATAGACTAATTAGTGTCTCTTTCTTTTGGATCCTTGATACATACAGGTGGGTGTCCAAAACGAACATGTGACTGAAAATTCAGTCTGACCTGGTTTGACATTGTTTGCTGCAATTAAAGCCTAAGTAAGACAGTTAAAATAATTTTACATACACCTGTTTTCCTGATATCTGCATATAAATTACAATTATTTTAATTTTCAGAAAGCTCTTATTGAGTTTCATTCATATTCTTTTCCTTTTTTAAAGGTTTTAACAAGCCCCTAATATCATCCCAGAAAATTGTAAACAGGTTAAAGGGTCTCTGCAGCTTCATCCTTATCACAGAGTCAGAGTCCTACAAACTCATACTAACCTGCAGGAGTCCATATTCACTTCCATGCAACAAAGGCACTGCCATTGTCTCAGATATCAGTTACCTCCTATTCTAGGACTAGTACATAGATTTCAGTGTGAACATATACTTATAGCAACTCACATAAACACCATTTAAGACTAAGAATTTTTAATTGAGAATGTCCCAAAGTGGTCCAATTTTATTCGCATGCCCTCTCTCATACACACACAAACAGACACACATCAAATCAAATAAACACACAAACTAGCGCCCCACCTATGATAGCTCCCTGGAAATAGTCAATGCCAAGCAATTCCACTGAAACTCCAAGCTCGTGTTATATACTCAAAATAGACTAAAGGAAGAGCATCCTCACAAAGAGTTTTCTTTCAACTAGTCAAACAGCTAAATCATTAATATATATTAAACATATTCTGGTTATTATACATCACATTAAGAAGACTGAAGAAAAAATCTCAGTATTGAAGAATCAGGGCATATCCTCCAAGAGCCAAAATTGAAGAGTAAATATGAATAAATGAGAGATTAAACCTATAAAATGAGTTTAAACTGCATTATTACAATTTGGGTAAGCACATACATGATTTCAGAAGCAGGAGATATTAAGAAGAGGTGGTAAGAATACACAGAACTGTATAAAAAGATCTTCATGACTCAGATAACCATGATGGTGTAACACTCATCTAGAGCCAGACATCTTGGAATGTGAAGTCAAGTGGGCCTTAGGAAGCAACAGTATGAACAAAGCTAGTGGAGGTGATGGAATTCCAGTTGAGCTATTTCAAATTCTGAAAGATGATGCTGTGAAACTGCTGCACTCAATATGCCAGCAAATTGGGAAAACTCAACAGTGGCCACAGGACTGGAAAAGGTCAGTATTCATTTCAATCCCAAAGAAAGGCAATGCCAAAGAATCCTCAAATTATCACACAATTGCACTCATCTCACACACTAGGAAAGTAATGCTCAGAATTCTCCAAGCCAGGCTTCAACAGTATGTGAACTGTAAACTTCCAGATGTTCAAGCTGGGTTTAGGAAAGGCAAAGGAAACAGAGATCAGATTACCAACATCCACTGGATCATTGAAAGAGCAAGAGAGTTTCAGAAATACATCTACTTCTGCTTTATTGAATATGCCAAAGCCTTTGACTGTGTAGATCACAACAAACTGTGGAAATTTCTTCAAGAGACGGGAATATCAGACCACCTGACCTGCCTCCGGAGAAACCTGTATGCAGGTGAAGAAGCAATATTTAGAACTGGTCATGGAACAACAGACTGGTTTCCAAATCAGGAAAGGAGTATATCAAGGCTTTATATTGTCACCCTGCTCATTTAACTCATATGCAGGGTACATCATGAGAAATGCTGGACTGGATGAAGCACAAGCTGGAATCAAGATTGCTGGGAGAAATATCAATAACCTCAGATATGCAGATGACAGTACCCTTATGGCAGAAAGCGAAGAAGAACTAAAGAGCCTCTTGATAAAAGGGAAAGAGGAAAATGAAAAATTGGCTTAAAACTCAATGTTTAGAAAACTAAGATCATGGTATCTGACCCCATCTCTTTGTGGCAAATAGATGGGGAAACAATGGATACAGTGAGAGACTTTATTTTGGGGGGATCCAAAATCACTGGAGATAGTGACTGCAGCCATGAAATTAAAAGATGGTTGCTCCTTGGAAGAAAAGTTTTGACCAACCTAGATAGCACATTAAAAAGCAGAGACATTACTTTGCCAACAAATGTCTGTCTAGTCAAAGCTATGGTTTTTCCAGTGGTCATGTGTGGATGTGAGAGTTGGACTATAAAGAAAACTGAGTGCCGAAGAATTGATGCTTTTGAGCTGTGGTATTGGGGAAGACTCTTGAAAGTCTCTTGGACAGCAAGGAGATCCAACCAGTGTATCCTAAAGGAAATCAGTCCTGAATATTCATTGGAAGGTCTAATGCTGAGGCTGAAACTCCAATACTTTGGTCACCTGATGTGAAAAACTGACTCATTGGAAGACCCTGACACTGGAAAAGATTGAAGGCAGGAGGAGAAGGGGACAACAGAGGATGAGATGGTTGGATGGCATCACCGACTCAATGGATATGAGTTTGAATAAGCTCTGGGAGCTGGTGATGGACAGGGAGGCCTGCGTGCTGCAGTCCATGGGGTGACAGAGAGTTGGACGTGACTGAACTGAACCGAGTACATGATTTCATTGTTCTGAATTGAACTCAGTCTAACACTATTTTCTGAACAAGATGAACTTGCCCATTCATGCAAATGTCATCACTACCAGCGTAAACTTAACTTTTTGATAATAATTTAATTGTTCTAGATCAATACTTAGTCTTTCAGTGTTTTTCTTCATGTCCCTTCTCCTTGCCTTCTCCTTTGGTGACACCTGGATTTGTGGAGTAGTTTATACATCATACCGGCATGTTGGGATCAAGCTTCATTCATAGAAAGTAGAAAATTTCCATAGAAATGGAACTCACTGGTTTCCATTTGGTAGTACAATCTGTTTGATCTATGACACTTACAAGCATCATTGTTGGTACTATCTGTGTTCAACACAAGATCTCCAGATGGAAGATCTGCTTACTCTGTGACCTCATTCAAATCCTGTCTCTTGTAGTCCACTAGCCGCTCAGCCCTTTAGGGCCAGTGATCCCTTTGATGTTCTCCACACCATCTCAGATTACAAGGATTCAGTGACAATGGAGGCCTATAGAGGTGCTATCTCTCAGAAGGGCTATCTCTAATCCTCTTCTGAGTTCAATTCTATTGTTGTTTGGGGCACTTTTCCAATTACCTGGTCAAAGAATTCCCAGGAGATAGAAGGGCAGAAACCATCTTTGTTTTAAAATTCTCAAAACTACCTTAGGGTTTCTATTCTCAGCTTTCTAGTTATCCATCTCACATGTAATAAAAAGGTGTTGGCCTTAAAACCATCTCATCTCTAAAATTCTTCATCCTCCTCTTCTAGCATGGGAAAGAATTTGACTGGGGTTGGACACCATCTTTAAGTTAGATCTCAAATATATCTCTACAATTTGCATTAGTACAATTAATT
Organism: Capra hircus; assembly: GCF_001704415.2. NCBI lineage: Eukaryota > Metazoa > Chordata > Mammalia > Artiodactyla > Bovidae > Capra > Capra hircus. The sequence goes on along the minus strand of NC_030828.1, from coordinate 50,471,199 downwards.
CTCCGCTTTAGATATCTATGCTCTGACTTTATATTCTACTCCAAGATCTTTCAAATTTCAAAGAACTATTTTCAATTTCAGTAGGCTGAGTTTGGTTTCAAGCTAATACTTGCCCTTTGAGTTTTTTAGAGCCCCTTTGTGAATTTGTACTGACTTCTATTTCCTAGACTGTATCCACCCTCTCCCTAAATCAATAAAAAGTATTTATCCAGTGAACAGACAGACTTGGGGCAGCATTAATAATTTTGGAAAGAGAAAACACCTTCTAAAATCCCCAAGTTTTACTCAGCTACAATAGTATTATATTGATGGCTGCAATTTGTCAATCCATATATAAAACTCTTCAATTATCTCCATCTATCTATAATAGTTGTTACAAAAACCAACTCAAGATGCTTGCTTAAAATGGAAAAGTAATATGTAAAAATACACAAAGCAAAAAAGAAAGAAAAACACAAAGAAAACATGATTTAAATGTCAGGTTAACAAGTCATCTATAAGTAAATACAATGAAAATTATTTGTAAATTGTAAAATTGGTTCATCCCCATTATTGCCAGGATAAGTATCAACAATCTCAGATATGCAGATGATACAACCCTAATGGTAGGAAGTGAAGAGGAACTAAAGAGCCTCTTGGTGAAGGTGCAAGAAGAGAGTGAAAAAGCTGGCTTAAAACTCAGCATTCAGAAAACTAAAATCAAGGCATCAAGTCCCAACACTTCATGGCAAACACATAGGGAAAATTGGAAACAGTGGCAGATTTTATTTTCTAGGTCGCCAAAATCACTGTGGATGGTGACTGCAGCCATGAAATTAAAAGGCACTTGTTCCTTGAAGAAAGGTTTTTGGAAGAAAAAAGCTGTTGGAAATAGTTTTTGGACGAAGAGCTTTGACTAATCTAGACAGCGTATTAAAAAGCAGAGACATCACTTTGCTAAAATCACAAAGGTCCGTATAGTCAAAGCTATGGTTTTCCCAGCAGTCATGTACAGATGTGAGCGTTGGACAATAAAGAAGGCTGAATGCTGAAGAAGTGAGGCTTTTGAGGTGTAGTTCTGGAAGAGACTCTTGAGAGTCCCCTGGATAGCAAGGAGATCAAACCAGTCAATCGAAAAGGAAAGCAACCCTGAACATTCACTGGAAGAGCTGATGCTGATGCTGAATCTCCAATATTTTGGCCGCCTGATGCAAAGAGCTGATTCATTTGAAAAGACCCTGAAGCTGGAAAAGACTGAGAGTAGAAGGGGGCAAGAGAGGATGAGATGGTTGGATGGCATCATCAACCCAATGGAAATAAGTGTGAGCAAATTCTAGGAAATGATGAAGTACAGAGAAGCCTGCTGTATTGCAGTCCGTGGGGTTGCAAAGAGTCGGACACAACTTAGCAACTGAACAACAACAGTATTGTACTTTATTCTTGATATGCATAACCATGAATATATTGTTTTAGCCTTTCCCTTCTCCAGGGAATCTTCCCAATTCAAGGATTGAACCCAGGTCTCCCTCACTGCAGGCAGATTCTTTCCCAGCTGAGGTACAAGGAAAGGCCAATTTAAAAGAAGAAAAACTAAAATCATATGGATTTATTCAGTCATTTAGTCAATAAATCGGAGAAGGCAATGGCAACCCACTCCAGTACTCTTGCCTGGAAAATCCCGTGGACAGAGGAGCCTGGTAGGCTGCAGTCCATGGGATCGCTGAGTCAGACATGACTGAGTGACTTCACAAATAGATACTGAATGCCTATGTAACAAAAATACAAGAAGCAGTTTGTACATATAGCTAAACATACAAAAATATTCTATTTTAATTCATATCAGTGGGGTACTTTGATATGATAAAGTTGCTAATAATATATTTCTAGAAAATGTTTTCTAAACCCATGGTAAACTATTTGAAATATTTTATTTTTTATGTTATCAAGGTTTTTAAAGGGGACTGATTTTTTTTCCTCAATAAGAATTTCAAGGAATTTAGTCATTAGAAGTTGCACAGTTTCTGATAGCTGTAAGTTGGAGCTGATATTTAAAGGTTCACATATCAATGTAAGGCTTCCCTGGTGGCTTAGACGGTAAAGTGTCTACCTGCAATACAGGAGACCTGGGTTCGATTCCTGGGTCGGGAAGGTCCCCTGGAGAAGGAAATGCAATCCACTCCAGCACTCTCGCCTGGAAAATCCCATGGACGGAGGAGCCTGATAGGCTACAGTCCATGGGGTTGCAAAAAGTCGGACACGACCGAGCGACTTCACTTTCGCTTTTACTTTATATCAATGTAAAATCCTAAAAAAACTGTGAGTGGCTGTCCATTCATCAGGAGAGTGCAGCACTGAAATAGTATCTATTTCAGGAAGAGACTGTGGGAGCCAGGAGAATGTTCCTTGCAGACCCCAACTACAGGGAGTGCAGCTGGACCAGACAGACAGAGACTGGGAATCCATCTCTGTGTTTGATCAGAGGCCGCTCTCCTGCTCCCAGCCAATTACTGATGACCACAGGTTCTCTCCTAGGACACAAGGTACTCCTTGGAAATGCCAGGTTTGACTTGGAATCCTGATGGCCTTAGCAGACACACCTCGGTCTTTATAGTAGCCTAGGACTTTCCCAACCAATCTTCCTTCCCTTTTTCCTTTACTTAGAGTCATATTTGCATGGTGATCATAAAGCTATTCCAGCCTTCCAGTCTCTTCCACATTTCATTTTCTAGGCATTTTGCCCCCGCCCCCACCCAAATTTTTTTTTTTTAATTTTTTATTTTTTTTTGCACCCAAATTTTTGCACATTGAATCCTGTCTCAATTTTTGCTTCTCTAGGACCTGGACCAACACAAAGCTCAATGGGTAGCTATGTCAACAACAGTTAAATATAACCTACAAAAGAAAGAATTAAATACTCCAGTGGAAGCGCATGCGATAGTATTTCCTCAGGGTGATATTTATGCCAAAGATTCAGATTACTATTTCACTTTAAGAGACTAAGCAAAAAAAAAAAAAAAAAACACTAAATGGATAACTGGCTCTTTAGAGAGGTGGTCCACTCTGGGTCCTGGGTGTCCCTGCACATTTTTGCCAAGGGCTCCCTACTGCAAAACTTATGCTTTTCCTGACACTGAGTGGTTTCCATAGTTAGGCACAGCAGCAACTAAGTAGGTCGAGACAGAGAGAATAAATGCTCTCTCCCTGCAGGGAGGAGAATTGGCTTGTTCTTTGCATGCAGGAACGTTTACGCTAGCTCAAATACATTGATGATCCTGGAAGGCAGTATGCTAAGGGAAATAAACCAAGCAGAGAAACAAATACTGTGTGATCTCACTTAGATGTGGAATCTAAAATAATTAAACTCATAGAAGCAGTTAGTTGGAATAATGGTTGCCCATGGATGGAGGAGCCTGGTAGGCTGCAGTCCATGGGGGCGCTAAGTCGGACATGACTGAGCAACTTCACTTTGACTTTTCACTTTCATGCACTGGAGAAGAAAATGGCAACCCACTCCAGTGTTCTTGCCTGGAGAATCCCAGGGACGGGGGAGCCTGGTGGGCTGCCGTCTATGGGGTCGCACAGAGTTGAACACGACTGAAGTGACTTAGCAGCAGCAGCAGGGGCCCGGTGATCGGGGAAATAAGGAGATATTAGTCAAAGAAAACAAAGTTTCGCTTATGCAAGATGAAAAAGTTCAGAAGATCTAGTGTATGATGACTATAGTTAATAATATTGGATTGTATACCTGAAATTTGCTAACAGAATAGATTTTAAACGATCTCACCACACATACAACACTGTGAGATGATGCGTTCATTAACTTGTTTAAGTAGTCATTTCACAGTGCATGCACATATCAAAATATCACACTAGAAAATAAATGCTAACATTTTTTGTCAATTATTGCTCAGTAAAACTGGAAAAACAAAGAACTGGGCCCTTGACCCTGGGTCCCTCTCCCTTAAGACAATCCACTGCATGGGTAAGTGTCATCTGTCCCTCCATTCTACTCAACCAGAATTGGGGGGCAGAGAGCAAAGACAAACTGACTGGCTCCTGCTTCTGCAGTAGGTAATGACATTCCTGTCTCTGCCTCAAGAGTCCCATCTCTTCTGTCACCATCTACACACTGTGGCAGATTGAATTGTTACCTTGTTATAAGGTATACCTTGTTATATCTTGTCAGTCGATCACATTCCCCATGTCTCTCTTTAGAAGCCTGCTTCTCCATGTTCCTTTCTTTTTTTAATGTGGGTCCTATTCATCCTATGAGGAAAACTTCTCAAATATCTAAGAACAACAGTTGAAGTCCAGTTCAGTTCAGTTCAGTCGCTGTCATGTCCAACTCTCTGCGACCCCATGAATCGCAGCACGCCAGGCCTCCCTTTCCATCAGAGTAGTACTTAAAAGAAACTAATGAAACATTCCTTTTATTCAATCAGAAAATACTGCCCTAACTAATTTAATGTAAGTAGTACTGCTACTACTAGTGGAAGACATATCCTATAGGATTAAATGAGACACCATTTCATGTTCAGGTTATGGTTAAAAAAATTTTATTGGTTTGAGTATAACATCAGTCAATGAGCTATCTTTTTCTTTCCGATGGCTTCATTTCAATCTTACAATTTACCTTAATTATTTGAGCAAATTATAATTTAAAGAGTTTGCACAAATCCAGTTTAACTGTTCAGCTTTTGAGTATATTTTGTTTGCACATAGAATACTAGGTATGTGTGAATAAATTCCTATGCAATAACTTCACAAAATGAAGTGCATTGTATAATTATACTCTTCCTACTGGCTTTGGGCCCATCTTCATTAAGCATCCAAGTGTCCAGATGTTTCAGGAAATGCTCAGATAACTAGAGATTACATATCAAAATATCTGTGCCAAATGAAAAATTAATGTTTCTTCCAATATCTTCACAGAAAGACCTAACTCTGGATTAGTAATGAAAATATGAAGGATGTAGAATTTTAATTCTTTTAAGATCTAAATCATATAGATTTATGAAATCAAAACTTCACTATTGAAAGTATATATTTTTAAGGCATAACAATAGTGCATCATATTGAGAAATTACTCTGCTTTCCTTTTATATCACCTTGACTTTAAACATACGTGAAATAAAGTCCCATGTATTTCAGATGTCCAATTTCTACATTATTAATGATTTATTAGTATCATTCAGCTATGCATACTACATGACACATTCTGAAAAAATGATCCAGTGTTTTAGAACTCTATTTATTTAAGGGGGGGAAGGTAAAACGACTGTCATATTTTCTATTTCCTATCATTTACTGTTTGCTTGATTTCTAAAATATGTTAGAGAATAAAATGTATGAACCTTATCAAATGGTACCTTAAAATGCTCTTTTTAATGGCCAAACTCTGTTAATGGATTACTAGCAAAGGCTCCATTACTGTCGATACAAAAATTACTGTCAAATATAAAAAATGAAAGAATCAGGAAGGTTTCTTTTTAATGATGCAGCCAAAAATATTAGCTAATTGTCTGATATTTTTCAAAAGGGAAATCATTAGTTTTAGAGCTAGTGTTTGCCAGTTCTGTTGGTTGTGCCTCATCTTATAAACAGCACACTGATTTTGTAGAAATGAACTAACTGTCACTTGATATCTGCTTTCACTATTCACACTCCTGATGGTGCTCTTTTGGTAATAGCATATTCCACATTATATAAAATGTGAAACTTCAGTTACAATTAAAATTTAGTAAATGTCTATATTTTTGAAGTGAAGAGAGACTAGAGAAACAAAAAGACTCAGAGGTTTAAAATTAGATAAACCTGTATTTGAACTTCTGCTGTGCCACTTAAGAACTACTATGTTCATTTAGACAAAGTACCAGGCGTCTCTCATTTTCCATCTCTCAGGTACAAACTGAGTTGACCGAATGCTTTCTAGAATTGTACTGAGCATTAGAGGTACTATAAATAATGAGTCTATAATGTGCAAAAGACATCATATAGTCTCAATAAAAGATCACTATTGTTACAAATTTATTTGTTAAACTATATTCATTGTTGTTTAAACTTTTCATGTATAAATTAATCAATTTATTTCTTGAAAAAAATTAATTCGGTAATGTAAATAGTTAACTTCAGTTATAACTAAAATTGAGTTTTTTCAGTCTTCTAGCTTTATCATAACTACATTTATATGTATGTTATTGTCTTTTCTTCTAATGATCTGTATAAATACATTTTTGTATTCAGACTGTATATTTTACAATATATTTTCAATGAATGGAAATATTTAGAATTCTATTTAGGAAAAACTGTGAAAAACATTATTATTTTGCTATTCTCATACCTTCTTACTTGTTGATGTACTACATTTTTTTCTTTTTTTGCACAATCACATTTTTTAACTCAGGCTTGAAAGCTCAGACAAGCCATTGATACTTTCAGCAGATTTTTAAACTCTATTGTAGTTTGTTCTGAAAAAAATTATTATTTTTTTTTTCTAAATTGGGTGACACAATAAATACTTAGAAACCATAGATAGATTGAAAAAGAAACCAAGAATATCTGGGAAACGAGAACACCTTTATAAGAAAGCTGTTTCCAAGGTAGTGGACCTGAGATAAATCGCCCTAAGCCAGAGGACACACCAGTGTTTCTTGGGGATCTGGTAACAAAGAAGTTCTGAGAAGACCATCTTTATCTGGAAAGTCTGAGGCTCTTTCTCCAAGCCAGGCTTCAGCAATACGTGAACCGTGAACTTCCAGATGTTCAAGCTGGTTTTAGAAAAGTCAGAGGAACCAGAGATAAAATCGCCAACATCCGCTGGATCATGGAAAAAGCAAGAGAGTTCCAGAAAAACATCTATTTCTGCTTTATTGACTATGCCAAAGCCTTTGACTGTGTGGATCACAAGAAACTGTGGAAAATTCTGAAAGAGATGGGAATACCAGACCACCTAACCTGCCTCTTGAGAAATCTGTATGCAGGCCAAGAAGCAACAGTTAGAGCTGGACATGGAACAACAGACTGGTTCCAAATAGGAAAAGAGTACGTCAAGGCTGCATATTGTCACTCTGCTTATTTAACTTCTATGCAGAGTACATCATGAGAAACACTGGACTGGAAGAAACACAAGCTGGAATCAAGATTGCCGGAAGAAATATCAATAACCTCAGATATGCAGATGACACCACCCTTATAGCAGAAAGTGAAGAGGAACTCAAAAGCCTCTTGATGAAAGTGAAAGAGGAGAGTGAAAAAGTTGGCTTAAAGCTCAACATTCAGAAAATGAAGATCATGGCATCCGGTCCCATGACTTCATGGGAAATAGATGGGGAAACAGTGGAAACAGTGTCAGACTTTATTTTTTTGGGCTCCAAAATCACTGCAGATGGTGACTGCAGCCATGAAATTAACAGATGCTTACTCCTTGAAGAAAAATTATGACCAACCTAGATAGCACATTCAAAAGCAGAGACCTTACTTTGCCAACAAAGGTCCGTCTAGTTAAGGCTATAGTTTTTCCAGTAGTCATGTATGGATGTGAGAGTTGGACTGTGAAGAAGGCTGAGTGCTGAAGAATTGATGCTTTTGAAATATGGTGTTGGAGAAGACTCTTGAGAGTCCCTTGGACTGCAAGGAGATCCAACCAGTCCATTCTGAAGGAGATCAGCCTTGGGATTTCTTTGGAAGGCTGATGCTAAAGCTGAAACTCCAGTACTTTGGCCACCTCATGTGAAGAGTTGACTCATTGGAAAAGACTCTGATGCTGGGAGGCATTGGGGGCAGGAGGAGAAGGGGACGACAGGGGATAAGATGGCTGGATGGCATCACCAACTCGATGGACATGAGTCTTAGTGAACTCCAGGAGTTGGTGATGGACAGGAGGCCTGGCGTGCTGCGATTCATGGGGTTGCAAAGAGTCGGACACGACTGAGCAACTGAACTGAACTGAACTGAACTGATATAAAGTACAGGACGATTCCCTGCTCTTCTGGGCAACTTCTCCAAGAATAAGCCCTGATCAGAGAAACGACAGTGGATATCAACAGAGGAGACCAAAGGTAAGAGCGAGGTGGATTACCCGATGCTCAGAGAACAGCCTAGGAACCACTGACTCTCCCTGGCTGCCATGAAAATGTGTAAACCATGTTGCATACACATGTCAATTAAAGTAATTAAGAAAATATAACAAGGAGAATTTAAACTCTCCATGAATATCAGTACATAATTTTTGAGTAATTATATGCCTTTAAATGCAAAAATAAAATACTAAAAGTTATCAGCATAAGTACTTCACAGCACTCATGCTTTTCTTAATTATATGTTAAGTAAATTTGCATATAATTAGAGGACTATATATTTAAACTTATCTTAGATAGTACTGGTTTATGCCTCTTGTCTCAAGACAAGTAACCATTCCTATTTTATAATCAAAGTATCCCATTTTGGAATGTAAGTTATAATTTTAGGTTACTTATATTTTGCTTGTAATCTATCTTTATAGTGTCCAAACAGATCATACTTTTATAAGTTCTATATAATACATAACCCTTTTGGATTATTATTATTATTTTGGTGTTATTTTGATAAAAATATTTTCTGTTTAATGCATGATGAATACATCATCCATGTCTTTCTTGACCTTTACAGTAAGTGAAAAATTATTTTGTTGCAAGTTCATTTATCATTTTACTTAAAGCTGTTCTCTATATCAGTTTTTCAATTAACTCTATTGATAGCATTATACAGAGAATAATTCTAGCATAGTTACTACAAGGAACGAAGATGAAACAAATATTTTTAATCCATTAAACATTGACCCACATGTATTCCCATTGATCTAGCATCTATCAGAGTATCCTATAACTAGAGAAGAAAAGTTAGCTGCAGTAGATTTCATTTTTGGCAGTTCTGAAATTTCAGGTGTTCACCTATGCTCCTGTAATCTGACTTCTGTGACCAGCTATTTCTCATTTCAAATCGCATTAAACAAATTCCACTACATAAGAATTATATTTTATGGCAATTGAAACAGAACAAAGCATTTTTATAACTTGAAGATGTCATTATAACCAAACTCAGTCGTTGTTTCCCAAAATGATTCTCTTACCAAATAAGAATGTTCAGAATTGAAATCAAAGAATAGATGACTTTATCCATGTTGCTTGGCATCTGTGGTAATGCCACTTTCCAGGAATTTTTCCCAGGTATGTAATGGATATTGTCATATGGAACCAAATTTTGTCAACCTCAGTGTGTGCCATAAATAAAAAGATTGGTCACAGATGTAAACTGGTGTACAGACAACAGTAAACAGCAGGTTTTGAATCATTAAGGCAGTGGTGCAAAGGACAGGACTCGGGTGGGCATGCACTACAAAGGAAAAACAGCTGCACACCTGCCTCATGTTTTATGAGCATCATGAGTATATTTGATGCTCAGTTAAATCATCATAGTTTCATAATTGTAATTTAGGGGCTGCCCTCAAGAAAGAGTACCTTAACTTTAATTGTCTGTCCAGGAGTTACAACTCTGTTTTGCATATATGAGCAATCACATTTAATCATAACACAACAAACCAAATTTTAAAACTACTTTGAAGGCATATTCTAAAATAAGTAATAGAGCCATTCATGCTGTGTAATATTCATCTACTTTTATTTTTATAGGAAGTTCTTATATATATAGATAAACAGTATATATATTAGTCAAATTATATCAGTGGTAAATGATGACTAGAAGTGGCCCATCATTGTGGAAATTTTCATTTCACCAAAAAAAAGGAATTGGAACAGTGTGTAAATGACGTACGTTACTACTGCTAACTTTCACTTTTTGTTAGAGGCTCTGAGTGATTTACAACTTTTTAAACATTTCTCCCTAAATTAAATGTTTCTTTTCTCTAAAGCCTCACCATAAAATACTTTGCAGTCTTGGCTAAGTTGCTGAACTTCTGTTGTCTCCATTTCTCATTCATAAAGTGAGAAGGATATCTATTTATCAGGATAATTTTAAGAAGTAAATTAGTTAAGAAATATAAATTTTCTATAGTAATCCTTTAGCACATAGTAAGAGATGAATAAATGTAGCTATAATTTTGAAGATAAAACCAAGAAATGGAAAGGCTAAACTATTTATCCAAGGTACATATTAGGATGAGAGTTTTAAAGCAATATTCCAATTTAAGTTTATATCTTATAGGCTGATTATGCTAAAGATTATTGTATGATTCCATGTTTTTGTTTCTTAAATGTTTCCTAAATGTTTTTAAAAATGAATTACAAGAGCTTCCATTAACAAAAAAGACAATAGTAACCAATGGAAATACAAAATAACATAAAAAACAGTGAAAACTCTAATGATACCTTCAGGTGGCTTTATACTAGTAGGAATGCAGTTATTTTAATCATGACCGTGCTCATAGAAAGAGGAAACAAGGATCCAGAAAGTTTAATGAGCTTGCAAAATCTTCCTGATAGTGAAAAATTAAACCTAGATACATATTCCTGATATCAATTACTGTTTTTTTTCCATTTATCTACAGACTTCTCTATCAACCTGTATTATTGTTTCTCCTAATGTCCAATTAATGTGTGCACATAGGACACACCAAGTACACACACACACACACACACACACACACACACATACACAAGCCCAAATGCACCCGCCCCCAACATATATATCTGCAGTTATGGTGTTGGAGTTTTATACATTTATGTTCTAAACCATCCATTGTTTCCCTTTGTGACTAGTGATGTAGCTAATGCCCAAATTGGTACCTGAATTAGCACCAACACAAACTCCCCAGTGACTACTAAAATGCACTTTTAAAGCAAATTCTTACAGTCTCTATTCCATAATGGAGATTAAACAAAGATAATAGCAAGGCCTCAGTTTACGTGACAAAGACATGAACTGATCAGTTCTCTACTCAAAATGAGACCTCTTCTCACCTCAAAATGCTCAGTCCTATACATCTGAGATCCTTTTTAATTTTACACTAATAATACATCCTGTTTTAGAAAAGATAATGTCAAATTATTATTTTTGAATAATTATTAATTATCAGATTATTTAACCCTATCTTAAAATGTCGTCACTACTATAGTCTACATTTGCCTATTCAAAAGGATAATGTACTTTGCATACAAGTTAAATATACAGAGTACATCATGAGAAATGCAGGGATGGATGAAGGACAAGCTGGAATCAAGACTGCCAGGAGAAATATCAACAACTTCAGATAGGCAGATGACACCACCTTAATGGGAGAATGCCAAAAGGACCTAAAAAGCCTCTTGATGAAGGTGAAAGAGGAGAGTGAAAAGCTGGCTTACAATAACATTCAAAAAACTAAGATCACAATATTGGGTCCCATCACTTTATGGCAAATAGATGGGGAAACAATGGAAACAGTGAGAGACGTTGTATTTTCTTGGGCTCCAAAATCAGTGCAGATAGTGACTGAAGCCATGACATGAAAAGACACTTGCTCCTTGAAAGAAAAGCTCTGATGTACCTCAATTCAGCTGAGTTCAGTTGCTCATTCGTGTCCGACTCTTTGCGACCCCATGAATTGCAGCATGCCAGGTCTCCCTGTCCATCACCAACTCCTGGAGTTCACACAAACTCATGCCCATCGAGTCGGTGATGCCATCCAGCCATCTCATCCTCTGTTGTCCCCTTCTCCTCTTGCCCTCAATCCCTCCCAGGATCAGAGTCTTTTCCAATGAGTCAACTCTTCGCATGAGGTGGCCAAAGTACTGGAGTTTCAGCTTTAGCATCAGTCCTTCCAAAGAACACCCAGGACTGATCTCCTTTAGAATGGACTAGTTGGATCTCCTTTCAGTCCAAGGACTCTCAAGGGTATTCTCCAACACCACAGTTCAAAAGCATCAATTCTTCGGTGTTCAGCTTTCTTCACAGTCCAACTTTCACATCCATACATGACCACTGGAAAAACCACAGCCTTGACTAGACAGACCTTAGTCAGCAAAGTAATGTCTCTGCTTTTGAATATGCTATCTAGGTTGGTCATAACTTTCCTTTCAAGGAGTAAGCATCTTTTAATTTCATGGCTGCAATCACCATCTGATGTACCTAGACTGTATTTAAAAACACAAAAAACAACAACAACAACAAAAAAACAGAGACATCACTTTGCCAGCAAAGGTCCATATAGTCAAAACTATGGCTTTCCAGTAGTCATATATGGATGTGAGAGTTGGACCATAAAGAAGGCTGAGTGCTGAAGAATTGATGTTTTCAAACTTGTTACTAGAAAAGACTCCTGAGAGCCCTTTGGAAAGCAAGGATATCAAACCAGTCAATTCTAAAGGAAATCAACCCTGATTATCTACTGCAAGGACTGATGCTGAAGCTGAAGCTCCAGTACTCTGGCCATCTGTTGCAAGGAGCCAAGTCTTGGAAAAGACTCTGCTGCTGGGAAAGATTGAAGGCAGGAGGAGAAAGGGGACAGAGGATGTGATATTTGGATGGCATCACCAACTCAATGGAAATGAGTTTGAGCAAATCTGAGAAATAATGAAGGATAGGGAAACATGGCCTGACGCAGTCCATGGAGTCACAAAGAGTCAGACACGAATGAGAGACTGAACTGAACCGATACCAAAGGACCTATGCTATTTCATTATGTTTGTTTAGATGTCTATCTTCCATTCCTAAATAGTAATCTTTTATGGAATATGTGACTTTTTTTTCATATCCAGCATGCGGTATAGGGAGTGGTTAATAAAAGATGTTCTGGAATGAAAAACTAAATGCATTACAATGTAAATATGATGTTAAACTACTTGGTATCAAAAAGTATGGTTATAAAAAACATTCCTGAAAACATCATGTAACTATTTAGCATTCATATATAAAAGGATACTAGTAAAAATAAAAGCCTCATATGGTTGTAGAAAACAAAAGAAGTGTGTGTATTAAAGATTTGGTAAACTGAACATTATGCAAACCTGAGACAATTTTTATATCTACTTTCTATTAACCTTTTGATGAATAGTATATTTTCCCTTTAAAAAACAGCTCTAATTAATTCTACTTTTAATTTTAAAAGTTTAATGCTATTTTATATAACATGCATGTATCTTTTTACAACATGGGCCTTTATAATAAGGCCCATGATTAATAATATTAAGTGAAAATTGCTATCCATTGTTATTAAAACAAAAGACATTAAATTAATATCTGCTGTTCCAAAATGGTGGTCATTTTGCAAATGTAGGTATAGAATTAGGTCATAATTATGTTACTCAATTATACTTGTTTTTGTCTCCAGTGACTCTACCCTAGCCTAAGAGTCCTCAACTCTTTAATGACTGAGCAAAAATAATGCGTCACAAATTATTATGTGGTGTTAGTCCTCCAGTCATGTCTGACTCCTTGGGACCCCATGGACTATAGCCTGCCAGGATCCTCTGTCCATGGAATTCTCCAGGTAAGAATACTGGAGTGGGTTCCCTTTTCCGGCTATTCCTTTTTCCAAGGGATCGTCCCAACCCAGGATCGAACTCAGCTCTCCCGCATTGCAGGTGGATTCCTTACCATCTGAGCCACCAGGGAATCCCATATTACTTCATATAAGTCTGTAATTAGTATTGAAATAAATCAGGTGCATTACACTAAGTTGTCTTAATCTTTTTAATAAAATTCCTGCTGAAATAAAAAACTGGGTACATTCTGTTTCCTTGGATAAATGATTAACTTATCCACTCTGCTTCCTTCATTTATACCCCTCCCCAGGTGTAAGCTTCTCTATACTCTCCAGCAAGATTTTATACTTTGAAGCACCAAAGCTTACTCCCCTGCTGGCTGACATTATAGTGAAGGCATTTGAGGAAAGTCTTCCAAGGGAAGATGAAGAATTATTTTGTAACAACATGCTCTCCCTTCTGAAACCTTTGGGAGTATCTAAAATAGCATACAATTGTTTCAGATTCCAAATGGATTAATAAGATTTGAAATACTTGATTTGATTATGATAATAATTATACTCAAAATCTATGCTGCTTATCATCTTATCCCAAGAGTCCACAGAAACTACACCACACAGCTTCTGAGATATTTAGCTGCATTGGAGCAGATCAAAATAATTCCCATCTCTTAATTTTTAAAACTATGACCTCCATTTTTATTTAAAAAATAATCTTAAATCATTTAATTTAAATTACACACACACATGCATATGGTGGAATTTCTAGAAATAGATATAACTTCTTTGTGAATTAACCTAGATAGTTTATTAAAAGTATTTGAACTTGCCCATTAAATACTAAGTACAAATATATAAGAGGTAACAACAAATCAAAAACTTTTTTTTGAAGATAGGCAGTTCTATTTGAGAAACAGACATCAAATGAAGCTCAAAAGGGGGTGATTAGTATAATTTATCTGCAGATAAAACTCATTCAGTATTTTAGGCTTCTATGCTTACCCTGAGGCACCAGTCTCATTAGGGAGGGAGAAAATACTGTCCTGTATCTCAAGTTAATTCTTTGAAAGTACAAGATCCTCAGAGACAGTAGTTGAAAGTTTTTCATATCATTTTTGTCTAATGGAGTAATATAATAAATGGAATTTTATATTCAAAGTTTAATTTCTATTTGAATGTTTTTGTTGATATCTCCAATTAAATCAAATAAGACTAGACATCACATAAAGTATTGTCTTCATTCCTATACTTTTAAAAGTAATATTAATAATAGCATAATAAAAGCAAATTTTTGACTGCTACTACTGATTATGAATGAATTCAGGATAATTATACATTTACCAATTACAACTATTTATTATATTTCAGAAATTCAATATTTATAAAATTCAAATTAATTATTTGTTGATTCATTAAGCTGAAATGCAAGAAAATTTTGATATTTCACCTCCTTATGTAACACCAGCTACTAAAAATGAGCTAAATATTGACATTCCAGGGTCATAATTACTATTTGGTTACATTTATACAAAAGTTGACATGACTCATTTAAAAAGTTTTTTTAAAAACCTTCCTTCTCCATTGGAAACAAAGCCAAGCTGACATTTCTTTTGTTTTCCTTTCTAGCCTTATACAAACTTATCTTTACCCCTCTATTTCCCTCCCTCCACACACCCCTAACAAATGCCAAGTAGAGCTATGAATTATGTCTAATGTTTCTGGCTCGTTCAAAACAATTTAGTCATCACAATATGCACTAAATCATAGTAATGAAAATTCCAAAAACAATAAGCTAACATTTAATGAATATTAAGCTCTAGGCACTGTGTGAACTGCTATATATTCATCATTCAATGTTAATACTCCCAACAACTCTGTGAGCTAAATATTATTATCCCTCTTTTACAAATAAGCAGACAAGGCTTAGACAAGTGGAATAACTTGCTTAAGGTCACAAAACTACTAATTGACAGCTTTGGCATTAAAAACTGGGTCTATCTTAACTACTATATTGTATTATCTCTTTGTCTTATTGAAAAATAAAGCCCATTGCTAAATTGAAACCTATGAGAACTTAGATCTTGTGTCTACTTCATCATTGTATTTCCCATGCCCTAAGGAGGAGTGTGGTGCTCAATAGGTACTTATAGAATGCATGAGCAGATCCATTACACTGAGTCTAAAATATTCTACAATTGAAAAGCCAAGGTTACTATGTCCTATGAATTCAAAAGGAGAAATCATGGTGTTGTGCTATTAGTCTTTTCTTTTTTCTTCCTAACTCAGCCTCTGTAAATAATTTTATTTCAATGTAGCACTTTCTCTCAAGATTTATCTTGCTTTTGTTGTACTGTGTTTCACCTTTGGGCAGATCTTCACTGTCTCATGCTTCCTAAATAGCCACTCTGAAAATAGCCACTCTGACTTTATTCTCTGGCAGTTTATTTACATTCTCTGTAATCGTTGTCAAGTAAATTATCATTTGACATTCTTTGTAAGAGGAAAACAGAAAATAATATATTAACTTTTTTCACCTATAGGAAACTTCTGTGTTCACTGAAGAATGGACCAGCAAAACCTCTCATCATCCGTTGTTCACAATTAAAGAATCATGCCTTGAGTTCCTTCATAGGAAGAGAGAAATTAGGAGAGGGAACACTCTGGAGAAGACAATATTTTCCAATGTAGTGAGTGTACTGTGGGAGAATGCAAGATAGAATATCCTTTATAATGTCCAGGTATCTTTGCCTGAAAGATTCCCCCCCTCCTTTTCTTTTCTCTTATTTTTTCTTTCTTTCCTTCCTTGCTTCTAATGGTTTCTTTATTCTGACTCCTTAGAGTAGCAATCACAGGTTTGCCTTTCTCTCTCTGTTTTGCACATGCATGTTTAACTACCTTATTTTTGGCCTACTTGCACCAACTTTCAGACTTACAAAAGCAAAAATCCAGCATGCCCCCGCCTCCACACACATACAAAAGCATCATGTACATCTTCCTACCTGGCTTTAAGAGTAGTAGTTGTGTGTTTCATAAAGACAAAAATCCATATAAAAGAATGACAACAGTTTTTTTTTTTTTTTTCCATGTTAGTAATTAAGGTCAAAGTTTATGTAGTTGAAGAAGCCATCAAATTACTAAGATTCATTTAGGATTATTTATTTAAAAAATTTTTGCAAAAAATGTTTATTCGTCTACTGGCCTACTGTCTTAGTTTTATACCAATGTTCAAATTATGTTCCAGAACTTAATGATGATTCCTGTACCATATACTTTTAATAGGGTCCTCTCTCCTTACCAGTCTATCCACTGTGACCACATTGATGATTCACATTTTTCCAGACCCACCAATATTTATAACATTGTGGAAAAAAATAAAGCCTACCAGAGTTAGACATATACCCAGCTCCTCCCTAATATCCATTCCTATCAGTGGCACTACAGGATGCTTTGTGAAAGGAAATAGTTATTGTCTTTTTTTAAATTCAAATATAATTGCTTTATAATGTTGTATTTTCCCTGTATAATACTGCAAATCAGCCATATGTATACATATATCCTCTCCCTCCTGAGCCTCTCTCCCACCTTCCCATTCCAGCCCTCTAGGTCATCACAGAACACCCAGATGAGCTCCCTGTTCTATACTTCCTGCTAGCTATCTATCTGATACATGGTACTGTATATAGGTCAGTGCTGCCCGATTCATTGGCTCCCTCCCCTCTGCCTTCCCATGTCCGCAAGTCCATTCTTTACATCTGTGCCCTCTATTCCGCTTTGCAAATAGGTACTGATGTATTGTCTTTTAAAATAGCTTCTTCACTGAGGTATATACACAAAATATTCTTCAGTTCAGTACAGTTCAGCCGCTCAGTCCGACTCTTTGCGACCCCATGAATTGCAGCATGCCAGGCCTCCCTGTCCATCACCAACTCCCGGAGTTCACTCAAACTCATGTCCATTGAGTCGGTGATGCCATCCAGCCATCTCATCCTCTGCCGTCCCCTTCTCCTCCTGCCCCCAATCCCTCCCAGCATCAGAGTCTTTTCCAATGAGTCAACTCTTCGCATGAGGTGGCCAAAGTACTGGAGTTTCAGCTTTAGCATCATTCCTTCCAAAGAACACGCAGGACTGATCTCCTTCAGAATGGACTGGTTGGATCTCCTTGCAGTCCAAGGGACTCTCAAGAGTCTTCTCCAACACCACAGTTCAAAACCATCAGTTCTTCGGTGCTCAGCTTTCTTCACAGTCCAACTCTCACATCCATACATGACTACTGGAAAAACCACAGCCTTGACTAGACAGACCTTTGTTGGCAAAGTAATGTCTCTGCCTTAAATAATATCTAGTGTAATTATCCATGAATAATATTTTGTGCTTTTTTCATTGATTCTTTATAGAATTTTATTAGATTTATCCATAGGTTTCTTATCTTTAACATTTATCTTGTATAATGGCTCTTTTCTGTTCTCTGTAAGTTTATAAAAATACCATTTTCTTACTGCGCTGTTGTAATTAGCAAAATTGCTATGCACTCAGTAATTCTAACAGCTGTTTTTAATCTACCAATTCCCTTGGATTCTCCACATAGATACTCAAATCATCTGAAATGAGATTAGTTCTTTCCCACTCTTAACCTCTTATTTGCTTGGATAAGCCCAATTTGTGTGTTTGCTTTTAGATCCCTTTGCTGCTTCTTTTCCTCTTCTGCTCTGTACTCAGGAATCTGCAAACGACATTTCACAGGCTTCTTTGCCAACTAGTTAATATCTTGCTTGAGCCAAAGTTAGACACTGAGATGAGATTAGATTAAATGGCAAAGAGAACCTAGAATATTTATATGTTTCTTCTCTCTGGTTTGTAGTGTATTTCCAGCAGTGACGGCTTTCCTCTATAATCCCAGCTTTTACCAGACAGCCCATCTCTCTGTGCTGATAGTTCCCTCAGATCCTACCTTGGGTCTAAGACTCAATAGATGGCCCCAGATCTTTGTCTTGAATAATGCCATCTCTTCCCTTTGTCCCTCAAGTATTAGCCATTGGAGTGGTAGCCTTCACCCTGTGGTTGCTATTTCTGGTGGCTTCATCGTGTTTTCTTGTTTTTTGTTTGTTTCTTTACTGGCTTATTTTGTTTTATTTCATTTTTCTCTACAAGCTTGTGACCATTTCACCTTTTAAAATGTTCTTCATAGAGCTAAGGGTTTTAGAGACAGTTTGTTTTCATACTGACCCTTGACTGAATGAGGGCACCTTGTTTACTTGTTGTCTTAACTTGGATTCCTAAAAAGCAGAGCATAAGATGACTTCCACAGCTGTGTTATTTGAAAAGTGACCCCAGGAAACTGGAATAAGAGACTGGGGAGAGTAAAAAGAGAAGGAAAAGAATCAAAATAAAGGTTAAATTTTGAGGTCACTGCTGTGGGCACTGAGACTCAATTTTGCAAGGAACTCCAGGAGCTTACAGAATGTCTCCAATCATTGTCTGACCCTCTTCTTCCTTTGGTCAAAGACTGCCCCAGGGATGTTAATTCTGTCATCAATCTGCACCAGTGCAAGGACTGTGCACATTCTCACTAACATCTGTAATTTTAGAGGAAGCCTGAGGAGAAGATTAAGACATCAGGCATGTGTTTGAGGCAAAATACTATGACAGCACTGAGTCAAATCCAAACAGAACTGTCAACCCCACTTCCGGCGGAAATTAGGGTTGTGGTCACAGGGATGTCTGAGACAGAACCAGAGGTATCTGGGGTATTTATAACAAGGTTTTTGGTAAACATACGGCAAAAATAAAATTCCCTTCTATTCTTAGTTTACCAGCATGTGATTTTCTTTTTTAAAAAAATGATTGTTGATTTTTTAAAAAAAATTTGTGCCAATTAAGATTATTCAGTTCAGTTCAGTCGCTCAGTCATGTCAGACTCTTTGCGACCCCATGAATCGCAGCACGCCAGGCCTCCCTGTCCATCACCAACTCCCGGAGTCCACCCAAACCCATGTCCATTGTGTCGGTGATGCCATCCAACCATCTTATCCTCTGCCGTCCCCTTCTCCTCCTTCTCTCAGCGCCTACCCTCTTACTTGGGTTTCTGTTACCTTGAACGTGGAGTAGCTTCTACAGGCTGCGCTCCTGTTCCAGCGCAGCCGCCCGCACTTGTACGGCATCCAGCCACTACAATTATTATTTGTTTCTTTTCTTTACTGGTGTGATGCATTACAAGTATAGGTTTTCTTGTCATATTATGCTTTCATTACTACGGTGAAGTCAATAGGTTTGTGATACACACACAGACAAAATTAGATAAGGACTGACGAAATTTTAAGATTTTTTTTATTCACAAGGGGCTTCCCTGTGGCTCAGACGGTAAAGCGTCTGCCTGCAATGCTGGAGACCCAGGTTCGATCCCTGGGTTGGGAAGGTCTCCTGGAGAAGGAAATGGTACCCCATTCCAGTACTCTTGCCTGGAAAATCCCATGGATGGAGGAGCCTGGTAGGGCACAGTCCATGGGGTCACGAAGAGTCGGACACGACTGAGCGACTTCAGTAGGCAGAATCATGACCACCCTTACCTCAAGATACCCACATCCTAATCCTCAGAATATATGATGATGTTGTTTCAAAAGGAAGAGACTTTGTAGGTGTGACGAGATTCAGAATCTGGAAATGGGGAGGGTAACCTGGATTATCCAAGTGGGCTCAATCTAATTAAATGGATCCATAAAGGTCCCAGCTCTGGTCAAAGGGAAAAGTAACTATGTGAAGATGGTTAGAATGGAGTAGGGAACTGGGAGCCAAAGTGTATGGGTGACCCAGAGAAGCAGAGAAAGGCAAGGAAACAGCTAGTCTTTGACAGTCTCCAGATAGGAAGGCAGTCCTGGAACACTTTGATTTTAGTCCAGTGAGACCCATGTTGGGTTTGAGACCCTCAAAACTCTTAGAAATTACATTATATGAAACTGCTAAATTGGTGGTGATTTCGTAGAGGGACATATGATACTAACACTGAGACTGATCTGAAAGATTCCTATTTGATATACCCTCTCCTTGTTTTGGTAGTTTGATATTTTGATAAAATTTATTCTGCCCTTAAATGCTGTGTTGGAGAGTTTCCTTTTTTAAAAATATCAGTCTTAGATTTTGTTTTACATGGTGGTTATTTTTTCCTTAACTGCTTTGTAAAACCACCTGTAATACCAGCTGGAGCATGAGTCACTGTTGCAGGTAGGTTTATTTACTAGCTCAATTTCTTCTATGATTATTTATTAAGAAATTAATATTTTCTTATGATTTATTTTTCTTGAGATAAAAGGTCATCTTTTAAAATATGATTTCTCATAATTATTGTTCTCATTTTTCTCTTGATTATTCTTACTAGAAGCACATTGATTTTATTACATTTTTTGTTAAGAACCAGCTCTTTATTTTTATTATCTGGTCCAATAATCCCTGGTTTTTAGCTCTTTGAGAATTTTTTTCTTTCTACTTTCTTTGATTTATTCTGTTAAGATGTATCTAGTTTTTTGAGATGAATGCTGAATTTGTTTATTTTCAAAAATTTTAAAGCTAAATCATGTTAATGCTATAAACTTATTTGTAATTACTACATTCACTCTATTCCATAATTTTGATATGTGGTCAGCTTATTTTCATTCAGTTGTAATCACTGTATTATCTTCACTATAATTTCTTTTCTCTTTATTGGGATATAATTAATATGATTATATTAGTACCAGACATAAACAGAATGATTGTATATACAAACAGAATTTGTATATACTATAAAACAATAACCACAAAATATAGTTATCATCTGCTCATTATATATTTACAATATTTTTCTTGTGTTGAGGTCTTTCAAGATCTACTCCCTCAGCAACTTTCAAATAGGCAATACAGTGTTATTAACAATAGTCATAAGGCTGTACATTACATCCTTATGACTTATTTAAGTCTGTATGTTTTGTCCCTCTTTACCCACTTCAACTACCTCCTACTTCTGACCTCTCCTAACTATCAATGTACTCTCTGCATATATAAATATAAACTAATTTTTGTTTGTTTTTATCATATTTCACATGTAAATGAAATCAAACAACATTTGTTTATCTCTGTTTGACTTATTTTACTTAACATAATTCCTTCAAGATCCATCCACGTTGTTACCAAACGGCAAGACTGCATTCCTTTTTATGGCTCAATAGTATTCCATTGTATATATATCACATTGTCTTTATCCATTCATTCATAGATGG
Source organism: Capra hircus (assembly GCF_001704415.2). Lineage (NCBI taxonomy): Eukaryota > Metazoa > Chordata > Mammalia > Artiodactyla > Bovidae > Capra > Capra hircus. The sequence continues at coordinate 50,449,521 of NC_030828.1, read as the reverse complement.
TCATTTAGATTGTTTCCACATCTTGGTTATTATAAATAATGTTTCAATGAATGAGTGGTGTATGTATCTTTTCAAGTTAATGTTCTCATTTTCTTCAAGTAAATACCCAGAAGTGGAATTACTAGATTATATGCTAGTTCTAATTTTAATTATAAGAAATCTCCATAATGTTTTTAATAGTGGCTGCACCATGCTTTCTTTTTAACTCATGTGTTGTAAGGGATAGATAAATAGATAAGTATGAGAAGAAATCCTGTCTTCTCATACATATCTCATATACCCGTCTACCTGTGTCCTGGATAAAAGTCTGCATCCTAGGAAAACAAAATCTACACCATTAGCTACCCACCTTGCTTTCTCTGTATGTTTAACTTCTCCCTCTCTAACTCACTACTTCCCCAGTGTGATAAGAAAATGTACTGATACCACAGGTCTTCTACTTTTCTTTAGTGACTTCCATATCTCCTACCATCTTCTCTACTTCCTAATATCTCCTCTCCTTTTATAGACAAGCTCCTTACTATTTACAGGATATCACCTCTCCATCTTCCAGAATCTAAGATCATATTAAAACAAACAAACACTGAAATCATTGTGCTCAATTACCTATATACTTCTCTACATTCAAATCCAATGCACTGTTAGGTTCTCATCAAGAGAGTGCTCTGAAATATTGACATCTTGATATTCTCAATTTCCCTGGGTTTTGAAATATTATTTTCTTAGTTTCCTACTTCTCTCCTTTTCTTCAGTAGCACCACCATCATTATCACCCCTCAATCAAATGTTATTCCCCAATGTTCTGTCTTAGAGTTATCCCATGTTATATACATAATTGGTTGATGTAGCTTTATTATAATTTTTGTATCTATATTCTATCTGTATATTCTATATTCTAACTATGGAACACAGATATATTAAATATTCTGATCACTTCTAAATCCACACTTCAGTCCTATTTCCTGCTTCCAAGTTTCTGCAGAAATACATTGCTTATTTGACCACGAATTAAACACCCACATTTGCTGGACTATTTTATATTTGTGATGAGGATAAATTTGAAGGAAAAACAAGAAAATGAAGCTTGGTGTCAGATTTTGGCAGGTTGTGCCAGTCAGCCAATTCAAATTCTGCTTAATAGGTAATGAAAATGATCAAATGTTTTCTGAAAATGATAACTGACGTGAAGGATAATATGCTTTAGAGAAAATCCTTCATTGCTATATGGTAAACAAATCAGAGAAAGAAAAAGCAGAAGAGAGATGGGGAAATGTCATGATATGAAATTAGCATAAAGAATCAATGGCCTAAAGTGGGATGGCAAGAATAGAATGTAAAAAGAGAGGAGGAAAACTTCTAAAGAGTTTATAAAACATATTGTATGATCACATCATGATTATTGGAGTGTGAGAAAATGAAAGAAGGATCAAGTAAAATGTTTAATATTCACTCTGGCTTAGTAGGAAAATAACATGCCAATAGAAAAAAAATAGTTCATTTTGTCTCATATTTAAAGTATAAATGAGACATTTCTGTGAAAAGTAGTTCTGATATTCAAGTAAGATGTCACGTAAAAGACAAAAATTGGGAAGTTACTAAAGCAAATGGTGGATGTTCTGTAAATGGAAAAGGTCCTCTAGAGAGATTTGATTAGAGCAAGTACATTGAAAGTAGATTCCTGGAGCGTGACTGCATTTGTATATAAAAAAGTAGTTGATCTATGTGAAAACATGGTAACAATTACAGTAAAAGAGAACACAGCATTAGGTAAGCTAAGGGAAGAGCACCCCAGGAAGGAGATTTTGATCAACAGGGATAAAGTGTGTAGAAAAATCAATGTATGGAAGGTTTAGAAAAGGGCTTTGGATATGCAACTTATTAGGGCAACACTCAGTACTACAGGGTATGAACTTTTTTTTTTTTTTTTTGCCTTTATTTGAAACTCATCTATTGAAGTTCCATGAAGAGTAGGGCAGCAGTTCTTCCTGACTGAAGGTCAGCACTGTGGTATGCAAAGTGCACTCAAGAAGTACTCTGCCTTCTGTTTGAAAGACACAGTAGGCCCTGGAAATAAAGCAAGTTTACAAACCTCAAAGGTATCCTAATTGGAGAGAAACAGCTATTCTTAAATCAGGTAGAAATAGCCATGTAACTAAATTAGTGTGCTAAAGTATACACTTCATTGTTAAAAGGCACTGTAGGTACTATGGGAAAAAAAAAAAAAAAAAAACCTATTTTCACTAATAAAAAGTCTTCATTGAGACAATGATATTAGACTTGAGTCTCAAAAATAAGCAGAATGGAATCTATCAACTACTTAAGTATGAGGAGAGATAAGACTGAAAATCTAAGTAGAAGTCAGATCGTTAAAAGCACTGTACTCTGCCATGTGAACCACAGTAACATCTTAAGAAGAGGAGCTGTTTTCCAGAGAATATTTTAAAATATTAACAATTTTCCCCATATGGTTTTCTCCCAATAGTCTTGGCCCCATTCAAGCAGAAAGCTATTCTGTAAAAATGTCAAAATCAAGGAAGATAATCCCTCATCCTGGGTAGAGAACCAGGGAAGCAGCAATATTTCAGAAACAGAAGATGTTGTTTGGAGTGTTTATAAGATAGGGCCTCAGATGCCCTACTGAGATTCTCCTGCATGACAGAAGAGTAGTGGCATGTTTGCTGAGCATGCAAGAATAGGCAAAACATGTAAAGTTCTACTAGACCTAAAAGGACCTTGAAGACAGGGTTTTTGAAGTGAAATCGCTCAGGCGTGTCCGACTCTTTGCAACCCCATGGACAGTAGCCTGCACCAGTCTCCTCTGCCCACAGGATTTTCTAGGCAAGAGTACTGGAGCGGGTTGCCATTCATCTCCAAAGTCACCTGGCTAGACAGATAACATAGAAAATAAGATGCTCCCTGTTAGGCAGAAAGTTAGGCATGATCAGTGAGGGATGGCATAGCTGAAAAAGATTTGAACTGATCTCTAAACCTCACCCCAGACCCTGCCCAATGTGGCCCAGGAGAGCTCACAGATATGACAGAAAATAACCACAGAGACTGTTTCTAACTCAAGTGCAGGCGTCCTAAGCCCACATTGGATACTAACCAACCACAGGGGCTCCTTCAACTCCAGCCCATGCACCCTTCACGCACAGCTATGCTCTCATGTGACCTTAGGCAGCCAGGAACACACTAAGGGTTCATAAATATTCTATACATACATACATTTGACTATAACAGATTGAATTATGGGGAAAATGTGCAATACAGCCTGTTATGTAACTTGCCAACTGTCAATCAAAACTGTCAATCCATACCCACCTAGATGTATACGTAAAAACCCTGCCTTGAAAAACCCAGTACCTCACTATTTTAGGGCCAGTGCCTCTTTTGGCTTGGCCCTCCTCTCCCTTGAGGTGTTCTTTATTTAATAAACTTGTTTTGCCACGGGTAAGACCTCAGGTTCTTCTTTGTGTCCTTGCCAAGAATGGAGATCCAATGGAGGTCCTCTTCAGCTCTCTGTTTCCCTGGTAACAGCCCCCCCCCCACACACACCCCCACCCACCTTTAGCAGACTTGACTATATGTTAGCAATATCAGCTTCTACAACTCAGCTTGATCTTTTCACTCAGATTACAACAACTTCAGTTCTTTTAAATAGTATAAATCCAACACCACACAAACCTACCCTCTAATTCTACATTTTCTTGAAAGAATGCCTTTATTTATTTTCTCAGTACTCATTGAATCTGCTTATGTATTATATAGACGTTACTTAGTATTAGAAGCAAAAATGAAGTCTCTTCATAGATACAAAGAACAAACTGATGGTTGCCGCAGGGACAGGGGTGAGAGAATGAGTGAAACAGATGAGGGAGATTAAAAAGTTCAAACTTCCAATTACAAAACAAATGTCACGGGGATGCAATGTATCTTATAGGGGATATATTCAATAATATTATAATTTAATTGACAGAGACAGTGACTAGACTAATTTTGGTGTTCCTTTTATAATGTATACAAATATTGAATAACTCTATTGTATGCCTGAAAATAACACAATACTGTAAGTCAATTATACTTCAGGAAAAAAAAAGGAAAATTATTTCCCCTGGGGTTACAGAATGTGAGGTAGCAGCTGCCTGCAGCCATTTTTATTTTTCATATGAAGAAAAAGAATGAAATGAACATAGAGAGTAGAGCCAAGTGCCAGATAAAGTAAAAGACTAGACATTTATCTGGACACCTGGATCCAGTCACACCTTAAGTTAGCAGTCCTGGAAACATTTTCTTTTTCATATGTACTAACAAACTGATTATTTTTTGCTTAAAAAGAGAGAGAAAGAAGCCTCTCATGAAGAGAAACTGTTTTAGCAGAGCTTACCTAGATAACTGTCTAAGTATTGGGTTGACAAAAAAATTTCTCTGGGCTTTTCTGTAACATCATACTGACAGGAAGAATGGATATTAAAATATCCCCAAGGAGATTATGTAGCATATATCCTTTACACTATTTCTCAGTATAATGACCAAGTATTTATGTGAGAAACTATATATTGTAAAAATTCCCTGATTAAAAGCCAAATTGGACATCTCAGAGTTAATACCGAAGAGGCACTGTAAAACAGGATCTAATGTTGAAATAAAAACGGCTCTGATGCACTAGGAAAATTGTGATCATTCTTTTCCTTTTTATGTCTCCCTTCACATCTGAAGATATAATGTAAGTTGATAATACATTATAAAATGACCTTCACAAATCTATACTAATGACTACCTAGAACAGATCACAGTATTACAGATTTCCAAATGAGTAATGATCAGTTTTAATGAAAAGGTGTAGTAAAACTTATTCGACCCTGCCACTTTTGTATGTCCTTCTAAAGAATCACGGTAATATCTCAGTCCATTCATTCCCTGTAACTTAATAACTTCTGATTTAGCACAACTATAGCAGCAGCAGGGGAAAAAAAAAAAAAAAAACAACTCCAGAAAATGTAATCCTGATTAATAAAATTAAGCTAAGCAAAGCAGTAAAATCTCAATGACAGTATTTAATGTAGAACCTGATTTATCTGCCACATAAACCACAGATGGAAAGTAAGAACAGACTTGCGTATTTTAACTAAAAGAAACATGTTAAAGAAAAAAAATCATCTTCATCAAAATAATTAAAATACTGTTATTTTCTCTGGAATACATTTTTAAGTGAAATTTAAGCATAGAGAAGATTGGACATCTAGACAAAATTTAATCTCTTTGAAAAAGATATATTTCTAGAACTAAATAATCGGTAGACATTTGACTGTTTCAATTTACTAAAGCACCTATTTGAGCGAATTCACTATAGTTGGAGATTATGGAATCATGAAGGTTTTTCCATAGTCAAAGATATTAATGAACTTTAGAACTGTAGCAACAATGTCATCAAAATAAAATTTAGGAAAACAAGATCAGCATATTTCACATTAATACTTTTCATATAGTGTCCTAAGAGTTAACAAATTATATCAGACAAATCCTATATGCATGATTTGCCTCCATTAAAGTGCTAAAGTAGACTGAAGCTATACTTCCTCTCTGGAAGGAGTTAATACTTTTTCATTTTTGCTACAATAAAGACCGATTCATATTTTAGCTTTCTATGTCATATTGCCAATACCCAATTTTTATTGTTTCTTCTACTATAAAGCATGTCCTCTTCTTGTCAAGCTCAAAAGGGCATCATGATGAACCTTGCATTGCATCAGCTCATGATCATTTTCCTGTCAACATCTATCACAAAGCCACAGAGTGTCTTTCCTATGGTTACTGCAATGCTGTTATTATATAATCAGCAGTTACTATGCTTAAACATCACTGTTCAAAATTGTATTTATCAGGAAAGTTTTAAAGAGTTTTGCCTGTTCTGGTTAATGATGTGCAATAAAACATGTGTGTGTGTGTGTGTGTGTGTGTGTGTGTATGCATATATATCTCAAATAACTATTCTCCAAAAAATCCCACATTTAAAAGCAAATTTGCTGAATTATCCAGGAATATCAGCAAACATAAAAGATAAAATTAATGTGGATTGACTTCAAAACTGAATCTAAATTTTGTTTTTTATGGTTACAAAACCAGTGAGAGTTTATGCCTTCAAAGGAAGCTGAAGTTCTGAGTAATTTAATGGAAAAATTGGTGGAGAAAAATCAACAGTTTTGAACTACAAAGAGACCAGATGAACAAATCAGATGAACTATTAAGAGATTATGCTCTAAAGAAACTGTAAGACTAGCCTATGAAACATTGCCAGCTTGCCAAGTGAATATGCTGTGGCAGAGATATGGAAAATCAGGGTCATTCTCTCTTCATCCTTCATTTTGTAGGGTGACCTAAAAAGGCTCAGTCTTGAACTTGGACTGCCCTGGGTTCAGCTTTGTGCTCTGCTGCTCGCTTACAAGTGATGTGACATTGTGACTATAATTTGTATTGGTTGTCCTTTAGTTTCATTACTCTTCAAATCATGCAAGCTTGGTGGGTGGATTAGAGCAGCTTTTACAAAATATATAACTCACTTCTGGTGATTTTTAATCTGTTGACATGAATATAGTTTAAATAATGATACTAATGAGGTTAGTTTAGCAAATCCAGTCTCTTGTCAAAGAGCCCTCTCAGATGTTAAAGGTACATAAAAACATAAAGAACCATTCAGAGACACTATCTAAGGTTATCTTGGGTGGAGAGTTTCCTAAATGGTCTATTTCCTAAGCAAAAGCTATGCCTTCAAGATTAGATAAAAATGTTTCTTATGTGCAGGGAGAGAGAAATTTTTCTTTTTACATTTATGTAGAGGTTGTATTTCCCACATAAACATGAGAGCAATTTCAACCTCATTAAACAAAGGAAAAAAAAATCAAAGACAACTAAAAAAAAAAAAAAAACAAAAATTCCAACTATAGAAAACAGGAATTGGTTTGTTTTAAGCAACTAAAACCCAACTGAAGTAACTTTGGAACTGTCTATTTCAAGAGCCTAGGGGCAGCTACACTAAAGAGAGAGACAGGATACTATCAAGCCTCCCTTTCTCTTTTTGTTTCTGGTCCATATGTCTCCTGGTTTATCAGTCTCATGCTATAAATTTTATTTTCTCCATAGAACTAGAACCATGTTCACAAGCATCCCTGGGATCAAACATTTCTTGAAACATCATACAGGAGAAAAACCCATCTTCCAGTATTAAGATGGGTTTCAAACTGCTCTAAGTTAGATTAATTTACCAGCCCTGGGAGAATTATCAAAACTACATCTTCGAAACACCAGAAATGTCCCAGAGTTGGGTTGTTTGACAACAGCAGTCAGTAATTATGAATCTGTTTTTCACTCTCCCTCTGATAGAAGAAAATTTTAATCTGAAAAAAATTCAGTTCCCTGGGGTTTAAAGACCTAGTACCAATAAGGAAGAGAAAATATATGCTATAATAAGAACATAAAATGTTCTATATTATATATACATCAGCAAATATTAATATAAATATATAATATTATATATATATTAGAGTGAAAATCCCTCTTTTGCTAGTGTTCAGCAATCAGTTCAGTCACTCAGTCACATCCAACTCTGCGACACCACGGACTGCAGCACGCCAGGCCTCCCTGTCCATCACAAACTCAGGGAGTTTACTCAAACTCATGTCCATCAAGTTGGTGATGACAACCAACCATCACATCCTCCGTCATCCCCTTCTCCTCCTGCTTTTAATCTTACCCAGTTGGGCTGCTGTCTATGGGTCGCACAGAGTCGGACACGACTGAAGTGACTTAGCAGCAACAGCAACAGGGTCGATTCAAATGAGTCAGTTCTTCACATCAGATGGCCAAAGTATTAATGTCAGCTTCATCATCAGTCCTTTCATTGAACAGTCAGGACTGATTTCCTTTGGGATGAACTGGTTGGATCTCCTTGCAGTCCAAGAGACTGTCAAGAGGCTTCTCCAACACCACAGTTCAAAAGCATCAATTCTTTGGCACTCAGCTTTCTTTACAGTGCAACTCTCACATCCATACATGACTACTGGAAAAACCATAGCTTTGACTAGACGGACCTTTGTTGGCAAAGTAATGTTTCTGCTTTTAATACGCTATCTAGGTGGGTCATAGCTTTTCTTCCAAGAAGCAAGCATCTTTTAATTTCATGGCTGCAGTCACCATCTGCAGTGATTTTGGACCCCAACAAAGTAAAGTCTGTCACTGGTTCCATTTGCCGTGAAGTGATGGGCCCAGATGCCATGATCTTAGTTTTCTGAATGTTGAGTTTTAAGCCAACTTTTTCACTCTCCCCTTTCATTTTCTTCTCTTTAGTTCCTCTTCACTTTCTGCCATAAGGGTGGTGTCATCTGCATATCTGAGGTTATTGATTTTTCTCCTGGCAATCTTGATTCCAGCTTGTGATTCATCCAGCCCAGGGTTTCTCATGATATACTCTGTACATAAATTAAATAAGCAGGGTGACAATATACAGCCTTGACATACTCCTTTTCCTATTTGAAACCAGTTTGTTTTTCCATGTCCAGTTCTAACTGTTGCTTCCTGACCTGCATACCGATTTCTCAAGAGTCAGGTCAGGTGGCCTTGTATTCCTATCTCTTTCAGAATTTTCCACAGTTTGTTGTGACCCACACATCAAAGGCTTTGGCATATTCAATAAAGCAGAAATAGATGTTTTTCTGGAACTGTCTTCTTTTTTTGATGATTCAACAGATGGTGGCAATTTGATCTCTGATCCCTTGCCTTTTCTAAACCGAGCTTGAACATCTGGAAGTTCACAGTTCATGTATTGCTGAAGCCTGGGTTGGAGAATTTTGAGCATTAATTTACTAGCATGTGAGATGCCAAAGCAATTTTTTGGCATTGTTTTCCTTTGGGATTGGAATGAAAACTGACCTTTTCCAGTCCTGTGGCCACTGCTGAGTTTTCCAAATTTGCTAACATATTGAGGACAGCACTTTCACAGCATCATCTTTGAGGATTTGAAATAGCTCAACTGGAATTCCATCATCTCCACTAGCTTTGTTCGTAGTGATGCTTCCTAAGGCCCACTTGACTTCACATTCCAGGATGTCTGGCTCTAGGTGAGTGATCACACCATTATGATTATCTGGTTTGTGAGGATTTTTTTGTATAGTTCTTTGGTGTATTCTTGCCAAATTTTCTTAATATCTTCTGCTACAGCCATGGATATATTCAAGTCCTTCAAACCATATCAGTGAAAAAAATAATATAATTTATAAAAATGATGATCATGAAAAGAAAGACAGGGGGAGCAAGAAATAATGACAGGTTAAGGCAGAATAGAAACAAGATTGATACACTGACTTTTGGATTCAAGGTAGACTTTTTCCTAACAATGACATATATCTCTATGCATTTATGTACATACATAGTTTATAAACTGTTGAAATTACTCTTTCAATACAACTGTATATGTAGCCCTTAAATCAAATTGAAATTCATTTGCTCCTAAAGGACAAATTTAATAACCTTTCCATAAATTGCCTTAAGGAATGATTCCTTGTACATGTTTATTCTCATATGGTCAATGATGTATTACCTAGTCAGGGGCTATACTACCTAAACATTATTATTAATTATGGTATGTCAGCTACACATAGAAAGCATTACAAACAGTGACTTAGAAGAAAATGAGCTTATGCGTCTTGCACAATAGGAAAGCCATGGGTTGATAGTCTACATTGGTGTGGAAGTCCCAGGCATCTATGTGACTTCCATTGTCCTGTTCGGTCACCTTTGCCTGTGGCTTTCATTCTGGTGTTTAGAAGTTGACAGTTATGGTCCCAGGTATCCAGTTATCATATTGAAAGTGAAAAGGGAAACCAAAATAAAGATCAAATAAAGACAGAGCAAACAAGCTGAAATTCTTTTTATAAAGGATCCCCACATTTCTGCAAGTCTAACCCTGAATCTTCTTCAAGTCTATGAACCAAAACTGCATCATAATAACCTTCTGTGGTCCCAAATTAATGTGAAAGGATAAATATTTTTAATTGGTATATATCTCTCAGGGAAAATACAGAGTTCTTATTAGTCAAGAAAGAGACAGTGTCATTTAGGTAAGCAATTACTTGTATTGAGAGTGCTATCATGACATGAATGTATCACTTCTAATTTACATCCCACATGAGCATTAAACACATCTGGTGTTACAAGTAAAAACAATAATCAAAACCAATGGTAGCTACAGCTAGATAATACCTAAACAATTTTTTAGTAAAAATAAATTGTCAGTTACCATGGGTAAGTTAATATCGGGGATCTGAAGAAGTTTTCAACTGCTATACATTCCACCAAGCTTTTCTTTAATTGGAGGCTAATTACTTTACAATATTGTGGTTTTTGCTATACATTGACATGAATCAGCCATGGGTGTACATATATCCCCCATCCTGAACCCCTCTCCCCACCCCCCTTCCCTCCCCTTCCCATCCCTCAGGGTTGTCCCAGTGCACCAGCCCTGAGCACCCTGCCTCATGCGTAGAACCTGGACTGGTGATCTATTTCACATATGGTAATATACATGTTTCAATGCCATTCTCTCAAATCATCCCACCCTTGCCTTCTCCCACAGAGTCCAAAAGTCTGTTCTTTACATCTGTGTCTCTTTCGCTGTCTCGCATATAGGGTCATCATTACCATCTTTCTAAATTCCATATATATGTGTTAGTATACTGTATTGGTGTTTTACTTTCTGACTTACTTCACTCTGTATAATAGGCTCCAGTTTCATCCACCTCATTAGAACTGATTCAATTCTTTTTAATAGCTGAATAATATTCCATTGTGTATATGTACCACAGCTTTCTTATCCATTCGTCTGCTGATGGACATCTAGGTTGCTTCCATGTCCTGGCTATTGTAAACAGTGCTGTGATGAACACTGGGGTACATGTGTCTCTTTCAGTTCTGGTTTCCTCAGTGTGTATGCCCAGTGGTGGGATTGCAGGGTCATATGGAAGTTCTATTTCCAGTTTTTTAAGGAATTTCCACACTGTTCTCCATAGTGGCTGTACTAGTTTACATTCCCACCAACAGTGTAAGAGGGTTCCCTTTTCTCCACACCCTCTCCAGCATTTATTGTTTGTACACTTTTTGACAGCAGCCATTCTAACTGGCATGAGATAGTACCTCATTGTGGTTTTTGCATTTCTCTGATAATGAGTGATGTTGACCATCTTTTCATGTGTTTGTTAGCCATCTGTATGTGTTCTTTGGAGAAATGTCTGTTTAGTTCTTTGGACCACTTTTTAATTGGGTCATTTATTTTCCTGGTATTGAGCTTCATGAGCTGCTTGTGTATTTCGGAGGTTAATTCTTTGTCAGTTGCTTCATTTGCTATTATTTTCTCCCATTCTGAAGGCTGTCTTTTCACCTTGCTTATACTTTCCTTCATTGTGCAAAAGCCTTTAATTTTAATTAGGTCCCATTTGTTGATTTTTGCTTTTATTTCCATTACTCTAGGAGGTAGGTCATAGAGGATCCTGCTGTGATTTATATACATTCCACCAAGCTTTTTATAATTCCATAGGAGTAATTTATGATGGAGGTATGTTTATTTTATAGATTAGAAAGCTCATTTTCATAGAGTTTGAGTAATTTCCCCAAGTCCCACAGCTGAAAAGCAACAGGGTCAAGAATTTAACCCAGATATTTTAAAGTTCACATCTCTCTTTTGTTTACAATGCTTTCCTTTCCATTGATACCTTTAGGCTGAACTGTTTTTGCCACTTGTTTCTCCCTCCGGTGTACATTGATGTTCATTTCAACCAAACTCAAAACTTTAAAAAAAAATAAAGAAGTACAGTTTAGTATGTATCTCAGTGTGTAATTGGTTTTAAGCTTGAACCTTTTGGCAAACAAAATCTGGAAAATCTTCAGTATAATGATTGTTGCTAAAAGTATAAAATAATAAATAATGGAATAGCTTGTTAGTTAATTAACTAACGGGATACTTTTCTAGTGTGACAACTGATAAAGAAAACATTTTACTCATCCTAACACAGGTATGCCTTCAGAAGCAGTGGATTATTTTAAAAAAGGGAAGTGATCACTATAGTGATTGATTGAGTTTTAAATACATGTAAAGGTCTTTGATTAATTCTGACAAGAAAAGTGTTTCCAGATGAGAATGGAATCTTGGAAGAAATCTTTGAAGCAAAACCCCCAAATGCTTAAAGTTAATTAAAATTCAAATTTTACATGTGCCTATAACTGTGGAAGTTCTGTGGAAATTCACAACTGTTAACATTATCTTTCCATCAAAGAAATAACAAAGCAGAATTTTTCATGACATCATGAAATTATTAGAAAATGTTATATTTTAAAAGGAAAATGAGAAAACAATCACTCTGTTTAACACTTAGTCTAACCCCTGTCCTTTGCTGGTAATGCATGAGCAAATTATCTATGAATAACATTTATTGCATATTACTGTCATTAACATATAAATGCAAATTGTGCTTGATCTTCCCTACTGATGGTGTTGGAGAAGAAACAATTTGCCACATCAATGGGAATATAGTAAGAACTAAAAGTTTTGTATGAATTTTATCTGCTCTGATAAAGATATCCAGTTCAACATAGCACCTGCAGTGGGGACTATTGCCTGGTTATGTTTATCGTAGTCTATCTCCCCTTTTCAATATCCATAAAGTTTCTCTTAGCCAAAATATGTGATTAAACAGGAATGTGACAGGGTCTACCTCCCCTACACCTTTAAGTGTTTTATGGTGACTGCTGCTGCTGCTAAGTCGCTTCAGTCGTGTCCGACTCTGTGTGACCCCATAGATGGCAGCCCACCAGGCTCCCCCATCCCTGGGATTCTCTAGGCAAGAACACTGGAGTGGGTTGCCATTTCCTTCTCCAATGCATGAAAGTGAAAAGTCAAAGTGAAGTCGTTTATGATGACACTAATCTCCAAATTCTTTCTTCTTGCTATGCCGTTTCTAATTACTATATTGGTTGAAGTGGAAGAGGTCAGGTTCAGGATTTTCTTCTTGACCCTGTGTAGATTAATCTTACTTTCTTCTTCCTTCCCATTGGTTTCAGGAAAACTTGTACACTAGATTTACAGGCTCATGCACCCAATTTTTCCTATCTCAGATCTCAGAAAAGTGCATTTAGTCTCCTTTACAGCTTTTCTAACTTTATGACTAGATCTTTGGCCTGTTTTTTGGAGCCATCTGCCTTCCATATCTTCCATTTATAGATAGCAGCTTTATTACATCTTACTATTGAGAATTGGCTATACTGGGCCTACCCACCGTTTTTTTTTGTTGTTGTTTTTTATTTTTTTTTTTTTCTCCAAAGTTTCCACTGTTTACAAGAGCAACCATCCTGAGCCCCAGTGTTATAACTGCCATTGCTCCAGTACTTTTCAGTTATCGTGTTTGCAGCATTTCTTAACACTTCACCTTGTACTTGTGAAGTATCCCAATTAACCACAAGTTAAAGCATTGGTGTTACCATGCCACTATATGCAAAGTGTTATTGCCATCTCACTTGTCATCAGAAGTAAGGTCCTAATTGCCATACCAGAGAAAAATCTGGCTCTGAATCTTATCCACAGAGGCTGCTTTTCAGCCTCACCCTAGTTCCATCATCCTAGCCTTAGTTTCATGTCAGTAGCATGTAAGACAGAGTCTTTTCTGCTCCTACTTTGTTGTTACTTTGACTTGCAATCCCAAAGAACAGAAATGGGGGGGAGGGAAGGAAGCAAAAGAGAAAAGAGGGAAAGACAAGACAAGAGAGTTTTACCAACTGGATATTTTCTAGCTATCAAGTGTAACCACTTAAATTGCTTAAAGCTTAGAATCATCATCCTTTGAACTATATAAATGCTTCTCCAGACCATTTATTGAATGAAGGGGTGAAATAATTTACTTACTCTCACTTCCTATTGGTCAATGGTTTGCTCCATGGAGCACTAAATTCCCCTGTACTTTCTGCTATTATGAAGCCAGTAGATTTCATAGCATCCTAGCAATTAATATCAATAGGAGGGGCTGGAGCAGGAAGCAAGAAATGTTCCATGGGTATGAGGTGAACTATTATAGGACGGAGTCATCACATATTTATTTGGAGCACTTGTAGACTTTGTTAATTCAGTCTTATGTGACCTAATGTACTGGATAGAGGTGAAACCAAAAGTACTGAAATGGAGCATGAGTTATACAACACCTGAGAAGTTTGCGTTGAAGCAATCATCTAAACAAAAATGACTGCTACCTCCCAGCTTCTAAGCTTGCTTTCTTATCACAAAATTGACACCTATTTGTAAATATTTTGCACAAAAAAATAAACAATTTCCCAAACAAGCAAATCATGAGCTATTTTGATGAAGAAAATAATTTACCTGGTAAGGTACCCAACCTCTGAAACCAATCAAATAATTAGATAATCAGATTTAAAATTTTAAGCTAAAAACATATCACTCGTACTGCATTTTACACATAATTTACAATTTGTTCCATGTAAACTGAGTAAATTTTTTAAAATAGTTGATTTTGTAAAATAACATGAGCATTCTCAAAGAGGTTTGACTCAACATTGAAGTTATTCTATAAACTGTTGAATATTTTCATTAAATTATGTTTGCTTTTATATACTTATTTCACTCTATTTATGTATGTGCTGTTGGTCAGCCAGATGGGCTGATTTTAATCTTATAATTGCACTAAAATGATCTAATTTGTATCTTTACTGGGCTCTTATGTTATCATTCTTTTCACATCAAATCAAATTTTTCTTCCTTTTTAAAAAATTCTTTACTTGACTTTTCCATCTCTGGCCCCTGCTCCTTCATGTTACAGATATGCTCCTATTCTTACTAATAATTTTCATTTTAGCTATTTTTAATTTCTCTTTTAGAATAATAAACCATGATATATATGTTCAACAGCATGATCTGTAGTATTTCTGAATACTGATGCTCTAAAATGTCCAATTAAAGATAAGCATGTTCTTTCGAGTAAGTCTTCAGCAGAACTTTTAGTATGTTTTGAGAAAGTATTAATGCTAAATAAGTGAGGATATTTTTTAAGCAACTGTTTCTTGTCACAGCTGACAGTAACTAGTCTATTTGAATATGAGCCTGTATTGTAAAACACTTACTTAAAAAACTATATTTTTCTTCTGCTATTAATAATCTTTTTCCTTTAAAATATTTAGAGTATGATTCA
Organism: Capra hircus; assembly: GCF_001704415.2. Taxonomy (NCBI): domain Eukaryota; kingdom Metazoa; phylum Chordata; class Mammalia; order Artiodactyla; family Bovidae; genus Capra; species Capra hircus. The sequence continues at coordinate 50,434,288 of NC_030828.1, read as the reverse complement.
GATGATCAACATGCAGTTCCATATATATCTAAATCCCATTCTATTGCTTTTTACTGAACCAATTTTGCAAGCAGTATTTCATAGCAAATAATATTTCATGCTCTTTTAATATAAAATTTCATAATATGTCCACACTGCTTAATATGGAAATGGTGTTTTATATTAAAATATTCTTCAATATGCTTTTTAGAGGAATAATAGGAAATGATTTTTATGTCAAGGAAAGGGTTTCTAACACTAGGTCAAGCATTTACCTTAGGCTATCATGGTTTCAGTATGAACCTAATCCTCCTTTTATTGATTCATTTTAAAAATATTCATTGAATATAAACTATGCAGCTGACATTAACATGGCAACTGAGCAATAACATCCATAGAGATATGCATTCCAAAGTCACCTTGCTACTTTCAAGAGCCTCTTTTGGCTCTGAATTTAAGCTCACCCCAAGGATGGAAAGAACCACTGGAGGAGGAAATGGCAACCCACTTCAGTATTCTTGACTGGGAAATCTCATGGACAGAGGAGCCTGGCTGGTTACAGTTCATGAGGTCACAAGAGTCAGGTACAACTGAAGTGACTTAGCACTCATGCCAAAATACTTTTGTTGCAATGGAGTGTTTTCAAAGCTTTTAGATCTCTTTAAGCTATCATTTATTCTTACCTGAATTTTCAATGTATGCATCTATTTATAAAGATTCCTCATGTTGTAGACCTGATTTTAGCTAAAGATGATAAGTAATAGTGTAATTATAGACTCTTGATGAAAAACACTCATCCAATTTAAATGGTTAGTCAATGAGATTCACAAAGAAATAGACAGCACTAGTGAATTCACAACAGATAACACCATTAAAACTGATTCCCTAAAAAAAAAAAAAAAAGGAAATGTTGATTGGCAGGTAGGGGGTCTTTTTAATATAATAGCTATAGCTGTTTGTAGTCTGTTATTTCATAGAGATTTTGTGTTTTGCTAATGAGCCTGTAACTATTGGCTCTTTCTATTTGTTCTAGGGCCAAAGACAAAAACAAACCAACAAACAAAAGAAATAGAAACAAACAAAGGGAAAAAAAACCACTAAGGGTGAGGTTAAAGGAACAATAGAGTTAATGGAGCACCCAGTCCTCTTCTTAAACTCAATCAGCATAGTAGTTTTGTATCACTAAAGGAGAAAGTTTGGAAGAAGATATCTGGAAAGTTTGCTGAGTTCTTGGGTATCAAAGTGGTTGATTAATACAGGTAGGACAATCCCCAAACTAAAAGTAACTTTCAAGCCCCGATGCACTTTCCGTGATGGTATACGTAAGAGCCAAAGAAATAAAATGATTCATTTTGCCCACAGAACAGCAGCGGGTGTGGGTCACTTGAATTACATATGGTACAGGCATGGAAAATGTCCCACCACAGGAGAGCCCTGAGTGAGCTTCCAGCTGTTTCCCTGGATCTGGAGAGGCTGGAGAGATGACAAAGGAAAGACCTAAGAGTGGAAAACTACTAAGTCAGAGAAGAGAAAAATATATAAAGACCATACAATAAGGAGATCAAGGCAGAGTTGTTGAAAAGTGCCTCAGTCAAGGTTTTCAGATGAAGGCTTTAAAAATGAGGTGTCTGTGTATGAGCATGGGGAAGGTGACTTGCCTGGTAGCTCAGATGGTAAAGCGTCTGCCTATAATGTGGGAGACCTGGGTTCAGTCCCTGGGTCAGAAAGATCTCCTGGAGAAGGAAATGGAAACCCACTCCAGTATTCTTGCCTGGAAAATCCCATGGACAGAGGAGCATGGTAGGTTACAGTCCTTGGGGTCACAAAGAGTAGGACACGACTGAGCGACTTCACTTCACTCCACTTCATGGGGAAGGTAGCCTGAGCCTTTGACTACAGTTCCCACTACAGACAGCGACATACTCTATGTAAAAGGCGTGATGGTGGGGAAGACAGTTTTCTCTCATGAGATCTTTGAGATGGTCTCTGTAATTATATATGGTCAGTCCTGAAAGTTCAGACATAGGATTTTGGCCTGGAGCCAGACTCAAGAGCATTCTTTCTTGTCACAAAAGATTATGTGATGCCTTGGGAACAATAATTATGCTTCATGTTCTGGGAGACAAATGACTCATAGACATGAAAGGATTAATTTTTCATCACCTACTGTCTGGCAAATGATATAATGAAGATGGTCATCAAGCTTGTACCCAGAGGAACATTATTCTTATTAAGGGCTCCAAGAAAGGTCATATTGGTACAGTGGATTATGGTGGAAAGTCTGCAAACAGTAGCTGAAAAACTTGAATAAAAATGTTCTGCACACAAATGAAAATCTGGAGATACTTTGAAATAAATTTGAGAATGATTGTATACGTATATGCATGGTGATTCCAAGCATAGTAAGATTTAAATTCTGTAGGACTCAAAAAAATGGTTTGGGGTAATAGCTCTCTCTGTGAACTGAAATAGTTGTTTCTGCTAGTATGTGCAACACAGTGCCACAATCACTTGATCATGATACATTCCTCAACAGATATTTGGGGTTGGGAGAGACTGTCCTCATTTCATGGAGCCAGCTACTAACTAGGCAAATCAACTGAAATCTCCTGTTGCATAAAAGCCAGCAGGCATGAGAAATTGACCAAAAATAGCTTCCCTTATAGGTCTCTTCTGGTTTTGTTAATAAAATCTTGGACTTTCAGGCATAAACCTTGACAATTGTATTGCTCTATTTTTGATATGGGAGAGGTAGTAGTGGCATCTGATGTCAAACTCCCTGCCTGGACCACAGGTGTTAGGGTGCTTGACAAACCCAGATCAAAAAATAGGGATGAATAGACTGAGAAATCTCATTTTAAGATTTGCAGAAGGGCAGGAGTTTCAGAATCTTCTCTTGAGGATTCTCAGTTCTTTAGATGTGGTTAGATGCAAGCAGAATGGATACAAAAGGTGTATAAAATTCTAGACATGCTTCAAAATCTTAGAAGGTGTCAGAAATTCCTTCTGACGGGGGACTTGGAATACTCCAGGGTTGGAATAAACTAAAAGATATGTTGAAATAGCAAACAACCCCAAAATCTTAGAAGTTAATACAGTAAAAGTTTAGTTTTAATTTCTTCAAAGTTGGTTGAGGCTCTGAGCAACTCTCCAGGGCAATTGTTCTCTGTAGCAACTCAGCCATTCAAGCTAGTGAAGTTCCTGCCGCTCCCTGGGTACTCTATCCAAGACTCATAGTCTCCCTAGTTTTTGTGGTACAGGAAGTCAGTGTGAAAATGTCTCCCTCCAGTCACTAAAGACTTTGGCCCTGCAATGACACATGACTTCTATTCACCAATCCTGTGCTAACTCTGGTCATATGACACCGTATAAGTAATGATGAGAAGTCACCAGTACGAGTTGTGCATGTGTGTGTTCTTAGTCGTTCAGTTGTGCCTGACTCTTTGCCATCCCATTGACTGCAGCCCACCAGGCTCCTTTGTCCTTGGGGATTCTCCAAGCAAGAATACTGGAGTGGGTTGACATGCCCTCCTCCAGAGGATCTTCCCAACCCAGGGATGGAACCCAGGTCTCCCTACCTGCCCCCAACCCATTTCAGGTGGGTTCTTTACCATCTGAGCCACCAGGGAGGGAAGTCCAAGTATCAAGCTGCAAGATACTGTAAATGCAACCTAATTTGTACTCAGGGCAGTGGAGGTTGGAAATACTAACACTGGATATAACCTCCACATTAAAAAGATTGTGGGGTAGGGTGGAGTGGGATGATTCAATTACTCTCAGAGTTCCTTCTTCACTAAATAGATTATTTTTCTCCCATTTACATAGATATATATTTCTTACAATTTAAGGTTATGGCACTAATGATTTCAATTTGATATCCACTACCCTAGGAATCATTATGCAAACATAAATAGTAATGTATTTTTGACTACAGCTAAGGCCTGATAGATTCTTTGATAAAAATCATAATCAGATCCTAGTTGTTAAATTTCCTCTCCAAAAAGAATAACATTCTTTTAAAGTTTAAAATATTTTAGTTTTAATAACTATCACTTCTAATCTAATAAGCCAGTAAACACTTTACACCCCAAGTTTCTATTGCTACTCAGTATTTTAAATCAATTTTTATTAATGCAAGGAAAGTAACATGAATGGAAAAACTGGAACAAATTATGTTCAAAGTCACCTAATGTCAAGACTGTTAAATAAGGCATATTTATGAACATAAATGTTTCTCCTCCTAATTACATTTTTATAGATCATCACTTTTTTTTTTGTGTGTGGGGGTAAACTTTTATGAAAGTTGTTATTTCACAGCTGTTATTTCCTCTCACTAATAATTAGCTCATTGTAAAATTCAATCTGTTGTTACTTTAAGCCCAGCTACTTCACTAAGTCAGCTGCCAAAAGTGTTATGTAACTTTCTTACTCATGGTCATTTTTGAAAGCTGTGTAGAGAAATATTCCTCCTGTTATCAGCAAAATTCACTTATCTTTAATGATTTTTATTTAGATGCCTTTTGCCTCAGTCTAACTTCCGTCTTCATGGCATATCACTCCTGTTAAGTACTTTGGGAGACTGTAAATGTTAAGTGTCTTCCTATTCCTCAGCTCTTCATTCTAATAAGTTAGTATAGTATACAATCTTGATTGTAGGGAAAACCAGACATGGGACAGAGGTGGCTGGGTGGGATGGAATAAAATCAATCCAGTACATCCATGGGGAAAGAATGGTTTGGGAATGACCGAAAGACAAAGATAATCATCCTTCTGCCACACACAAGAGAGGCAATAACACGCTATTCATAGTTCATCTTTATCTCCAATACTCAAATCTTTCCTTTGGAATTATTTTCTTTCCATCCCAGACCTGCATGTAGCATAGGAATGTTTTATCAAAAGTGAAAAATAGTCAAGGATATAAAGTATACTACAGGCTGTAGTTTATATATAGGATATGTATGTGTATATGTACATACTAACAAAGCATGCTCATGTTAGTTATAGGATATGTACATGACAGACACATAATATCATCTACATACACGTCAATCACACCAAACAGACACACTCTCCACATCCATAACACACCACATATTCACCAGTCACCACTCTGACATGTTTACTTATCTCCCTACCTCATCACACACAACACTCATACTCAGAATCCTGAAATCCACAGACTTTACATTACTAGCAGAGATATGTATAAAGTATAATGGAGCTTTATCATACTTTGTTTGTTCTATATTTGTACTAAGAAGAAACTTGGATTGTTTCCTAATGACATCTAGAAATATTTTAATCTACATATTTTCATACTGTTATCTATGCCTTTTGTTTTAGAAATGATTTTCAATATTCTCTTTGGAGTATCCCTAGAGTACCCTATTTGTTTATAAGATTTTGTAAAGAAAAAGTTAATTTTCTTTTCCAATAGTTTTTTATTTCTCAAAAATTTCAATACTAACATTGTTAAAAGTATTAAAATAATGAAATCATTAAGTTAATTCTTAACTTCATAAATGACTCTTTCCCCCCCGCCTCCCCCTTTGGCTGCACTAGAGACATACAAGGATCTTAGTTCCCCGACCAGGGCTCAAACCTATGCTCTTTACAATGGAAGCATGGAGTCTTAACCACTGGACTGCCAGGGAAGTTCCCATAAATGAATTTTACCATAACAAACTTCAGCGTTAGGAGTTATTGCAAAAAATAAAAGTTGAATCTTAAGATGAAATTATTCCTGACATTAACGTTAAAATATTAAACCCTGTTATTAGATATTTGTTTCTGTAGGTTTATAAGATACATAGTTATAAAAATGGTATCATGAATTTTGAGACATTGGCATTTTTATTCTGAAGATGTTTACTAAAATTATAAAATTGTATCTACCAGTTGCCCAGAGAGTCAGAAAATGTTAAAAATATATATATATATTGTGAGAGCTGTGGTCATTGAAACAACTATAATATTTTATTCAACCCCTAATACTGATCATATATTCCCCTTTAGAAAACAAAAACTGAGAGAAAGAAAAGAAAGTAACAGGATATTAAGAAGTCTGTTGGGATAAAGAACAGGACAGATAGAATTTTTGATAAAAGGCAGATAAGACTGACTAAATTAAAGGGGAAAAGAGACCTATACTTGAATCATATTTTCACAGCAGATTGTCTAGCAAAATGCTTAAATTATAGAAGATTATTAACTGATGCAGCAGTTCCCTCTCTCAAACATCCTTGCTGTGCACATACACACATGTGCACATACATAGATACATCCAGATGCAAGTAGAGAAGCAAAGGAGTCTGATAGGCATGGCATCAGGGAACATGAAAGAACAACTTAAAACACATTTTTCTAAGGCTTTTCATGACTATGATTCAGGTTCTCTTCTACTGTGAAAAAGCAATTCCTGTGTTCTAAGTGAATACAGTACTCCTAAGATGTGTTTTTCTACCTTTATAAAAGTATTCTCTCTTCATCTGATGACTTATCCGAACAGTACAATTAATCCTGATGATCAAAGAAGTGAAGACATCTATGACAGTCTGTCGCTGGAGCTCACAACAACCCCAAATGTTATTGAATTGGATAACAGAAGATGCCTGCATTGTGTCATCTCAAACTCTTCTATCTGAATGTGTCAGAATATATAGATGGACCATGAATCCCCCATGCCTGCCAGATAGAATTCTAAGGAAAGTGGCCTCAACAATTTCATTTCAGTAACCATTACTGTTTCATCTCCATTCTTTCATAACATTTCTATTTGTTATTCTATACACTTTGCTTAGCAAATTAAGCCTTTTGCTAAAAAAGTGACAGAGGTCTGGGCTGGGGAATGCTTCACTAGATGGGAAGTAAACACATAACAGGCAGATGGAAGAGAGATTCCTAAATTCTGAAATAGATAATGAGAACTCAAAAAAGCTACAGACATACCATTCAGATTAGCCCCAAATTAAGTCGATTTAAATCTCTTCTTTTAACATAAATTTAAGATCAAAGAGAAAGGCAAATTGCTCAGTTCAAACTGCTGACTAAGCAAAACTTCTTAAGCATCTGCCTTCCTTATGAATGCAATATATCAGAATGGGAAGAACACTCAACCAGGATAACTACGTGGCCAGTAGAGCAAATTCCTCTTCTAACTCAAATCTCTACAGAGATTCACAATAAACTACCAGTGCTGCAGGGTAGCAATGGAGACACAGACAGAAAGAACAGACACAGGAGGGAGGAAGAAGGAAAGGGTGGGATTTATGGAGAGAGTAACATGGAACCTTATATTACCAAATGTAAACTACATAGCCAATGGGAATTTGCTCTATGACTCAGGGAACTCAAATCAGGGCTCTGTAACAACCTAGAGGGGTGGGATGGGGAGGGAGATGGGATGGAGGTTCAAGGACGGAGGAGAGATATACCTATGGCTGATTCATGTTGATGTTTGGCAGAAACACAATTTTGTAAAGCAACTATCCTTCAATGAAAAAAAAAAATTAAATATTTAAAAAAAGAGGGTAAGCATTTACAAAATAAGAAATGTGAATTCTGGAAACCATTAGGGGAAGCCTGGTCTTTGAACAAGCACGTGGGATAGAAGCCCATGTTACTTTATACGCACATAGTAAAAGAAAGGGACAACCCCAATCTAACTACTGCTTCATGACCTGAATACAGATTTCTCAAAAGGCAGGTCAGGTGGTCTAGTATTCCTATCTCTTGAAGAATTTTCCACAGTTTGTTGTAATCCACTCAGTCAAAGGCTTTGGCATAGTCAATAAAGAAGAAATAGATGTTTTTCTAGAACTCTTGCATTTTCGGTGATCCAGTGGATGTTGGCAATTTTATCTCTGGTTCCTCTGCCTTTTCAGAAACCAGCTTGAATATCTGGAATTTCACAGTTCACGTATTGCTGACAGTATATTAAAAAGCAGAGATATCACTTTGCTGACAAATGTGGATATAGTCAAAGCTATAGTTTTTCCAGTAGTCATGTACTATACTGTTGTGAGAGTTGGATCATAAAGAAGGCTGAACATCAAAGAGTTCCTTCGACAGAAAGTAAATCAAACCAATCTTTCCTAAAGGAAATCAACTCTGAATATTCACTGGAAGAACTGATACTGAAGTTGAAGCTCCAATACTTTGGCCACCTGATGGGAAGAGCCAATTCATTGGGAAAGACCCCAATGGTCAGATAGATTGAAGGCAAAAGAAGGGGAAAAAGAGGATGAGATGGTTGGGTTGCATCACTGATTCAATGGATATGAGTTTGAGCAAACTTTGGGAGATAGTGAAGGATTGGTAAGCCTGGTCTGCTACAGTCCACTGGTCACAGATTCAGACACATCTTAGCAACTGAACACCAACAATACATTTAGTAATTTTATTTACCTGCTCTAAAATACATTCAAATTGACACACACAATCATATTTCAATATTCAACTAAAGTGTACTGAGATAATTCTGTGTTAGGTAGTGTACTAGTATTTTACTTGTGTTATTACTGAACTTAGTAATTATTACCTGACATATACTGAACATCTGATTCAAATGCAAATCTGACTGGAAAAATCTGAAGCTCTAAACTAATTTTTTTTTGTATTGTATGCTTTTTTGTTATCTAAAATGTGTTATAATGAGTTATAGATAAATCAGCATGAACTATTTATTTTCATTTTTTTGTGGACTAGTTTCTCTCAACTAACAAAAATATTTTCTTGTAGAAAACAAAAGCTGTTTGACATTTCAAAGAACAGATTCTTGGGTATAGGATTTGGGTTGCCATTGCTTAGATGACATTCAGATCATACCAATATGCTGAGTAAGGATTTTCCAGTACTTTTTTTTTTTTGGTTTTAGTTCATGAGATCATTTATTATTCTCTTGGACTTAGTTTCCTAGCCTCAGGTTATCAAATAATAGAGACCTATGACAGTCCAATCTCAAATTCCTTATGAAAACTTCCAGACAGAGGTTAATTTTGTTGTCTTAGTAACAGTTCACTACTATATAGCTGTAGATTTTACAAAAAAAACTTAAGGAAGTCTATATAGCAAGTTAACATTCTTTCTGTATTGGCTGTGCTCAGTCCCTCAGTCGTGTCCAACTCTTCGCAACAATACATATGTAACTAATCAGGCCAAATCTAATGTGATCAGCCTGATTTTGTGATTAAAAGTTATATTTCTTTGGAATAAGGTGGGTTGTGAAGAAATTTTAAATGTGTTGTTATAGCCACGAGTTGCAGGAAACAAACTCACTCAGAAGGACAATGCAGATAGTGGAGTGCAGTTTATTACACTGGCGGGCCCAAGCCAGAGTCTCCTCTTAGCCAAGGACCCCGACCAGTGTTTGTGAAAACCTTATATACCCTAAGTGTACTTGCTCAAACCCACCTCCCCAAATTCCCTGAAAGTAGTCTCAACAAAGGAAAAGAAAGATCAAAGTTAACCCGTGATTCATATGCCTTAGGCCTAAGTAGTCAACAGTGGACAGTTAGCAATAGGCTTGTGGTCATACTCCAATAAGCATAATAGAATTTATGATTGTATTTGGTTACACAGAATTCCTTTAGGTGAAAGAGAGTCTAGGTACGAGCCCTGGGCCTCTTCCATCTGGGGAGGTCTGGTTTTCCAGTTGGTATGTTCTTTCCATAGATACTGGGCATATAGCTCAAAATCCATGGTCCAGCCCAAGTTGGAGTCCTGCTTTCAAGACAGGGCCTGTTCTGTCTGTTTCCTCCTTCAGTATAAAATAACACTAGTAGATATGTTAGCAGAAGCACACTGATTGAAACTGCCCACCCTGGCCAGGCACCATAGTAACTATCTGCATGAGTTGTTTTATGACAGGAGATCCTGAGAAGGAATACGCAACTAATAAGCCACCACCAACTGGAAGAGTCTGGGAAAGGCAGAAAGGAGACACCATGTATCTATCCATTTCCCAGAATCCCTTTCGCTAGCATCCATCTTGGCACCACGTGGCAGAGCAGTTCTCCTGGGTTCCCTCACCCTACTGCTCTCCACACAGGTGCCCTTTCCCAATAAAATCTCTTGCTTTGTCAGCACACGTGTCTCCTCATACAATTCATTTCTGAGTGTTAGACAAGAGCCCAGTTTCAGGCCCTGGAAGGGGTCCCCCTTCCTGCAACAAGTGGCGACGCTGGTAGGATTTTTCTTTGCTGAGACTGACGTCCTGACCACTCGGGGTACTCAGCTTGCCTGCCAATGGACCAGACCCAGCGTCCGCAACTGGGACCCTTTTGTCCCTGGTCTTCTCCTGACGTGGACAACTGGCCAGAGTGCCCCGACCAGTAAGGAACAAGAGACTTTATTGACCTCTTTCCCCTTCCCTCTCTCTTTCCTCTCCTTAACCCTTCCTATCCTTCCCCATTTTTCTAGTCCCCTGGTCGTGGACATAGGAATCTGGTCGAAGGGCCTCAGCCTGAGCTGAGGATTGGAGACTGATCACCTCCTCTTGGCAGAAAACTCTAATTCTGGTTCTGGTCTGGTCTGATTTCTGGTAGGGCCGAGTTCCAGCCCCACCTTCTCTGGAGGCCCAGGGTAAAGTCCCATAATGCCTGGTTATCTGCAGGTGGCAGGAGACTTCTGTAAGACCAGCCCTTTTGCCCCTCTCTCCCACCTCCTTCCCCTTCTTCTTTCAACCTGGCTTCATTTCCTCCCTTTGAAATCTTTGAAAACCTGAGATATTTTCCTTTACTCTGTCAGTACTTGGATCTGAAGTTCAGTGTCTCTAAAGGAGGTTTTCTGAGAGACAGTATTCTTGTATTTAAGGGAGTGTCTGATGAGGACTGCCAGGTTTATATGTGTGTGTGTTAACTCTGTGTTCTGTGCTGTGAGTTTTGACGGCCATTTTGCTTTGTCTGGCCACTGGTTTAGATCTGCCGCCATTTTGTTAAAACTTGATTTTCTTTCCCTGTACCTTGAGACCAGGGTTCTCAGGAACACTTATCTAGACCATCTCTAATTCCTGAGACTGAGGGAAAAGGGGAAAAAGACTTTAAAATTTTTATTTATTTCAACTGTTTTTTTATAAACTAGTAAATTTTATATTGTAATATCTAATTCATGACTAAACTTAGAAAATGAAGCTAAATCTTGCACTGTGTCTGTCTAAATATGTCTTGGTATGTCTTTGTCTCTGGGTAATATTTTTGAGGTTAATTTGTAAATTAGCTCTATTTGTTTGGCTTAAAAAAAGGTAAGTGCTTACAAATCAAATAATTCTAAATTAAACGATAAATTCCAGGTTCATGTGAACTGGGAAATATTCAGTATTAAATACCTGACATTAATGTTTGCTTGTTGACCTATCTAATATAGACATGTCTTAGAGTAATTAACATTAAGTAGAATATTTTCATTGTACCTCGGTTTAATATAAGTAAAATATTATATCTGTTACAAGTTTATCAACAAGGAAATTACCTCGAGTGAAGAAACCTCTAAAAAATGTAAATGAGATATGAGCTTTTATATAAACTCTATTAAGAATAACTATTCTTTAGAAATATCTGTCTAAAATAGTCTCTACAGATTGCTGTAACTTAAATTTCTAAGGGTTGTGCCAAGTGTGCTAAGTGTTGGGTGTCTATTGAATAGTTAGATCATTTCCAAATAAAATAAGATTTTGAAACACTTACTACTAAATACTAATTTCCTTTTACAGAGAAACTAAAGCGATTTGGGACTATAAATGAATAATACTTGGTATCATCCTAAAATGTTCTAAGAAAGCGAGGATTTTAGAAATTATCACTGGTATTTATGCTCACCAATCTATAAAATGCTAATATAAAAGTTAATTCTTGGTTGCTAAAGGAAAGTAGGAAGTGTGTTTTTGGTAAAAAAAAGAGAAAAAAGGGTATGAAAAAATACTAAAAAGAGTTGTGCATGATCAGGATTTTCTAAAATTGGATTACAATTAGTTAGATAAATGGATTTTGTTAGAAATGACACAGCCATAAGAAAACTGGTTAGAGTCAACTAGGTCCAAGATGGCGTTGCTGATTTTCACTAGACCTTGAGCCTTGGTATTTAGGCCTATTGTGATATATCAACAAGCTAAATGATACACCCATCAACATTGACTAAATCTGACCAAATGTTCTAAATCCTTTTAATTGATCTATGTCCTGGTATTCTAATGGAAAACCTGATGACTTCACAAAAATTAATAAAAGGACTGGATGAACCAGCGAATATACTTATAACTTTCATGGGTTTCTATCTGAAAAATTACAGGTTTGAATCAGGTTTTCAGGGAGTAGGGAAAACCTTCCTCTCAAACTAATTATGACAATACTTTGGTAAAATTAAACGTTATAAACAAAACAATTATATTTTCTCTCTATCTGACTCCTCCAAAAATTGGAAATTCTTATGTTTCCAGTAAGTTTATCAAATGAATTAGGAAGGTTATCTCACGGGTACAAAAATCTCAAGAAATTTTGAGACCTTAAAAAGGGAAGAATTCACCTAGATTTGTTAGGCAAAATCTGTGATAAGCCTTTGGTGTGAGTTCCCCAGCCCTGTTTTATTTTAAAAGTTCAGTCTGAGATTCTATAAATGTTTCACCAAAATAAAAATACTATGATCAAGTATGGTTATATAAATCATCAGACCAAAATTAGTGAGAACAGACCTATTTTGCAAACAAGCTAGTCTTAATTTGGTGATATTTGATAAAAATGAGGATAATCTTAGGGAGAAAAAGATGTTTCAATAAATGTTAAATCCCAGTTTGTTAATGGGGGTCTGCATGTAGTAAGACTCATTTCTTGGATAGTTTTTTGCTGTTATGTGATATCAATGTAAAGTTTAATTGAATTCTTAAAGAACACCCTAAGTTTGTTTCTGAAGCTTATCTAAGTAATCTATCTTTGGATAAAGATCAGATGCCTCATGACCTGCAACCAGGACTGGAAAAAGACATAATTTAAGGGACTGTCTCCAACCTGGATGGAAGGACTTTTTTATCAGCAGGAGAAACTACACTATACCAGGATGAGAAGATGACGACATCAGAGGTAGAGAGCTTCCCCAAGATGCTGGACCTGATTCGTATGATCATTTATGTTTTCTTGACTTCTTAGACCTTTGCATATAAATCAAATGCTTTTCTATCATAGGCCTGATTCTATGCTAGTTTTAGAAATCAATTCAATTGTTGGGTTTGTGGCCAATTACCTGTGTCTAGCTCTGGGTTACCTTTGCAAATTTCTCTAATACAAGACTCTAACTGGTTGGCCCTGAGAAAATTTACTTAAAAAAAAAATTATAGTCATATTCATGTCACTGTGATATTACTAGATGGGATCCCCTCACTGGGCCAATTAATAATGACTGCTCTGACTCTGGACATAAATTTGAGCTTTCTTCTATTACTCAAGCTCAATCAGAGCAACAAGAAAAGTTTCAGCAAAGGAGGAAATATCTCCCACAATTATGGGATGGATTTATATAGATAACACCAGGCTATGGTAATTTAGGTTTAAAGTCTCCTCTGTGTTGGAAACAATTAAATCATACTAAGGGCAATCAATCTAGTAACGCTAGAAAACTGGGCTATGTGTCTTATAGACAGTGGTGCCAATATATAATTTCCCTGGAAGATAAAGATTCTACAGAGCAGACTAAGTCAGATGACCTGAGATATACTGGGCTACATCTAATGGAAGCTCTTAAGTCTTACTTGTGACTTTACTAAACTGCTGGCTATATTATTTGTATTTCACCTGTTTTACAAAATTGCTGTTTCTTACACTGTCAAATGTTTGTCTGAGGCCTCTAATAGAATAATATATAGTCCCATATGAGATCGATGATGGTAACAGTGTAACTCTAGATATGGGAAGAAGCAACAGGAGGGAATATTTTCCTGGACCAAGAGGCTAGTAAGAAAGTGGTCCAGAGAATTTTGGATACTGTTTTATGGCCTAGTCCAGTAACAGCACATTGAGTAGCCTGTCAACAAAATCTTTGCCAAACCTGAGAATGGACATTCTCAGCACCATGGGATAAAATGGTCATGAAATACACCCCTCAAAAAGATGGTCAAGTTTATGAGCAAAACGGGGCTCTGCCAACTGAAGACTGACACTTGCCATCTACATCTACAGATTAAATCATGGCCGCTGCAACTGCTGACTTTCAATGCTCCTGAAAGGAATTCAGGGTGAAAATCAGGAATGAGGCTCTCTGTGCTCTGGGAAAAACTGGCAGAACAGGCCTTCAGATAGTTAGATCTTATCAGGAGAAGATTTTATGAGTCCTAATTCTTGCATCTTCTCATACCTAGAGAAACACTGACATCATTAACGGTGAAATCTGCTTTGGCTATTAAGGAAAAGTTTACAATTAAAAGTCAAAATAGAGTAGCTACGGTTCAGATATCCTGGGGAATAACTAGGTGATGCTGTGGTTGTACTTTCAGATTAGACCTTGTATTGCTAAACACTTGAGTTTTCTGAGTCGTGTCAGGCTTGGATGCCGCCATTCTCAAAACAATGTCTCCTGGAAGCTAGTAACTGCAACCTTACTTTTTATAAAACTAGGCAACTGGCTACCTGGCTACAAGTCTCCCTGAAGTGCCAGGTCCAGACTGGGTTTCAGGCCTATTCTTCTAAAAATAAATGAGATTTATTTTGTCTACTAAATTCCAGTTATCACTCCTCCAACTACTTCTATTTGGTTCTGTTACACCAAAATGGCAGACCAAAGGATTGAGATTTTAATCATACAAAACTCAGATCTAGACCTTGGAACTCAGAAATACTTCCAATTCAGTGTCTATACTCCAAGCTGAGGCAGTCCTATGCTCCATTTTGACAGGAAGTTATCACAGTCATAGTTGCCTAGTTCCCTAAATTAAAACTGAGTAGAACTCTGTGGGGCTCTGGAGTAGAGATCAGTTCTGTGCTCTCCATTTCTTGTCTGTAGGATATAGGCTTCATTCAGCCTCCTTGACCTTCTCTGAGTTCCAAAGGGTGGATTCAAACAATGCTAATCAGGGAAGGGAGGGGATACAGAAACAGGAGAAACAATCAAAGGTTGGGACAGCCTCCAGACAGAGTCCTGGTTCCTACGCAAGGAAATATGCATAACAATGTCTTTGTGCCCCCACCCAGGTGGAGGATGGTAACCTCAGACTGAACACAAGATTCCTGGAGCACAGCTCTGTTGCCTCACCACCAACCAATCAAAAAGGGTCACAAACCCTGCAACCCTCATCCCAAATGTTGCCTTCTGTCTCCGGGGACCAGAGATGACCATCCTGTTAGGTCTCCTCTTTGACCCCTGTCTATTTCATCTCTGAGAGGGGACAACAGTTTGAAACTAAATTGTTGTTATTACAAGAGTGAATGCTGGTTTCAGGCAAAAAATGCCTTGACTTAGATCTGGTAGAGAGATTTCTGCGCTGCTAGGCAGACCTACGCCCATGCACAGCAGGAAGAAGTTACAGAAGAAAGAGATCTCCGCCCCAATTCCCAAGAAGTATCTTGAGTATGAAGTCTCTCGGGGGGGGGGGGGGGGGTTGGGGGGGGAATTACGGGAAGCACACTGACTGAAACTGCCCACCCTGACCAGGCACCATAGTAACCATTTGCATGAGTTGTTTTATGACAGGAGATCCTGATAAGGAATACGCAACTAATAAAGCCACCACCAACTGGAAGAAGCAGGGAAAGGTCAAAAGGAGACACCGTGTGTCCGTCCACTTTCCAGAATCCCTCTCGCTAGCATCCATCTTGGCTGAGCGATGCATGCATCACCAGGAAAGACTCTGAATTAGAATGATTGGCCAAAGACCACCTGGAAACTAATCCCATCACCGTAAAACCTGAGACTGTGAGCCACGTGGCAGAGCAGTTCTCCTGGGTTCCCTTACCCTACTGCTCTCCACCCGGGTGTCCTTTCCCAATAAAATCTTTTGCTTTGTCAGCACATGTGTCTCCTCGGACAATTGATTTCGGAGTGTTAGACAAGAGCCCAGTTTCGGGCCCTGGAAAAGGCCTGCAACAGATACATTGTACAGATCACCCTTACATTTCTCTGCATTTCGTTGTCAAATATTTTATAACTCTATAATGTAAAAAACTGGTAATAATGCAAAGTATTGTTAGGGGAAGCACACTGACTGAAACGGCCCACCTGGCCAGGCACCATAGTAACTATATGCATGAGTTGTTTTATGGCAGGAGGTCCTAGTAAGGAACACAAAACTAATAAGCCACCACCAATCAGAAGAGTTCGGGAATGATCAAAAGGAGATGCCATGTGTCCCATCACCTCTTAAAATCCTTCTCCCTGGCATCCATCTTGGCTGAGAAATGTGTGCACCACCAGGAAGGACTCCAAATCAGAACGATTGGCCAAGGACAGCCCAGAAACTAATCCTATTACCATAAAAACCAGGACTGTAAGCCATGTGGCATAGCAGTTCTCATGGGTTCCCTTACCCTACTGCTCTCCACCCTGGTGCCTTTCCAATAAAATCTCTTGCTTTATCAGCTCATGTGTCTCCTCGGACAATTCGTTTCCAAGTGTTAGACAAGAGCCCACGCTAGGGCCCTGGAAGGGTGTCTCTCTTTCTGCAACAATATTATCGATTATAGAGTTTCAAACTTAATGGAGTCTTGTGCAATAGACAAGACTATTACATGGATATCCATTCTGCATCTACTTGTAAATGTATCGCACAATTCCTTATTTCTAATATATGTTTCTGCTCAAATTCTTCTTGGTACCAGCTGTGTAAGCAGCTTTTGGCAGGAAAGAGCTCTCTGTAGGAGGCCCCTTTTGTTTTGCCACTTTAGTAAAGCTAATGTTAAACCAGGCACCCCACCACCACCCCCAGCCCCCATGCTCTACTCATCTCTGGCCAAGCATACCTTTCAAATCTTTTGATCTCACAATGAATGCCTGCCTAACTTGTGGGTTCTTTCTGTGATTCAAAGAAGTAGAATGAGTCAAGTAATTAACAAATGGTCAGATCTCTTCCCTAGCTTCTCCCTCAATGATCTCCTAAACAAACTGTGTGAACATATAGTATCTAAAGAAAGCTTCTGAGGAGTCAGCCAACCCACATACAATGGAGAGTAGCAGAGCTTGGCCTCCTGCCTTAATGATTAGAGATTACTTCCCCTTTTCTCTTTAAACATGTTCTTGACTGAGCAGAATCTTTGGAGTTGTTTTTTGGGACATTCCTTTTCTGAAGGTTGCTAGCTTTCCTGATTAAAGCAACTTTTTTTCCTACCAACACTTGTCTTTCGAGTATTGGCTTTTTAGCTTGGAGTGACAACCAAACAAACCTGAGTTCATGTGTTATCAGTTCCCTTCTTAATAAATATGTTAAATAAAAATTTCACCATCTGTTCATTTTTATATAGGTGCAAGAATCACAATTAAACACTATTTGAACATTTTTTGTTTAATGTAAAAATGTATTTAAAAAAACTATAAAGTAGACATATTTTAAATATGACAATGATAATAGCTTTTGTAATAAGTATTATTATAATACTTCTAGTTTTTGCAAATGTACAGCATATAAGCTGAAACACTATTATGAATGTATAGCCTGCCTAATGAATAATCTTCAGTATTTCCAGAACAATCACTTTTGCAAGAAAATCAAGCTTCAAAGATTAGATGGATGATGACATCTGTTGGTGTGATATAATCCTTCCTTTCAGGAGAATAGTCTCTTGAATGAAATTTTTAAAAAAAGCTATAAATGCAAACAGGCAGAAAAGAACCCTGATTTTTTTTTTTCTTCTTCTGTTTTTACCACAAGAAGCAGATCAGGCCAGAAGGTCTGAAAAGGTAGTTAGAAGATCACTCTACTCACCACAAAGGTCTAGTTTCCCTGAAATTACTGCAAAGATGCTTAGAGGTTTCCAGAACTAATTAAAAATGCAAAGAAACAAATTAACACTTCCTCCCTAATAAACTGCAAACACATAGTTAAGTCCCTTTAATAATGCTCCAAAGCTCCCCCCACACACAGCTGGAGCAAGCCCAAACAGATTGAAATAGACAAAACAAGAATTGCAGAATAAAGACAAACTGCCTGGGGAATATGGATGGCCTAAGACTGAACGGGAGAAATGAAGAAGCTGGACTAGAACAAACAGGAATTAGTAAAAATAAAAATTTCGTATCATATTGTTTCTTTGGCTATTTGATAAATACCATTTGTTGATTTACATCACTGTACTTTTTAAGGGCTTCCCAGGTGGCTCAATGGTAAAAAAAATCTGCCTGCCAATGCAGGAGACACATATTTTCATTCCTGAGACAGGAAGATCCCCTGGAGGAAGAAATGGCCAACCATTCCAATATTCTTGCCTGTAAAATCACATGGACAGAGGAGCCTGGTGGACTGCAGTGCATGGGATCGCAAAAGAGGCAGGCAGAACTTAGTGACTAAAAGGACAACAGGTTCTTGTCATTGTTACTGTGTTACATCATTACTATTTCTAATTTTCTCCATGTAAATCACATCTCTCCTGGTTTTTGTTGATTTTCTAGCATACAGCATAGTTCAAGACCAGAACAGAGTTTAACACTTTTAATAAAATAAGTAGATGAATAAGTTAAATAATGAATGTATTGATGAAGGGAAATATGTTAGAAAAGGATTAGAAATATCAAGAAATTATTTATAATTTAATTAAATATAAAATATTGTATTGCAGTCATTCACTGATTTATATAAAAATGAGTTTCTTTGTATGTCTCCTTCTTCTGCCATCTATTTTTCAGAATTATGTCTTTTTTAAACAATATACAGATCACGTCCCTCTCCTGTCCAAAAATACCCAACAGTCAATTATATCAGTTAAGAGACTTGACCCTTTACCACCAAGTCCCTATTCCTCCTCATTTTTTATCGTGCTCACTTTTACTCAACTCACTTACTTGTCTTGAGCCAGCTAGCCACCGTGTACATCTCTGGGCCATCATAGTCTTTGATTATGCTTCTTCTTCCACATTGAATTACCTTCTTCCCTTAGTTTTTTTCTGACTCTGATTAAATACCAGTTTACTAGAAAGGCCTTCCCTAAGCAAATAGCTATAAAAGAACCCCTTGTTCATCACTATTCATTTAACTTCATCTTTTTTCTTCATAGCAACAATCTATTGCCTGAAATTACTTTATAATTGACATTTACTGCCCCTTCCTGCTGAAACTGAGCTCTCAATTTGTTCTGTTCACCTCAGTGTATAAGCACATCTAAAAAATACTACACATACAATATATTGTATTTTAAGACTAATTAATATTTAGATATCTGTAATATGTAGATATCTATACATAAGTATACATAAGTACAGATAGAGGTACACTATAACTAATGATCTTTATAGATAGCAAGATTCAATATCATAAATGTTGAATTAATTTATAAGTTTTGCATAGTAATCAGGAGTTAATTGTTTTTTCAAGCTAATTAGTAAATTCAGTATAATTTCATCACACATCAGTTCAGTTCAGTTCGGTCACTCAGTCTTGTATGATTCTTTGTGACCCCATGGACTGCAGCATCCCAGGTCTCCCTGTCCATCACCAGCTCCTGGAGTTTAATCTAACTCATGTTCATTGAGTCGGTGATGCCACCCAACCATCTCATCCTCTGTCGTCCCCTTCTCCTCCTGCCCTCAATCTTTCCCAGCATCAGGATCTTTTCAAATGAGTCAGTTCTTCACATCATGTTGCCAAAGTACTGGAGTTTCAGTTTCAGCATCAGTCCTTCTAATGAATATTCAGGACTAATTTCCTTTAGGATGGACTGTTTGGTTCTCCTTGTCGTTCAAGGGACTCTCCAGAGTCTTCTCCAACACCACAGTTCAAAAGCATCAATTCTTCGGCGCTCAGCTTCTTTATAGTCCAACTCTCACATCCATACATGACTACTGTAAAAACCATAGCCTTGACTAGACGTACCTTAGTCAGCAAAGTAATATCTCTGCTTTTATATATGCTGTCTAGGTTGGTCATACCTTTTCTTCCAAGGAGCAAGCGTCTTTTAATTTCATGGCTGCAGGCACCATCTACAGTGATTTTGGAGCCCCCAAAATAAAGTCTGACACTGTTTCCCCATATATTTGCCATGAAGTGATGGGACCAGAAGCCATGATCTCAGTTTTCTGAATGTTGAGTTTTAAGCCAACTTTTTCACTTTCCTATTTCACTTTCATCAAGAGACTCTTTAGTTCTTCTTCACTTTCTGCCATAAGGGTGGTGTCTTCTGCATATCTGAGGTTATCGATATTTCTCCCAGCAATCTTGATTTCAGCTTGTGCTTCCTCCAGCCCAGTGTTTCTCATGATGTGCTCTGCATATACATTAAACAAGCAGGGTGACAACATACATTCTTGATGTACTCTTTCCCCAATTTGGAACCAGTCTGTTGTTCCACGTCCAGTTCTAACTGTTGCTTCCTGACATGCATACAGATTTCTTAGAAGGCAGGTCAGGTGGTCTGGTATTCCCATCTCTTTAAGAACATTCCACAGTTAGTTGTGATCCACACAGTCAAAGGCTTTGGCATAGTCAGTAAAGCGGTAGATGTTTTTCTGGAACTCTCTTGCTTTTCCAATGATCCAATGAATGTTGGAAATTTGATCTCTGGTTCCTCTACCTTTTCTAAAACCAGCTTGAACATCTGGAAGCTCACGGATCATGTATTGTTGAAGCCTGGCTTGGAGAATTTTGAGCATTACTTTGCTAGCATGTGAGAATGAGTGTAATTGTGCAGTAGTTTGAGCATTTCATTTGATTGGAATGAAAACTGATCTTTTCCAGTCCTGTGGCCACTGTTGAGTTTTATTTTCTGAGGTTTACAGCTGAGTCTAAATTTTATAAAGAAGACTAAATGTACATAAAATAGTTAAAACAATTTTGAAAAAGAACAGAGTGAGTCAATCATTCTATTATATAGATCATATATAAAGATATGTTGTATTTAATTGCATCAAATTTAAACTGATTGCATTAGTTTGATTGTGCAGAAACAGAAAAGTAGATATTGGAGCAGAATATAAGGTCTGGAAAAAGACCACAGCCAAAGTTTGACAAATTTTGAGGTTTGAGGCTGCACTCTCCACAAAACTTTCCTCACTTCTGACACTAATGGCAGGTTTGAGGGTTTACCAAACTACCCTCTAGTTAGGGAAATTACTAGAAGATTCCAAGAGTTTACTGAAAGCTATTATATTCACAATGTTTATTACAGAGAGAGGACACAAATTAGAGTCAAGCAATGGAAAAAGGTGCATCTGGCAGAGTCTAGGAGGAGGATCAAAATTCATCAGGGCTGTAGGTCATCCTCTCCCTACATAGACATCAAGGGCTTTCCCTCCTCCTGGTTAGGATGTGTGATGATACTCACAAAGTATTTCCAAACAGGAAAGCTCATATGAGGTTAGGTGTCAGAGATTTTATGGCACACTCATTTAAGTATGTTTATTAACTGGGTTAATCATTCATGGGTTGAACTTGGTCTCCAACAGTGCCTCATCCAGCAGTCAGATCAACATTGGATGTGGCTTCAACATCTTATTAGCATAAGCTATCAGGTGTGATCAGAAGGGTTCACTAGGAATGCACTTCTATCACTGGGATTTAGTGGTTACTTCCCTGGAGTCTTGGGCTTCCCTGGTGGCTCAGGTTGTAAAGAATCTGCCTGAGAAGGAAGATCCCCAAGTGTGACCCCTGGGTCAAGAAGATCACCTGTAGAAGGGATTGGCTACCCACTCCAGTATTCTTGCCTGGGGAACCCCATGGACCAAGAAGCCTAGCAGGGCTATAGTCCATGGGGTCTCAAAGAGTCAGACATGACTGAGCTACCAACAATTTTAGTTTCCCTACAGCCTAGGACTAAAGTCAAAGATCTTTTTGGCCAAGGCTGAATTCTTTACTACATAGACCTGTGTATCTGTGGATATTTTTTTAGTTGACCATAATGAAGGAAGAGTGACTTAAATGTCACTGTCTGTGAAGAAAGCCTTTGCCTATGTGGAGGAGACCATATTCTCACAAAAATCTCAATAACTCCAGCTAACCCGAGAAACAAAAACAAAATGAAGAGCAGTTGAGAGGTGCGTTTGGGAAGAACCAGTTATTCTAGAAATGGTATCATACATTAAAGGCCCTTGGTTTAGGTGGATGTGCCAAGCACAGAACACTATAGCTGACTTACAAAGAGGGAGGCTATGGTAGGAACCAACTGCTTGTTACCCCTTAAAAGAGAGACAAAGAACATTTCTTTTCTGCATTGCCAAAGTGGTATGGTTGCCTCCCTTTGGGCACATTCCTTCTCTGCTAGGGCTGCTCTTACTGCTGAACCACCAAAGTCATAAAAGAACAAATCCAAACTCATTTCCCCTTCATTGTAGATTTTTCTCCTTGACTGATTGGGATTTACAAACTTTTATTCCAGGGCTAATTAAGCCTAGGCTTTCCACTGTAAGGATGAGCAGGAAAAATATATTTACATGTAAGGAGTCTACATTAATAATCAGAAGAAACTCTTTCCTAGGTAATAGAATTATTGCAAGCTTATAGGAAAAGATTGTATAAAACATTTAACTTACAGTCTCAACAAGATAAGAGGACATGTCATCTATGGCACAACAGTTCAAATTTGTTAAGGATTTAGAAGAGAATTGCTAAGTCAAGAAAGATTGTTTGGCTTATTGACAAAATTGTTTTGGTGAGTATACAGTAAGTCCCCTAGATATGAATGAGTTTTGTTCCCAAGAGTCTGTTCATAAGTCCAGTTTGTTCATTTAAGTCCAACAAAGTTAGCCAAGGAACCCAAGTACAAGAATCATCAGCTAAATGGTACTGTACTGTAGTAGGTTTATAAGAATTTTCACACAAATAATACATAAAAAACAAAAAGTAAAAGTATTTTTAATCTTACTGTACAGTACTTTGAAAAGTACAGTAGTACAGTACAACAGTTGGCATACAGGGGCTGGCATCAAGTGACCAGGCAAGAAGAGTTACTGAGTGGAGGAGGGAGAGGAAGTGGGAGATAGTAGAGCTGAAGGATTGTTAGCAGTAGGAGACGGAGGGCAGGCTGCAATTTCACTCATGCCTGACACTGATGGCACAGATTCTGGTTCCTTGAGGGATTCAATTCTATCTAGCCTCTTGAAGAAATGATCCAGTGATATTTGGATAGTAGCTCTTTTTTTTCTCATAAGATGGCACAGTAGCATTGGATTGCATTCTGAATGGCTCCTAAGACCTTTGCAAACTGTAATACGTTCAGGTTCCATGCCTCAAAAACTAACAGTGTCTCCTCAAATAAAGAAAATTCCCTTGTCATTTCTTGCATCATGAATCTCTTTGGCTCTTCAGTTACCTCTTCCTCTTGTCTCCCTTGGTGCTTCTTAGCAACATCAGCGACATCACTGCTGCTTTTACCCTTGCTTCCGGACACCCTGGACTTGAAATAAAGATACTGTACTACTGTACTCTATATAGGACTGTACATCAAAGTACACAAAAGCACAGCTCCCTGTAGAGGGTGCATGCACATAACACTGTATGCCAGACCTGTGAATTCATTTACGTGATTGGACAGGCAAACACACATTTGCATCTCTGAAAGATAGCAACTTGAAGGTCCACATGCAGGGGGACTTACTGTCCAAAGAATAATGGTGATACCTCAACACATCCTACTGTGAATTTTTTAGTTTGGGGTTAAAAAAATTCTATGTAAAGCCAGGGCAACAGAAACAAGACAAAAACATTTTGCCCTCATTCTTCTCAACAAGTATAAAGGCCATAATAAAGAAGGGTATATAATAATAGAAACAACCTTCATGATAACCCTTTGCCTCTGTTAACTCTGGGAATAAACGCTACTCAAAAGTAGGGCATTTTTTCCAAAGTTAGAGCCTCTGAATCGCAGAGCCAGGGTTAAGCCCATGTCTATCTTCAAAGTAAGGATAGTTGACAAGTGCCTCTAGAGAGTTTTGTGTGAAAAGCTTGAGAATCAACATGTATAATATCATATATGAAACGAATCGCCAGTCCAGGTTCGATGCATAATACTGGATGCTTGGGGCTGGTGCACTGAAATAACCCAGAGGGATGGTACGGGGAGGGAGGAGAGAGGGGGGTTCAGGAAGGGGAACACGTGTATACCTGTGGCGGATTCATGTTGATGTATGGCAAAACCAATACAATATTGTAAAGTAATTAACCTCCAATTAAATAAATTTATATAAAAAAAATCCTAATCTTCATTCAGTATTCTTGCCTGGGAAATTCCAGGGACAAAGGAGCCTGGTTGGCTACAGTTCATGGGGTTGTAAAAAAAAAAAAAGAAAGAAAGATCTTATTTAAGTAAATTGTTCTTCCTATTAAAGCATGACAAAATATATTTACATATATCCATATTAAAAAAAAATAAACTTCCCACTCAGACTTGCTGGTGGAAAAAAATGCTGAAAGACATACTCCTTTTGGTCAGATAAACAATTAAAGAATAGAGAAATTAGGATTCAAAAGCAGTGGTGGTTAAGAAACAGTACATTTTTTAAAAATCATGAAACATAGAAAAATTCTAGAATGATCATTCTCAAATTTTAATATAAATATCAAAGCAACTTCTTTGAGAAAAACTGAAAATTTAAAATTAGTAAAATTATTCTAAATCTCTAAAATTGAGACTGTATTTTTAATAGGAAAATTAAATAGAAGAAGAAAGGGAGGAAGGGAAAATTGTACTAAGTGTTGATGTAGAAATGATCCTGTTTCAATTTTAATACAGATAACTAGAAAAATGTAGGTTTAAATATATTTTTATTCTTCATTTTAAGTAATCACAAGTAGATAAAATAGGATGTATCTGCAAAAATCTGAGTTATATTTACCCTCTTCCCATCTTTAGAAATTTTAGAGTACAGTTGTCCTTTAGTAACTGCTAGGGATTAGTCCCACGACACCTATAAATACCAAAATCAGTGGATGCTCAAGTCCCTTACGTAAAATTTCATAGTATCTCTATATACATCTTCCCATATACTTTAAAACATCTCTAGATTGCTTATGAATTTAATATAATGTAAATATTATGTAAATAGGTTTTAGCAAGTGGTAAATTCAAGTTTTGCTTTTGGAACTTTCTGGAAGTGTTTTCCTTACTCAGCATTTTTGATTTGCAGTTGGTTGAATCATGTGGAACCCACAGAAATGGGTTCACTTGTACAATCTCTTCAGCAATCTGGGAAGAACTTGTCCAGTTCAACTTCTATTGACTCTCCTTATCTCTCTTAGCCTGCTCCTTTCCTCCAATATGAATCGTTCTCTTCTATTTTGATTCAGAGCCTTCACAATAATTTACTTTGACTTACTGCATGTGTTTTCCTCTGCAAGTTGTATTTACTTTGTTTACACATACATAGGCTCACTTTTTGAAAATGTGAAATATATTAATTTTAAGCATCCCATAGAAGAACTAAATATTTGTAGTTATTTATTCAAATGCTTATGGCAGATGTTGATAACTGAGAAGTGTGCTTGGCCCACAAAGAGAAAAATATTCATCAGAAGTAAAAATATTGAAGAAAACTAGTAAGAAATTGAATTTGGTGACACTGAACATTTGCATGTTTACAAATCTACTCCTCTGTCCAAACTGGGTGCCAGTGCTGTAGAATATCATTTTCAGTGGTCACCCACCTCTTTTTCTTATCCCTAGGACCAATTATTTCTAGAATCAGTGTCATGGATCTGATGGAAATTCACTGTTCTTGATACTTAATCTGAGAATATGTTCTGGAATACAGAACTAATCAGGAGAATGTAGGGATTTTTGACCTGCACTGAAGTTCATCCAAACTGTATTACTGATACTGAGAACTACTAACATTCCATAGCTGGCATCTTTCAGGACACTTGCCTCACTTCCAATAAATCAAGCATAACTTAATACCACCAGTAATAATGACATTTCACAAAAAATATAGTCCCCCTCCCTTTTTTTTTGTATTGAGTGAGTGAAGTTGCTCAGTCGTGTCCAACACTTTGTGACCCCATGGACTGTAGCCCACCAGTCTCCTCTGTCCATGGGATTCTCCAGGCAAGAATACTGCAGTGGGTTGCCATTTCCTTCTCCAAGGGATCTTCCCAACCCAGGGATAGAACCCAGGTCTCCCGCGTTGCAGGCAGATGCTTTAACCTCTGAGCCACCAGGGAAGACCCACCAGGGAAGAGCTTTTTGTATTAGAAGATCAGATATCCAAATGTGTGTGTGCACATGCTAAGTTGTGTCTGACTTGTTGTGGCTGCATAGACTGTAGCCCACCCGTTTCCTCTATCCATGGAATTCTCTAGGCAAGAATGCTGGAATGGGTTGCCATTACTACTCCAGGGGATCTTCCTGACCCAGGGATAGAACCTGCATCTCTTACGTCTCTTACATTGGCAGGCAGGTTCTTTATCACTAATGCCACCTGAGGAGCTCAGATAACCAAGGGCCCATAGTAAATTTACTGAGTTATTACAAGATTTATAGTGACAACTTCTGATCTGTGGGTCTGTTAGTGACAAATTAGGAAAACATTAAATCCCTCAAATGGAAATGCTGGGGGGTAATGTATGTGTATGGTTACATTCATGTATGTGGGTGTGAATATGTGTATTTGAGCCCATAATAAAGACAATTTCCTGTTCTGTGAAACTAAGAACAAATGAATAGAACAGGTGACTACCAGAAGAGGGCCCAGCGCATCACCTGAGTACCAAGAATATCCCTCCCTGGCTCCATTATGAGGCAGCATCTTAACTCTCATGATGAACAGAGTCAACTATCTCCAACCGTGTAATAACCCCTATGCCACAGTAAATCCTACATGAACCAATGGAAACTAAGGCTTTGCATTTAGTGGGATTCTTATTTTCCCTCCTTACCCCTGGGGAAACGATCACTCCTTAGGGACCCAAGATAACTAGAGCCAGGAGTCTAAACATTCAGGGACAGGGGTACAGATCACCTATTTTGGTCTTTGAAAGGAATGGTGAGTAGGGAAATTTCTACCACTTGGTTTCCAGACCCTGGAAAACATTCTACCAAGGAACCAAGACAACAACAACAAAATGACCATTGCTTAAGACATACACCATATCTTTAAGGATAATTCTTCATTCTCATAAGGTATCATTTAAGCTGCCACCTCAGGTACCCCTACAAGTGGTAGTTCAAATGTGCTCTTTGATGGCAATTTGAGCATGGTGCAGTAAATGGTGGAATCAATGTTTCCCACTGCCATTACAGATGGAAGTTCTATTGACCTTTTCTATTATTATATTAGTACTTACAGTGGTGAAAGAACCAGTGTGAAATCTTTGCCAAATGCTGAGTATATCCACAATGATTATATCATCAAAAACTGAAAAAGTTATAACTGGCGTGCTGAAGGTAAGATGAACCCTTTGAGTGGACTTCTGTTGTTGTTATTTAGTTGCTAAGTCATGTCTGACTCTTTGCAACCCCATGGACTGTAGCCTCCCAGGCTCCTCCATCCATGGGATTTCCCAGGCAAGAATACTGTTAGAGTTCTATATACCCTAAAATGGGGCGATAATTATACTAATTATCTGTATATCAGTATCAGCTTAGGTCTTGTATCAATAACCTTTAAAAAAATCTGAGTTTTCTTTTTCATCCATTCATGATCTTTTCCTGTACATATAGAACACATATAGAGAATAAATATTCAGAAAATATATATTCCACATGTAAGGAAAAGATCAAGTATGAGTGAGCTGAAGGTTAAGGTTAGCTTTCTCTGTGTGTGTGCATACACACACATCAATATATGTTCATATATAAAATATCAAGAATGTATATATGTATATATATGCATGTAGATCTATAAATATAGGAAAATATAGAAAAATATAGTTATATAAAGATAGATATGGGTGCAGATATAGATACAGACACACACACATATATATATACACACACACACATATATAAAGATAGATAGATAGATACATACATATATATATATATATATATACCCTTATGTATATTATATATATTGCCCTTGCTGGCTGCCCAAATATTTTGCTTCTATAAATACAAAATTCTTTTAGCCAGTTCCAAAGATCCCATGGATCCAGACTGCCTTGAGTCTCAACATTTTGATGCAACGCTCTCTTGAGGTATTGTCAACAGTCCTTATTTTGAAGATAGATGTGGGCCTAATCCTGATTTTGCCACTCAGAAGCTACAATTTAACCCACATTGCTTCTACCAGTTAAGGTCTTCCACTAAGACCCACAATTCTGACATCCTATTATCCCTATTACTAAAAAGCCCAACTCTTTAATGACATTTCTTACTACCACCTTGGCATCCAGAGAACAACAATTAGAGCTTTTCAGTAACAGCTGTGCCCCTCTCATCAGGGCATTCCATACTAACCCGATAAGTGGAATGTTCCCGAGCCCTCCTATGGAATGTAATCAGCTGGGGAGCTAGTATATCCATTCTAGCATGCCTCCTCTGAGCCTTTTCCCTCTCCGTCTAAAGTCTATCACAGCAGTTCTGGCATCATTTCATGTATGCCATCACTTTTATAAAGCCTCCAAGATCCATCCAAGCAGTGTATTTAAACAGTCTCCTGGGCCCTTGATATGATATAAATCTTATCTCACAGAAAAGAATTCCTATTTGAAAAAACTGACAATTTGGGGGAAGTCTCTACATAATCTAGCTGGGCTTATAAATAAACAAACTCCCTCTTGTTTATCTAGCGTTTTTCTTTTTTCCTCCTATTTGGTCCAGGCCTCTCAAGTTTGATTCTCAAATTCTCAGGCATATTTTCACAGTCCCAGCTGGTAACGTTAACTAGTTCCTATAGCTTCTTTGCACAGAATCTCTCTCTTCCTTTGATAGGCCCAGAAATACTCCTTATGAATTCTGCTGACATTTTCCCCAGTTGTGGGAATCTGCGAGTTCAAGGATTTTAACTGCATACATCCGGGATACCTATCTGAAATCTCACATCTGACCACTTTCCTCTTAGGTATCTGACTTGCTGAGGCTTCTTTGAAATTCTGTCACTCCTAAAATTAATATTCACCTCTGTCTTCTATCCGGATGCCAGAGAGGAATCTTTTGCAGTGCTGCCAAAGAGGCCCTCTCACTCTCACACTTCCCATGAAAGTGTGCAAGCTGAAATAATGTGGTATTACCTAATAACAAAACATGAGTCAGAAAATGAAAATACTGCTAACATTTATTATTGGCACAGACACAGGCAAAAGGAAATCATAGGTATTGCTATTATAAATTATGTGTTGTTTCACTAATGCAAACTGGTATATTCACAGTCATTTCAGTAGAAATACAGCACTAAAGTCTTAAGTTCGACTATTGTTCAGCAGATAGGTATTCCCCCTTCCTCTCCAATTTCTATAGAAGGAGCATATTGCACGATGGTTTTTGATATTGCTTGGTTGGTAATTTGCTGTAGTCAATGAGAGGTTAACAAAGGTGACATAAGCAGAGACTTCAAATATGCTTACAAATCTGTAAAAGGGCAATCTACAAGGCCAAGTGACTAAGTCACACTGCACATTCTGAAGAATTCTGATCAAACCAGTCAATCCTAAAGGAAATCAATCCCGAATATTTATTGGAAACACTGATGCTGAAGCTCCAGTATTTTGGCCACCTGAGGCAAACAGCCAACTCATTGGAAAAGACCATGATGCTGGGAAAGACTGAAGACAAAAACAGAGAAGGAGGCAGCAGAGGATGACATGGTTAGATAGCATCATCCACTCAACGGACATGAGTTTGAGCAAATTCTGGGGGATGGTGAAGAACAGGGAAGCCTGGCATGCTACAGTCCATGGGGTTGCAAAGAGTCAGACATGACTTAGAGACTGAACAACAAACCTAAATTTCAAGTTGCTGTAGTTGCAATTGTTTTAAATTTTGTTATTCTCTACGGAGCCTTGCTACATATTCAAATGCTTTTTGGGCTTCCCTGGTGGCTCAGATGGTAAAGAATCTACTTACAACGAGGGAGACTTGGGTTCAATCCCTGGGTTGGGAAGATCCCATGAAGGAGGGCATGGCAACCCACTCCAATATTCTTGCCTGGAGAATTCCATGGACAGAGGAGCCTGTTGGTTGCAAAGAGTCAGACATGACTGAGGGACTAAGCACAGTACAGCACAGCCAATACTTTTTCGGAATAAGCAAAAAATATATAAAAATTTTAGGATATTGTTTTTATCCCCCAATTCTGCCACCAGCTGTTATAGGCTGCTATCTAGCACATTCGGAAAACAGTTTAGGTACTGAAAGGCCTTGGGTTAAAAATCTTTGTTTTGTTAGGTAAATGTCTCTAGACAACTCACCTTGAATCACAGCACCCATATTACAGTGATACTGTAACAACTGCAAATAAGATAATAAAGTGTAAATGCGAAAAAAAAAATTTGTCCTTAGGGTTCCTTCCTTCTATTATATGAAGGATATGTACAAGGTAGCTGCTGATTCAAGAACAGAATGAAAAAAGAAATGTGGTGATTTTGACTCAATGCTCAGTTCAGAGCGAAGCCTTGCCAAATGTAGCCTACATCAGCTGAAGAGCAACCAACTTGCAGACACGTAGGAAAAATTAGTGTCTTCTGTCCTTATGTCATTGAATTCTGCAGTGATCTGTCACACATCATTAGTGTGAAAATGAGTGATTCATATAGCTTCTTAAGTGGAAGATGTATTAATATGTGGTATGGAAAGTCCACTTATGTCTGTTATAGATGAATCCCCACATGTGAGTGTAGAGAGATATGTACAATGATGCTCATGGCAGCACTGTTGGTTACACAGAGCCTGCAAGTTTAACATTCTTTATGCTACATCACCTTTTGAAACATGTAGGCCAGTGAGCACTAGCTGAAAAGGGTTTATCATTTTTCTGACCCTGGGTAATGTGATCATAAATTTCTTTGGCTTACAGCCTCACAACAATGTTGTCGACTACACTTTTTAAAAAACTGATTGCCAGCTCATGAATCCGTAAATTTAGCCCCATTTCAGTCTTTTTTGTAGCTTCGTAACATGTAGTAGATGCTGCAAAGTGGTTTCATGTACAATCAGCAAGTTTCCTCTTTTCTTGATACTTTTGATTCGTTAACATTGAATTTATGGCCCTCAGCACTATACCTCATGCCTGAATGAAACCCATCAAACATATACATTTTCTCCATAAGGCACATCACAGCTTTCTTGCACTTGGGAACACTAGACAGCGCTTCAGTGCTGCACTGGGAACCATTTTAAACGGCGTACTCACCAAACGTGAGAAGAGGAAAACACATTTTTAAAAAGTGGTACAAAATAGACTACGAAAAGGACATTTGTTTACACAGTATGGGAACTGAAACAAGAAGGCAGAGTTGTGTCTTGCTCAACCTCAGCTGGAAAACTTTTGTACGTCAGTGAATGACATGACAAAAGAGCATGAGTACTGATTTTGCATTACAAATAGAATTCAGCATGTAGGTGGATTTGCACATATATACCATATATAATAAGGAAAGACCAAATTTAGTTTAGTAAAATGGAAAAATATGCATAGGAATGAAATGACCAAATCAGGATATTTCCTATGTCTTACAAGAAAGAGACCAAAGGTGCTCTGTGGGTCTTTTTTCATATTTAGCATTTTAGTTTTAATAGAAAACATTTAAACTGATTAGATAGCAATAAGTATAACTGCCTTTAAGTTTTGGAATATTTGAAATGTTTTACAACTTTGCATATTAAATCTTAAGTATAACCACAAATTCTCATTGAGGAAAAAATTCATAGGAACCAGAAACTTGAGCTGGGCAATTAGTCTTGGCACAGAGGGCTGGACAAAGCACAAATCTGGTAAATGAAGCCACAGAGGCACAGAATGCCACTGATTCCTGAAATGGTCTCTTAAACTCTGCATTTAGAAACCATTCAACGGTTGTAGTTTTCAAAGAATATTATAATTGTGGGCTACTAATATTTTTAGTTTTTAGTTCATTTAAAATCCTAAATCCATTAAAGTATCCTGAGAAGGCAAGCAAGCTCTGCATTACTAACACCACACTGTCCACCTCAATCTCCAACAATTTGTACCAGCTCCAAAATGGTGACCCTCTCTTCCTTACAAAACATTGACTTGTTTCTTTCTTGAATATTCCATCTAAATAAAATTCCAGTTATTTTCCTTGCCAGTAGGTAACCTGGAATTACTGGTTGAACACTCTGACCAAAGAACAGGATGACTTTAGTTACTGCTTTTACACACGGATTACTGTTATATATTCCTACGAACTCCTCCAGGAAAAGTTATTTTTGATCTTACATATTGACCCTTTCCAGACTTTGGTCATGAGACTAGAAATAATAGTTATAATGCAATCTGCACAAGCTCAAAAAAGACCATGATCATTTTCAACACTCAGAAACTGAATCACATATTGTAGTGAAGAATCAGGTTTGATAGGAACATTGCTGAGGTAGACTAGCTAGAAATTTCAAGAGGTGTAAATATTTTCACATAGCACTGGTGGCTGTGACCGCGCACATAGTGTAGGCGGCTGCGACGGTGCACAGGGTGCGGCCTACAGGAGCTACCTCACGTCTGAGGTCAGGAGCAGAAGCCAAGAGGACCCCATGCCCGAGGGGCAGCGGCCAAGAGGAGTTGCCCCACGTCCAAGGTAAGGGGCAGCGGCCAAGAGTGCCAGGCTGCGATGGCGCAGGAACGGCAGAGAGGAGTTACCATACACCTGAGGTCAGGGGTGGTGGCCGTGAGGAACAACCCCACTTACAAGGACGGCGGCTGTGCGGATGCAGGAGGGCCTAGAGGAGCTATTCCACGTTCAAGGTAAGGACGGGCTGAGGTGAGGAGATACCCTTCCTCCAAGGTAAGGAACAGTGGCTGTGCTTTGCTGGAGCAGCCGTGAAGAGGTAACCCACGTCCAAGGTAAGAGAAACCCAAGTAAGACAGTAGGTGTTGCAAGAGGGCATCAGAGGGCAGACACACTGAAACCATAATCACAGAAAACTAGTCAATCTAATCACACTAGGACCACAGCCTTGTCTAACTCAATGAAACTAAGCCATGCCATGTAGGGCCACCCAAGACAGGCAGGTCATGGTGGAGAGGTCTGACAGAATGTGGTCCACTGGAGAAGGGAATGGCAAACCACTTCAGTATTCTTGCCTTGAGAACCCCATGAATAGTATGAAAAGGCAAAATGATAAAATACTGAAAGGAGAACTCCCAAGATCAGTAGGTGCCCAATATGCTACTGGAGATCAGTGGAGAAATAACTCCAGATAGAATGAAGGGATGGAGCCAAAGCAAAAACAATACCCAGTTGTGGATGTGACTGGTGATAGCAGCAAGGTCTGATGCTATAAAGAGAAATATTGCATAGGAACCTGGAATGTCAGGTCCATGAATCAAGGCAAATTGGAAGTGGTCAAACAGGAGATGGCAAGAGTGAACATAGACAATCTAGGAATCAGCAAACTAAAATGGACTGGAATGGGTGAATTTAACTCAGATGACCATTATATCTACTACTGCGGGCAGGAATACCTTAGAAGAAATGGAGTAGCCATCATGGTCAACAAAAGAGTCCAAAATTCAGTACTTGGATGCAATCTCAAAAACGACAGAATGATCTCTGTTTCCAAGGCAAACCATTCAATATCGCAGTAATCCAAGTTTATGCCCCACCAGTAATGCTGAAGAAGCTGAAGTTGAACAGTTCTATGAAGACCTACAAGACCTTCTAGAACTAACACCCAAAAAAGATGTCCTTTTCATTATAGGGGACTGGAATGCAAAAGTAGGAAGTCAAGAAACACCTGGAGAAACAGGCAAATTTGGCCTTGGAATAAGAAATGAAGCAGGGCAAAAGTTAATAGAGTTTTGCCAAGAAAATGCACTGATCATAGCAAACATCCTCTTCCAACAACAAAAGAGAAGACTCTACACATGGACATCACCAAATGGTTAACACTGAAATCAGATTGATTGTATTCTTTGCAGCCAAAGATGGAGAAGCTCTATACAGTTGGCAAAAACAAGACCAGGAGCAGACTGTGGCTCAGAACATTAGCTCCTTATTGCCAAAATCAGACTTAAATTGAAGTAGGGAAAACCACTAGACCATTCGAGTATGACTTAAATCAAATCCCTTATGATTATACAGTGGAAGTGAGAAATAGATTTCAGGGCCTAGATCTGATAGATAGAGTGCCTGATGAACTATGGACGGAGGTTCGTGACATTGTACAGGAGACAGGGATCAAGACCATCCCCATGGAAAAGAAATGCAAAAAAGCAAAATGGCTGTCTGGGGAAGCCTTACAAATAGCTGTGAAAAGAAGAGAGGTGAAAAGCAAAGGAGAAAAGGAAAGATATAAGCACCTGAATGCAGAGTTCCAAAGAATAGCAAGAAGAGATTAGAAAGCCTTCCTCAGTGATCAATGCAAAGAAAGAGAGGAAAACAACAGAATGGGAAAGACTAGAGATCTCTTCAAGAAAATTAGAGATACCAAAGGAACATTTCATACAAAGATGGGCTCGATAAAGGACAGAAATGCTATGGACCTAACAGAAACAGAAGGTATTAAGAAGAGGTGGCAAGAATACACAGAAGAATTGTAGAAAAAAGATCTTCACAACCAAGATAATCACAATGGTGTGATCACTCACCTAAAGCCAGACATCCTGGAATGTGAAGTCAAGTGGGGCTTAGAAATCATCACTATGAACAAAGCTAGTGGAGGTGATGGCATTCCAGTTGAGCTATTTCAAATCCTGAAAGATGATGCTGTGAAAGTGCTGCACTCAATATGCCAGCAAATTTGGAAAACTCAGCAGTGGCCACAGGACTGGAAAATGTCAGTATTCATCCCGATCCCAAAGAAAGACAATGGCAAAGAATGCTCAAACTACCACACAATTGCACTCATCTCACATGCTAGTAAAGCAATGCTCAGAATTCTCCAAGCCAGACTTCAGCAATACATGAACCATGAACTTCCAGATGTTCAAGCTGATTTTAGAAAAGGCAGAGGAACCAGAGATCTGGAATCATGGAAAAAGCTGGATCATGGAAAAAGCAAGAGAATTCCAGAAAAACATCTATTTCTGCTTTATTGACTATGCCAAACCCTTTGACTATGTGGATCACAATAAACTGGAAAATTCTGAAAGAGATGGGAATACCAGACCACCTGACCTGCCTCTTGAGAAACCTATATTCAGGTCAGGAAGCAACAGTTAGAACTGGACATGGAACAACAGACTGGTTCCAGATAGGAAAAGGAATATCAAGGCTGTATATTGTCACCCTGCTTATTTAACTTCTATGCAGAGTACATCATGAGAAACACTGGGCTGGAAAAAGCACAAGCTGGAATCAAGATTTCTGGGAGAAATATCAATAACGTCAGATATGAAGATGATACCACCCTTATGGCAGAAAGTGAAGAGGAACTAAAAAGCCTCTTGATGAAAGTGAAAGTGGAGAGTGAAAAAATTGGCTTAAAGCTCAACATTCAAAAAACAAAGATCATGGCATCCGGTCCCATCACTTCATGGAAAATAGATGGGGAAAGTGTGGAAAGAGTGTCAGATTTTATTTTTCTGGCCTCCCAAATCACTGCAGATGGTGACTGTAGCCGTGAAATTAAAAGACACTTACTCCTTGGAAGAAAAATTATAGCCAACCTTGATAGCATATTGAAAAGCAGAGACATTACTTTGCTGACTAAGGTCCGTCTAGTCAAGGCTATGGTTTTTCCAGTGGTCATGTATGGATGTGAGAGTTGGACTGTGAAGAAAGCTGAGCACCGAAGAATTGATGCTTTTGAACTGTGGTGTTGGAGAAGACTCCTCTTGAGAGTCCCTTGGACTGGAGTCCATTCTGAAGGAGATCAGCCCTGGGATTTCTTTGGAAGGAATGATGCTAAAGCCGAAACTCCAGTACTTTGGGCATCTCATGTGATGACTTGACTCACTGGAAAAGACTCTGATGCTGGGAAGGATTGGGGGCAGGAGGAGAAGGGGACAACAGAGGATGAGATGGCTGGATGGCATCGCTGACTCAATGGACATAGTCTGAGTCAACTCTGGAGTTGATGGACAGGGAGGCCTGGCGTGCTGCGATTCATGGGGTCGTAAAGAGTCGGACATGACTGAACAACTGAACTGAACTGAAACATTTTCTCATTCTCTTCCTTTTTTTCTTAAAAATTATTTATTATTCATCTTTTACATAATTTGCATAAGCCTGTCCTGTTATAGCTAATAGAAACAATAATCACATTATATGAGATATATATATATATATATATCATATTTGTCATTTTGGTATTCTAAAATACATCCTACATCAAGCTATGCCCACAAAGAATAGGATGCTATGACAATGACTAGGCTTTCTCTGCTACTCATTCTACCCAACCACACAGAAACACACATACAAAAACGACCTCATTTTTAGGTGGACATATCATTCTGACCAGTATGAATATTACATTTTCTATTCCCTTGGCTCTAGGTATACCTATGTGATAGAAGCTTTCTCAGTGGTAGCCTTAGAAGAGTAAAACAGTTACCTTGGCACCAAAGGATAAGCCTGGAGTCAAAGATGGAAATAACATGGCACCATGTCACTCGAGCACTTTTTAATCAGATGGCCTCCAAATAGCTGCAACAGTTTCAGTGAAAAGGGAAGACTGGGATGTAGGAAGTGGATGGAGCACAATCTGTTAAAAAAAAAAAAAGTCATTTAGACTCAAACACTATCTGATCACAAGCTAGGCAAGATCACTAGCTTTCCTTATTTACATACAGTCCGAAAACTAAGTTTTTAGAGAATTACTTTGATAATCAATCTTGGCTTGCAAAGGATAGTAATCATTCAACTCTAACAGTAACAGCTTTTCCTCCCTCCTCCCACAACACACACACACACTTACCAGCTATATCACTAGGATTCTGGCTATGAAATTACATAGTCCTCCAAAAGGACATTTTGACAATGTTCACTTAAGATATCATGAAAGAAGAAAACAGTCAAAGAAGAACTTCCCAGAAAGCTATATATTACCAGTTGTACCAGTTGAACTAGCCAAAGAACTTGTACTTTATGATTTACATACAGCAAGATTTGATCATTGCCACAGACTTACAACAATCACTATATATTTCTTATTCTTCTTTTCTTTAAATGAGAATTTCATGCATATATGTTGGGAGAAGAAAACTATGACCCACAGGCCAAATCCAGTTTGCCTGTTTGTGTAAATGAAATTTTTACTGGAACACAGGCACGCCTATCTAGCTTTATATCTGGTTGTTTTCACCCCTCAGTGGCAGTTGAATAGTTGTAACCAAGACATTATGCTCTTTAAAGCTGAAAATACATACCATCTGGCCCTTTACAAAAAAAGTTTGCTGACCCTGGTGTATGTCATCATTTTCTATTGAGCATGCATGCTAACAGCAAATGCTTTGTTTCTAGACTGATGATAACTCTATCAGACTTATGAGGAAAGATTATACATCTACTAGAGTTCCTGGGCTTTAAGCTAGATAGCATAACTGAATGGAACTTGGCCTTTCAGAAGGGATGACATAGAAAGAAGTGCAAGGAAAGCTGAGTATTCAGGACAGACTGTGTCAGAGAAAATGTCCACTAGTTATTTATTCTTTTAGAAAGTAGAAACTTATATGAATATCAAAACTGCACATTTTTGGCCTCCTGATGTATAGTTTTCTTTATCTGTCCTTTTTAAATAATAACACCCATTTATATTAAAGATTTTGCAAGAAATAATCATGAAATATTTAATTTGGGACTGTTATAAAGATATTGCTGAGGCTGTTTATTCATTACGTCATCACCATACTATGTACTCATCACTCACAAAAGAAATGATCATGGTACTTATGAAGTTGATATAATTTTTGTAAGTATCCTGGCTCTATTTTGCTGCAACCATGTTTTCCCCAATTCTTTTCACTCTATTTTTAGCTAGACACTTTATGTAGCATTGCGAGCCACATAACTTTTTTCCTAGAATAAGCAGATAGAAAAATATACAATTCATCAATCAAAAATGAAGCATTACTTCATTTGATCCTAAATATAACTTTTAATTCATTATTTACATTTTTTTAGGGAAAAGGCAAATTCAGTTCACTTCAGTTGTTCAGCCAGGTCCAACTCTTTGTGACCTCATGGACTGCACAGGATTCACTGCTCATCATCACCTCCTGGAGTTTACTCAAATTCATGTCCATTGAGGCTGTCATGTCATTCAAACATTTCATCCTCTGTTGTCCCCTTCTCATCCAGCCTTCAGTCTTTCCCAGCATCATGGTCTTTTCATGAACTGAGTCAGTTCCTCACATGAGGTGGCCAAATTATTGGAGTTTCAGCTTAAGCATCAGTCCTTCCAGTGAATATTCAGGACTGATTTCCTTTAGGATGGACTGGTTGGATCTCCTTGCAGTCCAAGGGACTCTCAAGAGTCTTCTCTAACACCACACTTCAAAAGCATCAATTCTTTGGTGCTCAGCTTTGTTTATAGTCCAATTCTCACATCCATACGTGACCACTGAAAAAACCATAGCCTTGACTAGACAGACCTTTGTTGGCAAAGTAATGTCTCTGCTTTTCAATATGCTGTCTAGGTGGGTTATAGCTTATCTTCCAAGGAGCAAGTGTCTTTTCATTTCATGGCTACAATCACCATATGCAGTGATTTTGGAGCCCCCCCCCCCCAAATAAAATCTCTCACTCTTTCCATTGTTTCCTGATCTATTTGCCATGAAGTGATGGGACCAGATGCCATGATCATAGTTTTTTGAATGTTGAGTTTTCAAGCCAACTTTTCACCTTCCTCTTTCCCTTTCATCAAGAGGCTCTTTAGTTCTTTGCTTTTTGCCATAAGTGTGGTGTCATCTGCATATCTGAGGTTTCATGTCCTGGAGTCTGTTGTTCCACGTCCAGTTCTAACTGTTGCTACTTGACCTGTATACATATTTCTCAGGAGGCAGGTAAAGGCAAATTTAGTAACATGTAAAGGCAACCAAAAAATAACAAAATAATATATAATATAAATACATACCTAACCCTAGAAGTCATATCTTTCTTTCTTCTGCTTTATCATGTTGTTTTCTTTAAGAATAAAGGTGGTTATAGAGTGACATTTTTCTAAAATATGTACCAAAAGGTCAAATAAATAACCTAACTCTACACCTAAAGCAACTAGAAAAGGAAGAAATGGAGAACCCCAGAGTTAGTAGAAGGAAAGAAATCTTAAAAATTAGGGCAGAAATAAATGCAAAAGAAACAAAAGAGACCATAGCAAAAATCAACAAAGCCAAAAGCTGGTTCTTTGAAAGGATAAATAAAATTGACAAACCATTAGCCAGACTCATCAAGAACCAAAGAGAGAAAAATCAAATCAATAAAATTAGAAATGAAAATGGAGATCACAACAGACAACACAAAGGATCATAAGAGACTACTATCAGCGATTATATGCCAATAAAGTGGACAACGTGGAAGAAATGGACAAATTCTTAGAAAAGCACAACTTTCCAAAACTGCACCAGGAAGAAATAGAAAATCTTAACAGACCCATCACAAGCATGGAAATTTAAACTGTAATCAGAAATCTTCCAGCAAACAAAAGCCCTGGTCCAGATGGCTTCACAGCTGAATTCTACAAAAAATTTTGAGAAGAGCTAACACCTATCCTACTCAAACTCTTCCAGAAAATTGCAGAGGAAGGTAAACTTCCAAACCCATTCTATGAGGCCACCATCACCCTAATACCAAAACCTGACAAAGATGCCACAAAAAAAGAAAACTACAGGCCAATATCACTGATGAACATAGATGCAAAAATCCTCAACAAAATTCTAGCAATCAGAATCCAACAACACATTAAAAAGATCATACACCATTACCAAGTGGGCTTTATCCCAGGGATGCAAGGATTCTTCAATATCCGCAAATCAATCAATGTAATTCACCACATTAACAAATTGAAAAATAAAAGCCATATGATTATCTCAATAGATGTAGAGAAGGCCTTTGACAAAATTCAACATCCATTTATGATAAAAAAAAAAACTCTCCAGAAAGCAGGAATAGAAGGAACATACCTCAAAATAATAAAAGCTATGTATGACAAACCCACAGCAAACATTATCCTCAATGGTGAAAAACTGAAAGCATTCCCTCTAAAGTCAGGAACAAGACAAGGGTGACCACTTTCACTGCTACTATTCAACATAGTTCTGGAAGTTTTGTCCACAGCAATCAGAGCAGAAAAAGAAATAAAAGGAATCCAAATTGGAAAAGAAGTAAATCTCTCACTGTTTGCAGATGACATGATGCTCTACATCAGTTCAGTTCAGTTGCTCAGTCATGTCCAACTCTTTGAGATCCCATGAATCGCAGCCCGCCAGGCCTCCCTGTCCATCACCAACTCCCGGAGTTCACTCAGACTCATGTCCATTGAGTCCGTGATGCCATCCAGCCATCTCATCCTCAGTCGTCTCCTTCTCCTCCTGCCCCCAAACCCTCCCAGCATCAAAGTCTTTTCTAATGAGTCAACTCTTCGCATGAGGTAGCCAAAGTACTGGAGTTTCAGCTTTAGCGTCACTCCTTCCAAAGAAATCCCAAGGTTGACCTCCTTCAGAATGGACTGGTTGGATCTCCTTGCAGTCCAAGGGACTCTCAAGAGTCTTCCCCAACACCACAGTTCAAAAATATCAATTCTTCAGTGCTCAGCCTTCTTCACAGTCCAACTCTCACATCCATACATGACTACTGGAAAAACCATAGCCTTGACTAGATGGACCTTAGTTGGCAGAGTAATGTCTCTGCTTTTGAATATGCTATCTAGGTTGCTCATAACTTTTCTTCCAAGGAGTAAGTGTCTTTTAATTTCATGGCTGCAATCACCATCTGCAGTGATTTTGGAGCCCCCAAAAATAAAGTCTGACACTCTTTCCATTGTTTCTCCATCTATTTCCCATGGAGTGATAGGACCGGATGCCATGATCTAAATTTTCTGAATGTTGAGCTTTAAGCCAAATTTTTCACTCTCCTCCTTCACTTTCATCAAGAGGCTTTTTATTTCCTCTTTACTTTCTACCATAAGGGTGGTGTCATCTGCATATCTGAGGTTATTGAGATTTCTCCTGGCAATCTTGATTCCAGCTTGCATTTCTTCCAGTCCAGTGTTTCTCATGATGTACTCTGCATAGAAGTTAAATAAGCAGGGTGACAACATACAGCCTTGACGTACTCCTTTTCCTATTTGGAACCAGTCTGTTGTTCCATGTCCAGTTCTAACTGTTGCTTCTTGGCCTGCATACAGATTTCTCAAGAGGCAGGTTAGGTGGTCTGGTATTCCCATCTCTTTCAGAATTTTCCACAGTTTATTGTGACCCACACAGTCAAAGGGTTTGGCATAGTCAATAAAGCAGAAATAGATGTTTTTCTGGAACTCTCTTGCTTTTTCCATGATCCACAAGATGTTGGCAATTTGATCTCTGGTTCCTCTGCCTTTTCTAAAACCAGCTTGAACATCAGGAAGTTCACGATTCACATATTGCTAAAGCCTGGCTTGGAGAATGTTGAGCATTACTTTACTAGTGTCTGAGATGAGTGCAATTGTGCGGTAGTTTGAACATTCCTTGGCATTGCCTTTCTTTGGGATTGGAAAGAAAACTGACATTTTCCAGTCCTGTGGCCACTGCTGAGTTTTCCAAATTTGCTGGCATATTGAGTGCAGCACTTTCACAGCATCAACTTTCAGGATTTGAAATAGCTCTACTGGAATTCCATCATCTCCACTAGCTTTGTTCATAGTGATGCTTTCTAAGGCCCACTTGACTTCACATTCCTGGATGTCTGGCTCTAGATGAGTGATCACACCATCATGATTATCCAGGTCGTGAAGATTCTTTTTGTACAGTTCTTCTGTGTATTCTTGCCATCTCTTCTTAATATCTTCTGCTTCTGTTAGGTACATACCATTTCTGTCCTTTATTGAGCCCACCTTTGCATGAAATGTTCCCTTAGTATCTCTAATTTTCTTGAAGAGATCTCTAATCTTTCCCATTCTGTTTTTTTCCTCTATTTCTTTGCATTGGTCGCTGAAGAAGGCTTTCTTATCTCTTCTTGCTATTCTTTGGAACTCTGCGTTCAGATGCTTATATCTTTCCTTTTCTCCTTGGCTTTTCCCTTCTCCTCTTTCCATAGCTATTTGTAAGGCTTCCCCAGACAGCCATTTTGCTTTTTTGCATTTCTTTTCCATGAGGATGGTCTTGATCCCTGTCTCCTGTACAATGTAATGAACCTCCATCCATAGTTCATCAGGCACTCTATTTATCAGATCTAGGCCCTAAATCTATTTCTCACTTCCACTGTATAATCATAAGGCATTTGATTGAGGTCATACCTGAGTGGTCTAGCGGTTTCCCCTGTTTTCTTCAATTTCAGATCTTCTACATAGAAAACCCTACAGACTCCACCAGAAAATTACTAGAGCTAATTAATGAATATAGTAAAGTTGCAGGATATAAAATCAACACACAGAAATCCCTTGCATTCCTATACACTAATCATGAGAAAGTAGAAAAAGAAATTAAGGAAACAATTCCATTCACCATTGCAATGAAAAGAATAACATACTTAGGAATATATCTACCTAAAAAAACTAAAGACCTATATATAGAAAACTATAAAACACTAATGAAAGAAATCAAAGAGGACACTAATAGATGGAGAAATATACCACGTTCATGGATCGGAAGAATCAATATAGTGAAAATGAGTATACTTCCCAAAGCAATCTACAGATTCAATGCAATCCCTATCAAGCTACCAGCGGTATTTTTCACAGAACTAGAACAAATAATTTCAAGATTTGTATGGAAATACAAAAAACCTTGAATAGCCAAACAATCTTGAGAAAGAAGAATGGAACTGGAGGAATCAACTTGCCTGACTTCAGGCTCTACTACAAAGCCACAGTCATCAAGACAGTATGGTACCGGCACAAAGACAGAAATATAGATCAATGGAACAAAATAGAAAGCCCAGAGATAAATCCACACACATATGGACAGCTTATCTTTGACAAAGGAGGCAAGAATATACAATGGAGTAAAGACAATCTCTTTAACAAGTGGTGCTGGGAAAACTGGTCAACCACTTGTAAAAGAATGAAACTAGATCACTTTCTAACATCACACACAAAAATAAACTCAGAATGGATTAAAGATCTAAACATAAGACCAGAAACTATACAACTCCTAGAGGAGAACATAGGCAAAACACTCTCCGACATAAATCACAGCAGGATCCTCTATGATCCACCTCC
Source organism: Capra hircus (assembly GCF_001704415.2). NCBI lineage: Eukaryota > Metazoa > Chordata > Mammalia > Artiodactyla > Bovidae > Capra > Capra hircus. The sequence goes on along the minus strand of NC_030828.1, from coordinate 50,390,792 downwards.
CAGAATACTGGAAATAAAAGCAAAAATAAGCAAATGGGATCTAATTAAAATTAAAAGCTTCTGCACAACAAAGGAAACTATAAGTAAGGTGAAAAGACTGCCTTCTGAATAGGAGAAAATAATAGCAAATGAAGCAACTGACAAACAACTAATCTCAAAAATATACAAGCAACTTATGCAGCTCAATTCCAGAAAAATAAACGACCCAATCAAAAAATGGGCCAAAGAACTAAATAGACATTTCTCCAAAGAAGACATACGGATGGCTAAGAAACACAGGAAAAGATGCTCAACATCACTCATTATTAGAGAAATGCAAATCAAGACCACAATGAGGTACCACTTCACACCAGTCAGAATGGCTGCGATCCAAAAGTCTACAAGCAATAAATGCTGGAGAGGGTGTGGAGAAAAGGGAACCCTCCTACACTGTTGGTGGGAATGCAGACCAATACAGTCACTATGGAGAACAGTGTGGAGATTCCTTTAAAAATTGCAAATAGAACTGCCATATGACCCAGCAATCCTACTGCTGGGCACACACACCGAGGAAACAAGAATTGAAAGAGACACATGCACCCCAATGTTCATCGCAGCACTGTTTATAATAGCCAGGACATGGAAACAACCTAGATGTCCATCAGCAGATGAATGGATAAGAAAGCTGTGGTACATATACACAGTGGAGTATTACTCAGCCATTAAAAAGAATACATTTGAATCAGTTCTAATGAGATGGATGAAACTGGAGCCAATTATACAGAGTGAAGTAAGCCAGAAAGAAAAACACCAATACAGTATACTAACACATATATACGAAATTTAGAAAGATGGTAATGATGACCCTGTATGCAAGACAGCAAAAGAGACACAGATGTGTAGAGCAGACTTTTGGACTCTAAGGGAGAGGGAGAGGGTGGGATGATTTGGGAGAATGGCATTGAAACATGTATACTATCATGTAAGAAACGAATCGCCAGTCTATGTTCAATGCAAGATACAGGATGCTTGGGGCTGGTGCACAGGGATGATGCAGAGAGATGATATGGGGTGGGAGGTGGGAGGGGGGTTCATGTTTGGGAACTCATGTACACCTGTGATGGATTCATGTCAATGTATGGCAAAACCAATACAGTATTGTAAAGTAAAATAAAGTAAAAATAAAAATTAAAAAAAATAAAATAAAATATGTACTAAATTAAAAATTGAAACAGACCTGAGGTTGTGTTCTAAAGTCTTGAATTTAAAGAGTCTCATTTATTCTGTTTTATGGCTGATAATGGTAAAGAGATTGGTATGTGTATAGAGGGTCCTAAAAACCTTTAAGAAAATTTAGCAGAAACTACACAACATTGCAAATCAACTATAGTCCACTTTAAAAATTAATTAAAAGTTGCATTGGTGGATTGGTAGAAAAATGCAAACCACTCCAGAAGTCCATGACATGTAATGATTTTTAATACTGCTGCAACTGCTGAAACATAAATAATTAGGCTAATATGGAATAGAGGCCCATACCTGAAGAGGAAATCTGGCTTACCATCCAGCATTTAACTTTCAATTTTGTTTCCTTGTTCTTTTCTTATGCTTATGTAGGTAATAACTCATGAAAATAAAAATGAAGTCCTATTTTCATAGGCTAAAAAAGTAAACAATAACATTTTGAATGTAAGGTTAAGAAGTCTAAAGTGTCTCTCAGCCAGAAAAAAATTTTTTTGAATAGCAAATTCCCAAAGGTTCTGGATCTATGATATTCAAGACCATTATATATATATATATTATATATATATATTCGTGCAGCAAACATAGTATATGGAGTTTTACCCCTACTGCAAAAGTTGCCCAATAAAAGTAATAGAACTTAGGTGAAATTTTAAAAAGCAAGTACTCTGTCTTTTCAAGTAATATAGTCCCAGGAAATATGAGGCTATTTCAAAGAGTTCTCTGCATCTGTGACAGTACAAGGAAAAGAGACAGCATTAGCATTTCTTCCTGAAGGGCCTGCAGTCTGAGTGGGAAGTAGGTGGGTCTCAGAAAGGAAGAGATATAAGCGGGAACAAGAGTTCAACACTGATGAAATTCCTGACAAAATGTCTAGGAAAAAGGAGTATCGTGGCTAAATGCAGCAAAGCACATACTGATTCCTATATTGGTGGCCATGTGGAGTGTTACAGTTACGTCTATTCTATAATTATGTTAATTTGGAACAAAAAAAGAAAATGAAAAATTTCATTCTTCCACTCAGATAGTCTATTAAAACTTCCAAACACTCCTGTCATGGCACAGTTTATCATTTAACACGATTTCACAACTATATTTGTGCTTATGTGGTAATTCACAAATGTGAGATCTTGAAAAATATGGTAAGTGATTTTTCTTATGAATGTCAGGATTCTCCTCAGGTTTCTTTTGGCAAATCCACTTAAATTAAAATGATCCCTAGCTAACTGACATCTTCTCCATAACCAATCTTCCAACTGTTGCATTTCAGTAACCTAGCTGAAATCCAGCTGGCTCAGACACAATTATGATAAAAATCCAAAGTGTTGCTAAGTGACTAGGGAACAGAATTTGAAAACCTGACAAGAAATATTTCCTCGCCTGTGATTGAGGGAAGCAGTGCACAGATGGTCAAGGTGATGCAGATTCTTGAACCCTTCAAAGATTAATTTCTTCTCAATTCCTGCACAGAAAGAGTGATTAATTTTTTAAAAAGTGTCATTTTTAATCTCTGCTTTAAAGTGTCTGTTGTTAACTCCCATTATCATTTCAGTCTTCCAGGGCTGCGTTCAGCACTGCCTGCTGTTTAGACTACTGCATGCACTTCCTATCCTATAAGCAGAAGTTTCTGTGGCAATTACAGTTCTTTCAGAGGACAAGAACACTGAACTCACATCACATCAGTACTTCCTGCCCTGTACTGATACTGATCAAATTCTGAAAAATAATTCCAGGTTTTGGTCCTAGCCTTAGGGCACAAAACTCTATAGACTCCAGCAATCTGGGAAACTTTATCATGTTTGACACTATATTACTTATAGCAACTATTTGCAACAAGCAGTCTGTAGTGCTGATCCTAAAACTTGAAATGGACAAGATTCTAGTTCAGAATACCTTAAAATCAATGAAATTGTGGAAATCAGTTTGAAAACTCCTGTCAGGACATTGCTGCTGCTGCTAAGTCGCTTCAGTCGTGTCTGACTCTGTGTGACTCCATAGACGGCAGCCTAGGACATTAGAACATTTTTAAAGGCCTCGGCAACAATTCAGCAGGTCCATTCTTTCATTTATGTATCAAAATGTCAATCTTCAAGTCAGCTTTATTCACTCCCCTCTCCCATTTTCAACAAGTTAATTCATAGTTTCTAGAAAACCCCTCCTCCACGTGTGCAGCCTTAATTCTCCACAACCTACATGTCACATCATACTTAACCGTGAAATTATGAATGCTTTCTCCCTAAGATTGAGAATAAGGCAATATGTCCACTTCTACCACTTTAATTCTGCATTGTACTGGAGATTCTATCCAGGCAATCAGACAAAGAAAATATACAAAAGTAATATAGATTATCAAATAAGGATTAAACATGTTTTTATACACAGCTGCCATGATTATGCAGAAAACCAAGGGGATATGCATGCATACACAGATATACACTATACACACACAAACACTCACATATACCCATAAACATAGGAACTAATAAACAAGCATAGCAAATTTGCAGGATACAAGACAAAATATAGAAGTGAAAATTAATAAACTCAAAACTAAAACATTGCTGAAAGAGGGAATAAAAAGAAGCTAAAGGAAAAGAGAATCAATTCCACATTCACAAATAGGAATGTTCAATTTTATTAAGATGATAATTCTCCCCAAAATGATTCCATACAGTTTCTTTTAAGATTATTGAAGATATATTTGTCAAAATCAAAAATTGACAGTCTGATACTAAACTGTACAGGGAAATTTAGTGGACCAAAAAAAGTCAAAGTAATCTAAAAAAAAAGAGTTGGCAGATTTGCACTTCTTGGGTTCATGCTTACTACAAAGCTACAGAAATCAAAACTATGTGGTACTGGCCTAAGAAAAAATATATACATCCATGGAATAGAATTGCTACTCCTGAAATAAACCATTGAATATATGGTTAATTGATTTTTCACAAAGATTCCAATATTTCATTGATGAAAAGATGGTATTTTCAACAAATGGTACATTTCCATTTCCCTACTGATTTGGAAGTTGTCAGTTCTAGTTTATACTTACTGATAGCTCTGAATGTTTTACTAAATCTGTCAGAAACAGAAACTGCTAGATTTCTAACCAATAATCATTTTTTTTAAATTTTCTTTCTCTAAGAGAACCTTCACCTAGTTGGGGGCCATTTGAAAACTACTCTCCAATTTCCTGTGAAATTTCAGCAAATGTGACTAAGTATATAGCCAACATAATATAGGTTGAAGTTTGGGGTTAAGATTTCCAGCAAAGCTTTCTTCAAAGAGTGGTCTGAGTTAACCGGGAAATCATTTATCTTTGACAAGCTCTTACTACCTGATGTCTTTGTCCTGGTGAGTGCCAACTGGCCACAGTGCAAGAAATTACAGTCCCTGACTTCCAACCAAGTGAAAAAGATAACAGTGCAGAGTCTGGATTTCTAAAAAATGTGGAGCAGCCCACATCTCCCTTAGACTGCATACCTTTTATCTTATTTTATATGATAGAAAATAAGTCCCTAAGCTATTTAAGGCAGTCATTTTGGTATTTCTATTACAGGAAGTTAAACACAATTTGTAATAATGCTAAATAAATTTCATATTTAATTACTAACCTAACACCTCTCTAAAACATCAACTTAAAATACATTAAATCTAATTATCCCTACCTTCTAATGTAGGCTACTGTTATGGTTGACTATAATTTTAATTCAATTTCTTTTTAGATATTTTTCCTTATAAGCCCATAAATTAGATGTCTTAGTATTGCTTTATAACAATATTTATTTGGATCCATTTGCATAGTTAGCAAAATGTTCTGTTTATCATTCTTTTCCAACTTCAGACCTAACTTATGGCTAATTTCCTTTATTTCTGAAGTGTATTTTTATGCTGTGCATCTGTTAATGGTCCTTTGTTTATCTGAAAATGTTGATCTTTTTATGAAAGATCTGCTTGGGACTTGATTTAAGGTTTAACTTTATATCTGTACTTTTGTAATATTATGTTACTTATCTAGCATCCCTTGTTTCATTTGAGAAGTCTACTGCCAGTATCACTGTCTTTCCTTTGGAGATGATCTGTTAATTTTACCTTAATGAATTCATAGCCTTCATTAATTTTGGAAAATTCTCAACCATCTTTTCTATTTCCCATTCCTAACAAATGACTCAGTCTATCTACCAAATCTATTAAACTGATATATTTCACATTTTGTGGTCTCTCTGTCTCTTGTTGTCTCCTGCATTCTCAGGAGTTCCTTCAGGGAGTTCTTCTACCTTACAAATTCTGTTTCATCTGTATGTAACCTATCAATTAACCCACTCACTGTGCCATCATCAATTTCAGTTTCTATGTTTCTTAGATTTAGAAGTTGTTTTTTATAAATCTTCCTAGTAATTTGGATAAACATATGTCTATTGCTTACTGTTTTTAGGTTTACTTATCAATTTTCTGAACATTTCATATCTATTTTTTATATTTTGTTGAGATAGAATTGATATATAACAATATTAGTTTAACTGGTACAACATAGTTTGATATATGCATTTTTGCAAAATAATTAGCACAAAAGTTTAGTAAACATCTGTCACTTCACACAGTTACATAATTTCCCTGTGATGAGAACTTTTAAAATCTGTTTCCTAACAACTCTCAAATATACAATAGCATTTTGGTAACTATAGTCAATATAAGGTATATCTGTACTATTATTTATTCTTATAATTGGAAGTTTGTTCTTTTTGACTACCTTTATCTATTTCCTCTTACCCCAGAACCTCTGGGCAACACCAGTCCATTCTCTGTGTCTATGATTCAGTACGTTTAGGTTCCACATATTAGTAAGATTATACAGTATTTCTCTCTCTCTCTGACATTTCACTTAGCATAATGCCCTCAAGGTTCATCCATGTTGTCAAACATTGCAAGAGTCCTCTCTTTTAATGGCTGCATAGCATTTCAATGTTTCTGTATGTGGTGTGTGTATCATATATTCCTTATCCAGTTATCCTTCGATGAACACTTGAACTATTTTCAGTCTTGACTACTCTAAATAATGCTACAATAAACATGGAAGTGAATATATCTTTTTGAGACAATGATTTCATTTCCTTTGGGTATTTGCCCAGAATTAGAATTACTAGATCATATAGTAGCTTTATTCTTAATTTTTAAAGATCCCCCATATTTTTTTCTATAATGGCTGTACCGATTTACATTCCCACCAATAGTGCACGAAGGTTTCCTTCTTTCTATATCCTTACTAACACTTGGGATCCTTTGTCTTTTTGATGATGTCATTCTAACATTTGTGCAATGATATCTCATTATGGTTTTGATTTGCATTTTTCTGATAATTAGTGATGTCAAGCACCTTTTTATGTATCTGTGACCATTTGTAAGTCGTCTTTGGAAAAAGGGTCTATTCAGTTCCTCTGCCCAATTTTTCTTTTGATCAGGTTATTTGAAATTTTTTTTTTTTTAGTTATATGAGTTTTTTAGGGATGTTTCCTATGGCTCAGTGACAAATAATTGGCTTGCAATGCAGGAGACGCACAAGACATGGGTTTGATCTGTGGGTTGGGAAGATCCCCTGGAGGAGGAAACGACAACCCACTCCAGTACTCTTGCCTGGAAAATCTCATGGACGGAAGAGCATGATGGGCTACAGTCCACAGCGTTGCAGCGTCAGAGAAAACTTAGCAACTGAGCACACAGCCACGAGTATTTTATATATTTTGGATGTCATCACATCATCAGCATATAATCGCAAATATTTTCTACCATTCTATAGGTTGCCTGTCTATTATATTTATAGTTTCCTTTGCTGTGCAAAGCTTTTAGTTTGATGCTGATCTACTTCTTTATTTTTGCTCTTGCTTGGTCTTTCCTTTTGGTATCGAATCTAAAAAATTATTGCCAAGCCCCAAGTCAAAGAATTTTACTCTGTGTTTCCTTCTAGGTGCTATGTGGTTTTATGATTGTAGGTCTTACTTTATGTCTTTCACCCATTTTGAGTTGATTTTCATGTATGGTCAGGGAAACCTAGTGTGCTGCACTCCATGGGGTCACAGAGTCTGCAATGACTAAGCAACTGAATAATAACAACATAAGACAGTGACCACGTTTCATTCTTTTGCAAGTGGCTACCAGGTTTTCTCGGGCTTCCTAGGCAATGCTAGTGGTAAAGAAACTGCTAGCCAATGCTAGAGACCTAAGAGACACAAGTTCGTTTCCTGGGTCAGGACGATCCCCTAGAGGAGGGCATGGCAGCCCTGTCCAGTGTTATTGCTTGGAGAATTCCATAGAGAGGACAGTGGCAGGCCACAGTCCAAGGAATCATGAAGAGTAGGACACTACTGGAATGACTTTTAGCACACCCCCCCAACACATCTCATTTTCTCAGCACCGTTAATGGAAGGAACTATCCTTTTTCCTTTATTTTGTCATCTTTGTTGTGAATAATTGACTATATATGCATGGGTTTACATCTGGCCTCTCTAATCTATTCCATTGATCTATATCTCTGTTTTTATGGTTTTCTATATACAGTTTTATGTCACCTGTAAATAGAGACAATTTTACTTCTTTTCTAATTTGAATGCCTTTTATTTTATTTAATTTTATTTTCGTGGTTATTGTTGTTAAATCACTCAGTCATGTCCAACTGTTTGCAACCCCATGGACTGTGGCACCCCAGGTTTCCCTGTCCTTCACCACCTCCCACAGTTCACTCAAACTCGTGTCCATTGAATTGGTGATGCCATCCACCATTTCATCCTCTGCCATCCCCTTCTCCTCCTGCCTTCAATCTTTCCCAGCATCAGGGTCTTTTCCAATGAGTTGGCTCTTTGCATCTGGTGGCCAGAGTACTGGAGCTTAAGCCTTAGCATCAATACTTCCAATGAATAGTCAGGGTTGACTTCCTTTAGGATTGACTGGTTGGATCTGCTTGCAGTCTAAGGGACTCTCAAGAGTCTTCTCCAGCACCACAGTTCAAAAGCAAGAATTCATCAGTGCTCAGCTTTCTTAAATGGTCCAACTCTGACATCCAGACATGACTACTGGAAAAACCATAGCTTTGACTAGATCGACCTTTGTCAACAAAGTGATGTCTCTGCTTTTTAATACACTGTGTACGTTTGTCATAGCTTTTCTCCTAAGAAGCAAGCATCTTTTAATTCCATGGCTGCAATCACTGTCTACAGTGATTGGAGGCCAAGAAAATAAAGTCTGTCAGTGTTTCCATTGTTTCTCCATCTATTTGCCATGAAATGATGGGAGTGGATGCCATGATCTTCGTTTTCTGAATGCTGACTTTTAAGCCAGGTTTTTAACTCTCCTCTTTCACCCTCATCAAGAGGCTCTTTAGTTCTTCTTTGCTTTCTGCCATTAGGGTGATGCTAACTGCATATCTGAGGTTACTGATATCTCTCCTGAAAATCTTGATTACTGCTTGAGCTTCATCCATACTGGCATTTTGCATGATGTACACTGCATATAAGTTAAATAAGCAGGGTGATAATACACAGCCTTGACATACTTCTTTCCAAATTTGGAACCAGTCCTTTGTTCCATGTCCATTTCTAACTGTTGCTTCTTGATCTTCACACAGGTTTCTCAAAAGTCAGGTAAGATGGTCTGGTATTCCCATCTCTTTAATAATTTCCATAGTTTGTTGTGATCTACACAGTCAAAGGCTTTAGCATAGTCAATGAAGAAGAAGTAGATATTTTTCTGGAATTCCTTTGCCTTTTCTATGATCCAATGGATGTTGGCAATTTGATATCTGGTTCCTCTGTCTTTTCTAAATACATTTTTGCCTAATTGCTCTGTCTAAGACTTCTAATGCTACATTGAACAAAATGATTAGGGTAGTCATCTTGTCTTGTTACTATTCTCAAAGGAAAAAAGGTTTTTTTTTTAATATTTTATTTTCTGAAGATAATATCAAAGATTGAAATAAAGATAAAAATATAGACAAGAGAGACAGAAAAATATCAGAGAAACTAACAGCTGATTTTTTGAAGATACAATACTAACAAATATTAACCAGTTGTAAGAACCTGCTATTTGTCAGCCATAGCCATATTTATTTCTCTTAAAAACTTTATGAGACAGATTATCTTTGGCCCTGTTTTACACATGATGGGGTAAAGCACTGGAAATGTATCTATAGTTATGAATTTGTTTCTCCTATCCCCATTCTGCCTTATGTATGATCTCTCCTTTCTCATGCTAACAACTCTTAAAGCAAAGATCCAGGTAATCTAAGACTTATGTTCTATGTGTGATTAAATAGTTAATCATACTTCCTGAGGTAGATACTTGGACTTTTAAAATAATGCTACAACTCATGCTCCATGTGTCCTGTCTCTCTTTTTTCCTCAGCATTCACTGTTGCTATAAACATATGGATCTTTGCCCATTAGCTTTCCTTGGCTGGACTTGCCAAGAATTAACATTCTCAAGAAGAACTCTCAACCAATGAAGAACAGAAATTGGTGAATACATACTACAGCTCTGTCCTTATTAATGGGCCAAATAGCTTCCAAGGCTCCAATGGGAATTAGCCCCCATTGGACACGGTGTGAGCCTCTCCTCATTAATATGCTTTGAATGACTTTTATACCCTTCTAATCTCACTTGTTCAAGGAATCACTCCAAATAATCTACCAGTACTAAAACTCTTGAATTAGGGTCTGTTTATGGTGGAACTCAGTCTAAGTCAAATACTATATGAGTTTATTTCTTTATTGGGAAGCTAGAAAAGTTGAAGATAACTCTCCACAGGTAGATTTTATTCTTTATAATGAACTATTAAGCCCTTTTTCCCCATCCACCTGATATTTCCAAATGACTATAATTTTAGGAGCTCCAAAGCTATGTTTTATAAGTTGTCTATAGAAGAAAAGCTACTCACCTTCAATTCGACTATTTAGACTGAATAACAAGTATCTCAGCATTGACCATAATAGAAAAAAAGTCATAGGCAGCCCTTATTGAGATCGTCTCATCTACAAAGGGCTTCAGAGACCTCTGAATGAACTATGTGTTTGATAGAAGGTTCTTGAATTGATAAATACTCCTTTTCTCCTTCACTGGATTTTGCTAGTTTTACTGTAGATATAGATACAGATAAATAGTAATGGGACATTTGGAAAAGCCATAGGGATATTGGGAAACACAGTAGGGAAATTAAGACAATAGCCATATTTAATTTGGTCTATTTTAGAATAATTATGCAATATAACATTTGCTGCATTCAAAGATACTACAAAATTTCAAATAATTTATGGACATTATATATTGACATATTTAGTATTTTCATGTTTGTTGTAATCAAGAAACATGTATTTCAGAAATGAACATGGATAAGATGGGAAGATCCCTTGGAGTATAAAAGGGCAACCCACTCCAGTATTCTTGACTGAAATATTTCATGGACAGAGTGGGCTGGTGGGCTACAGTCCATGGGGTCGCAGAGTCAGGCACGACTGAGTGACAGAGTGCACATATGACGGCTCTAAGAATTAAGTCTTTTCCCATATCCTAAGAAAAGTAACATGCTAGAGTCATGCATCAGAAAATCTGAAATAAAATAAAAAGTTAATGTACAAAAGTTTGAGTGAAATAATTTTTTTCCTATCTGTTCTAACTTAATTGTACAAAATCACTAGAATAACTTTTAAAAAGCATATATCCCAAGATTAATGCCTATACTCTCCTCTTATCTTAAGATAAAAGAAAAACTCTCTAACAGCCTGCAAGACTTTCATAATCTCGCTGTTGTCATAAGTGAAAGTCACTCAGTTGCGTCTGACTCTTTGTGATGCTATGGACTATATGGTCCATGGAATTCTCCAGGCCAGAATACTGGAGTGGGTAGCCTTTTCCTTCTCCAGGGTATCTTCCCAACCCAGGGATCAAACCCAGGTCTCCTGTACTACAGGCAGATTCTTTACCAGCTGAGCCACAATAGAAGCCCAAGAATACTGGAGTGCATAGCCTTTCCCTTCTCCAGAAGATATTCCTGACCCAGGAATCAAACCAGGGTTTCCTGCATTGCAGGCAGATTCTTTACCAACTGAGCTATTAGGGAAGCCTGTAACCTCATGATTACTTCAAACCTTTCTCCACACCCTAACCCCACTCTACCTCTTGGCCTTCTTAGTAGTCAAAACTTTACCTACCTCAGGTTAGTTCTGCATGTAGTAGCTTCTTAGATCATGGTCCTATTATGAAATTTGCAAAAATTCAAAGTTTTCTAACTAAAAGTAAGGGGAATTGGTGCTAAATCACTCACTAGCATTTATTTTCTACTGATAAATGTGTATCTCAGGAAAGAAGCTTTTGCTTTGTTAAGAGCTGCAATACCTTCTAAAAGATCTAAAAATAAGAGTGTAAAATGACACTTGTGCCTGCATCAGAGAAATATCTGTAATTTTTGTTTGCAAATCTTGCCATTTATTTTTACTTCTCTGAAAGAAAAACGGGTTCAGGTTTATGCAGTTTACATAACAGATTTATTTTAAATAATTTATTTCCCACATTTCAATTATCTTTCTATTTCATGTATAATCAGGCTAATAGATTAAAGTGTAAGTGAAAGTGAAGTTGCTCAGTTGTGTCTGACTATTTGCGACTCCATGGACTGTAGCCCATTAGGCTCCTCAGTCCTTGGAATTCTCTAGGCAAGAGTACTGGAGTGGGTTGCCATTTCCTTCTCAAGGGGATCTTCCCGACCCAGGGATCGAACCTGGGTTTCCCTCATTGCAGGCAGATGCTTTACCGTCTGAGCCACAGGGAAGCCAAGTGCCTACTAATTCTCTAAATTTAGAAACAATCCATCCTTAACTGAGCAGAACTAGAATGACTGTTTATAGCATCATCATAATCACTACAAAGTCACTTGTGGTGGTAGGATGTATTACCATCTCAGCAAAATATGCCAACAATATTTCACTTCATATCAATATCAATTTCTACTATGCATGATTTCTACCTATAAAATTAACCCTGAGATATGTCTTACTAGTATGTCTTGCTGTAATAAATTATATTTTTTACAAGCTATGATTTTTCAGATCCTATGCTAGAAATGATAGTGGTAGCATTAAGGTAAATTTGAGATTGTTTATGTGAATTTGGGGCCTGATCCTTATTAATGCACTTCATCTTTTGGTCTCAAATATTTATGTGGTGATAAGTTGTTTCTCATAAAAAGAATTCAAATGAACAGTGATTGATGTTGAGAGTATGTCTGAAAAGAAATTGAATCAGTGTTGAGTGGCAAGAAGCATGGCAAGATTGAAATCCAGCAGTTCTACTGGGCAAGGAGTAACTTCAAAAATTGGAGACATGTGTATATGTATGTAAGTATATGTATATGTCAAGAAATATTTATATAATTTATATTATATATGATATGATATGATATATAATAATATATAATATATATGGTTTCCCTGGTGGCTCAGATGGTTAAGAATCTGCCTGCAATCCTGGAGACTTGGGTTTGATCCCTGGGTTGGGAAGATCCCCTGGAGAAGGAAATGGCAACCCATTCCAGTATTCTTGCCTGGAGAATTCCATGGAGAGAGGGGCCTAGCAGGCTACAGTCCATGGGACAGTGAAGAGTTGGACATGACTGAGTGACTAACACTTTCATTACATATATATATAGAGAGAGACAGACAGACAGACAGACAGAGAGAATGAAACATCTGGAACTTAGGACATTTATACACTCAGAGAGGGAGAAAGAAATCCATGGGGAATTTAAGTAGTGAACTGAATAGGAAGGTATTTTCCCTTGTTAATGAACTTGACTTTAAAGTGGGTTTGGAGAGAGCCTTAGCTGAGTAAAGGAAAATAAAGAAGTAGACCTGTGTCAGTAAGTAGAACAAAGTGGTACTGGGTTGAGCAGAATTAGTTAAAAGGAAGCAGTTGGAGATACTTTCTTATGTGACCTCTTTCTGGGAAGCAGTCAAACAAGAAAGGAATTGAATTCAGAAAATTATAGTCAGCTGGCATGCTAATGCAATGACCAAAACACAAAATGAGTCAGAATTCATAAGCATTCCTTAAAGTAACAGTTTTCAAAGTGAGAGGCCTGAATCAGTAACATGAGAGTCAACTTGGGACATTAGAAATGCTTAGAAATGCACAATGAGCTATGACCTGGACTTAGCAAACTGAAACTCTGGAATGGGCTTCACTCTTTGGGTGATGTTAAATGCATGCTAAATTTGAGAAACACTGCCCCAGTGATTTCCCAAATACTTTCCAAAAACAGATTATGTTGGGCTTCCCTGGTGGTTCAGACAGTAAAGAATCTGCCTGTAATGCAGGAGACCTGGGTACAGCCCCTGGGTTAGGAAGATGCCCTGGAGAAGGGAATGGCTACCTACTCCAATATTCTTGCCTGGAGAATTCCATGGACAGAGGAGCTTGGAGGGCTACAGTCTATGGGATCACAAAGAGTTGGACATAATTGAGCAACTAACACTTTCACTTTCATCTGGAAAAAAGATTGGATTTATTGGATTTTAAACAGTTAAATAGATTGGTAGCTTTAAAGAAAGAGTCCGTGAAACTCTGGTTTGAAGTACAGATTGATAAGGTTTGGACATAAAAATTATATATATATTAATATGACTGCATTTAAATCCATGTCTGAGTAGTCACAATAATATTTTGGCTACATAAAGTTACTGAATATTTTCAGTTTGGGAAATTATGTCTTAAAATTCCTTTTTAAAATACAAAGCACTTATTTTAAGGAATGTACATTTTTATTATGATAAAAGTTCAAAACTAGTCAAATAGAGACAGACCTCTGATGTCTAATTTTACACTTCTACAAATGAATTCAGCATCTCCCCAAATTTATTTAAAGTCTATTTCTGTGATAAATGTAGGAAACCTAAAATCATGGCAGCTTGATCATTAACCAGTTACTCAATTTTATTGCTATTCAGAATAAAGCTAAACACCTACCAATAAATGGATGTTTTTAAAAGGCTTCACAAATTAGCACTGCATTCATTGCTCACATGAGACCCCTTAAAAACAGACTGTAGAAATAGGTAGCTAAGTTTGAATTTCTTAAATTTATCAGTTCAGTTCAGTTGCTCAGTCCTGTCTGACTCTTTGTGACCCCATGGACTGCAGCACGCTGGGCTTCCCTGTCCATCATCAACACCTGGAGCTTACTTAAACTCATGTCCATCGAGTCAGTGATGCCATCCAACCACCTCATCCTCTGTCTTCCCCTTCTCCTCCTGCCTTCAGTCTTTCCCAGCATCAAGATGTTTTCCAATGAGTTAGTTCTTTGTATCATGTGGCCAAAGTATTGGAGCTTCAGCTTCAGTATCAGTACTTCCAATGGATATTCAGGACTGATTTCCTTTAGAATCGACTGGTTGGATCTCCTTGCAGTCCAAGGGACTTTCAAGAGTCTTCTCCAACACCACAGTTCAAAAGTATCAGTTCTTTGGTGCTCAGCTTTCTTTACAGTCAACTCTGTCATCCATGTATGACTACTGGTAAAACCAAAGCTTTCACTAGATGGAACTTTGTTGGCAAAGTAATGTCTCTGCTTTTTAATATGCTCTCTATGTTGGTCATAACTTTCCTTCCAAGGATCAAGTGTCTTTTAATATCTCTGCAGTGATTTTGGAGCCTCTAAAAATAAAGTCTGTCACTGTTTCAACTGTCCCATCTATTCGCTATGAAGTGATGGGACCAGATGCCATAATCTTATTTTTCTAAATGTTGAGTTTTAAGCCAACATTTTTGCTCTCCTCTTTCACTTTTATCAAAAGGCTCTTTATTTCTTCTTCATTTTTTGCCATAAGGGTGGTGTCATCTGCATATCTGAGGTTATAGATATTTCTCCTGGCAATCTTGATTCCAGCTTGTGCTTCTTCCACACCAGCATTTCTCATGATGTACTCTGCATATAAGTTAAATATCAGGGTGACAGTATACAGCCTTGACATACTCCTTTCCCAATTTGGAACCAATCTGTTGTTCCATGTCCAGTACTAACTGTTGATTCTTGACCTGCATACAGATTTGTAAAGGCATATAAATTTAAGGATCTGATCCCATGGAGATCCTTAAATTTATATGCCTTTATAAATGGTTAAAATATGAATCAATGTTAATATAGTAAAATCAGTCAGTCACTTGGTTTTATTACAACATTTTCTTAGTTGTACTCATTTCATGAGGTCTCATTCAGATAAAATAGTGGTAGCTACTCTCTCCACTGTGTGCCAACCAACAAATAATCCAACTAGAAACTTTTCCTCTTCTCCATTTGCATCCTTCTATCAATGTGATTACAAATAGCTTTATGCCAAATTCTGCTACATTAGTTTTATAAAAAAAGGGCTCTTATACAGTTTTTTTGTTTAATAAAAGCAAATTCAAAACTATTAACTTTAATAAATAGCCTGAAAACTAGGTTACTAGGTAATGCAAAATATTTGATAGAATATAATTAATCCTCCTTTTCCTATGTGAAACATTAGTACATTCTAAACAGATTTGAGGGGTTTTAAGTTTTCTTTTTTAATAACAATATAATATTTATTACATTATCTGTATTGAAGTTTTAGATGATATGGCTAAGCTTGTTATTTATAAATCTTAGGTTTCTTTTAAAATGAGTAATCACTTTTTAAAAAGCTCAAAAACAGTATTTCATTTTCTGTCATTGCCCCAAATCCATATCTTGTGCAATATCATTCTTGGCTGAATTCATCTAAAAATTAATGCAATCAAGCATGAATAAAAAGTGACATACTTCATATATCAAAAATGGACCATCATAATTATTTTGAATTTTACATGCTGACACTAAATCTTGGATTAGTAACAAGGTAATACCTTGCTTTGCCATCAATACCTAAAAAGATAGGATCACAAAGACAATGACAAAGAAGTACATTCTATCAGATTTTTCTGTAATTAGCCATTTTATCATCCAACCTCATAATACATGAATACTAATAGCCTGTTTTGCTAAGTTGTCTGGAAAGGTGTACTTCATTTGTAGTAAGAAAAGGCACATGAAACCGATATACCAAATGCTAGCTCAGTAAAACCAAAAATTGGCTAAAATATGACTATATTCCATTCAGTTCAGTCACTCAGTCCTGTCTGACTCTTTGCGCCCCCATTGACTGCAGCACACCAGGCCTCCCTGTCTATCACCAACTCCCAGAGTTTACTCAAACCCATGTCCATTGAGTGGGTGATGCCATTCAACCATCTCATCCTCTGTCCTCCCCATCTCCTCCTGCCTTCAATCTTTCCCAGCATCAGAATCTTGTCCAATGGGTCAGTTCTTTGCATCAGGTGGCCAAAGTATTGGATCTTCAGCTTCAGCACCAGTCCTTCCAATGAACATTGAGGACTGATTTCCTTTAGGATGGACTAGTTGGATCTCCTTGCATTCCAAAGTACTCTCAAGAGTCTTCTCCAACACCATAGTTCAAAAGCTTCAGTTCTTCAGTGCTCAGCTTTCTTTACAGTCCAACTCATCCATACATGACTACTGCAAAAACCATAGTTTTGATTAGATGGACCTCTGTTGACTAAGTAATGTCTCTGCTTTTTAATATGCTGTCTATGTTGGTCATAACTTTTCTTCCAAGGACCAAGCATCTGTTAATTTCATGACTATTGTGATTTTGGAGACCCCCAAAATAGTCTGTCACTGTTTCTACCGTTTCCCCATCTATTTGACACAAAGTGATAGAACCAGATGCCATGATCTTAGTATTCTGAATGTTGAGTTTTAAGCCAACTTTTTCACTCTCCTCTTTCATCAAGAGGCTCTTTAGTTCTTTGTTTTCTGCCAAAGGGTGGTGTCATCTGCATATCTGAGATTATTGACATTTCCCCAGCAATCTTGATTCCAGCTTTTGATTCATACAGCCCAGTATTTCTCATGATGCCCCCTGTATATCCGTTTAAAAAGCAGGGTGACAATATACATCCTAGACATACTTCTTTCCTGATTTGGAACCAGTCTGTTGTTCCATGTCCAGTTCTAACTGTTGCCTCCTGACCTTCATACAGATTTCTCAAGAGGCAGGTCAGGTGGTCTGGTATGCCTGCCTCATGAAGAATTTTCCAGTTTGTTGTGATCTATACAGTCAAAGGCTTTGGCATAGTCACTAAGGGAAAGGTAGATGTTTTTCTGTAACTCTCTTGCTTTTTCAGTGATCCAATGGATGTTGGCAATTTGATTTCTGGTTCCTCTGCCTTTTCTAAATCCAGCTTGAACATCAGGAAGCACAGGGTTCACGTAATGTTGAACCCTGGCTTGGAGAATTTTGAGCATTACTTTACTAGCCTGTGAGATGAGTGCAATTGTGTGGTAGTTTAACCATTCTTTGGCTTTGCATTTCTTTAGGATTGGATTGAAAACTGAACTTTTCCTGTTCTGTGGCCACTGCTGAGTTTTCCAAATTGGCTGGCATATTGAGTGCAGCACTTTCACAGCATCATCCTTTAGGATTTAAAATAGCTCAACTGTTATTCCATCACCTCCACTACCTTTGTTCATAGTGATGCTTCCTAAGGCCCACTTGACTTTGTATTCCTGGATATCTGGCTCTAGGTGAGTGATCACACCACCGTGATTCCCTGGGTCACAAAAATGTTTTTTGTATAGTTCTTTGTATTCTTGCCATGTCTTCTTTATATCTTCTGCTTCTGTTAGGTCCATACCATTTCTGTCCTTTATTGAGCCCATCTTTGCATGAAATGTTCCCTTGGTATCTCTAATTTTCTTGAAGAGATCTCTAGTCTTTCCCATTCTATTGTTTTCCTCTATTTCCTTGCATCGATCACTAGGAAGACTTTCTTCTCTCCTTGCTGTTCTTTGGAATTTTGCATTCAAATGGATATATCTTTGCTTTTCTCCTTTGCCTTTCACTTTTCTTCTTTTCACAGCTATTTGTAAGGCCTCCTCAGATAACCATCTGCCTTTTGTATTTCTTTTCCTTGGGGATGTTCTTGATCCCTGCCTTCTGTACAATGTCACGAATCTTCATCGATAGTTCATCAGGGACTCTGTCTATCCAACTGAATCCCTTGAATCTATTTTTTGCTCCCACTGTATAATCATAAGGGATTTGATTTAGGTCATACCTGAATGGTCTAGTGGTTTTCCCTACTTTCTTCACTATAAGTCTGAAATTGGCAATAAGGTGTTCACGGTATGGGCCACAGTCAGCTCCTGGACTTGTTTCTGCTGATTGTATAGAGTTTCGACATTTTTGGCTGCAAAGAATATAATCAATCTAATTTTGGCATTGGCCATCTGGTGACATCCACGTGTAGAGTTTTCTCTTGAGTTGTTGGAAGAGGGTGTTTGCTATGATCAGTGCGTTCTCTTGGCAAAATTCTGTTAGCCTTTGCTGCGCTTCATTCTGTATTCCAAGGCCAAATTTGCCTGTTATTCCAGGTATTATTTGACTTCCTACTTTTGCATTCCAGTCCCCTATAATGAAAGGACATCTCTTTGGGTGTTAGTTCTAGAAGGTCTTGTAGGTTTTCATAGAACCATTCAACTTGAGCTTCTTCAGCATTACTGGTCGGGGCATAGTCTTAGAATACTGTGATAGTGAATGGTTTGCCTTGGAAATGAACAGAGATCAGTCTGTCATTTTTGGGATTGAATCCAAGTACTGAATTTCAGTGAAAGGGGGTAATAGATTTAAGGGACTAGATCTAATAGATAGAGGGCTTGATGAACTATGGACGGAGGTTCGTGACATTGTACAGGAGACACAGATCAAGACCATCCCCATGGAAAAGAAATGCAAAAAAGCAAAATGGCTGTCTGGGGAGGCCTTACAAATAGCTGTGAAAAGAAGAGAAGTGAAAAGCAAAGCATCTGAATTCAGAATTCCAATGAATAGTAAGGAGAGATAAGAAAGCCTTCCTCAGTGATCAATGCAAAGAAATAGAGGAAAACAAAAGAATGGGAAAGACTAGAGATCACTTCAAGAAAATTAGAGTTACCAAGGGAACATTTCATGCAAAGATGGGCTTGATAAAGGACAGAAATGGTATGGATTTAACAGAAGCAGAAGATATTAAGAAGAGGTAGCAAGAATACACAGAAGAACTGTATTAAAAAGATCTTCATGACCAAGATAATCACGATGGTGTGACCACTCACCTAGAGCCAGACATCCTGGAATGTGAAGTCAAGTAGGTCTTAGAAAGCATCACTATGAACAGTTAGTGGAGGTGATGGAATTCCAGTTGAGCTATTTCAAATCCTGAAAGATGATGCTGTGAAAGCGCTGCACTAAATATGCCAGCAAATTTGGAAAACTCTTCAGTGGCCACAGGACTGGAAAAGGTCAGTTTTCATTCCAATCCCAAAGAAAGGCAATGCCAAGGAATGCTCAAACTACCAGACAATTGCACTCATCTCACACACTAGGAAAGTAATGCTCAAAATTCTCCAAGCCAGGCTTCAGCCATACGTGAACTGTGAACTTCCTGATGTTCAAGCTGGTTTTAGAAAAGGCAGATGAACCAGAGATCAAATTGCCAACATTCATTGGATCATGGGAAAAAAAAGAAGAGTTTCAGAAAAACATCTATTTCTGCTTTATTGACTATGCCAAAGACTTTGCTTGTGTGGATAAAAATAAACTGTGGAAAATTCTTCAAGAGATGGGAATACCAGACCACCTGACGTGCCTCTTGAGAAACCTATATGCAGGTCAGGAAGCAACAGTTAGAACTGGACATGGACCAAAAGACTGATTCCAAATCGGAAAAGGAGTATGTCAAGGCTGTATATTGTCACCCTGCTTATTTAACTGATATGCAGAGTACATCATGAGAAACGCTGGGCTGGAGGAAGCACAAACTGGAGTCATGTTTGCCAGGAGAAATATCAATAACCTCCGATACGCAGATGACACCACCCTTATGGCAGAAAGTGAAGAGGAACTAAAAAGCCTCTTGATGAAAGTGAAAGAGGAGAGTGAAAAGGTTGGCTTAAAGCTCAACATTCAGAAAACTAAGATCATGGCACTTCGTCCCATCACTTCATGGGAAATAGATAGGGAAACAGTGGCAGATGGTGATTGCAGCCATGAAATTAAAAGACACTCACTCCCTGGAAGCAACGTTATAACCAACTTAGATAGCATATTAAAAAGCAGAGACATTACTTTGTCAACAAAGGTCTGTCTAGTCAAGGCTATGGTTTTTCCAGTAGTCATGTATGGATGTGAGAGTTGGACTGTGAGGAAAGCTGAGTGCCGAAGAATTGATGCGTTTGTACTGTGGTGTTGGAGAAGACTTGTGAGAGAAACTTGGACTGCAAGGAGATCCAACCAGTCTATCCTAAAGGAGATCAGTCCTGGGTGTTCATTGGAAGGACTGAGCTGAAGCTGAAACTCCAATACTTTGGCCAACTCATGCGAAGAGTTGACTAATTGGAAAAGACCCTGATGCTGGGAGGGATTGGGGTAGGAAGAGAAGGGGGCGACATAGGATGAGATGGCTGGATGGCATCACCCACTCGATGGACGTGGGTTTGAGTGAACTCTGGGAGATGGTGATGGACAGGGAGGCCTGGCGTGCTGCGATTCATGAGGTGGCAAAGAGTTGGACACGAGTGAGCTACTGAACTGATCTGAACTGTGTTTCAGACTCTTTTTGTTGAGTATTATGGCTGCTCTACTTTTTCTAAGGGATTCTTGCCCACAATAGTAGATATAATGGTCATCTCAGTTAAATTCACCCATTCCCGTCCATTTTAGTACGCCGATTCCTAAAATGTCAGTGTTTGCTTTTGCCATCTCCTGTTAGACCACTTTCAAGTTACCTTGATTCATGGACCAAACATTCCAGGTTCCTATGCAATATTGCTGTTTACAGCATTGGACTTTACTATCATTACCAGTCACATCCTCAACTGGGTGTTGTTTTTGCTTTTGCTCCATCTCTTCTTTCTTTCTGGAGTAATTTATCTGCTGATCTCCAATGGCATATTGGGCACCTACCTAACTGGGGAGTTCATCTTTCAATGTCCTATCTTTTTGACTTTTCATAGTGTTCATGGAGTTCTCAAGGCAAGAATACTGAAGCGCATTGCTATTCCCTTCTCCAGTGGACCACGTTTTGTCAGAACTCTCCACCATGACCCTTCTGTCTTGAGTGGCCCCACATGGCATGACTCATAGTTTTTTTGAGTTAGACAAGGCTGTGGTCCATGTGATCAGATTGGCTAGTTTTCTGTGATTGTGGTTTTCAGTCAGTCTTCCCTCTGATGTATAAAGGCTTATGGAAGTTTGCTGATGGGAGAGACTGACTGAGAGGGAAATTGAGTGTTTTTCTGATGGGCAGAACCATGCTCAGTAAATCTTTAGTCCAATTTTCTGTTGATGGGTGGGGCTGTGTTCCCTCCCTGTTATTTACCTGGGGCCAAACTATGGTGGCACCTTTTCTGGTAGCTCAGACAGCAAAGCGTCTGCCTACAATGTGGGAGACCCAGGTTTGATCCCTGGGTCGGGAAGATCCCCTGGAGAAGGAAATGGCAACCCACTCCTGTACTCTTGACTGGAAAGTCCCATGGACTGAGGACCCTGGTACGCCACATTCCGTGGGGTCGCAAAGAGTCAGACACGACTGAGCGACTTCACTTCACTTCAAACTATGGTGGAGGTACTGAAGATAATGGTGACTTCCTTCAAAAGATCCCACGTATGCACTGCTACACTCAGTGCCCCAACCCTGCCGCAGGCCATTGCCAACCCACACCTCCAGTGGAGTCTCCTGGACACATGGGCAAGTCTGGCTTAGTCTCTTGTGGGGTCACTGCTCCTTTCTCATGGGTCCTGGTGCACACAACGTCCTGTTTGTGCCCACCAAGAGTCTGTTTCCCCAGTCCTGTGTAAGTTCTGGCTTCTCTCTGTTCAGTTCAGTCACTCAGTTCTGTCCAACTCTTTGCAACCCCATGGACTGCAGCACGCTGGGCCTCCCAGAATTTTCTCAAACTCATGTTAATTGAGTCGGTGATGACATCCAACCATCACATCCTCTGTTGTCCCCTTCTCTTCCTGCCTGGCAGCTCTATGGTGGGGTTAATGGCAACCTCCTCCAAGAGGGCCTATGCCATACACAAGTCTGCTGCACCCAGAGTCCCTGCCCCTGCAGCTGTCTCGTATCTCCACAGGATACACTATTAACTCATCATAAATGAAATAAGGATAATATCAGGGAAGGCCAAGGAAGATGAGGAACAGAAACTTCCTGTTCATTAAATTAATGGTCCACTTATGAGTTGGTTTTATTTGAAATGCAATTGCAGTTCTTTTGTTATTCTCTGATTTGTTGTGAAATGCCAGAAATATACCTGGTACAATTGTGCATTCAACACAGAGCCAGGTAGTGCCACTTAACTTTTCTGGAACACGTATAATCTGATAGGTTGCAATTGTATTTTCAGGTATTATTGGAACCTCTGATGTTTCTAAAGAATGAACAAACATTCAAAAATCATACTGCAAAAAATTTTTTTCATTCTGTCTTCTGCCTGACACAAGGGAATGCTATGCAGAAACTTAACATGGCATGTAAGGGATGTTAAAATAATGTCCTGATTGCTGAATTCATATTATCCTCTCACTAGGGAGCCATTGGCCTCAAAGATTAAATAAAAATAAATAACAGAAAGAATCCATTCTTGTGGTTGCCAACTGAAAATAAATTAAAAGCTGCTTCCTTTTTAACTATGTTCAATTGTCCTTGTCAGCAGGGACCATGCTTTGGAAATATAAAAGAATATATTTAGTTCTTGATGAAAGAATAATAATTTGGTAATTTCTCCCAGAAAAAGAAAGAATTAAAGCTATAGTTATACAAACCCATTTTACTGTCTATAAAAATTTTCAGATTTAAGAATAAATGCTTTGGAAAAAATTATCTCAACATCCCAGTTGCACATTTTAAATACCTCATTTAGAAAGAGGAATTAGAAAAAAACTGAAGCATACATATGCTAAGAGGGTATTTTGATCTCTCAGAAATCAGTTGTAGAAATGAAACCATAAATCTTGTTATCTAAATGATCTTCCCAGTATAATCCTGCTTCAATCAGAAATGATTTGAGGAAGGAGTAAGAAAGTCAAATTTATACTTTACAAAGTATAAAATAAACTTTCCAATAAAATAATAAAAATAATAATAAGATTGATCAATGTTCTACTTACACAGTATGAACTATTCTGGATATTTTTTTGCTATCAAAAATGTGTTTATTTTCTTGTTTGTTTGCTCTAAAAGAAAAAAAAAAAAAAAGAAAGGCAAGTATGGAATTGTTGACTCCAAAAGGAGTTTTAGGTAATAAAAACAAAAGAAAGGGAACATAGGAGCAATTTTTATTTTGTTAAATGTACTGAAGTAAATACCATTGTATATACAATTATATATTATATGAAAGTCCAGAGGTTTCATTCCTGGTGGCTCAGAGGTTAAAGTGTCTGCCTGCAATGCGGGAGACCTGGGTTCGATCACTGGGTTGGGAAGATCCCCTGGAGAAGGAAATGGCAACCCACTCCAGTATTCTTGCCTGGAGAATCCCATGGATGGAGGAGCCTGGTGGGCTACAGTCCATGGGGTCACAAAGAGTCAGACACGACTGAGCGACTTCACTTCACTTCACTTCCAGCTATATAAATTCCGTAATCAAAATTAATGTTAAAAATTAACACTGTAGCATTCTTGTTACAAAACTATTTTTAAAAGATATAATTAGTCATCAAAATATAACCTGACTCTTAAAACAAGGTAAACCCCTGTTCTTAAATTGTGCTTCTAGACCTTGAATAGATCTATTTTAAAAGATACTTTAAATTTGTTCTCTAAAGGATATGTATTATATCTTCATATTTAATTGCAAAGATCACGTATTCATATGCATCTATAGTCCAGAGTGTGTACGCACAGATTTGTTCTAACACCCATAGAGTTCATAGCTCTGTGTTACTGCCTTATATTTGGTATAAAGCAAGATTAACATTCAATTTGAACATGGTGTTGGCTATCATTGCTTATATTCCCAATTAAAATTACTGGATCTGTTATTCAGCATTTATACACACTGTAAAGTTATTCACATACCTTTTTGAGGTATGTAAACCAACTCCAGGCCTCTCTTTTTTCCAACTATCTTGATGAATTTTCATGCAGTGTGTTAAAAAGGATTTGCTCCTCTCATTCCCTTCCACTAGAAAACTGCTTAAAATTTTGAGAGCAAGAAAGTAATATACTTGTCATATATAATAAAAGTTATTAATTGAAATTTACTACTCAATCTACATATTCTGTCTCAAAGCATGAGACCCTGCACTGCTGGGATTATTAATTTCATTAAAACAATATTGAGAAGGAAAAATGGAGCGGGAGGAATAAAACTCCCTGATTTCAGATGATTCTACAAAACTATAGTAACCAAAGCACTTATGGTACTGGCACAAAAACACATATAGATCACAGGAACAGGCTAGAAATCCCAGAAAAAATACCCATGCACACATCGCCTTTTAGTCTACAACAAGAAGGAAAGAATATTCAATGGAGAAAAGACAGTCTCTTCAATAAGTGATGCTGGGAAAACTGGACAGCTACATATAAAAGTGAAATTAGAACACGGCCTAACACCACACACAAAAATAAACTCACAAAGGATTAGAGGTCTAAAGATAAGGCCAGACACTACAACACGTTTAGAGGAAAACATAGGTAGAACACTCTTTGATATAAACCGCAGCAAGGTCTTTTTTGACTCACCTCCTGGAGTAATGAAAATAAAAGCAAAAATAAATAAATGAGATCTAATTGCCTTGAGAATCCCAGGGATGGGGGAGCCTGGTGGGCTGCCGTCTATGGGGTAGCACAGAGTCGGACACGACTGAAGCGACTTAGAAGCAGCAGCAATTAAACTTGAAAGCTTTTGCACAGCCAAAGAAACCATAAACAAAATGAAAAACAGCCCTCAGAATAGGGGAAAATATTTTCAAATGATGCACCTGGCAGGGGATTAATATGCAAAATATGCAAACAGCACATACAGCTCAATGTCAGAAAACAAACATCATCATCAAAAATGGGTAGAAGACTTACATAGACATTTCTCAAAAGAAGATATACAGATGGCCAAGAGGTACATGAAAAGATGCCCAACATAGCTAATTATTAGAGAAATGCAAATCAAAACTAAAATGAGGTATCATATCACTCCAGTCAAAATGTCCATCATCAAAATGTCTACATATAATAAATGCTTGAAGAAGTGTGGAGAAAAAGAAACCCTCCTACACTGTTGGTGAGAATGTAAACTGATACTATCACTATGGAGAAGAGCATGGAGCTTACTTAACAGTCTAAAAATAGAGGTACATTATGATCCAGCATCCCCACTCCTGGGAATATGTTTGGAGAAAACCACAATTCAAAAAATACACCCCAATAATCACTGTA
Organism: Capra hircus; assembly: GCF_001704415.2. NCBI lineage: Eukaryota > Metazoa > Chordata > Mammalia > Artiodactyla > Bovidae > Capra > Capra hircus. The sequence continues at coordinate 50,365,037 of NC_030828.1, read as the reverse complement.
GCACTATTTACATTGCAGCACTATTTATAGTCGGGACATGAAAACAACCTAAATGTCCACCGACAGAGGAATGGGTAAAGAAGATGTGATGCATATATACAATGGAATATTACTCAACCACAAAAATGAAGTAATGTCATTTTTAGCTACACAGATAAACCTAGAGATGGTCATAGTAAGCAAAGTTATCCAGAGAAAGACAAATATATAATTTTGCTTACATGTGGAATCCAAAAAAAAGATACAAATGATCTTATTTATAAAATAGAAATAGACCCACAGACATAGAAAACAAATGGTTACCAAAGGGGAAGGGGGAGAGGGGATAAATTAGGAAGTTTGGGAATAACATATATACACTACTGAGTATAAGATAGATAACCAACAAGGACCTACTATCTGGAACAGGAAACTATACTCAATATTTTATAATAAACTGTAGGGGAAAAGAATCTGAAAAAGAATACACAAACACACACATAATTGAATCGCTGTGCTGAACAGTTGAAACTAACATGACACTGTAAATCAACAATACTTCAATGTTTAAAAATTATAAAACATGATATCTATGGATCTAGATATATATTATATACAACAGTAAAAAACTGTTTTAGTAGACAATTATTGTGCCCCTGTCATTGGCCTGATAATCATCTCATCGCTAGTATTTCCCATAAATCAAGAAAAAAGTTAAAATCTGTAGGGAGTTTGAAGATATCAACTATTCATGTGATATATCAATAAAATAAGTTGAGAATTTTACAACTGTTTGTTAGGATAATAAGCTAATGGTACTGAAAAAACTGGCAGTATTGCAAAAAAAAAGTTGCATCACTGTTTCTTCTTCACAGTCAGGTTCTAGGCAATTATACTTATCACTAAAGCTACATTTTGAATGAAAAACCTTAAAAATATTGGAGCAGATCAAAGGGTTTATTGACCCTGGACTCAGTTCTGAGAGGAAAATAAGAAAGTCCTCTTAGAAGGCAAATATTTGGACATTACTTAACAGATATATCATCATGCCTACTACCATAAAATCTGCGGAATTTTTTTTTCCAAATGAAAACAGAGCCACTCAGGTACTATATTCAGAGCAATAGTGTCACAAAAGTTTTTGAGACTGTTGATAGTTTTCAACAGAGGAAGTGAGTGTAAAATGAATGTTGTTGCTGTTGTTTAGACATTAAGTCATGTCCAACTCTTGGGTCCCCATGGACTGTAGCCTGCCAGGATCCATGGGATTTCTGTCCATGGAGTCCTGTCCATGGGATTTCTCAGGCAAGAATACTAGGTGGGTAGCCATTTCCTTCTCCAGGGGATCTTTTCCACCCAGGGATCCAACAAGCATCTCCTGTACTGGCAGGTGGATTCTTTACCACTGAGCCACCAGGGAGGCCCCTAGAATGAATATTATACTACATTATATTTTATTGCAAACAGAGATAAAGTAAACTAATACTTCACTGTAAGCAGGAATTATGTGCCTTTAATGATAGATAAAAACATTTTATATGTCTATGAGTTATAAACTATTTTATGTTATATAAATACAGATGGAGAAACAAAGAAATTTCCATTACACTATCACAATGCTATCCTCAGAATGGTCAGCTGCATTTAATAGGAGTTGTTACAAAATATTTAAGCACCACTGTTTTTGTTTTTCTTCTCTGCCAGAAATTCAATATAGCTGAATAATTTTGTTGCTCTTTCTTAGTTGATTACATTAGCAAAAATGGACAAGATGACTATTAAAATTTATGTTTCTTATGAGTGCTACTGCTGTTATTGAATTGCTTTTCAGAGAATTTTGCTCGTAGCATATTTTGTTCGCTTACTGTTTCATGATAATAGGGTTTTTGTGGCCATAGGTGGGGCTTAAAAAATGTGTATGCATGCATACACACACACACACAAATACCCCATGAGGACATAAAAAATAAAATATTCTTCCTGTGCAGTTATTATGCAGATATTATAAACATCTAGAATGGCCCAATAAATAAGTAAGCTCCAGGACATCTTATTTATTAAAGTTTTTACACCCTGCAGGTGATAACTAATTTAATCTGACACTCCACCCAGGATATGTGAAGAGGGTAGCAAAAAAACAAGAATAAATAAATTAACAGGCATACATGAGAATTTGTCATACATTAAATTGCATACAATTATAATTAGATCAATTCGTTTTTTATTTTTTTATTTTTTTCATATTTTATATCTATTATGATTTTTAAATTCATATTCCAGCCATTTCCACTAGACACCAAGAAGGATTTTAGTCAACTTAAAACAGAGATAAAATTAAACAGTATGACTTGAGTTCACTGCATGCTCATCTTTGATCTCTCATGTTGCATCATAATGTTAGAGCTGAAAAGGATTTTAAAAATCCTTTCAAAGGATTTTAAAATCATCTACTTTGAGACCATTCTTGTGTATACACAGAAGTTAGATGTCTTGCCACAAAGTCTACAGTTACTAGAAGTAACTGACTTCTACCACAGGACCAGAAGTCAGTTTCAAACTTTTAAGTTTGGGTTCTCTAATTTTAATTCAATTTTATTTAAGTGATGAAATACCTACGAATATATCTGATGTTTTAAAATAAATTCTTCCAAATAGTTCAACAGAAGCATTTCTCCATCCTAATTTGGGCATCAATATTATCAAATAAAGATTTTGATTTTCAGTCCTAGGAGAAAAATTTAAGTTACAGAGTTCATTTTCTCTGCTTAGTCTACCATAGAATCAAAAAGGCATGTTCTTGTACACTCATTTAAAAAGCACTGATATCAGCTTCTTACATTTTAAAGTATTATAAATATTATTTTTCATGACTACAAAAATATTACATACAAACTCTTTGAACATAAATACAATAAATTTAGAAGATGCCAATTGAGCACTAGTGTAGCTGGTGAATAATAAAGATTTTTTTGAAAAGTCCTTGACTTCAAGCAAGTTAACATATAATAGGATAAATAAAAACATCTTTCAAATATAAAATATAAAAATATAAAAAGTCATCAGTTTATTAAATTATAGTTAATCTTTTATTTAATAGAGACATATTGGATACTGACACAATATTCATGTGCAACCATATCTTTGCCAGGCATTCAAGCATGCAATAATAGTAAACGGGAAAAATTATTTTTCCTAGGAAAGTTTACATTACAATGGAAGAAGGGCCAGATATATGAGCAAATACATTGCAATGTGACACATGCTCACAGGATGTTTGTGCATTCATAATAAAAGGAACTGAGCAAATGGTACAAAGTGCATTAATCCAGCCTGCGCCATGAAAATTATATAGCATTTCCTGGTAAAAGAGATGTCTAAAGATGGCTTAAAATTGCCAGATGAAAGCAATGAAGAATGAGGCGAGCACCAGGCATAAAGAATAACATAAGAAATGTCTCAAATTGAGAAAGAGCAGAAAAACTTTTGGAGAACAAGTGTAGGCTAGCACAGCCTATTATGAAGAAAGTTATCAAATATTTTAAGAACTTTTTTTTAATATTTGAAAAAGAATCAAGGTACCTTGGTTAAATTCTATAGGTACAAGAGAAACTACTTGGAGATTTAGGAAGTCTTTATCTGGAAATTCAAATTTAAGATGAACCTTGTAATAGAGACATTATTTTGATAGGCAGGAATGGGAGCAGAAAGAAGTTAGGCTGCTTGAAAAAGGACTGAACAGCATTCATATTAAAAGTTATCTTCGAAGTACAGACTATATTAGTGTCTTTTGATAGAAATATGAGACAAGGAAGAAAAGTGGAAAATAATGCCTAAAACACACACTTAGGCATTTCTAAAAGTCTTTTATAGACAGACTGATGAATAATGTAAGAAGAGCTCAAATTATTTCCTGATCAAAAAATATTTCACTGACATATTGACTTAAATTCCAACATTAAAAATATTCTTAAAATTTTTATACATACACACATATCAGAAGGGAGAAAACAGGATTCAAATCCACCTTTAACAATCTCTAAAGGTCATGTTCTCTCCACTACATCATGATTCTTTTCAGGTGGAATATATACTGAAAGTACAAAAGTACTAAAAGCATTCTTCATTTTATTTCAACCAGACTGTCCTGGTGGCTCGGTGGTAAAGAATTTACCTGCCAATGCAGGAGATGCAGGATTAATCCCTGGGTCTTGATCTCTTGGAGGAGGAAATAGCACCCCACTCCAGCATTATTGTTTGAAAAAAATCCCATGGACAGAGGAGACTGGCAGACTATAGTCCCATGGGGTTGCAAAGAGTCAGACATGGCCGAAACAACTGAGTACCTAGCACTATTTTATTTCAAGCACAGATAGAGGTTTTTCCTGTAAGATAAATCCATGAAAAGGACATGAACAGAATGAGAGGCATATAAAACATACATCACTAATGATTAATTACAAATAATACTACATACTACAAAGGTAAAGAGCAATTTTATTACATATGCCCTCTATAAGTCTGAGACATCTCATATTTGGAAAATACTATTATATGAGATATAAACTCTATACATTCAAGCATATTTAAAATATAATTCTCTACTGAAATAATAAAACTGTTGTTGTCAGCAAGAAATGCAAAAAGCATTTTTTTGCATTTTGAATGGATCATTTTGAGAGTGTAGTTGAGGGTCTTCAATGTGATGCCATTTGTTATAATGGGTTTCTGTTAAAAAAATGGGACAAAGTATTGCTGTTTATGAACACTTGTCATTTTAGCAGAAGCATGTTTCTAAGAATGAAAGAATCATATGTCTGTACAAAAAAAGCCTTTAGATAATAAAAGTATATAGAATTTCTATGGAATGTATAAATTGAATGCTATTTCAAGTGAGCTATTTCAACATGTGCTCTTATGTTTGTAATTCTTCCAGTGCCTGCTAGTCACGAAGATGCTTGTCTTCCTTTTTAAGACAACCAATACTTATGTGTGCTATCTTTTCTATATCCCAACTAGAAATAGGAAAACAAGTAATAGAGCTTTAGAATGTCGTAGTCAAGTACAAGGCAAGACATCCAGAGAAACTGAGGCAAGGGAACTGTAGTTTCTTTGTGGAAATAATAAAAAAAGAAATCTTAAATCCCTGAATCAGGAGAATGGGTTTAATACTCCATGAAGAGTACTCTGAGTCATACAAAAAAGCAACACAAAGTATTCTATAAAACCATAAATAAGTTTAGGAAAAAGCTGATTGTAGATACTCAATATTTCATGTCAAATATCAGTGGTACTCAGCAATTCTTTGTTCAGAAGTACAGTCAGTCACAGGTATACATGATGTCCATGTGCTACTAATATGGTTTCCTGATGTTTGCATCAAAGAAGTAACAGAAAGCCTTCTGAAACTGATAAAAACTATGATATTAACTCTGTTGTTTTACTTGGCAACAAATGCCCAGAGACGGAATAGCTCCAATATCCCTTTCAAGTGACAAGAATCTCACACGTAGTAGACTGAAATTTGGACTACAAGTTAATTTTCCCTTGCAGTTCAGTTATCATGACTGGGAAATAAGTAGCAGGTTATGTGGTGATTTAAAATAACCAAATTTGATTTTCTAGGCAAAGATTCTAGTAAAAAATAGAGTGTGCTCAGAAAAATTAGAGGAAAAGATTCAAATGTTCAGATAAAGATAAAATTGCATTCTACATAGAAAAACAGGCTTGGCATAGAAAGAACAATGGTAGACGAGATATTCAATGATTCTCAGTATAATCAGTAAGAGTGTAAAGAAGTCCTTAGACAAAAAGTTAGAAGTCACTGCTGAAAAAGTCTAGTTACTTATTTTCATTACTTAATTCTCGTGTGCATGTTTAGTCACTCAGTTGTGTCTAACTCTTTGCAATCCCATGGACTCTTGCTCACTAGGCTCCTCTGACCATGGGATTTCCCAGGCAAGAGTACTGGAATGGGTAGCCATTTCCTTTTCCAGGGGATCTTTCCAATCCAGGGATTGAACTCAGTCTCCTGCACTGCAGGCAGATTCTCTACTGTCTGAGCGACTAATGAAGCCTAATTCTTATGCAGTGAGCCTTTTCCCGCTATTTCCTTATTGCTGAAACTCATATGGCAGATGAAGTTTAAATGTAAAACAAACCCTAACAGGCATATTCTGATCACAAGTAATACTTAGTGTAATTCTATCATTTTTCATATGTATAAGAAAGAAATGTATTAGTTATCAAAATTTATGAAAAACAATCTTATAAATACAATCTTGAATCTGCTCAAATTTACTAAAGTAGACACGACTGAATCTTCTGCCATGTTGACATCAACATTGTCCAGACACTCCAAGTGTTTGTCATCTCAGAGCCTTTGAATACACTGTTTCATTTAACTGCAACCATATTCTCCTCCTCCATCTTTTAGGTATAAGCTAAAATGCTGCCTCCTCAGATAAATCTGCTTTTACCATCTATGTAAATCTGATACAGCCTAATATTTCTTATTACAAGATGTCTGTTGTTTCTTCTAGTGAACTTGTCACAGTTCGCAATATGTGTAATCAATATTTTGGGTTCTCATTGTCACATTCATCTATTAAATTTTGAATTCCATGAGTGTAAGGATTATGCCTGTTTCAATAATCACTCTACCTATACTGTAGACCAGATAACTGCGCTTGACACATAATTTATCCTTTTTAACCTCATGCACTATTAGGTTATTACTAACTTCATATCTTTGTGTTTATTCTTATTTCTTAAATAAATTTTTGGTTACTTAAAAATAATTAATATATTATTCTTTGAATGTACTTGTCAAATTTTTACTGTAAAAATATTTTCTAATTCACTTGCTTCTACTTTCGTCAATTTATCTCTCCTTATTCCTTCTATGTAACTTCTCTCTCTCTTAACTTCTTTAGCTGTTTTATATCTTCTTTATGTTTATTTTCTTTATTCATTTTACCTATTCTTTTTAATAATAAAAATATTACCTTTTATCATAAACAGGTTGTCTTGTTTCTGTCACCTTGCTTTATCTGTTTTTGTATATTACTGTTAACTTCATTTCCTGTGCTTGGACATCTAGCTACTTAATGCTTATGAAATGCTCAATGTTTTGGAAGGATATACTAGGATATACTAGTTTATAGTTATTCTTTCCAAAACATTCTTTAACATACATTCTTATAAATACCATTATGCAGAATGAAATAATTCAATATCCTTTTAGCTCCTACATTTCACTCCATAGTCTCCTTTTCACTGAGCAGATGCTTCAAAAATAATTTTGGAATTTGAGATACTGAATTGATAAGCCTATTTATTAGTGAAAATACAATTCTGATATATGTAGTATTGTTTCTGTTTCCCAGATCTGCTAATTGGAAGCCTCACAACTCCTCTTTAAAGTCTTGGCCCTATGATTTTAAGACACTTATTACAATCTGCAAACAGCAAGATGAGAGAGCAATTGGACCCCATTGTTGTTAGTGCTGGTGATATTCCCTCTTACTTATACATATTCCTTATGGTCAAGCCCAAATCCACAGAGACGTGCATCTGCAGCAGCTCACTGAGGACCTTCTCTCCTCAGCCTGTAACAGTGCCTTGTGTTGGTTGCCAATTAAAAAATGTTTTTATTTCACATGTACATGTTTTTCCAGAGTCCCACTATGGCCAGTTGGCTTGGCATGGAGAAACTTCCTGTATCATCTGCACTGTGCTGAAGCGAGCCTTCTGATATATACTGTTTGGTCTTTAAGTCAAGATCATAGACCAGACTCATCATTTCATCAGAGGTTTTATTGCCCTTACCTAACACCAGACTTTGATCAAACTATCATTATTCTTTCCAAAAGGTCCCCCTATGCAACCTATCATGACGTAAGAACCTGTGATCCCATTTCCTTCAGAGAAAGTTCTCCTGGAAAAGAAAATCCTGGACTTCTTTAAAATAATATGAGTTAACTGACCCAGAATATATTGAACACTACTACAAAGATGTCAGTCTTAGAATTTTGGGATATGCTCTCATTTACTCTGTATTATTATTTTTCTGATGAAGAAACTGAGACATGAAGAAACTGAGAAACTCACTGAATTTCACACAGTTAGTAAGAGATGGAACCAAGAATTCAACTAAGCTCTGACTCTGGACACCATGTGCTTCATTAGTAAGCAAAATACCATCCAAATACAAATCAGTTTAGGCTGTTTTTCAGATCTCTGTAGAACAAGAGAAACCTCAGCTCTGGGTGAGCTCCATAGAGCACAGGGTTTATTTACCTAGGGCAATAGATGCTTACTGTTTTTTATACTTTTCACCAAACAGATTACAGGAGTTATCTTTTCAAGATAAAAAGATTTACTCAAAGTGAACTTTCCCTACCTGCCAACAGAACAATTTAGTAGCACTTTTTAGTTTAATTTATAAATAAATTTAGTTGGAGTCAGTACACTTTTATCCTGCCATTTCTATTCTTAATCCATTTTTGCCTTATCTTTCAGGTAATTATAAATTTATATATGCACGTGTGTTTCAACTGTATTAATGAAGAACTCAGAATAATCTTTATGACACATATACTTAAATTTTCTTATTAATTTTTTTTTCTCAACAAGTAGAGGAGGTGGCATTTAAAAGAGGTTTACATTCTAGTGATGACAGAAGATGGTGATGATAAATAGAAGATAGATAGATAGATGAATCAATAGATAGATCTCAAGTGGATCCAAGGGTTTATTTAAGGCCAAATCAATACAAGTTTTTATTACGATCCTCTATTTTATGACATCCCCTTATGTCACACATAGCAAGCTACCCATCAACAATTTCTGTCCTTATAGGATGATAAGGATGCAGACTAGGAGTCTGGGTCTCTGTATTGAGAAAAGCCACATAGAGACAAGTGCACCTACAAGTGACCATTTTCTGGGAGGAGATCGGATTCCATTGTTTTAACTAGTGATATACATGGATATAGTATTACATCAGCTAGTGTACCCTAACTAATCTTTCTCAAATAAAATATTTTTCTAAATATCTTAATAAAAAAAATAAGTTATATTTTATGTGGGACACTATATCTGTTCAATAAGCTATAAAATATGCTTATTATGAGAAACTAAATTTAATCCACTAACATGTAAATAAAAAAGACAAAAAGATGTATGTCTTTAAACATTAAGAATATTTTACAAACTTCTACTACTATAGAAAAATCAAAATAATTTATGGCAGTCCAGTTCCTAACACTAAACTATTTTATTTCTCCCACAATTCACAGGGCATCTTGAAGTATTTTCCTTAAGGAATATTTTTCACGTGTGTTTTACATTTTTTTCAAAGTCCATAATTTTTCCATTAATTTTGTTCATAGTGTTACACTTTTCACTTACAGGTATATTGTATCTCTTCTGATCTGGCAATAAATAAATTGATACATATTGACCTATCTATATCTATCTATCTATAGAGTACATGTTTGTTTATCTAGTTGATTTCACCTCCTTCTCAATCGATCTTATGGAGCATATACACTGCTTAACAAACGTCACCCTTCACTAGGGAAGGATTTGATGAATTAACCAGAGGATTAAAAATTCTAGCAAAAAAGAGTTTTATTTTAAAGACTTACAACAATGCCAGGAACCGAAATACATATTACAAAGTTCTGAGACTAGCACTTGGCCTGTACTAATTAATCAGTTACTGTTCGGTATAATTATCAAATCTAATTATTGTTTCTTTATGGAAATTCTTAAAAGCAAACTGAATAGAAGCTGAACTTCTCTTTTTACTGACTAGAACACAAATGCGGCAGTAACCAATCTCCAAACATTCAAAGACAACAACTGAGAAAAAAAGTTGAAAACTCAAAGCAGAAGAAATTTGGTCTCTAAATTCTTTGGGGAAAAGAATCTGTTCTGTAATGCTAGATGTTACAGTAATGACAGTACCTTCAGATCACTATTACGATACCTGATAAAAAACTTGGAGTTGGTCTAGAAGAGAGTGATTAGAATAATAAAGCAAAATATGAGAAACTTTTTAATTGATCAAAGAAGAGAAGATGGTCAGGAGGACATTATAAAAATCTTCAAATATTTTAAAATATATTGATATAGAAAAACTATTTTGCCTTTATTTTATCTAATTATATGTCTGGGAATATTTATGTTTTGTGTGCCATTGTGTATTTATTTTACAGCATGTATATATATATATAATTTTTATACTCTATTAAATATTTGTTCAGTGTTCAGGATTAGGTAGTTTTGGTTCTGAAACACTGAAGACAAAGAAAAAATACTATACAATATAATTGTATGACTATAAAATTATCAAAAAATCTATATATTCAAAATACAGGTTAAGAAATAGACTATGGTTACCACCCACCAAAACGCACTTGCATGTGTATTTAAAATTATAAAGGTTTTTATTATGTTTTACCATTATACTGAAATTTATAAATTCTATCTTATTTTTGTCATATCTCTCCAATAGATTATAAGCATTCCTAATTATGTCACTAAATTTTGTCTGTTTTTTGAATCATAATCTATGAATTATTTCATGTCTAATGGTTTTTACATTTATATTTGTGAAATTCATCTATGTTTTTATATAGTTTGTGTCCTGCAATTGTTACTTAATATTGTACTGGAATAATGATATGACAGTTATCTCTTAATAAACTTCTGCAGTTTCTACAGGTTTTAGTTATTACAAATGACACTGCTATAAACATCCTTGCATGTGTCTCCTAGTGCAAATGTGCACACAATTTTGCCAGTATAAATCCAGACGTAGTGTTATTTGGAGAGTAATTTGGTGGAGTTTTCTAGTAAAGTTGAGATTATGCACCAATCTCCATGTAATTCATCATACTAATTCTTAATATCAGTCGTTTAATTTCTAGTACCTGGTATTTCTAATGATTTTCTTTTCATCTCTGCCATGTCACTTTGTATGGATTCCAGTTGCCTGCTGAAATTTTGGAGTTTGTCTTTTCTATTTGAACCTAGTAGATATAGTCACTTTACAGTTAATTTTCATAATTCCAATATCTGGAGACCTAATGAATGTTTTTGATATCTGTTATTTCTCCTTTCCCATTCTATTGTTTTCCTCTATTTCTTTGCACTGATCCCTGAGGAAGGCTTTCTTATCTCTCCTTGCTATTCTTTGGAACTCTGCATTCAAATAGGCAAAGTGAAGTTAAGTGAAGTCGCTCAGCTGTGTCCAACTCTTTGCGACCCCGTGGACTGTAGACTGTAACCTACCAGGCTTCTCCGTCCATGGGATGCTCCAGGCAAGAATACTGGAGTAGGTTGCCATTTCCTTCTCCAGGGGATCTTCCTGACCCAGGGATCGAACCCAGGTCTCCCACATTGGAGGCAGATGCTTTAACCTCTGAGCCACCAGGTATATCTTTCATTTTCTCCTCTGCCTTTCATTTCTCTTCTTTTCACAGCTATTTGTAAGGCCCCCTCAGACAACCATTTGGCTTTTTTTCATTTCTTTTCCTTGAGGATGGTCTTGATCCCTGCCTCCTGTATAATGTCACAAACCTCTGTCCATGGTTCTTCAGGCCCTCTGTCTAACAGATCTAATCCCTTGAATCTATTTGTCACTTCCACTGTTAAGGGATTTAATTTAGGTTATACCTGAATGGTTTAGTGGTTTTCCCAACTTTCTTCAATTTAAGTCTGAATTTGGCAATAAACAGTTCATGGTCTGTGCCACAGTCAGCTGCCATTCTTGTTTTTGTTGACTGTACAGAACTTCTCCATCTTTCGCTGCAAAGAATATAATCAATCTGATTTTGGTGTTGACTGATGATGTCCATGTCTACAGCCTTCTCTTGTGTTGTTGGAAGAGGGTGTTTGCTATGACCAGTGTGTTCTCTTTTCGAGCTGGATGTGGAAAATGGAGAGGAAGCAGAGATCAAATTGCCAGCATCTGTTGGATCATCAAGAAAGCAAGAGAGTTCCAGAAAACCACCTACTTCTGCTTTATTGACTGTGCTAAAGCCTCGGACTGTGTAGACCAAAGCAAACTCTGGAAAATTCTTAAAGAGATGGGAATACCTGCCCTAGTGACCTGCCTCTTGAGAAATCTGTATGCAGGTTAGGAAGCAATAGGTAGAACTGGGCACAGAACAACAGATTGATTCCAAATAGGAAAAGGAGTACGTCAAGGCTGTGTATTGTCACCCCGCTTATTTAACTTATATGCAGAGTACATCATGAGAAACGCTGGACTGGAAGAAACACAAGCTGGAATCAAGATTGCCAGGAGAAATATCAATAACCTCATATACGCAGATGACACCACCCTTATGGCAGAAAGCAAAGAAGAACTGAAGAGCCTCTTGATGAAAATGAAAGAGGAGAGTGAAAAAGTTGGTTTAAAACTCAACATTCAGAAAATGAAAATCATGGCATCTGGTCCCATCACTTCATGGCAAATAGATGGGGAAACAGTGGAAACAGTGAGACTTTACTTTTGGGGCTCCAAAATCACAGCAGATGGTGATTGCAGCCATGAAATTAAAAGACTCTTATTCCCTGGAAAACATTACCTTGCCAACAAAGGTCCATCTAGTCAAAGCTATGGTTTCTCCAGTAGTCATTTATGAATGTGAGAGTTGGACTATAAAGAAAGCTGAGCACCAAATCACTGATGCCTTTGAACTGTGGTGTAGGAGAAGACTCTTGAGAGTCCCTTGGACTGCAAAGAGATCCAACCAGTCTGTGCCTGCCAGACTGTGCTGCAGTGAGTGATTATTCTATAGGTCCTATTCAATTCCAGTTTATCATCCTCTCAGTCCAAACATGGCATAGCCTATATTCCTGGTGGCATTCAGACTCCATCTTTTGTTCCCCTAGCTTATCAAGGCTTTCAAAGCTGTGTGAAGATCCCAAGATACATTTCATAGGTCAGCAAACTCTCCCAAGGTAAAAGTGGTTTCAAATCCCATGTTCACCTTTTAGGATTTTCTCTTTCTCGTGAGCTTTGGCCAAATGCTACTTCTGTCTTATTAGCTCTTCAATGTTTTCATAAAATCATTATTTCTTTCATGTATTATGGTTTTGTTTACTGAAAGATTCATTATTAAAATCTTGTTATTATTGAAAGTGCAATCCAGGTTCACTTCTAGGGAAAATTTTGTACTAGATACTATTAGAGCAAGTATTTTGTCAAATTTTAAAAATGCTATATCCTATTACCAATATAAGACAGCTTAGTAGTTGTTTGTGAAATGAAAGAATAAAAGGTGTAAATCTAGTATTTCAACATTTTATAGTTCAGCAAGAACTTAATTTGAATTTTTAGTAAATCAAATCGACAGAGAAACCATTTTATTCTCAGTGTTGGCATAAAAACTTAATAAATTAAAAACACTTTAAAACTAGAATGGGCTTTCTTCTGAAGTAGGTAGCTTACCCACTGTTACTAAAAAAAATTATGTTTTGATAACTACATTCTTAGGAACTGAAATGATATTTCATTAGTAATTTGAAATATTTGTTTTTGAAATTTTATCAACTTCTGTAGAATGAATACAAATTATATGCATCTTTGAATCTCAGTTCAGTCACTCAGTCTTGTCTGACGCTTTGTGACCCCATCGACTGCAGCATGCCAGGCTTCCCTGTCCATCACCAACTCCTGGAGTTTACTCAAACTAATGTCCATTGCGTTGGTGATGCCATCCAACCATCTCATCCTCTGTCATCACCTTCTCCTCCTGCCTTCAATCTTTCCCAGCCTCAGTGTCTTTTCCAATGAGTCAGTTTTTCTCATCAGGTGGCCAAAGTATTGGAGTTTCAGCTTCAATGTCAGTCCTTCCCATGAACACCCAGGACTGATCTGCTTTAGGATGGACTGCTTGGATCTCCTTGCAGTCCAAGGGACTCTCAAGAGTATTCTCCAACACCACACTTCAAAAGCATCAACTCTTCGGCACTCAGCTTTCTTTATAGTTCAACTCTCACATCCATACATGACTACTGGGAAAACCATAGCCTTGACTAGATGGACCTTTTTTGGTAAAGTAATGTCTCTGCTTTTTAATATGCTGTCTAGGTAGATCATAACTTTTCTTCCAAGAAGTAAGCATCTTTTATTTCATGGCTTCAGTCACCATCTGCAGTGATTTTGGAGCCCAAAAAATAAAGCCTGTCAGTGTTTCTACTGTTTCCCCATCTATTTGCCATGAAGTGATGGGACCAGATGCCATGATTTTTGTTTTCTGAATGTTGAGTTTTAAGCCAACTTTTTCTCTCTCCTCTTTCACTTTCATCAAGAGGCTCTTTAATTCTTCTTTGCTTTCTGCTGTAAGAGTGGTATCATCTGCATATCTGAAATTATTTCTCCAAGCAATCTTGATTCTAGTTTGTGCTTCATCCATCCCAGCGTTTCTCATGATGTATTCTGCATATAAGTTGAATAAGCAGGGTGACAATATACAGCCTTGACGTACTCCTTTTCCTATTTGGAATCAGTCTGTTGTCCCATGTCAGTTCTAAGTGTTGCTTTCTGACCTGCATACAGATTTCCCAAGAGGCAGGTCAGGTGGTCTGGTATTCCCATCTCTTTTCCGAATTTTCCACAGTTTCTTGTGATCCACACAGTCAAAGTCTTTGGCATAGTCACTAAAGCAGAAATAGATGTTTTTCTGGAACTCTCTTACTTTTTCCTTGTATCTAGAGACATTTTATTCATCAAATTATGAGATTTTGAATCATTTCCTGAAGATCAAACTGGAATATCAGGTACACACACCTCCATATAAAGAAAGAGAGACAGAGTGAGAAAGTGAAGTGGACTATGAAGTGTGAAATATCAGTGCCATTTTCAAGGTCATTCAGGGAAAAGTAGATAGCTTACTCTTTTCCTTATATGGTCCATAGTTGTTTCCATTTCATGCAGATCTCAGAGAGAAAGATAAAGATGTGGAGTATGAACAAGAACAGCAGAACTTTTCTCATAACCAATGTTCTTCTGGATGGACCACAACTGGGCACGTTATTGTCAAAGGCTTAACCATTACTTATTCCTCATCACCAATCTTCAGTACCTACAATTAGGAACTACATATACATATTCTCTTACTCAATAAGACTTGCTTTTATTTATTCTCTTCATAAATACTTGTTGCGTCTCTCCCACATTTAGGCATAGTTCCAAGCACTGAAGATACAGAGATGAACAAGGAGGACAACATTCCTGCTCTCAGGAAGTTTGCATTCAATTGTCTACAAGCAGACTGTGAGCAAACACATGAGCTATTTATGACCAATAGTGAGTGATGGGAAGAAAATAAATCATGGTGAAGTGATAGCGAAAATGAGGGGGCAACTTTATATAGTCAAAAAAGTCTGTCCTAGGAAATTACATTCAAAGAGAAATGTGAACGCCGATAGAGTAAGCCTCCTTGAAATGGTCAAGCGCAGGAGCATTTCAGGCAAAGGAAATAGGTAAGATGATCCAAAGGCTCCAACAGAGAACAGGCTCTGGAGACCAGCAAAGGCCCCTCAGAATGAAGCATAAAAAACAGGGCAATCTGTACACAATGAAATCGGAGACACAGGCAGGGGTCACAGCCTGCTCTGCAAGTCATACTTAACATTTCAGATTTTGTTCTAATTGGAATGAGAAGCAACTGGGTTCCTCTGCAGGAGGGTTATTATCTGCTTGGAGTTTATACAAATTTTCTTTAGCTGCTTTATGAAAAATTGACAGGGACATTCGTTGGCAAGATTTTGGAAGCAGAGAAAGCAAGATTTTGCAGTTGCTCGGAACTTTCTGATCAACTGAAACAATCCCTACTAATGAAAAGCCAGCAGTTACTATTTGAGACCACTTATAACATTTAGGCATGAATTCATTTAGTCCGTCTAAATTGTGATTTTTTTTTCTAGAAAGATTTTGGTTTTCTTTTTGCCTGCTTTTAACTTTTATATTCGAGTACAGTTGATTAACAGTGGTGTGTTAGTTATAGGTGCACAGCAAAGTGATTCAGTTATATGTGTCCATTATTTTTCAAATTCTTCCATTTAGCTTATTACAAAATACTGAAATTGTGTTTCTTATTAAAAGATTCCACCCTTCTTCAACTTCTACATATCTCTTAAATGAAGTGACTTAGCTTAGTGGGGAAAAAAAAGAAAAAGCTAAGGCTGTTCTACTATCAGCCTAAACCAAAATGTATATATTTTACATTGCAAAATGTATATTTATACATATAAACATGTATATATTATCTCTAATATTGCCTAACTTCCTTATTTTGTCTTTGGCTTTAGAGATCACTAACTTAGGGAACATTTTTCTTAACATTTTAGGTGATCATGAATTCTTTCTTCAGAAAAATGCAATGTGCATAAAAATCTACAAATAGAGTCAAAGGCTTCACAAAAGACCTAATTACATCCATAGTTGGTACAGGAGGGCCAAGAGGAGCTACTCCACGTTCAAGGCCAGGAGGGGTGGCGGTGAGGAGATACCCCTTGTCCAAGGTAAGGAGCAGTGGCTGCACTTTCCTGGAGCAGCCGTGAAGAGATAACCCACGTCCAAGGTAAGAGAAATCCAAGTAAGACAGTAGGTATTGTGAAAGGGCATCAGAAGGCAGACACACTGAAACCATAATCACAGAAAACTAGTCAATCTAATCACATGGACCACAGCCTTGTCAAACTCAATGAAACTAAGCCATGCTGTGTGGGGCCACCCAAGACAAATGGGTCATGGTGGAGAGGTCTGACAGAATGTGGTCCACTGGAGAAGGGAATGGCAAACCACTTCAGTATTCTTGCCTTGAGAACCCCATGAACAGTATGAAAACCCAAAATGATAGGATACTGAAAGAGCAACTCCCGAGTTCGGTAGGTGCCCAATATGCTACTGGAGATCAGTGGAGAAATATCTCCAGAAAGGATGAAGGGATGGAGCCAAGGCAAAAACAATACCCAGTTGTTGCCGGGAGCCACCACAGGAGATCACACCCATGACAAGGTCACGTGGAAGAGAACTGTTAAGCAAGGCTTCAGAAATCAACAGGCTCCCTAGGCTTTCTCGAGCATCTACCCCAAAACCAGAATCTGTCTGTTTTACTATTTCGTGACTTTCACCAACTCCTCTGACATTAACAGGGGGCTATTCCTGACCACCTTTCTCTGGAGAAAATTAACTTAGGTCTATAGCTAATAAGTCTTCTGGACATGAGAAAAATATTTCCAATCAAAACCCCTCTGTTAGCATTATAGCTTGCTTGGCAGGTATATTCAGACACTTGCAGCTACGCATATGATTATTTACAGCCTCCCAACTGTGAGAGGCACAGAAAGCCTAAAACATAGAGCCTTTCAAAGAGTTAAAAGTTATTAGAGTAGTGCTAATGTAGGATTTCATTATTGGTCCAATGCTTGTTGCTAAGTTCCCATATCTCTTATCCACTGTGCACCTGGGAGTGCATTAGTTAACATAGTTGGAAAGTAAGAAAAACAAGTGTAGCCTTGAAATTAACCATATCAGACTTTTGAGCTAATTGGTTCTTTCTTGTAACTCACTGCACCTTTACTCCGTGAGAAATGCAACTTGTTTAATACTTTTTGAGGCTGACATAGATTAGAAATATAAGAAAAAACATTTCAAGGGAAAATAAGTTTTCTGGTTGAGAAGCCTCTATCAAAAGAGGGTCATAAAATGTTCACAGGCCTCCAAGGCCAGAAGATAATGTACACAATATTGTTTATGGGAAAGGTTTGCAGAAAAAATCCTGGTTTTGATAAAGACAAAACAGATGTAATGTTTGGGCTGACTCTGTATGACTTTGCATCTTTCATTTCCCTCTATGTACAAGTAAAGGTATAAAAGACCCTTTTGAAAATAAAAACAATGGGCCTTGCTTAAAGAAGCTTGGTCACCCCATGTTTTTCTTTTTTCTCTTTTTTTCTCTCTTACTTTCTTTTTTCAGGCTGATCTCTTGGAGCATAGAGGCCCCCTGCATTCACTTATCTGCCTGGGTTTCTAAGACCTGAACGGGAAGACGTTCTGTGTCTTCACTCCCTTGGGAGACTGGGAAGGCACCTGTCGCCTCCGTGAACAGGGCAAACTTCTTGTCTCGAAGTTTTATTGGCTTTCTATGTAAACCAAGGAATATCAGCCTCTTTCTCTCCTCTATTTTCTTATCTATAATATTCTTTCCTTATCTCTCTCTCTAAATCATCCGCTGATGCCGTTTTTCCTTCAGGTTCCCCTGGATCCTGCGGGGGCTGGACCCCGGCAAGTTGTGGATGTGACTGGTGATAGCAGCAATGTCCAATGCTGTAAAGAGCAATATTGCATAGGAACCTGGAATGTCAGGTCCAAGAATCAAGGCAAACTGGACATGGTCAAACAGGAGATGGCAAGAGTGAACGTTGACATTCTAGGAATCAGCAAACTAAAATGGCCTGGAATGGGTGAATTTAACTCAGATGACCATTATATCTACTTCTGCAGGCAGGAATCCCTTAGAAGAAATGGAGTAGCCATCATAGTCAACAAAAGAGTCCAAAATTCAGTACTTGGATGCAATCTCAAAAACGACAGAATGATCTCTGTTTGTTTCCAAGGCAAACCATTTAATATTACAGTAATCCAAGTCTATGCCCCAACCAGTAATGCTGAAGAAGGTGAAGCTGAACGGTTCTATGAAGATCTACATGATCTTTTACAACTAACACCCAAAAAAAGATGTTCTTTTCATTATAGGGGACTGAAATGCAAAAGTAGGAAGTCAAGAAACACCAGGAGTAAGAGTCAAATTTGGCTTTGGAATACAGAATGAAGCAGGGCAAAGGCTAACAGAGTTTTGCCAAGAGAATGCACTGGTCATAACAAACACCCACTTCCAAAAACACAAGAGAAGACTCTACACATGGACATCACCAGATGGTCAACACTGAAATCAGACTGATTATATTCTTTGCAGCCAAAGATGGAGAAGCTCTATACAGTCAGCAAAAACAAGACTGGGAGCTGACTGTGGTTCAGATCATGAACTCCTTATTGCCAAAATCAGAGTTAAATTGAAGAAAGTGGGGAAAACCACTAGACCATTCAGGTATGACCTAAATCAAATCCCTTATGATTATACAGAGGAAGTGAGAAATAGATTTGAGGGACTTAATCTGATAGAGTGCCTGATGAAATATGGACAGAGGTTCATGACATTGTATAGGAGACAGGGATCAAGACCATCCCCATGGAAAAGAAATGCAAAAAAGCAAAATGGCTGTCTGGGGAGACCTTACAAATAGCTGTGAAAAGAAGAGAAGTGAAAAGCCAAGGAGGAAAGGAAAGACGTAAGCATCTGAATGCAGCGTTCCAAAGAATAGCAAGAAGAGATAAGAAAGCCTTCCTCACTGATCAATGTAAAGAAACAGAAGAACAGAACAGAATGGGAAAGACTAGAGATCTCTTCAAGAAAATTAGAGACACCAAGGGAACATTTCATGCAAAGATGGGCTCAATCAAGGACAGAAATGGTATGTACCTAACAGAAGCAGAAGATATTAAGAAGAGATGGCAAGAATACACAGAAGAACTGTACAAAAAGATCTTCATGACCAAGATAAGCATGATGGTGTGATCACTCACCTAGAGCCAGACATCCTGGAATGTGAAGTCAAGTGGGCCTTAGAAAGCATCACTACGAACAAAGCTAGTGGAGGTGATGGAATTCCAGTTGAGCTGTTTCAAATCCTGAAAGATGATGCTGTGAAAGTGCTGCATTCAACATGCCAGCAAATTTGGAAAACTCAGCAGTGGCTACAGGGCTGGAAAAGTTCAGTTTTCATTCCAATCCCAAAGAAAGGCAATGCCAAAGAATGCTCAAACTACCGCACAATTGCACTCATCTCACACGCTAGTAAAGTAATGCTCAAAATTCTCCACCCAGGCTTCAGCAGTACATGAATCATGAATTTTCAGATGTTCAAGCTGGTTTTAGGAAAGGCAGAGGAACCAGAGATCAAATTGCCAACATCTGCTGGATCATGGAAAAAGCAAGAGAGTTCCAGAAAAACATCTATTTCTGCTTTATTGACTGTGCCAAAGCCTTTGACCGTGTGGATCACAATAAACTGTGGAAAATTCTGAAAGAGATGGGAATACCAGACCACCTGACATGCCTCTTGAAAAACCTATATTCAGGTCAGGAAGCAACAGTTAGAATTTGGACATGCAACAACAGACTTGTTGCAAATAGGAAAAGGAGTACATCAAGGCTGTATATTGTCACCCTGCTTATTTAACTTCTATGCAGAGTACATCATGAGAAACGCTGGACTGGAATAAGCACAAGCTGGAATCAAGATTACTGGGAGAAATATCAATAACCTCAGATATGCAGATACCACCATCTTTATGGCAGAAAGTGAAGAGGAGCTAAAAACCCTCTTGATGAAAGTGAAAGAGGAGAGCAAAAAAGTTGGCTTAAAGCTCAACATTCAGAAAATGTAGATCATGGCATCTGGTCCCATCACTTTATGGGAAATAGATGGGGAAACAGTGGAAACAGTGTCAGACTTTATTTTGGGGGGCTCCAAAATCACTGTAGATGGTGATTGCAGCCATGAAATTAAAAGACACTTACTCCTTGGAAGAAATGTTATGAGCAACCTAGACAGCATATTCAAAAGCAGAGACATTACTTGGCAAGAAAGGTCCGTCTAGTCAAGGCTATCTTTTTTCCAGTGGTCATGTATGGATGTGAGACTTGGACTGTGAAGAAAGCTGAGCACTGAAGAATTGATGCTTTTGAACTGTGGTGTTGGAGAAGACTCTTGCGAGTCCCTTGGACTGCAAGGAGATCCAACCAGTCCATTCTGAAGGAGATCGGTCCTTGGTGTTTTTTGGAAGAAATGATGCTAAAGCTGAAACTCCAGGACTTTGGCCACCTCATGCAAAGAGCTGACTCATTGAAAAGGCTGATGCTGGGAGGGATTAGGGGCAGGAGGAGAAGGGGATGACAGAGGATGTGATGGCTGGATGGCATCACTGACTCAACAAACGTGTTTTAGTGAACTCCGGGAGTTGGTGATGGACAGGGAGGCGTGGTGTGCTGTGATTCATGGGGTCGCAAAGAGTCGGACACGACTGAGCGACTGAATTGAACTGAACTGAAGTCACTCTTTTTTTTATTACAGAAAATAAGAAACCTTGCTATATTGTATTGGTATTGCCATACATCAACATGAATCCGCCACAGGTATACACGTGTTCCCCATCCTGAATCCCACTCCCTCCTCCTTCCCTGTACCATCCCTCCGGGTAGTCTCAGTGCACCAGCTCCAAGCATCCAGTATCATGCATGGAACCTGGACTGGCGATTCATTCATATATGACCAATATAATATTGTAAATTAATTAACCTCCAATTAAAATAAATAAATTAGAAAGAAACCTTGCTATAAATATATGTCATGATCCTCTCAGACGTTTTACTTTAAATAAATAAAATTCGATTTAGTACATTTTAAGAATCTGAATTGACTTTAGCAATTCATGACTCAGGTAATATTCAATTTAGCAAACAGAAAGGATTGAAGATCCATACAAGGGAAGAAATTTTATAGACTAAAGGAAGTAAGAAAAAGGAAGTTGGACTGGTCACACAAAGGGGTTGATTATTGCAAAGTTAGTTTCCTTATAGGAGACTGCAGGAGGTTATCATGTGGATTACCTAACTAACGCTGGTCAAGCGAATCCTGATTGACTAGTTGAATTTTTCATTTCTGGGTGAGCCAAAACTATAATTGTTTTGGTGACATGAAGTCTACCATAAGCAACTTCATTTGGGGCCTATCTTTTTTTCTTTAACATATTGAAAAAAATAGTTCTTCTATACCGTGAGGAGCTTACAATTTTAAAACATATAGACACCTCTGTTAAGTAGTTAGAATAGGAAAAGGGAGTCCAGAATGGCAGTGGCTAAAAGACGAGGAGGAGAAAGCCTGTGAAAACAGAACAAAGGAAGGTCTGAGGAATGGAGTGGGGACCTCAGGCAGAACAAACAGCACTCCTGACTGGCCCAGGTTACACAGGGCAGGCCCGGGGGGGAGGAGAAAACATGCAAAAAGAGGAGCCAGAGGGCTGGGGTCTCTCTCTCTCTGCTCATCTTTTAGGTCAGCATGCCCTCATGCCTTGAGGATGTATTTCCTCTACTTTCTAAATAAAACTGAGCTGTAACGTGGAGCTGTAACACTGGTCCATCCGAGGGCTGTAACACTGGTCTGTCGCTTCAGATTTTTGTTGCGATGAGACAGAACCAAAGAAATTACACACTCTCCCAACACCTCCAAATATAACATGATAAAAAACCAGTAATACAAATGATAAAGTATGGTCAAAAATCACAACGGCCTAGACAGGAATTAGTAATTCTGTTGATTAGCATCTACATCATATACTTATCTTCATATCAAGGTATTTTAAAAGAAAATAGAACACAAAGAATGAACTTCAGTTGTATATATAATATAAACATCAGTTTCTCCTCTTATATTGAAGTAATGCTGGGCCAGTTTCTGTGGTAAAATATTTTGCTGAAGTGATTTTGAGAGGTGAGGAATAATATGAGGTGACCACAGTTTCTAAAATAATGAAGACCTTAAAAATAAAACACAGGGACTAATGAACAGCTCTGGGGTTGGGATCATTCACATAAGTATCAGATACTAATATTTCCTCTACATTTAATAAATATCATAATGTAACCATATTGTCAAGCTTCTGGCTAACAAATAACGAAGCTCAATGCCTTTGAAAGGCAAGCCAGAAAAAAATGAATACTTGGAAGAAAAAGAGGACTGCATTTGTCTTTATTAGAAAGTGAGCTTTTATTTCTTTTACAAGCATGAGAATAACATATTTTAAATTTTCTAGTAGATCTCTGGATATATAATTATGTTTAATAATCATCTAGCAAAGAAGCATGTTTTAAAAACAAAAACTATATGTATGTGTGTGTGCATATATATATTTAGCAAACAGAAGTGATTCAGTTCAGCACACACCACTGAACAGACCTCAATCTCTCAGAGAAAAATTGAAAAGCAAAAGTGTGTGAACCATACCTATTAGGCTTTCATGAACCCTGTAAGTGCCATTATTGGGCTATTTTGGTGTGGTTTTTTTTGGTAATATTTCAAGTATTGTAATTCAAAAAGTAAAGCATATAACCCTACCAATTTCTCTCAACATTATATAACATAATAATCTGATATTTTTCTTTGCCATAATCAAATCATTAAAGGATTGACTGTGTGAATGTCAGTGAACAGCAAAAGGTCAGGGAATAGTGAAAAACATATTCATATAAACGGATGGAAAAATCTGCTAAAACAAAATATTAACAAAACTAAAATATTTAGTACACAAAATGTGCTTTTTATAAAATGAGGTTTTTAAAATAAAGTACATAATTTTAATGCATTAGAGGAGACAGATTTGTTAAATAATACCACTCTGAAAAACTTGTAGAAAATGATCATCTTTTCATAAGCAAATGTACTGAACCTTGTTAGTCCATCTATAGTTTACATGCATTTTAAGTGAAGGATGTTTTCAAAGAAAATCACCAATAAAAATACTAATATTTGCAAAACAGAAAAAAGCATGAATATTCACTCTTATAAAAAGTTTTCATATGATTCCTTAAATCAAGAATTACTTGTTAGCAAATATGTTATTTACAAACTATATTTTTAGGAGTGTTAAATTAATTAAACAAGGGAGCTGTTAGAATGGGGTTGTTTTAAGGACCTGGGATGCCTCTTAAACAAAGCAAAATCTAAGCCTATAAACAGTTCAAGGTTACAAAATTAAAACCTAAGGATAAACTATCACAAACAGCAAAGCAGGATTTGAGCTACACTCAGTCAATCATTTCCTTATTTTGCTTCCATATTTTCTCTATGAAAGTCCCACCTCAGCTCCTGTGAGTGGAGCACTCCTAACCACTTCTTAATTGGTGCTGCCCAATTTTGGAAAAGATACCCTGGGAAAGATTGAAGGCAGCAGAAGGGGACGAGAGAGGATAAGATGGTTGGATGGCATCACCAACTCAATGGACATGAGTTTGAGTAAGCTCTAGGAGTTGATCATGGATAAGGAGGTCTGGCATGCTGCAGTCCATGGAGTTGCAAAAAGTCAGACATGACTGAGCAACTGAGCAACAACAATTCAAGTGGACTTTTGCTCAAATAAACCTAAAAATTGCAATATGCCTCAGTTTATCTTTTAACAGAGTGTGTATAGTTTGTGACAAAGAATATTTGTGTGTAGTTTTATAAAAGTGAAACTAGTTGTTTATGTCACAAAATTTAGTAAATGCTTTGTGTGGCCATAATATCTAGGTGAATGAAATGCAACACTCTATTATCAGAAAGTATTATCACTGAAAAAATGTACTCAATGTATTTTTAACATGTCTGTTCCTTAATTTCTCTATCAAGTCAACCTAAAATGGCTATCTTTCAGGTCCCTTTCTCAATCTCTCCATGAAATTTCTAGATCATTTTACATATCCCCACTGAACACAATGTAGTGTAACTCTCATAAAATAGGATCAGTGTCAGTCTGTCAATAGAAAGGGTATTTGTCTTTCTCACTCTTCCAGGTAAAATGTCCCCAAGACAAATAAATCTTTTGCTTGCTGATATAGACCACATATGAATTTGATGCATACTTTAGCAGAGTATATGTTTCTTTTCTCTGTTTGCTCAAAGCTAGTGTCCCTAGAATGGGGAAGGAATACAGGACATACACAGAAATTGAAAGAATTGATCCTGCCACTTAATTGTGGTCATTGTATACATCATGATAACTTTGAAGTGGGAAGAGGGAGGAGGACCAAAGATAATTAAAATGCAGTTTGGCCCCAAGAAGACCATACACAGATCAGGAAGCAAACAATTAAAATCCAGTGTCACAAATGATTACATAAGAGTCAGTGACATGCACAGCCATCGCTACTGTGAAAGCCTCATGAGAAATTGTTGAAGAAGAAAACAGATATAAATTGAGTGTTCTTGAGCCAGTTGTAAAGAATCCATGATTTAAGACAGAGAAAAGCAAAATCACAACACTTTTATAATGTATATAGACCATACATAAGACTAGTAGGAGAAGTTTTAATACATTCTGAAGTTAAATAGCAGATACAGAAAGCAATAAATGTGATAGAAATATCTATTTCTCCCCCATGTATTTTCCAGAGGAACACATGTCCTTACCAAACAGAAGATCTATAACCAGCCCTAACACACGAGAGCTGTTCAGTACATGGAACACACCTAGTATTCCCATCCCTCATCATTACTTCCTTTTTTATGTTCCTTTAAAAATAAAACTTTATATAAAATAGCCATGAGTGATATGATAATTAAGATGCCATGTCATTAAAACTATTAATGTAGAAAATGACTATTTCTCAATGCAACGGAACAGACATTCAGTTTACTCAACTTTACAAAATGTCTGTAAATCATTAAGATTTAAAATTTAAGAGAGAATGATTCAAAATGCTATTCCTAAAGTGACACAGTTGACATTGCTATCTGATCTGTCAAAACGTTGTATTTATACCTCACTTTCCAGGAGGACTCTCTTAGAAGTAACAGGGGTTCCTTGATAACATTTTAGCTCATGTCTACTTTCTGCCCACAAAGTCAATACAAGCTATAAAAATATTAAGCTATTTTTAGCACATTTTTATACAGTGTAGAGTGTACAACAGCCAGCTGTGTAATAATCAAACCTAAAAGTGTCTGCCAGTCTATTATACTAATAGTGTGAGAAATCCATGGAAACAATTTGATAAGGAGAAAATGAGCAAAGAGTTCAGAAAAAATGCTCAATGAACTACTGTAAATATGTGTTTTTTTGGAGGGAATGTGTAACTTTCTCTAATAGAATGATGTATATTAAACTGTAAATCAATATTTGGCTCATCCAAGCAAAATAACACAGTAAGAGATCTCCATTCAAAGGAGACATATGAAATAAATAAAGTAAACAGCATAGACAATGGTATGTGCCATGGATTTTTAAGATATTATCTACCATATAATTAATACTTATAATCTCACAACTGATAATTCAAAAAGTGAAGTTTTAGGCATAGCAGCAATTTATTAATGTATCCTAAAATATATTCAGGGATAACTGACAAATCTTTTCTTAGTAGGAAAGTTTCCACAAACTTGCTTATATACAGCTGATGGCGGTGAAATGAACAATTCTGATAGATGGAAATAGTTGTACTTTTATGTCTGTCTGGAAGGAAACAATAGTTAATTAAAAGAAGAAAAAAAGACACCTAATATAAATGAGATGTCCAATGCTATGCTATGTCCAATGCGATGCTATGTGCAATGCATTAGATTTTAAAGTAATTTCTAAATGCAACATTTGTCATTTTATCAATTAACAAAAAATGTTTACTGTCTGTCTGGTATGTGCCATGAACTCTGCTGGACACTGACGATATAAAAGTAAGGGTTTAAATATCCTAGCTTCTTGGAGCATATAGTTGAGAAATAGATAAAGTAAAAACTTAAAAAGTGCTGATTTTATGAGTATGACAAAGGAAAAACAGGTGACACCATTAATACATCTAAAAATAAAATCTAATACACAGAGGTATGAGAGAGAGTTAGTCGCTCAGTTGTATCTGACTCTTGCCCTCCCCATGGACTGTAGCCCACCATGTTCCTCTGTCCATGCCCTCCTCCAGGGACTCCTCCCGACCCAGGGATCAAACCTTGGTCTCCTGCGTCTCCTGCATTGCCAAGCAGATTCTGTACGACTGCACCACCACCTGGGAAGCTCAGCTGTACTCTTTTCTTAGAATTTATCAATGTTACTATCTTAGCACAGGTGGCTATAACAAAACACCATAGACTGGGTGGCTTAAACACCACATTTATCTCACAGTGCTGGAGACTGGGTAGTCCAAGATCAAGGTGCTTGCAGATTTATTACCTTAACCTAAACTAATTATCACACAAAGGCCCAAAATTCAGATACTATCAAATTGAGGTTTAGGGCTTCCACATATGAGCTTTGAGAGGATAGAAACTTGATTCAGCCCATAATAGTTACAGTGATCAAAATGTTGTCCCATCAAATGACTGAGATGGAGAGAAAGAGAGAACAAAAACATTTGATAAAGGTGGTAAAATGGCCACTCTCCAAAGCGCAATACATGATACCAACACCTCATACATCAGTACAGATTTGGGTAAATCATGTCCCATATGGTAACTATACCCCTCAGCTCCATCTGCTGCTGCTGCTGCTGCTAACTCGCTTCAGTCCTGTCTGACTCTGAGCGACCCCATAGACGGCAGCCCACCAGGCTCCCCCGTCCCTGGGATTCTCCAGGCAAGAACACGGGAGTGGGTTGCCATTTCCTTCTCCAATGCATGAAAGTGAAAAGTGAAAGTGAAGCCGCTCAGTCGTGTTCGACTCTTCGCGACCCCATGGACTGCAGCCTACCAGAATCTGCTGTCCATGGGATTTTCCAGGCAAAAGTACTGGAGTGGGGTGCCATTGCCTTCTCCGCTCAGCTGTGTCTAGAGAAGGATTAAAATTGTCACCACTAAAGCCCATTAACAATTCCTGGGAAATTAAACAAAACGATAGAATCTGGTTAATTAAAATAAAGTCTAACCTTTTTTTTTTTTTTTTTTTTGTGCATGCTTCCTCTGGTTCTACTTGCTCACAGGGTACAGCATGCAGAGGCTTTTTGCTGGGGTCTTCAGATCGGAGTTCCTAGTGCAAAATGGCTGCCCTCAGAGCTTTGGTTCTGCACACCATGTGCAAAAGCACTGTGCCAGGGTGCGAGGATCTGTTGCCCTGAGCAGTACACCTGTGCCACCCTGGGAACTCCTCCTTGCCTCTCTCCACTGACAAGATCTCATAAAGCATCCCTGCCCACAGCCTGTCCCACAGAGGAGGAGCTCTAGGGCCTGACCTGGCATCTACTTTATTGGATCAGAGTCAAATTTTCCTTTGTTTCCAAACTGAGCTCAGTCTCTTTTGTGTTCTATTGGCTCAACGTGACACTGGAAGGGAGCACCCTTGTTGAGGACAGACTCGAAAGAGTTGATAATAGAAATCTGAAAATCGAGACAGTTTTATCAATGTGACCAGACTGGAACGACTGAAAACAGACTACCTGTATCGATGTAACTGGTGGGATGGAAAACTTAGACAACCTGTATCAAACAATTTGCACCAGGAAATTCTTATGGAGAAGATGAGACTTCAAACTATAAATAACTTTACTGTTTACATGAGGAGATTATTGGAAATCAATATATCTGGCAAAGAGTTTGCTCATTTCAAGAACAGCTCTCTTTTCATTAAAACAATAAGACTCACCTGAAGACATTTTCCTTCCTATGTCCTCCAAACCTGAATATTTCACATGAACTTTACCCAGTCCTAATCAATCCTCGTTTACTTTTTTTTTTAATTTTTCATTTTATATTGGAGTGTAGTTGATTAACAGTGTTGTGTTAGTTTCAAGTGTACAGCAAAGCAATTCAATTATATATCCACATGTGGTGGTTGTGGTGGTTTAGTTCCTAAGTTGTGTCTGAGTCTGCGACCCCATGGACTGTAGCCTGCCAGGCTCCTCTGTCCATGGGATTTCCCAGGCAAGAATACTGGGGTGGGTTGCCATTTCCTTCTTCAGGGGATCTTCCTGACCCAGGGGTCTAATCCAAGTCTCCTGCATAGGTGGTGGATTATTTACCAACTGAGCCATCAGGGAAACACCAATATATATACATGTATCTATTCTTTTTCAAATTGTTTTCCCATTTAGGTTGTTACCTAATATTGAACAGAGTTCCCTGTGCTATAATACCCTACTTTGAAAGACCCACCTTTCTTACTTGAGCCTAAGTAAGAAACCTCTGAAAATACATTGAACTTGCTGATGTTCAAGCTGGTTTTTGAAAAGGCAGAGGAACCAGAGATCAAATTGCCAACATCTGCTGGATCATGGAAAAAGCAAGAGAGTTCCAGAAAAACATCTATTTCTGCTTTATTGACTATGCCAAACCCTTTGACTGTGTGGATCACAAAGAAACTGTGGAAAATTCTGAAAGAGATGGGAATCCCAGACCACCTGACCTGGCTCTTGAGAAATCTGTATGCAGGCCAGGAAGCAACAGTTAGAACTGGACATGGAACAACAGACTGGTTCCAAATAGGAAAAGGAGTACATCAAGGCTGTATATTGTCATCTTGCTTATTTAACTTATATGCAGAGTACCTCATGAGAAACGCTGGACTGGAAGAAACACAAGCTGGAATCAAGATTGCCGGGAGAAATATCAATAACCTTAGATATGGCAGAAAGTGAAGAGGAACTAAAAAGCATCTTGATGAAAGTAAAAGAGGAGAGCAAAAAAGTTGGCTTAAACTCAACATTCAGAAAACGAAGATCATGGCATCCGGTACCATCGCTTCATGGAAAATAGATGGGGAAACAGTGGAAACAATGTCAGACTTTATTTTTTTGGGCTCCAAAATCATCATGGGCACCATCGATCCAGATGGTGATTGCAGCCATGAAATTAAAAGACACTTACTCCTTGGAAGAAAAGTTATGACCAACCTAGATAGCATATTGAAAAGCAGAGACTTTACTTTGCCGACTAAGGTCTGTCTAGTCAAGGCTATGTTTTTTTCAGTGGTCATGTATGGATGTGAGTTGGACTGTGAAAAAGGCTGAGTGCCAAAGAATCGATGCTTTTGAACTGTGGTGTTGGAGAAGACTCTTGAGAGTCCCTTGGACTGCAAAGAGTTCTTTGGAAGAAATGATGCTAGGGCTGAAGCTCCACTACTTTGGCCACCTCATGAGAAGAGCTGACTCATTGGAAAAGACTCTGATGCTGGGAGGGATTGGGGGCAGGAGGAGAAGGGGACGACCGAGGATGAGATGGCTGGATGGCATCACTGACTCGATGGACGTGAGTCTGAGTGAACTCCGGGAGTTGGTGATGGACAGGGAGGCCTGGCGTGCTGCGATTCATGGGGTCACAAAGAGTTGGACACGATTGAGCAACTGAACGGAACAGAACTTGTATCTGTTGAGTTAACTTACTATTGAAGTGGTATTCTTTCCTGCTGCAGTAAATTTAAGTGAAGAAAGCTTTTCTTGACCAACATATTTTTCTGAAGGCAGAATACAATAGCATCTATTACAGTGGTTCTTGAATGGGACATTTGGCAGTATATGGAGTCATTTTTGGTTGTCACAACTTGGGGGGGAGGTTGACAGGCTTGTATGGCCTCTAGTGAGTAGAGCCTATGGATATTGTTAAACATCTAATTGAACCGGATGGCCCTTGATTTCCCAACCCAACAGAGAGGTATCTGGTCCAAAATGTCAAAAGTGCTGAAATTGAGAAACTCAGATCTGTTTCATTTGTGGTAAAGATTAAAGGAGTAATACTTTTAATGTTATGTCATATACCCAACATTACATACATTAGTCATTATTGTTATTATCTTTATTTATATATTTATCAGAAATTTTAAGAAGATTCTTTACAGATATTTAACATCTATGAAAATAAAGAAGAAAAAATCTTTTAAATTCAGCAGTGTAAAACTATATATGTTCTCATCACTAAAGATGCAATGAGCCACAATGGAAAGATATGCCATTTCCATGACTCTGGTGGTACAAATGCCTGCTGTATAGCACTTCCTAATTTTAAATGGGAAATGTCAAAACACATACAGCTTTGTCTGTAAAAATTTTAGGAATCAAATAGTTTCTCCCCCAATAACTGTCTAACCCTTTTAAATATGATTATATTAAGTATCCTTATATTGGAGAATGTTATTAATATTATTCAGCAGAGGCTCTCAAAAGCACTTATACTTTTCTTATATATTTACCCATAATTGGCAAAAATCAGTTCAGAGTTTAAATGCTTGTTCATCCATCACTGAAGCATATTTTACTCCCTTACCCATGTAGGAGAGTTCTCTGTTCTAGATTTAATAGTATTTTTGGTTGGATTAGGTCTAATGTCTGATATCTTTTGGAGAGTCCGTGGAAACCAGGATCCAAAAATAAATCTTTATTGATCACAATATCCAAAAACCAGTAGCAGTAGTGTAATAAGACCAATCGCCCACTGATCAGACCTTCCATTTTCTTTCAGGATCAATTAATTCAGAATTACCACCCTTCACAACTCCACAGTGTTCTGGCAGAGCTGCCATTCACTATGTCTCCAAACCAGTCAATCAAATTCTCTCCTTCTAGAATTTGAATCTCAAGCATCTTTGCAAAAAAGGTAACAGGCTATTTGACATCTGTCTTTCCAACATCGATGAAGAAAAGACCAGTCATCTGTGCTTAACTTTCAATATGGATTATCCTCATTGCTACATAGGTTTTTCAGACTTAAAAGTTCTTTTTGATTCTTAGTGTCCTGATAATAAATCTATTTTCATTTAGACTGAGTCACATTCTGTTACTTACAACTGGAGGCTTTTCACTGATGCATTATTAGCATGTGTGCCACAACATATGCTCATTCCAAAATCCTTCTATGTTCTGAATTAATTTCTGAAAAAGAAATGGAAAACAGCTCAAGCTGCATCAGGTTTAGTGAATTGTATCAGCAGCTGCAGGCCGAAAGATGCTCTTTAACATTCTAAGAGCATAGAAAAACCTGCTACAAAAAGCTCTTGGTTTTCAACCACACCCAAAACCTGAAATGGTAATACGTCACAGTATCATCCTCAAATATGAAGGACAGGATGTACTTCATTATTAATGTCTTTCTCACATCCTGCTTTTAAAGAAAGTCTATGAATAGAAACTCCTGGCAGAGTAAACCCTAATCTGATCTACTCTTCACCCTCTAAAGCTGTACCCTGCAATAAAATGAAGATTGAAAATTGAATCTCATCAGAGTGTTCATACCATCAGAGCTATAAATATTAATTCTAGGGATGACTACAGGGAAATGAGGAAGGGGAAAAAAGCAATGACTAGCAATAGAGAGAGAAAGCTAGCTCTGGCAAACTGGCTAAACTACTTAAATTGTCTATTTATTAAAAAAAAAAAAAAAAAACAAGGACATAAAGATGAAGAAGGCTTAACTATCTGGATAAGATTATATGTCCTTTTTTAATCCTGTCAGTTGACAACCTTTTCTAACTTCCTCTATGCAGAATCATGACCAGACTATGAGTCAGTACAATTGAAGGTATGAGTATAGATTAGTGTTGTGACTTGACTTTATGCTTCTTTCTGCATGGCCTGGGGATTTTAAGTCTGGCCTTTTTTTTTTTTTTTTCTTCAAACTTTGGGCTTTAGGGCCTGTGTTAATTTACATAAGGATCTGCAGAAGAAACACTTCATAAAATTTCCATGTATAAATTGAAAAATTTCTATGAAATGTACTAGTTAAGCTTGATGATAAATTTCTTTTACCAGCCATCTGGTTTAACTCTGCAAAATGCAATGCAGTCTCCATGATGAAAAGAAGTGGAAATAACCAGAGGGAATTTTTTTTTTTAAATTTGGAAAATATAAAAAGTTGACAGATTTTGCAGAGTTCCTTATAAAAGATCCCTTGGTATTTTTCACTAACAGCTTTGCTTACATCAAAGTACATAAGACTGAATATATAAATAAGCAGCAAAATACTGGTTGTTAGAGCCAATCTGGCTTTACTGAATGATTATTTCTTTAATCAGAGTTGGAAAGATTAATTAAATTCTTAATATCTTCCCACTCAAAAGCAATTGCTGGTATATCATATAAAAAAAAAAATTGAGAACAATGATGTCTACCTTGCACTGCTTCAGGAGAAACTATAGCTCATTTTTTGCTTTCAGCATTTGAAAGGTAATGAAAGAGAAAATTAATTGCTCAGTTGCGTCCAAC
Source organism: Capra hircus (assembly GCF_001704415.2). Lineage (NCBI taxonomy): Eukaryota > Metazoa > Chordata > Mammalia > Artiodactyla > Bovidae > Capra > Capra hircus. The sequence continues at coordinate 50,332,050 of NC_030828.1, read as the reverse complement.
TCCTAGCAACCCCATGGACTGCAGTCCACCAGGCTCTTCTACCAGTGGGATTCTCCAGATAAGCATACTGGAGTGAGATGTAAGTTATCGTTAATTTGTATATTATCTCAAGTTTAACAGAAACAGAACAACAGTAAAAAATATTAAGTTCTGTTGCTACTTTGCTTTTGAGGCCTTCTTTTTCACTGCCTCTAAATAGTAGGACATGCATAGTCAATGTGAAATTATTTAAACTGTTGATTTGCAAACTCCATACTACCAAATAATATAATTGAGAGAAATAACATGCTAAGAAAGCAAAACAAAGAGAGTTCTTTTTTGTTCACTGGAGTTTTGCACTTCTTTCTTTTATGACTAGCTCTCTCTTAGTTTATTTCCTTTTTATTGTTTACAGGAATCAATAATAAGCAAACAAAAAAAGAGAGAGAGAGAGAGAGAAAGTTATAGCTGTTGCCCACCAGGCTCCTCTGTCCAGGGGATTCTCCAGATAAGAATACTGTAGTGGTTAGACATACCCTTCTCTGGGGGAGTAAATCATAGGCATAAAAAGAGAAAGTTACAGCTTTGACTAAATGTTCCCCTAGACAAATTAATGTGGAAATAACTTATGTAGCTAGTATGAAAGGAGAAATTTATGATTAACAATGTGTTATTGCATGATTTTCCACATAGTTCTGTTTAACTTTGTAAGTGATAAAATAATTACACAGGATATTACCTTATTTTGTTCTCTTTCATTGTTTCTTCAATAGTATGAACCCCTTCCAGCATAATGCTATCATTTTCAATACAGTAAGGTGGTGATTTTCACTTTCATGCATTGGAGAAGGAAATGGCAACCCACTCCAGTGTTCTTGCCTGGAGAATCCCAGGGACGGGGGAGCCTGGTGGGCTGCCATCTATGGCGTCACACAGAGTCGGACACGACTGAAGCGACTTAGCAGCAGCAGCAGCAAGGTGGTGATTTACACTGGTCAATCATAAAATATGAGCATAAAACTGTCTGGATTCCATTAGCAAATATTTTTAATCAGATTTAAGTCAATCCAACTAGTTAATCTCACCGTAATTATTGATGAAACATCTTCCTCAACCAAACTTTAGTTAGGCTCCCCTGTTCTCCTTCTCATTCAGGCTTCTACCTTAGACAGCTTCAGCAAAGGACACTGCTTAGATGGTTTAGCAAGAATCCACAAGCCCTAGATATCTGCTCAAGTTTCTCATGTTCTACCCTTGGTATTTGGTCACTTTGGCCTGACTTCAGCAAGAATCCTGTTGTCAGTTTAGCAAAAATCCCTTGAAGTCTGTTTATTAACCTTTCACTGACCCCCATTACTCTGCTCCTTGGCTATAAATCTTCAGTTGTCTTCACTGTATTTGGAGTCGATCAAATTACATCCATGGCTGATTCATGTCAATGTATAGCAAAACCACCACAATATTATAAAGCAATTAACCTCCAATTAAAATAAATTAATTTTTTAAAATCCTTCTTTCCTACTGATGTAGAGTTAGCCCCTATTGCAATAGATTTGAACAAAGTCTTTCTTACTATTTTAACAAGTTTCAGAATAATATTTTCTTTAACATCATGAATGCCTGATTTCTGTTATAATGAATAATTGGGTTATATATCTTTTTGTAAGAGACATTACTTTTATAAGAGTAAATGTTTTATAAAAACTTTTTACTTCATTTGTAGGAGTGTTTTCCTCTCTGTCCCAGAAGGAGAAAGATGACTAAATTTCTAGATAGACGGAGAAGGGCAAGAGTTAGATTTCTATAACAATCTTACTCTTGTTTTCTGTGCTTTTCCTGACAGTCTCCCCTAACTGGCTTCCCTGAATGCCAACCTCTTTTACCTTTAGTTGAAGATAGTATTTAATGTGGCATCCTGAAACACTAAAGTTTGTTACTCACTTTTTCCTGGGTACCTCCTATACAGAAAGTATACATGCTTTTAAACTTCTGTTTTTCTCCTGTTAATCTGTCTTCTACTACAGAGGAGTCTTGACCAAAAATCTAGAAGGGTAGAAGGAAATTATTCTTCCTCACCATATACTTCTCATTCTCTCCCCACCCCCAGTACATCTTCTAATCATTTTCTTCTCCTCTACAAACAAGATTCATAAAGTCTTTTACTTAACTATTTGCTCCTGATTGAAAATTATTAGAACAGGTCATGTCTTTTCAGTCTCCTTTTCAAGTACTTTTTCTTAGACTGTCACTTAAACAGCCCATGAGTTTTCCCCCAAAGAAACTCATCAGTCCTCTTTTCTTCTCACTGTGTACATTTGCTATGAAGATTCTCCATCAACCAGCAACACTTGAGCTGCCATCATTAAACAGATAATATTCATATCATATATATGTGTGTGTATATATATACATATATATACATGCACAGCATATTTGAGATTCAAAGTCATGTATTTAACTACCTGCTTGAGATAGTCACATTTAAATTCAACATATCCCGGTGGAAATTATTATCTAAAGGGACTAGTTACCTTGGTTACTCAGTGAGATAGCAGTAGCTATAGGAGCCATGATCTCCAACAGAGAAGCAGCCACTGCTTATCTGCAGAAAGAGAAGAAGGTGGATGTAGGGGAATAAATATCTAACCTTCACTCTCCTGCAACCCTCATTTTCCTCTGGTGCTTTCTACTGGTTACACTTAATTGGGATGCCTAGGTCAAGGTAGGATTTTTGATAAAGTCTCTTAAGTTGAGCCTTCCCAGACACAAAACAAGGCTAAGTGTGGGTCTGGAGAGACCAACAGTATCTAGCAGAGTCCAGCACTTCTTTTCTGTCAGTACCTAATCTTGTTACCTGTATGAATGAAAATACCAACCTCCACAGTGAAAAATATATATATATGATCCAGCTATCCACTGCCTCATTAGCTTTCTATCATATTATGAGTTGGAATTGGAACACAATGTCTGGCATCACTAGGCTTCCTTTGCACAGTAAGCCACAATGACATTTTGTGTTTCTGAGGATTAGCAGTAGTTCAGGATCAGTATCTAATATCCTCCAGAAAGTAGGAGCATCTTCTTTTCTCCAGTAGAGTCACAATAAATTGTAAAGACTTGAGAAAAAGTCACAGTGTATCATATTGGCTGCGTCTCAGGGTTCTTACTCAAAGTACTCTGACCTCCACCATTTGAAGGGTTCCAAGTTTGTGAACAGACATGTATGTTTACAAAAGAAAGAAAGAAAGTTCTAATGAGATGGATGAAACTGGAGCCTATTATACAGAGTGAAGTAAGCCAGAAAGAAAAATACCAATACAGTATACTAATGCATATTCTACCCTTGTGGCAGAAAGGGAAGAGGAACTAAAAAGCCTCTTGATGAAAGTGAAAGAGGAGAGCGAAAACGTTGGCTTAAAGCTCAACATTCAGAAAACGAAGATCATGGTATCTGGTCCCATTATTTCATGGGAAATAGATGGGGAAACAGTGTCAGACTTTATTTTGGGGGGGGGGGGGCTCCAAAATCACTGCAGATGGTGACTGAAGCCATGAAATTAAAAGACGCTTCCTCCTTGGAAGAAAAGTTATGACCAACCTAGATGGCATATTGAAAACCAGAGACATTTCTTTGCCAACAAAGGTCCGTTTAGTCAAGGCTATGGTTTTTCCAGTGGTCATGTATGGATGTGAGAGTTGGACTGTGAAGAAAGCTGAGTGCTGAAGAATAGATGCTTTTGAACTGTGGTGCTGGAGAAGACTCTTGAGAGTCCCTTGGACTACAAGGAGATCCAACCAGTCCATCCTAAAGGAGATCAGCCTTGCATAGTTCTTTGGAAGGAATGATGCTAAAGCTGAAACTCAAGTACTTTGGCCACCTCATGTGAAGAGTTGACTCATTGGAAAAGACTCTGATGCTGGGAGGGATTGGTGGCAAGAGGAAAAGGGGACGACAGAGGATGAGATGGCTGGATGGCATCACTGACTCGATGGACATGAGTTTGAGTGAATTCTGGGAGTTTGTGATGGACAGGGAGGCCTGGTGTGCTGCGATTCATGGGGTCGCAAAGAATCAGACACAACTGAGTGACTGAACTGAACTGAACTGAACATACATATATGGAATTTAGAAAGATGGTAACGGTAACCCTGTATGCAAGACAGCAAAAGAGACACAGATGTATAAAACAGTCTGGGAGAATGGCATTGAAACATGTATAATATCATATAAGAAATAAATTGCCAGTCTAGGTTGGATGCAGGATACAGGATGCTTGGGGCTGGTGCACTGGGATGACCCAGAGGGATGGTACAGGGAGGGAGGTGGGAGGGGAGTTCAGGATGGGGAACACCTCTACACCCATGGCGGATTCATGTTAATGTGTGGCAAAACCAGTACAACATTGTAAAGTAATTAGCCTCCAATTAAAATAAATTAATTTAAATTTTTTTAAAAAAAGAAAGAAAGTGAATTTGCTCAGTCGTGTCCTACTCTTTGCAACCCCATGGACTGTAGCCTGACAGACTCCTCCGTCCATGGGATTTTCCAGGCAAGAATACTGGAGTGGGTTGCCAATTCCTTCTCCAGGAGATCTTCCCAACCCAGGGATTGAACCCAGGTCTCCCACATTGTAGGCAGACGCTTTACCATCTGAGCGACCCAGGGAAATTCATCACTATGGTGATTCAAGTTTGGTGTCATCTAGCAAATAAAGGTACAAGTACTCCCATGGAGAGGTGAAACATAATTCTCTTCTGTTTAGTTGTGAGCTGTATTTAATGGCTTAACTTCTATTGAAAAGAAAAAGTGGCAGAAATGATACTGTATGATTTCTGTAACTAGATCACCAAAAGGACTTGGGTTTCATCCTTGCTTATGTTCTTCCTGAGGGAACTCAGCTGCTATGGTCATAAAAGAAACACAAGCAGCTCTATGAAGAGGTTTCTGTAGCAAGAAACTTAGAGCTTCTGCAGCAAGAAACTTAGACCTTCTGCCAACTGTTAGCAAGGAACTGAGACCTGCCAATAGCCATGCAAATGGATTCTCCTGTCTCAGTCAAGCCTTCAGATGAATGAAGCTCTGGCTGACATATTTACTGCAACCTCATGAGCAACCCTGAATGTAGAATCACCAGGTTAAGTTGCTCCCAAATTCCTGATTTTTAGAAACTGTGAGTTAATAAATGCCTATTGTTTAAAGCTCCTAAATGTCAGGGTAATTTATAGAGCCAAAATGATTAACATTAGCTCTTATATATGTCAAGTGTCATCTATTCTATTTTGAAATATCTTTGGGATTCAATGTGCCATTGCCCAAAATGTCAACAGGTCAGAAGTGTATTTATTATTCTGTCCTTGTGACTTTATTTTTATAATTGTGTTTCCATTTAATTCTATCCCCATGGGGCTCATTATTTCCATTAAGGTTAGGAAATCTACCACAGCTAACTCTGGCTTCCCATGATGGCCCCCACAATTCATCAAGGCCCCATTCATTACTTCTTGGCAAAGAGCATATCCTGTGGGCCCTAGTGAAGGGGATACTGAGGGAGTAGTTGAGCAATTAGTTCATAACCCATTCAAAACTATCACCTTCCCAAACATTCATACTCTTTTTCAGCATGCCAGTGAAAGTCTAGAAATTCACTCTCATTAACTACAAGGCCACCAATGAGTCCAGGCATCAGTTCACCAATGTAGTGAAAAACCAGTCCCAAATGCTCAAGCTACTATGTTAAATCCTGAATCCCAGGTGAGGGCATCCATGAATTTGATTCTAACTAATCTGATATTTCAACTTCACTCATTTAAGAGCTACTGGATCCACATGGTGCATTAGCCCCTTTCTATAGCTGCTTTAACAACATAGCAAAAATTGGGTGGCTTAAAATAACAGAATTTACTGTGTCACAGAACTGGAGGCTAAAAGCCCGAAATCAAGGTGCCGGCCGTTCCAAACTCTCTGATGGCTCTAGAGCATGGCCCTTCCTTGTCTCTTCTGGCTTCCAATATTTGCCTGCAAATTTTGGTGTCATTGACTTTTAGCGGCATCCCAGCAACATAGCCACCTTTACCTGACTGTCATCAAGTCATCCTTTCTACATGCATGTCCGCTTCTGTGTCCAAATTTCCCCACTTTTATAAGGATACCAGTCAGATTAGGATCTATACTAAAGGTCTTAACTGGAATTGATTGCATCTGCAAAGACTATTTCCAAATAAAAACACATTCTGAGGTACAGTGGGTTAGGACTTCAACATATCTTTTTGGGAGGATTTAATTCAACTCAGACACTCCCCAGCCTCCTACTAATACTAACTGTAAAGTGCCCCACTTCTCTCAGTACATAGGCTCTATTTTCCCATACAGTTGTGGTACCTTGCCTTTGTCTATGCTGGAATTCAACTCGTTGACCTGGAGAAGATGGAGAGTGGTTTCAAGGAAAATTGGCATCCTCTTGTGAGACAACAGACAGCAGTGGTAGGGGTGTGTGTGTGTGTGTGTGTGCATGTGTGTGTGTGACTTGCCTGAGTGGCTCAGTGGCACACACAATGCAAGAGATGCAAGAGAGGCAGGTTTGATCCCTGGGTTAGAAAGATCCCCTGGAGGAGGAAATGGCAACCCACTCCAGTATTCTTGCCTGGGAAATCTCACAGGCAGAGCACCTGGAGGGCTACAGTCCATAGCACTGTAAACAGTTAGACATGACTACACAACTGAACACACACACATACAACTGAATCACTCTGTTGTATACCTGAAAGTAACAACACTGTAAATTGACTATATTTCAACTAAAAAACATAATTTCAGAAAAAAATCTGACCCTAGCAAAATTTTCAGACTTTTTATTATTATTTATTAATCATTATTATTAATTATTAATTACTAACTTATACCATAGCCCTCATGAATGCTTGACTTTTCTACACATTCTAGGCAGTTTTACAAACTTCTTGCCTTTGTTAAATACTCTCTGCCCAGAATGCCTTGTTCCATTCTCCTAACCTGACGAAAAGGTACTTCGCAAATTCTCTCCCAGTTGTTGTCCCCTTTATACACTTAGACTCAGAGAATTAATAGTCAATTATTATTAACCCAGAGAATTAATTTTTATCCCTTTCACGTTGCATATCTAATATACACATGTGTGTATAACATGCTATCACACAAATATGTTTTGAAATATAAAAATAATAAAATGAACACTTCATACTTTACCATTTGGCTTACAGACTAGATGACTTTTAAACCATTGAAACTACCAATTGCTCTTTTCTTTTTTCAGACCACCTCTGGCCCTGAAGAACTAATCACCCAGAAATTGCGTTCATATTTTTCTTATTTATTTTCAGTTTTTTATAAGTTTCTAGATTTATCCCATACATTTATTTTAAATTATTTCATTTAGTATTGTTTCTAGTGTGTTTGCATACTGTTGCATGTAGTGCAATATTGATTTGAAATTATGGCAGGCACTGTATGTTTGCCAAATCCCTATACCTTCATTTTGAGGCGTTTTATTTACACTATGGACTAGGAGAGAAAATAATGCCTGAAACTTCTGAAATGAAACATTTGGGAATGGGTGTGATTTTTTCCCTGGAGGAAGGCCCAGCAACCCATTCCAGCATTCTTGCCTGGAGAATCCCATGGACAGAGGAAGCTGGCGGGCTACAACAGTCCATAGGGTTGCAAAGATTCAGACATGACTGAAGTGACTCACACATGCATACATGTGATTTCTCCACAAATTTCTCTTCCCTTCACTTGGTGACAAGATCACATGTGAGATGTAGAAGAAAGTCTGAATCCTCAAGGAAAGGATGAGAACAACAGTTTTACTGTCTTAGGAGACAATGTCTTCATTGTTTTCTCACGTTTATGCACGTTTTACCAGCAAAGGCACTGACTATCTCTATTTGGACTTTCTTTCTTTCAAGAAGGTCTGTGTAGCCAACAACACTGGAGTACTGAATTAGTCTTGCATTGTTCCAAAGAGCAGACACACTTACTCTCTAGTATAAAACATTCAGATTCTCAGGCTCAGGGCTCTATAACGCAGTCTCCTGACTATGAATGCAACTTTGCCCTCTTTGAGTTATCCTTTGGGAACTGGGCCATAGGAACAAAGCAAACATGATCTATAGGCTGCCTGCTGCCATGGGTAATAAAATCAGTTACCTCTGATGGATTGTGCTGATTTATTGCTTGCAAGTAGGGTAAAATATCAGATCCGTCACAACTCTTGTTGTACTGAATTCAGTATTATATTATCAAGAAGTAAAAAGTTTTCATGTTAACCCCCTGGTGTTTTTCTATTACCTTAAAAAGCTTAGTCCAACCTGACACAGAATAGTCTTAAATCTTGTTTGTTTTCTTCCCTGTTATTGTGGAATATAATTCTTTCTTATTTTCCTGTATTGGTTAGGTTCCCAGGGTAGTGACAAAAAAAGGTGGGACAGGGCTTCCCTGTGGCTCAGTGGTAAAGAATCTGCCTACCAGTGCAGGGGACACAGGTTCAATCCCTGATCTTGGAAGATCCCACATGTCTCAGAGCAACTAAGTTCATGAGCCACAACTATTGAGCCTTTGCTCTTGAGCTGGGGAGCCACAGCTATTGAACCATACCTACTTGAAAGCTGTATGCCCTAGAGCCCGTGATCTGGAACAAGGGAAACCACTGGAATGAGAATCCCACTGCAACTAGAGAATAACCCCCACTCACTGCAACTATAGAAAAGCTCCTGCAGCAATGAAGAAATAGCAAGGCCAAAAATAATAAATAAACAAATTAAATTACATTTAAAAAGGTGGGATAATGGGCATTCTTTTCTTTTTCTTAACTCTAAAAGGAATAGTTCTAAAGTTTTCCCAAACAATACCTACTGTAGGTTTCTCAGCAAGTGAAAGGAATTTCCTTCTCTTTTTACTCAATTAAGGTTTATAATCATGAAGAGGCATTGGATTTTTGCAGATTTTTTTTTAAGTTCCCACTGAGATGATTATATATGTTTCCTCTTTAATCCATTACATATTTTCTAATGTTAACTGACCTTTGAATTCCTAGGACAAAACCAACTAGGTTATGATGTGCTATCATTTTTGTACATCAATGGATTTGTTTTGCTAATACTTTGTTTGGATTATTTCATAAATATTCATGAACAAAATTTGCTTGCATATAATTGTTTATTTGTCAATCTCTTGCAGAATAATTATGGCTTCTGAAGCAAGGACCGTATCTTATTCATTTTTATATCTTCAATACTTAGTAAAATGCCTGGCACACAAGCTATGCTAATAAATGTTTTGAATAAGTGCACAATTGATTAATCATACTCAAAGAAAGAAATGAACTTATGGGTAAGTTTTAAGTATTCTCAACTTTAAATAAGATAACACATATTCATCAAATTGAGGCTTATCCTCAAGTCTTAGATATGAAAGAGAGATTTGACACCTTACGCTCACCACATCCTACAATTTTACCTCCAAAAGATTATTCTCTTTTCTGCATTTTGTCCATTTCCATTCCCACTAACATAGAACCACTTACTATCACCTACTGTTTGAGCTATTGTAAATATCTGCAGATTGGTTTCCCTAACTACAATTCTCCACTCCACCCCTCCATTTATCAAACAGAAAACAAAGTGATATTTTTTTTTAAATAAATAAATAAAATTGTTATCTGTCTCATGCTTAAAACCTTTCAACTGCTTCCCAATAGACTTGGGATAACTTCTTAAATACTTACAGTAGCCCATATTCCACTACATACCCGCATTTCATCTTGCCCACCTCTTCTTACACTTCTATTGTGTGGCTCACTACCATAGAACCATAGTGACCCTCATTCTGTTAAAATGCAGCAATTCTTCCTTGGTTCTTGGCTTTGAAGATAGATGATTCAAATCTTAGAATAGGGAACTTCCTGGAATTCCAGGTCTAAATTATCACTCTCCCTATTTTTTTTCTTTGTAACTCTACTATATCATTTAATTATTTGCATTTGTATATCTAGTAGTTCAGTGATTTTTCTGGGCTTGCATTTTTGGCACCATAAATGTATCGAGTATGTCTATTTTGTCTACCATATATGTAGCCAGGCTATAGTTGAATGCCTTGAATTTCAATATTGCTCAATAAACTTTTTGAATGAACATAAAAGGAAGAATATATGAGTTATAAACTATTCATATTTGACTTTGGAGATAATAAAACCAAGTAAGCAACTAAAGAATATGTTTTGCTACTTATAATGCTGAAATTTGTAAATAACACTCAAAAGCTAAATGCAGAAATGTGTATGTGATTGGTGACATCTGAAATAGCTACTAAATATTGTGGTCATGTAAATTATGTCAACAAATGCTATTTGTTCATACAATACAAATATAGAAGATGCCTCTTCCATGGTCTGAGTTTTATTTGCAGTTCAATTCAGGTATATTTGGGAATCACTTGTGTAGGTCCAACAGAAGACTATTTTCAGAAATTGCTTTCCTGGAAAGATAAAACAGTCTAAACAAAGAAAAATACTACAAATGAGTTTGAACTAATATAAAAAATTTAGGCTTAAGGAGGACTGGATGATTTTGAGGGAAACATCATGCTTGCTTTTCAGATTTGTCTCCCGGTTCCAGGTGCTTGAGCCGATGATACATCAGCTGCACGTGGCTATATTTGAAATTTTAAAGATACTTTTTATTTAAAAACCCAGTATTTTTATTTAAACACTCATGTGGTTATCTTATTGTAGAACATGTTAACAAATGGACTATCAGCCCAGAATAGAAATGGATGAATGGACAAAACTATGAGAGAGAGAAGGAACTAGATACACAGGGCAGCGGAGTGAGCACAAAGCATCCAGCAGGAGCACCTACTCTGTCATGTCCATGGTTCAAGGCTCGTTTGTAGATCAGCTCCCCAGAGACTGGACAGATACACTGTTTTGGCAAAATTAACCTGGCCTCCCTTTTTAAGCTTTAGTCTAAAGCATCAAAGCCCTACTTCCTACCAACAATGTTTATGAAACACCACTACTAAAGTACAAAACATCGCTTCTGACCATGGTTCCCATTTCCAAGTCTTTGGCTTGACCACTGTATCTCTAGGTTTCCCCAAATCAGCAGCCAGTCACATCTCACCCGTTCATGGTTGGTCTTTTCCTCCTCTGACTTGGTAACGTTGCAGATTGTTTATCACTATGAACCTCTCCCAACTCAGAGGCCACATTTATCCATATAAACTACACTAGAGACACTCAAAATCTTAAATGCCCATTTGTTGCAGAAAGAGGCATGCCCTCCAACCTGATTTGTCTCTGGTGTCTCTGGAATGAAGTCAGGAGACCACAGAGCCAGTCTAAAAGTTGGGTGCTGTATGGGACACACAGTGGATCCAAAAAATCCACCAGGGAACACGCAAAAGCTATAGCACAGAGCAAGAGGGTCACTGGTGGCCAGAGCACCTGTCTGTGCCCATTCAAAGGAGGTTGAGGAAAAGGATAAATATAGAACCAGAGTTGCCACATTATTACTGCAAATACTCTGCGAGCATATGTGAAACTGCCTTCTGGGAGTCCTGAAAATGTTAAAGACTGAATAAAGGAGAAAAAAAAATATATATATATATGTATATATACAAAATAAAATACAAGATATATACACATATATATTGGAGAAGGAAATGGCATCCGAGTCCAGTATTCTTGCTTGGAAAATTTCATAGACAAAGGAGCCTGGTAGGCTATAGTCCATGGAGTCACAAGAGTCAGACACGACTTGGTGACTAAACCACCACCACCCACATATATATGAATACACCTGAGTTGTAAAATAATGAAGTAATATAATTACCTTTAGTTTCATATAGTTTTTTAATGAAGCTATATATTAATGCTATTATTTTCAAGCTTAATCTGGTTTTAATTTAATTTCATGTGGTAAGATTTGTTGTATTATTTGAAAAGGGTATACACATGTTAATAGAAAACGTTATAAATCCCCAGATACACAACTTTGAATGAAAATTTCTCCATTTTGGAGATAAAAGGGAAAGCTTGTCACCACTGCTGGGAAAAGGAGTTAATCAGGTAGAAAACATCTAGGCAGCTGAGTCTGTGTATGGCCTTTTTCTGAGGTGAAAGCAATGTTATTGAGAACGAGTAACACTCTGGTGACATTCAGTCTGAAAAGAATATTAGGAGGCTGACAGTTGGTACTAGAGACAAAATATCTATGAGCTGGATAGGCTGGATTCAATCAGAGAGCATATCTCTAAACTGGTTACATTAAATGGAATCTTTATCTGAAATAAGGAGCTTGAGGGTTTGTTATAGAGGGAAGGAACAAAAAGACAGTTGAACATGCGCTGTGAACAGAGTGACTGAATAGAATTCTATAAAGGCATTATATATTATCAATAACTCTATCAAGTAAATCAGATTTTCTGGACAAATACTTAATAGTTAGAAATTACTTGTTAACATGTAATAATGTTCTTCCTGCAAATTTAGCAAACTAGGTACTAGCTTATAAATTATTTTTCTTATACACAAATGAAATATAATATTCTCCTTCCATCTTGTTATGCATAATTACTTAACCAGACCACTTAATTCATGTGGATTATACTCTGTCCTAATCAGTGTCACGGTAGTGAGCCACAAACAGAGCAACAGTCTAAAAAATGTTGAAGACACTCGTAAGTGTTTGGGAACATAGCACCAGTTCCCAAGAGATTTTTTTGTCACAGAATTAATTTGCTCTAATAGTGTTCTATTAGTAATTGAGATAAATGAGCATTGAGCTTGGAGCTTTGCCCTGCAAGATAATAGATGATAACAGGAAGTCTGAGATAGGGCATCTTCCTTTTACCTTCTCTATAATTAAAACCTCTGTTTATACCATATCAAGTATGGCCTTTCTGAAAAGTATAAATAGAGATGTGTTTGGTTGTTATATTTTTGAGAAAAGCAAAATGCTTCCTTAAGATCTCATGGTAATAAATGGCAAGCTGAAGATTAAGACAGAAATACAGGTAAAGAATGGCAAGCTGAAGATTAAGACAGAAATACAGGTAAAGAACAAATTCTTGATGAGATTGTAAAGAATTTTTAGGTAGAAATAGAATATAGGTCTGAGGAGGACACGGCAACCCACTCTGGTATTCTTGCCTGGAGAATCCTATGGACAAAGGAGCCCAGCGGGCTACAGTCCAAGGTCACAAAGAGTAAAACACAGCTCAAGTGCCTGAGCACGCACACATACAAAGTACAGGTCTATTTGAAACGCAAGGTAAAACATATTTCTATGCCAGATGTGTAAAACACATGGAAGAGTAATAAGTGTCCTAACCTGAAATTTAGGAATCCCCAAATTCTAGTTACTTCGAAAATAAAATATTTTAACCAAACTCAGAGAAAACAAGATCCAAGGATGCAGTGCATACGTAAAAAGGCTTCTCTTTAGTGCCTACCAGGAGTACTAGTATTCCTGAGAGATAACAAGACAGGTTATTCTCAGATGCTGAAACAGTAGTCCTCACTATAGAGGAGCAGTATTCTTTGAAATTCATTCCAAAATGATCCCAAACCAAAGACATACTAGTGAGACATTTACCTTATGCCTGACTAGAGCTATTAGGTACAAGCTCCACCCATCCCAATGATCTAAACTGGAACCATTTATCAAGACACTGTGTGGTGTGTGGGCTCAGTCTTGTCCAGCTCTTTGCGATCCTAAGGACTGTAGCCTGCCAGGCTCTTCTGTCCATGGGATTTTCTCTACGATAATACTGGAGTGGATTGCCAGGCTCTCCTCCAGGGAATCTTCCTGACTCGATGTTCAAACCTGTATCTCCTTTATTGCAGGCTTATTCTTTACCAGTGAGCCACTGGGGAAGCTGATTGAGACATTGTTTAAACCAAAATCATTCCTAAGATGTTTCACAACCTGCTTTGTGTGGAAACAGATATGGAAACTCAACAAAGAAGCTGTTAACAGTGGGATTATTTCAATAACTCTAAGGAATCCACCTAAGAAACACTCGTCTGAGACATAACATACTTAATACTTTGCATACAACCTGCTAAATTTCCCCCTATAATTCAAGATCATTCATTTTAAAATGTCCATTTAACAGATAATATTTCATATTTTTTTAAAATGCCAGTCGCTTTGTAAAGCAGATTTGGCAAAGAAAAGATTGACTGCTGCTGCTGCTGCTGCTGCTGCTAAGTCACTTCAGTCATGTCCGACTCCGTGCAACCCCATAGATGGCAGCCCAGGCAAGACTGACTAGCCACAGTGAAAATGAGAAACAAAAGATAGGATAATTTGGAATTATCTGACACATTACAGTAAATACTTCATGATCTCAATTTGCTTTTCTCAAACACTTCTGCTCTTCAAGTTTCTAACTATATAAATTCCTACCCTTAAGCTGTGAAGATCCATAAATTTTTTTTTTTTTTGGCTTATTCTGTGTGTCCTTTATACAGTCAAAGAGCCCAGAAAAGAAAAGAATTATAAATGTTAAGAATAAAAAATAATTATGTTAAAATTTCATCAATTAAGATTTAAATTAGAAGGACTACTTCAAAATAAGAAGTATTTCAGGGATAGTAAACAAAAGTCAAAGAGAAAAAATACTCAAATGAATGAAAACGCGACAGGATCCAAAAAGCTAGGAGTCAGCATCTACTTAGTTGCTCAGTCGTGTCTGACTTTACGAGACGCTATGGACTGTAGCTTGTCAGGCTCCTCAGTCCTTGGGATTTCCCAGTCAAGAATAACTGGGATGGGCTGCCATTTCCTCCTCCAGGGGATCTTCCCCATCCAGGACTGAACCCATGTCTCCTTTGTCTCCTGAATTGCATGCTAATTCTTTACCACTGAGCTACCAAGGAAGCCAGGAGTCAGCAGATAACATACAAAGGAAGTAAACGAGGAGAAGATGAGGGAATCTGGGGCATGTGGCAAGACTTGGCTATGGTGAATTTGAATTTATCTCATTAAAAGAAGGAATATTGGCTCCACTGAATTTCAACCATGGAGAAATGATTACTGTTAAAATCCTTCTTATTTTTAATTTTTCAAAAGAATCTAGCCAGTGTATTTTTATACAAAATGTTCAGATTTTAATCACTGCCTTAAAAAAATGTGAGGATTCTGCAGCCTGTATCTAATATATTTCTGAGCCAGTTTCTGTCCTTGGGTCACAAGGTTGTTACCTCTGGATGAAAATGGGCACAGAAAAAAACATTTAGAGTAAGAATTACAATGAGACAAATCAAATAGAAATACTGGATGTACACAGTCATGAATCTGCAATTAATTTGGGATTGAATAACACAGAATATAAACTACAGCTATCAGCAGTGAACATACTTGGTTAGCACTCCTATTCCTGTTATATTTAGCACAAGTATTTCTCTGATACTAAAAATAAGTTTCATATACACATAACCATTTTATCTACCATCAGCAAGTCGCAAGGATACATTATGGAATCTGGTTATACTTTTTTAGTCATTTGTCAGGAACAACTTCAAGCTGTTATCTCCAGATTCTGATTAAAGTATTGTATTTGAAAAAAAGGTTTTGAATTGTCTAACATGATACATACATGTTTAAAATATCATTTTAATACTGACTATAAACTTCTTCTAGAATGGAAATATAGTCATCTCCCCCATAACCACCAAAGACTGGGAAAAGTATCTTAAGTTTACAACTCTTAGAGATATACTTTATGATACTAATGGTTTATAATTGTGGTAATCTTTCTTAGTAATTTTGAATTTCTTTCACATAAATTATTTTATTTGCTCTTCACAGCTATTATAATATATAGATATAATTATACACAAATTGGAGAGTCATAAGCTAGGACTTGAATTCAAGTCTCTGAGCTATACATCAATACCATCCAGCCAGTTGGAAAACTGATGTTACAGATAGGACTATGCAGCAACATAAGAGAAAATGAATTTGTTCACAAGACATTTAGAATGTATTGTCTAGCATAGTATTTAAACCACAATTTTTAAACTGTAAGTGTAAATAACAATAATTAACTAATAAACAAGATCCTATACAAGAAAAGGAAAGTCATGTTTCATGTGCAAAGATCCCATGAAGCCAAAAAATAAAAATCATATAGGATCTATCATACAAAAGGGCTTTTGATGAGAAAAAACCACTGTTGGAATGCAACCTGCTATCTTGGCCGTATGGTCCTTTATTCCCCATCACCTTGGTACCAAAGAGAAAGTTCCTGAAGAAAGAGTAAATAATAGAATACTCTAGGTAGTTTTACATAGTAAGTCAAATAATCTTATTACGATAAAGATTGAAAATTTTATTTTAAGGTAATTTGGTTTCCAAATACAAAAACAAAGAAAAACTTGGCTAAATGTACCCTCTAAGCCAGGAGTATCATCTCAGACTAGAATTAGCTTCTGTTCACAGGCCCTGCTCCTGAATGCTTTCAAACCCAAAGGAAAACGTACTTTCCAAAGGCAGTTTGCTCCAAGAGAGATTCAGTGTTTCATCTCTTAGAGGGAATAGGGGTGAGATGGGTGAGAGACTCTTGAGAGTCCCTTGGACTGCAAGGAGATCCAACTAGTCCATTCTGAAGGAGATCAGCCCTGGGATTTCTTTGGAAGGAATGATGCAAAAGCTGAAACTCCAGTACTTTGGCCACCTCATGCAAAGAGTTGACTCATTGGAAAAGACTCTGATGCTGGGAGGGATTGCGGGAAGGAGGAGAAGGGGACGACAGAGGATGAGATGGCTGGATGGCATCACGGACTCGATGGACGTGAGTCTGAGTGAACTCCGGGAGTTGGTGATGGACAGGGAGGCCTGGTGTGCTGCGATTCATGGGGTCGCAAAGAGTCGGACACAACTGAGTGACTGAACTGAACTGAACTGGGTGAGAGAGGCCAAGAGTTATAGGTTAATAGCCTCCCACTGGAGGAAATAAAGGCTAAATTTGGGAAGAAATTCTATAAGACCATGTGGGGCCTGAAGTATAAATCCTGACAAAGCCAAGGAAAGTGGGAAAGAATGGAACAGAGCATAGGGTTTATACACAGTGCAGAGAGGGAACCCTGTGATGTCTCCTATCATTTCTGATGAAACTTTTCTCAAAGCATTTAACTGTAAGATCAGTAAGGCAACTGGTCAAATGCAGGTATTCAATTGGCTTTAATTGAACAGAGTTTCTCCCAAGCAAAGACCTGAATGAAGAAAAGAGTTGCCGTTTATGTAGAGTCAGTCATTGTTTACAAGAGATTTTTGAAGAATGGCAGAATGGAATGAAGACAAATCTTATCCAGCAACAGCTAGTGAGTTTTCCCTGGTGACTCAATATGGTAAAGAATCTGCCTGAAAAGCAGGAGACCTGGGTTTGATTCCTGGGTTAGGAAGATCCCCTGGAGAAGGGAATGGCTACCCATTCCAGTGGTGAATTCCATGGACAAAGGAGCCAGGCCAGCTGCAGTCCATGGTATCTCAAAGGGTTGACATGACTGAGAAACTAAAGCACACTGAAAGTCAGTGGGTAGTAGGGCTTTGGCTCAGAGATTTAAATCTGGAACAGGTATAACCGCAACTGCAAAATTGAAAGTATCAGGTTTCTATTGCCTGCTGCAACTAAATATTCTAAACTTCCACCTAATTTTCCTTATGCTAAAATGTATAATCAACAAGCTGTGCTTCAATTATTATTAAAGTTCACCTTGGAAATACTATGAATAGGAGAACACAATGATTACCCTAACATAAGCATACAGATCCTTTTCTAAATGTTTTATTTCACATTGCAAATTGAGTAATTGATTTTCTTTTCCATTTAATGCTCACTGCCTTATGTTGTTAGCCAGCCCCTCCAAAGGTTCCTGGGGGACCCTTACTTCCTGGAATTCACTGTCCTTGTAGAGACCCTCTCATCTTGACACAGTGCTAGACTGAGTAACTGATAGAATACAGTGCAGATAACAGTCCATGACTTTCAATGCTAGGTCATCAAGGCTTTGCAGCTTCCAGCTTGGTGGAAAGCTAGCCACCTGCTGTTGGAACACTCAAGCAGCACCACTGAGCGACCAGTGTGGAAATTAAGAGAGGACTCCAGCCAACAGCAAGCACCAATATCCCAACTATATGTACAAACCACATTGGAAATGATCTTCCATCTCCATCCCAACCTTCAGATGACTATGGCATCAGTTGACATTCAGTGGAAAACTCACAAGAGACTCCAAGATGGAATCTCAGCTGAGCCATTCTCAAGTTCCACAGGAACCATGAGAAATAATAAATTATTGTTATTGTATTAAGCCATTCAATTATAGAATGATTTCAAATGAAGCATTGCTGCTGCTGTTGCTAAGTCACTTCAGTCGTGTCCGACTCTGTGCGACCCCATAGACGGCAGCCCACGAGGCTTCCCTGTCCCTGGGATTCTCCAGGCAAGAACACTGGAGTGGGTTGCCATTTCCTTCTTCAATGTGTGAAAGTGAAAGGTGAAAGTGAAGTCGCTCAGTCGTGTCCAACTCTAGCAACCCCATGGACTTCAGCCCACCAGGCTCCTCCGTCCATGGGATTTCCCAGGCAAAACTAATATTGATGATATACTGTCTTCTGATGTGAATCCTTTTCAGTTGAGCTGTCACTTAGCTAGCTGTTTTTCAAATGGTATTAGCTCTGAGTTATTAGAGATACAAATACAAACATACAAAATATGTTTATATTTTTAAACATAGATAAATTCAAATTTATATATAAATTATTATATGTAAAATTTATATATATGTATATATCTATTTATATTAGCGATACATAGATATAAAATTCATGGAATCCTCAAAACAAACCTATTATCCTCATTTTATAAATATAGAATCTGTAACACCGAGTAATTTGGAAAATGTTCAACAACTAGAAAATATTAAAATGGGATTCGAGCAAAGAGAAGCCTGGATTGAGAAAAACAACTAATTGCCGGGAGAAATATCAATAACCTCAGATATGCAGATGACACCACCCTTATGGCAGAAAGTGAAGAGGAACTAAAAAGCCTCTTGATGAAAGTGAAAAAGGAGAGTGAAAAGTTGGCTTAAAGCTCAACATTCAGAAAACGAAGATTATGGCATCCAATCCCATCACTTCATGGGAAATAGATGGGGAAACAGTGGAAGCAGTGTCAGACTTTACTATTTTGGGCTCCAAAATCACTGCAGATTGTGACTGCAGCCATTAAATTAAAAGACGCTTACTCCTTGGAAGAAAAGTTATGACCAACCTAGATAGTATATTCAAAAGCAGAGACATTACTTTGACGACTAAGGTCCTTCTAGTCAAGGTTGTTGTTTTTCCTGTGGTCATGTATGGATGTGAGAATTGGACTGTGAAGAATTGATGCTTTTGAACTGTGGTGTTGGAGAAGACTCTTGAGAGTCCCTTGGACTGCAAGGAGATCCAACCAGTCCATTCTGAAGGAGGTCAACCCTGGGATTTCTTTGGAAGGAATGATGCTAAAGCTGAAGCTCCAGTACTTTGGCCACCTCATGCGAAGAGTTGACTCATTGGAAAAGACTCTGATGCTGGGAGGGACTGGGGGCAGGAGGAGAAGGGGACGACAGAGGATGAGATGGCTGGATGGCATCACCAACTCGATGGACGTGAGTCTGAGTGAACCCCGGGAGCTGGTGATGGAAAGGGAGGCCTGGCGTGCTGCGATTCATGGGGTCGCAAAGAGTCGGACATGACTGAGCGACTGAAATGAACTGAACTGAACTGAATAGTACCTCTCTGTATACAAAAATGAAGATATAAAAGTTTCTGAGCTTCCACACAATGGAGAGCTTATTATCCTGCAAGTTTCCTTCCTACTCTCTTTATGTCTGGCTATCTGAACTTGCCGGCAACATCCAGACCATCCTGGATTCTGTTCATCAGAATGGCAGAACTGACGTAGATGGTACACAGTGGAGGCAGAGTGCTAATTATTCCTAATTATACCAGACACCTCCAGGAATATAGACAAGAAGAACAGGACTGGTGATGACACTTTCTTGACATTGTTGCAATGTGTTCTTGACACATGAAAGAGAAGGTTATTGTACTGCCTTTGATTATCTCCAATTTCTAATCTCATGAGTCTAACACACTTGGTCACTCAGTGCTTGAGCAAGGGATTGGCTTCTTGAAATGGGTGGTTAATTCTTTCAAGCTTTATATTTTGCATCCCATTTATAGACCTGACATACAGTTTTTCGACAGCCATAACCCAGGAAACAAACAGAAAACCTTGATTCAATTATTTGGTAATATTCTCAGGCACAGCTGACTATTTTGACAAAAATAGAACCTTTGTTCAATTAGTAAACTGTGAAAAGAACTGTCATATTAACCACTTATTGCTTCCTAAACATCTTCTTTAATGTCATGTGAAATATACAAATATAATTTCTGCCAAGACAGAAGAAGCAGAGTAAGTGATTCATTAAAGAAAACCAATATTGGAATTTATAATTAAAAATGGGCCTGTCCCCTATGATAATTGAAATTCAACTTCTGTCCATTTAACCATAAGGACAAATAATGCACATATTTTATAATGCTATTTTAATCTATAAAACAAGCTATCTTTGAAAAGCCAATGATTGTGAGGTCTGTTGAAGGAGAACGTGTTAGTCACTCAGTCATATCCAACTCTTTGCGACCTCATGGACTATAGCCTGCCAGGTTCTTCTGCCCATGGGATTTCCCAGAGAAAAAATACTAGAGTGGGTTGCCATTCCCTTCTCCAGCAGATCTTCCCAACCCAGGGGTTGAACCCAGGTCTTCTTCACTGCAGGCAGATTCTTAACTGTCTGAACAACCAGAGAAGCAAGTAGGTTTAGATTAAAAGTCCAATTTTACCACTCACTGAGTAGTGTTAAACACTATGTATAGATATTGTTCACAGCTTTTTACCTCCTGACTGTAAAAGGATTACATTTCATGGAATTTCAGTGCCTATTGTAGAAGGATAAACCCCTGCTGTTGATGTTGGGCTTGGTCATGTGACTTTCTTTGACCAACAGAATGTGAATAGATATTCCATTGGCAGAAGATTTAACAGTCATTATATTTCAGAAGCTAACTTGCTCTTTCCCTTCTGAAATGAGAACTGTGTGTTCCAAATAGAGGCTGTTCCTTCACACTGAGTCTCTGATAAGTCAATGACTCATACTTATGAGCATATTATGTGAGGAAGAAAATACTTATTATAAATCAATCAGATTTGGAATTGAAAAAAATTTAAAATATGCAAAAACCAGCTAAAATTATAGTTTTATTTTCTTACTTGATAATAATGAACCATAATTTTAGCATTATAGCATGACTTTTTGAGCAATATTTAGGAAATGGTAGACTATGAACCTAATTTTTTATATAGTCTCCAGAAGAAATGTAATAACTCAAGTAAAGAGTCATAATTTTATTTAGCATGATAATGTTATGCTTTTAAAAGATAGTTTGAGCTTAGAGAAGTAAATCCTAATTTTGGTCCAGAAGGAGCTGCAGGAGATTTGGGTTCAGTCCCCGGGTTGGGAAGATCCCCTGGAGCAGGAAATGGCCACGCACTCCTGTATTCGTGCTTGTAAAATTCCATGGAGAGAAGGTCCTGGCAGGCTACGGTAGTCCCTGGGGTCACAAAGAGACAGAAAGGACTGAGCAACTGAACACGCACACTCACTTCTCACTCACACATGGTATATGGACCTGTGTGCTGCCATGTCAGTCATGTGATGTCATTTATACAGGCTGTGAAAGAGTTCTTACATACTTGACTCTAGATCATTAGAACACGAAAAGCCCATGAGTGAATGGGGGCTCATAGCCTTTGAAAGCAAACAGTTACTCTCCAGTTAGTTTTTGCTCCTTATTACTTAGGGTAATACAGTAAAAGTGTTTATATGAAAGTCAGTTATAATTTATATGGATTGTTTTGAAAATGCTATTTTAAAATAATACATAATTCAATAATGGACACACAAACAAAAAAAGATTTATTTACACATGTATGTTTAATTTAAAGAAGAAAACATGAATCTTGTTATTAAATACTATAAGGAAGAGCTTAGAAAAAGATATGTGAGAAAAATATAAAGGGAAATGATACCAAGTTCTATGCCTGATATATGTGTGTAGAATACAAATATAGATCTAACATCTAGATCTAAGATCATGACATCTAGTCCCAACACTTCATGGCAAATAAATGGGGAAACAATGGAAAAAGTGAGAGTATTTTGGGGGGGCTCCAAAATCGCTACAGAACGGTGACTGCAGCCATGAAATTAAAAGACATTTGCTGCTTGGAAGAAAAGTTATGACCAAGCTAGAGAGCATATTAAAAAACAGAAACATTATTTTGCCGACAAAGGTCCGTCAAAGTTATGGTTTTACCGGTAGTTACATATGGATGTGAGATTTGGACTATAAAGAAAGCTGAGTGCTGAAGAATTGATGCTTTTTAACTGTGGTGTTGGAGAAGACTCTTGAGAGTCCCTTGGACTGCAAGGAGATCCAAGCAGTCCATCCTAGGGGAAATCAGTCCTGAATTTTCATTGGAAGGACTGATGCTAAAGCTGAAACTCTAATACTTTGGCTACCTGATGCGAAGAACCGACTCATTTGAAAAGACCCTGAAGCTGGGAAAGATTGAAGGTGGGAGGAGAATGGGACGACTGAGGATGAGATGGTTGGATGGCATCACTGACTTGATGGACATGAGTTTGAGTAAGCTCTGGGAGTTGGTGATGGATAGGGAAGCCTGGCATGCTACAGTCCATGGGGTCACAAAGAATTGGACACAACTGAGCAACAGAACTGATGTTCTTTTAGGATAGTTATGAAACAAATTGATAGTTTTTCCAATAAATTGAATATACGTGTACAAATCCTTCAATATGTAGGGACATTTGATTAAAAGTGGTTATATTCCTCTTTGCAAACTTAGTTACAACAAAAGGGGTGAGAAGAAGGAAGAAGCCATGGTGTTCCAAAGAATCCCTAAGTTTTGGTTTTTGTTTGAGGTACTGCAGTTTCAGTTTACAAGGAATTATTTACTGAGAGTCTGAAGACAATAAAAGTATAACTGCTTCCTCAAACACTTCAGAGTGCTAACACCCTTAACATCATTATCATATCAAAACAATATCTTGAAATGTTTATACTATTTTTAAGAGAACATTGGAAATCACTGAAATATTTTTACTTACCAAGAAACATTTTTTTTAAACTAAGTCCCCAAAATGATATAACATGAACCTCCATAGTCAACGATAATTGAAAGCTGGTAACATATTATCAGATGTGCCTCTTTTAAAATATAATAAAGGAAATAAAAATTTCAGATAAAGTGTAATTAGGCATTGTTATTTATCCCCAATAATTTTAAAATCTGAGAAAAAAGTAAGTTGAAAAACTAGAGGTAGTACATATTCCCCATCAGGCAATTTAATTAATATGGAACCAATATTGCTAACATTCCATTACTATCTTGAAAATGCTTCATATTTTAATCTTTATATTCTAGGAAATTGTACATATATTAAGTATGGAAAGGGTACCAAAATACATACCTGCCTAACATTTAAGCCTTCTGTTGTCTTTGTTTATTCGTCCACCTCTAACTCCCCTCATCAATCCTGAAAATCAAACTAGACCTGGATCCAGGTGCTTCGTATTATTTTTCCCCCATCACAGAGCTCTAATTCTTTAGTGGATTTCAATAAGAGATTTCTTGGCATAGAAAGGAAGCACCTGCTGATTCGAGCAATTCCATCAGCACTCAGCGAAGCAAAAATATTCTGTTGGTGATTATGGTCCTAGTATCAGAATACAACCAATAATTTTATCATCTTATTCCTAATTTGTAATTGGCAACTTTATCCATTGTTTAGCTATAGGGAGAGAAGATTGGTCTTCATAATGATCTCCAAATGCTGTTCGAAATATCATGGAATTTTGAGTGTAATTTCTACTCACATTTAGTTTGGATTATGTAAAGTTGCAACAATGTGCTTGACTATGGACCATGTACCAATCTTCAACACAACTAATTAAAAAGTAAAAATTCCGATAATCAAAAGCTGTGTTTATCACAAGCAATTATTAAGAAAAAGCCAATTTATTGACTACCCTTTCTTTAAATTTACCTTTTAGTTGCCGTGTTACCACAAACTTCAGCTATAGAAAAGTATGTACTTGCATTCCTGCTGAGTTCCCCAGTCACGTCCAACTCTTGGTGATCTCATGGCCTATAGCCTAGCCAGGCTCCTCTGTCCAGAGGATCCTCCTAGCAAGAATACTAGGGTGAGTTGTCATACCCTCCTCCAGGGGATCTTCCCGAACTAGAGACTGAACGCATGTCTCTCGTGTCTCCTGAAAAATGAGAATATCCAGGCAGATTCTTTACCACTGCACCATATGGGGAAGCCCCATATGTACTTGGCCTAAGTTTAAAACTGCAGTATTCTGTTGTCTTTTACATAATTCTCTACCCCAACTCTCACTGACACACATACATACACATTACATACACTTGAGACGTCTGTGGGCCTCTAAAAATTGTAGTTTAGTTAAATGATAATCACTCCCATTTTCTAAGAAATATATCTTTATTAGACCAAAAATAATGTGTTATTCCTTTATCCTGATCTTTTATTAAAAAACAAAACAAACAAACAAAGAAAAAAAACACAGTAGATAAAGATAAGCTGCAGTATATACCCGAAGAGTAATGCGCACCTGGAAGCCAATTAAAATTTTCTTTTTCACTTAGTCCTGAGAGGGTAACAGGCAGGAAGGCCAGGGGTCTCCAAATGGAGGAAACAGCCTGCAAGCGTCAGACATTTTTATCTCTCTTAAGCGGCAGGAGGAAACAAACTAGTGATATTTTTTCCTTCTCTATACACATTTAAAAGGAGGTTTCTGTTAAAATTCTGTGTTGCCATAATGACACCTGGTTTCACTTGAAGTTAACCATTGTCTTTTTCTTATGGAAATGTTTATCTTAAGCTATGCTAACGTACTATGCATTTACCCTAAACTCTGTCTTCAAGTCGGTTCTGCCTTTTGGGCTCAGGAGCTACTTGATAAACCAGTATGTTATACTCTGATATTGTTCTTCTAATCTATGTAAATGAATCTATTTGTATGGTGCTCTGCCCTTCTTCAAGATTCAAGTTAATCCTTTTATGGTCCAAGATAAACCATTTGGTGCCAAGATTATCCCAAAATACATCTTATGGGTGAGGGGCCTGCTGCCATTCTAAGTTTTGAGACATTCCTTTCTGTCATTAACAGACTGCTGGTGACTATATACCATCCAGCTCAAGACTAGCAGGGGGGCACTCTTTCTTCCCCCTTCTGATGCCTATGTCAGAAGCTTTCTCTATCTCCTTTATACTTTAATGAAACTTTATTACACAAAAGCTCTGAGCAATCAAGCCTCGTCTCTGGCCCCGGATTGAATTCTTCTCCTCCGGGGGCCAAGAATCCCAGCATCATGATTCAACAACAACCTTTCAGCCTATATCCATGAACATATTCAATAAGTATATATTAAGTATCTGAGAGAAAAAGGTGCCACATACTAAAGTGTTTAATGACACATACATACCACTGATAGGACACAGGAGTAAGATGAGTCAATAACAATCCAAATAGGAAAAATGTATGTAATATGAAAAAAAAAAGTTAACAAATATGTACAATAGCACAGAAAAAGGCAAGGATATATATATATATTTCTGATTTGATAATAACTATTTTACTTTTAAAAGATCATGGAGACAGCAGTATGAAAGTAAAATTAGAAGTGGGGAATGATTAGCAGAGGAAGAAACGTAGGTAAGATGTATGAATATGAATCACAGAGTATGAATCACAGCACTGAGAGTGAGCATGGATGAAATTCTGCTTTTGTGAGCAATGCTGTGAGTTTGTATGGGCACATGGGCGTGCGTGTCCTCTGCTCCTCAGCAGCGCGGCTCAGCAGAATGACTGCTGGCTCTAACAGATGCGGGTTCATATCTCAGCTCCTTCACTCATCGGCCATCTGATCATGGCAAGTGATTTGCCACCCTTTTCACTCTTATTCTCGTGTGTATGTGCTCGGTGGTATCCAATTCTTTGTGACCTCATGGACTGTAACCCACCAGACTCCTTTGCTCATGGAATTTTCCAGGCAACAGTACTGGAGCAGGTTGCCATTTGCTACTCCAGGGGATCTTCCCAACCGAAGGATCAAACCTGCATCTCTTGCGTCTCTTGCAGATTCCTAACCAACTATCCCACCTGCGAAAACCTCTTACACAGTCTCTAATTCAGTTGAACGTTATAATAACGAAATTACATAGGAAGTAGAAGCATTGGGTTCAGTCTGTCAGGTAGTCAGTATTCAAAAAGCCTTTTAAAAATGTTTCAAAATCAAGAGAAAAAAGAAGACAAACTTTAGAGGAATAGTTATTAACATGATTATCATATCATTCTACTACATCTTACTGTATTTGCTGAATAGATGGAGTAGAAAAGATTTTGAACTCTTATCACGATTAAAATAGTTTTTAAAAAACTTTTAAAATAAGATTTTGCATTAATCTAATTAGATATAATATTCTCTTTCTGTAAAAAAATCTTGCTTAAAATTGCTATCCACCACAAATTTAGACTCCCTGGGAGTTATGTGGACAAGATCTCCAAGGACAACCTAATGACTAAAATCCTGTGCTCCATCATCCTCTTGCTCTCTCTCTCTGTGGCATTTGGCACAATCTAGATTTCTCTTTCGAACTTTGTTCATCGTCAATTCTCAGGAGACGTTGTTAGTTTATTTCCTTCCTCCTTGATCATTCTTTTTCTGTCTCCTTTAATGAGATTCCTTCCTCCTCTTGCCTTCAGGGAGAACCCTCTTCAATTTTTCTTTATCTTATATTTTCTTTCTCTCTTTCCCTTTCTCCTTCCCTCTTCCCTCTCTCTCTCTCTCTCTCAATTAGACCTTGGCAAGTAGTTTGTCATTCTTCTGCCTCTTATTTCTCTTAGCAATCTCTGACTCAGAGGAACTTGAGAGAATTTATACACACACACACACATACACACAATATGGATTAGAAAACTAGATTATATATGATCTGTATTACATATAATCTTAGAAAATGTATTTCTTCCCATAAATTAAATAATCTTACCTGTGAGAATGACTTACAAATCTTATCTCCACATCTTACTTTTTCCCAATACCTGTGTCTCATTTTTCAATGTCTATTAGATTTTACCATCTGAAGGTCCTTTACTGGCACTTCAAATTTAACATGCCTAAAAGATAATGTATTGCCCTCCTCTGGAACCAAGCTTTTCTTGAATTCTCCTTTGATTCATTGTTCTACCTTTTTGTATGCTAAAAATTCCAAAATTATATTCACCATCATATGTTTAATGTTTTCACATTGTATCACATAGATACTTCATTCTTATTGCTTCCACCATAATTCAAAAGCCGTCTTATTGCACCTGAATATTGCTTGAGCTTAATGCGTGTTCTGACTCTAGATTTCTTATAAAATCATATTTGGTCAGGAATTCTTTTTCATACCTACCTCAATGCCAATACTCTCTTTGAGGCTTTTGATAAATTATCCTGGTCATTCACACAAGGCAAAATTGGAAATACACTAAATACAGTATTCTGCATTGCCTTTTTTTTTTAGAAAGGAAAATGTTCTCCAAGGGTGTGGCTGGTTGTGAAAGAAACCTTGCTGCTGGGGAGTGCTTACTTGATCTGATGCAGAAGATATAAAATATAGCAGTTTCAGTGGGTGATCTCAGTGGGAAGCAAATGGGGAAGACCAAACAGTTAAAGAGAAATCTTAGGAATGAGAAAGCCACAGAGAGGGTTTGATATTCTCTCCATAGTCCCTGGGCCTAGTGTGAGACTACATGCATCCAAAGGGATACCAAAGAGGGTCCAACATGTAAATGCATTCCTGATTGACCAGAAAACTGCAAATGTGAAGAGGAAACACAGGAAGGGATAAACCAAGGCAGGTTCAAAAAGTACCTGAACTTTGAAATGTGCTTGCAACCCACACCAAGGTCTACTGGGTAAAGAAAAAAGCCTTCCGTTTTTAAGGTTTGAAGACAATATGATGGTGTAGTGTACTCGGCAATCACTAAGCTGTGCAGAGATGGGGGACAATTGGTAGAAATGAAGCAACATAGATTAAGATGATACAAAAATATTGAGCAAAAAGGTCAATAAATACTAGCTAAAAGAAATGATCAAGGAGTACCTGTCACAATTTAGCAGTTACCATAGCTGCTTTCACCATGGTTCTAGACAATTTCAGTAGAGGTCTGCTTGTTTCTTTAGCCCTGTGCTTTCTTGCAGAGTGACCCTTATTATGTTGATTTAAATTAATTTTTAAAATAAAAATTGTGTGTATTTAAGATGTACACATGATAAATTAACATACTTTGGCCACCTGATGCAAAGAGCCGACTCATCAGATAAGACCCTGATGCTGGGAAAGATCCTCCTGAAGGCAGGAGGAGGGGGACAACAGAGAATGAGATGGTTGGATGGCATCACTGACTCAATGGACATGAGTTTGAGCAAACCCTGGGAGATGGGAAGGATAGGAAAGCCCGGTGTGATGCAGTCCATGGGGTCACAAAGAGTTGGACACAACTGAGCAACTAAACAACAAATAGGGAAATGATTACTACACGCTAGTTGACATTTCTTCTACTCACATAGTTACCATTTGCATGTGTGGATGATGAGAGCACCTAAAATCTTCTCACTTAGCAAATTTTCAGAATTCAATACAGTATTATTAACTATGGTCAGCATGCTGTATATCAGAATGACTTCAAATCATTTAAACTAGAGAGAAATTGTCTTTCTCAGTCTAGAAGAAAGTAAGATTTGCATGTTCATAAAACTTGAAAACAAGATTGCTTCCAGTAGGCTATGTGTTCAGAACAAAATATTTTGGTGTTAGTTCCAACAAAGTAAGCTGATACTGACTTGGTATATTATGGCCACATACTAGATTGGTTGGAGGCATTAACAAGTACTTCCAACTTAGATAGTTAAGGATGAGTCTCCAAATTCAGATATTCATACCCCATCTGTTTTCATTTCTGTCTCCCCAAAAGTCCTGTTTCAGTGCTTATAAGCCAGGAAATATCCCAAACTTTTCATATTCTAAATTATACTTTAATGTCTAAGATGAACTCCTAATTTATCTATTGTCAAATATTTTGCCTCATAATGAATGCAGAGAACCTATTACCAAGTTCTAAAATCCACTTTGGCCTAATGGTGCTTGTAAATAATGTATTTGCATAATGAGCGATATTTATAAAAGCCAATTACTGCTAATATGGATGACCTTTTGGCACCAAATAAGCTAATAACCTTTGAAATGGGGACTAGATTACATAGTGCTAAAACAAAACTTAGGTATAATAGAAACTAGGCCCCCTTGCATACATAAGGATGAAGGTTATTTTCTATTTTGGCTGCACTCTTAAAGATCCATTAATTTGATATGAGATTTGAATTCAAAATCAATGCCAGCTCATTTTCAAATAGGGAACATTAGAAAAGAAGGAAAGCGCCTTCTTTTTACAAATAATTTCTAATGGAGCAGCATTAACCTTAACATTAAATACCATGATTCTGACATTTTCAAAATATTTCTTTGCTAAAGGTCATATATATTTTATATCTATAGCCAGCTATAAGATTTTAAGGGTCTTATTGATCCATAAATAATAAATATTAATAATAATGATTAATCAGGTTGAAATTCACTTTTTTTTAAGTAGGCCAAAATATAATGTCTCCATATACTTAATTCACATTTTTTTCATGTGCTATAAAAACTAATCTATTTCACCAATGCTAGTAGAAAAACAGTTAATTTTATTAAGGTACTTCCATTTCTGAATATCACACTTTAAATTATCTATTTTCTGTTATATATGATTTAATATTACAGCCTAGCCATGATGTAATAGTGTAATAGAACCACAGAACCTCTGTGTAATATAGCAGTGAAGTACTAATGCACTGTATACTGGAATCAGATTTTGGCTTCACTGGCTGTATTCTAGTCTACTTGAATCAGTTGGGAATCAAAATTCAGTTATCCAATAACATCCAATTATATGTCTAATAATTTTCAGCATTCATAACATTACCATAGGTTTGTTTTCTCCTATCAGATATAACCATAGTGAAATTTCCTAAATTATTTTTAGTTATTTTGAGTAAGCCACTCACTAAGGTTTTCTTCTTTATCTTCACCTCGTCACAACCCTGTACCCAGGTGACCAGAACTTTCATAATTATTCAGTGATCTCCAAGGCCACCCCACCCCCAGCATGGCAGTACATCCTGCTATTTCATCCCCTATTCATTATCCTGTTTTGTAACTTTATAAAATTTTCTCCTTAGAAAAATCATATTATATAAAATTTTACTAATACTTTATTTGATAACAATCATCTCATATGGCAAATTAATTGATTGAAGGCAGGAGGAAAAGGGGACGACAGAGGATAATATGGTTGGATGGCATCACCGACTCAATGGACATGAGTTGGAGCAAGCCCACTGAGAAGTATCTGGATTATTTGGAATTTTACTTTCTCCAGAGCCAAAGAGGTCTAGTGGCACAGGCACAAATACACAAGGCAATGTAAGTGTCAGTTCAATTTAGTTCAGTCGCTCAGTCTTATCCGACTCTTTGTGACCCCATGAATCGCAGCACGCCAGGCCTCCCTGTCCAGCACCAACTCCCGGAGTTCACTCAGATTCACGTCCATCGAGTCAGTGATGCCATCCAGCCATCTCATCCTCTGTCGTCCCCTTCTCCTCCTGCCCCCAATCCCTCCCAGCATCAGAGTCTTTTCCAATGAGTCAACTCTTTGCATGAAGTGGCCAAAGTACTGGAGTTTCAGCTTCAGCCTTATTCCCTCCAAAGAAATCCCAGGGCTGATCTCCTTCAGAATGGACTGGTTGGATCTCCTTGCAGTCCAAGGGGACTCTCAAGAGTCATGTACTCAGTATCAAAGTTGATGCTGGTGATGATGATATTATGCTTTTCTTACTGATTCCTTACTTAGAAATAATCACTGCTCAAAGATTTTTACATGGGAACAGGTAAAAAAATAATTTTTAACTGAGTCAGTGGGAAAGTTATCATGAATAAATTGTCATTTGCTCTGTATTCTGAAGAAGGACTAAGATTTTCACAATTAGAAATGAAATGTGAAAAATGTCAGAGTAAGTTAGGATAAGTCCAAGAAGGTACTTGAAAACAACAATAAAATGACAAACTTCTGATAAGATTCTAATCGGAAAATAATAAGTCCCAGAAAAAAAGATCAATATAGTTCCATACATTGACACATGGGAATGTTCACACAGGGAGAGCTAGTTGAGTCCATGTAGAGAAAGAGAAACATCATAAAACAATTATTACTGTAAGATGTAATATTACTGAAAATGCTCTTTCATAAACTAACATGATAATCATGACAAAGTCAAGAGGAAGACAAATTATGACAGTTAATGTCATACATTTGAATATAGCCATGTGTGTATTTAATGATCTAAGTCCTCATTTTTAAAGGCAGAGCTTACATATTGTCATGGGCATACTCCCTTACCATGAGTAATAGGAATCATTTTTTTTTAATTTATTTTTTAATTGGAGGAAAGTTGCTCTACAGTGTTGTATTAGTTTCTGCCATACCACAAGGCGAATCAGTCACAAATTATATATATATATATATCTCCTCCCTCCTTCCACTGCTGCGTCCACATCTGCATGGATGAACTTAGAGCCTGTTATGCAGAGTGAAGTCAGAAAGAGAAAAGCAAATATATATTAACACATATGTGTGGAATCTAGAAAAATGGTAGTGATGAACTATTTGCAGGGCAGGAATTGAGACACAGATGTAGAGTACCATGAGTAATAGGAACCTTTGGAAGATAATTATAAAAATGACAAATTGGGGGCAATACAGGTATCAGGCTATAATTGTTAAGGTAAATAGGCTTTTCAGTGGTTTTAAAATAGCCTCAAATAATTATTTTCCATGTAACAATATACGCATAGCATCAAAACTATTCCTTTTGTAGATTGTTCTCCACAGACAGACCTTTTTAACAAGGCTTTGTTTTATTGTTAAATAAAGTCTGTAGAATATGCTGAAAATATATACATGATCTAAATTGAATATAAGAGATGATGATATTAACGATTTTCTTTTTACCCCAACCTTTCTTTTCTGCTCATTTTTCAATTTTGTAACTTTTCAGGTTGGTTTTCTAACTATCGAGGTCAGTAGCTGAAATGCTGCAGAGATAGCTGACATAAAGCCTGAAGACTATATCATACTCTCTCAGAGGGATCAAACTCTTTAAAGATCCTGCTGAAAGGAAAAGGGGAAAAAATGGGTCAAAACTTTGTGTTTGTGTTATTTTCAGTGAAAACATCTCTATTATCTAAGACCTCTGAATAACAGTTAGCTATCAACTCAGCAAGAGTCACAAAAGCAAAACATCAGTGTCATCCCACAGCAAAAGAAGCGTTATGCATTGGTGTTTTTGAACACACATAGCTAGTATGACATTGGGCTCTAACCGCCATACTCTGCTGCAAATCCCTCCTGAATCTCCTTGAGTCTATCCTTATTCTTTACAGCTTCCTCCTGTACGCATCCACACACAGAATCTTTTTTCTGTACCTTTAATTTTTTTTTTATTGAACTATAATGTAATATGGGCTTCCCTGGTGGCTCAGAGGTTAAAGCGTCTGCCTGGAATGCGGGAGACCCGGGTTCTATCCCTGGGTCGGAAAGATCCCCTAGAGAAGGAAATGGCAACCCACTCCAGTACTCTTGCCTGGAGAATCCCATGGAGAGAGGAGCCTGGTAGGCTCCATGGGGTCGCAAAGAGCAGGACACGACTGAGTGACTTCACTTTCACTTTCATAATGTAATATAGAAAACTTATAAGTAAACAGAATTGCAACTTATAGGTACATTACTCCATCTGTTTTCCAAAAGAAAACACTCCCTTGTTAACATCTGAATGAAGAACAAGATAGTCCAATATTCCAGAAAAGGAAAGAATAGGAACATGTTGAAAACATCCTTCAATCTTGTTTCTATGAGTAATAAAAGTGATATTTTAAGATTTATTAGCTACATTTATTTGTTTTCTTCCAATTAGTTCAGAAATTATGCTAGACAGATGCTGTATTTTAGCCCCTTCAGATTTTAATCTGCTTATAGAAAGTCCCACAGATGCCTCTGATTTCCGGCCTATTTTGGAATGGAAGAATATGCATAACTGATAAAACCTGAATGAACTCTGTTGATTGTATTGTAGGGGAACAAAACTTGCCACCCCAAAATGGCTCTTTGGGATGAAGATTATTTCATGCTGAAAATAATGAAGCCTCAGATGAATCAGAGAAACACTTTCACCTCTCCCAAAACTGCCTAAAGAATTTAGAGAGTCTGTTCCCAGAAGAGAACTATTATCAGATATCTGCAGTGAATATGGGCTAGATGTGCTTGGGGGAATCTCTTAGAGATTAGAGGCCACTTTGTGTCCCAATGCCTCATGTGGTCCAGCAAACTTTTTTTTTTTAACTGATTTGCTTTTCTATCTATGTCAATTGCCTCCCTACCCTTTAAAGTCCCAACCCATTATCCTCAATATCCTCTTTTTTCTCTAGCTGAATATGGTATTTAAGTGAGAATTTCAGCCATTTGGGCGAGTTAGTTTTCCTGTGTCTCTCCCATGTGCATGTGTTATTAAACTTTTGTATGTTTTTCTCTTGTTAATCTATCATCATGTGAATTTAATTCTTAGGACAGCCAAAAGAACTTAGAAGGGTAGAGTAAAATTTCTTCCTCACCAATAGTACCGGTGTCAATTTCCTGGTGTTGATATTATACTATGGCGAAACTGGGTAAAGTATGCATGAAACTTCCTATTATATTATTTTGCAATTTCCCATGAGTCTACAATTGTTTCAGAATAAAAAGCAAAAATAACAATTCCAAATTTATAAATATTATTTTAATGAAACTATTCTAAATCGGTTATTGCTTGAACATAATGATAATAACATTTAAATCACCAATAACAGATAATAGCTAATATATTTACTATGTACTAAATATTATGCTGAGCCTCCACAGATGATTTTAATTAATACTCACAAGACACTTTGAGTTGTGTCAGAACTGAGGTGAAGAGAAGTTGCGGAGCATTCCCAAGATCACCAACTAGAAAATTGTCGAGCCTGGATTTAAACTCATGTAGACAAAGCACCATTATATCTTATATTACATTTCCCAATCACAGAGTTTTGGGGGTCGTATATTTGTTTGTTTGCTTTTTGCTTGTTTTGATTTAGATCAAATCAACCATCCGGTAGATAGGCAAAGATATCCAAACAGTATGGTTTCTTTTTCTGTTTCTAAGAATATGGCCTATATACCTTTAAAATTGAAGTACAGTTAATTTGTAATGCTTCAGGTGTACAGCAAAGTGATTTATATATATATATATATATATATATGCAGTTTTTAGATTCACTTTCATATAGGTTATTACAAGATATTGAATATAGTTCCCTGTGCTATATAGTAGGTCCTTGTTTTTAAAATCTGTTTTACTTAAAATAATGCTTTTCTGTTAATCCTAAATTCCTAATTTATCCCTCCCCCCTTTTCCTCTTTGGTAACCAGGAGTTTGTTTCCAGTGTCAGTTAGTCTGTTTCTGTTTTGCAAATGAGTTCATTTGCATTATTTTTTTTTAGATTCCACATACATGTGATATCACATGATATTTGTCTTTGTATGACTTAACATCACTTAGTATGATAATCTCTAAGTCCATCCATGGTGCCAGAAATGACAGTATTTCATTTTTTATGACTGAGTGATAGTCCATTATGTGTATCAGTTCAGTTCAGTTGCTCAGTTGTGTCCGACTCTTTGCAACCCCATGGACTGAAGCACGCCAAACCTGCCTGTCTGTCACCAACTCTGGGAGCCTACTCAAACTCATGTCCATCGCGTCGGTGATGCCATCCAACCATCTCATCCTCTGTCATCCCCTTCTCCTCCCGGCTTCAATCTTTCCCAGCATCAGGGTCTTTTCCAATGAGTCGGTTCTTTGCATCAGGGGGCCAAAGTATTGGAGTTTCAGCTTCAACATCAGTTCTTCCAATGAATATTCATAACTGATCTTTTTTAGGATAGACTGGTTGGATCTCCTTGCTGTCCAAGGGACTCTCAAGAGTCTTCTCCAATACCACAGTTCAAAAGCATCAAATCTTTAGCATTCAGCTTTCTTCACAGTCCAATTTTCACATCCATATATGACACTAGATGGACTGTTGTTGGTAAAGTCTCTGCTTTTTAATATGCTGCCTAGGTTGGTCACATATTCATCTATTGATAGACATTTAGGTTGTTTGCATGTTTTGACTATTGTAAATATTGCTGCTCTGAACATTTCAAATTACAGTTTGCAGAATTTTCACCTTCTCTGTATATATGCCCAGGAGTGGGATTGCTGAATTATATAGTAACTCTATTTTTAGGTTGGTAAAGAATCTCCATATTTTAAACAATACAGTTTCATGATGACGGTTTCCAGCTTTCTTCATATGACTACACCTATTTCTTCATAGGACTGACCATAACCTAAATTTAATTTTGATTTTAGCTTGGCATGTCAAGTCATATCTATTATGATTATGAGTTTAATGATGAGTTTCTCAAAACATGGTATTTTATCGGCCACTGTCTCTGATAACAGATAAAAATTAAAAAATTTAGTTTAAAATATATGGGGTAGGGGGTTTCCCTGGTGGCTCAATGGTAAAGAATCTGCCATCCAATGCAATAGATAACGGCTTCAATCCCTGATCCAGGAAAATCCCACATGGCATGAAGCAACTAAGCCCATGCACCACAATATTGAGCCCCTGATTTAGAGCCTGAGAGCCTCAACTACTGACCCCATGAGCTATAACTGCAGAATCCTGCATGCCCTAGAGCCCATGTTCTGCAAGAAAAGAAGCCACTGTAATGCGAAGCCTGTGTATCACAACTAGAGAGAAACCCCTGCTTGCTACAACCAGAGTAAAAGCCCGTGTATATATGTATAAATAGTATAGGGTGGGCTTAGAAGGAATCAGAACATGAAGCCAAGAATTTCTGAAAAATATGAAAATAGTGGTTTTAACATTGATTTCTGCTTTAGTATTACTTAAAATGTAAGTAATAAATAACATTCCTAAAATACAAGGTTTCCTATAAAATATACCTGTTCTATATTGCTCAGAGTATTCCCTTTTTCAATTTGATAGTTGTATAGACTTTAATTTCAGTCATTGTTCCTGAAAGTTTATAAATATCACAAGTAACTACTTTTAATCTATATTTGTTTGCCAAGAAAATGTTAAGAAATACTTTGGGTGCTTACATATTCAAATATATACATTTTTTTTAACTACAGGAAAACCCAAAATTACAGTGTTCTCACTTAATCTTATATTTTACAGAATTGAAAAAAAATATCAATAGTTAGGGTGTATATGGGTTTATGTTTATGCATATGTTTGCATGGATGAGTATATAACTTAGGAACATTATAACTTTGAAAAAAAGATATTTCTTAGAAATTCCCTGGTGGTCCACTGGTTAGAAATCTGAGCTTTCACTGCCAAAGGCAAGGGTTTGATCCCTAGTCAGGGAACTAATATCTCACAAGCCGCACAGCATGGAAAAACTTTTTTAAGATAAAATAAAATATTAAAAACATTTAAAAAAGAGAACTTTAAGCATAGCACAAGTAATGTTTAAGTAGTAGAAGTTCAATAAAGACTTTAATAAGTATACGAGTTACAAGCTACAGTATTTGGGGCTACCAAGAGGGATAAGCAACTACTATAATTTTATACCCAATGAATGGA
Organism: Capra hircus; assembly: GCF_001704415.2. Lineage (NCBI taxonomy): Eukaryota > Metazoa > Chordata > Mammalia > Artiodactyla > Bovidae > Capra > Capra hircus. Next base: position 50,294,971 of record NC_030828.1, on the reverse strand, counting down.
ACAATATTACAAAATAAGCTTTGCTTTCCATGACTGAAGAAAATTAGTAATTACAGACTTTAGAATTAAAACAATCTGTTAATTCCATGCTAAACTACACATCAGGATATTTTTCCGAAGCTCCAAATCACTTTGATTAAATTGGAAGCATCTTCCAGGAGTATATAATCCCATTTATAATATCAGTATTAGCAGCTTCCTTTGGTTTACATAGAACTGCTTGCTGACTCATAGAATCCAGTATTTAGATAAATATTTCTTCCTTAAAGCAAGATAACCAATCTCTGTATCCTATTAAGACAACACTTTAGAAAAGGGAATATTGGGGAATTAAAAGAGGTGATGGACAGGGAGGCCTGGCATGCTGCGGTTCATGGGGTCGCAATGAGTCGGACACGACTGAGCAACTGAACTGAACTGAAAGTCAATCACCTCATAATTATTTAAAAATATTATTCCATGAAGTGTGAATTTATACACTTAGCCATAAATAAAATGTCAATTGTTCATGGTACACATTTGCACATGTGAAGAAACTGAGATTATTTAAAAGAAGTTATTTTTATACTTGATATTTAGAGAAAAATCTTCATTATCAGGGAAGAAAATGAAAGTGAAAGTGGCCCAGTTGTGTCTGACTCTTTGAGACCCCACGGACCGTAGCCCATCAGGCTCCTCTGTCCATTGAATTATCCAGGCCAGAATACTGGAGTGGGTAGCCTTTTCCTTCTCCAGGGGATCTTCCCAACCCAGGAAGCAAACCAGTCTCTTGTACTGCAAGCAGATACTTTACCAGCTGAGCTATTCAGATTGAGCAGTGATCCAATATGGTTTTAATTTTTACTAAGATGTGCTATTGTCATTACCAGTGAAGCTACTTTCTACTAATTTAAAACCTGCTATTATATTTCATGCTCACCCAATGCATCAATGATTTCTTAATACCTCCCATATTTTATTTCCTTCAAATAAATCCCCTCAATATTTTTCCATTATTTTCATTACGCTGATTTGGCTTAAAACATTCACTTTAACCAGGATACCTTTCTCTTTCCTTTACCCAGCAAAATATCCCAATGCTTAAACGCTTAAAAAGTCCGACTCAATAACAGTTTATTGTTGTTCAGTTATAAATTGTGTCCAATTCTTTGTGATCCGATGGACCACAGCACACAGACTTCCCTGTCCTTCACTATCTTCTGGAGTTTGCTCAGACTCATGTCCATTGAGTCTATGATGCCATCCAACCATCTCATTCTCTGTCACCCCCTTCTCCTCCTACCTGCAGTCTTTCCCAGCATCAGGGTCTTTTCCAATGAGTCAGTTTTTCTCATCAGGTGGCCAAAGTATTGGAGCTTCCGTTCCAATGAATATACAGGGTTGATTTCTTTTAGGATTGTCTGATTTGAATTCCTTGCTATCCAAGGGACTCTCAGGAGTTCTCTAGGCTAACAGTTTGAAACCAGCTCTCACAACCATGCATGACTACTTAAAAAACCGTAGCTTTGACTATATCAACTTTTGTTGGCAAAGTGATGTCTCTGCTTTTTAATGCACTGTCTAGATTTGTCATAGCTTTTCTTCCAAGCAGCAAGTGTCTTTTAATTTCATGGCTGCAGTCACTGTCCACAGTGATTTTGGAGCCCAAGAAAATAAAATCTGCCACTATATCCATTTTTAAATCTTTTTTTCCCCCATTTTTCCATCTATTTTCCATGAAGTGATGGGTACAGATGCCATGATCTTAGTTTTTTGTATGCTGAGTTTTAAGCCAGTTTTTCACTTGCCTTGCACATAAGTCATCAATGGTTCATAAGTATGATTATTTATGTACAAGGCCTTGTGCCAAACAGTTATGAAATTACCATTTACAATATTATAATGTGGTGGGTACATTTAGCAACTTTAGAAATAAGACTTGGGGTTTGGGAAGGTTAAATAATTGGCTCAAAACCTCACCAGTAGGAAGCTGTGGGACTGGACTGTTTATGAATTCTGATAATCAGTTGCAGAGAGTCTTTAGGGGCCTTATGATAACATGGAAATGGAAAAGGGTCCAGTCATCTTCACAAAGGCATCAGATATGTGAATAAAACCAATTTAGTTTTTTAAGACCAGAGCAGCTGCTCAACAAATCAGGAAGGAACCACAATTAAGTGTCACATGGAGATGAGTAATTCTTCTAGATTTTTCTCGCTGAGCCTTTCATGAGTCAGTCAAATTCCTGACTCATAAATTATGAAAGTGAAGAAAATATAAACTTCAAAGGAGTTCAACATCAGGCCAGTTGTCTAAACTAGTCTGTTCGACTAAAATCACATTCAAGGTCCACATTATTAATTTTTCACTTTGTTCATTCAGTAGTTACAGCAAATGCCAACACTGTTCTGGAAATGGGGATCCAATAATGAGCAGCCAAAATGTTCTATGTTCATAGATTCTTCATGGGAGCAGTAGAGTTAGGATTACACAATTAACAATAACCTAAGTGACAATCTCACATTTCAGCAAAATATTTCAGCATATTGAATTCTGTGTATTTCTGTAATCCTACTTTTGTTATACTCTAGTGTGTACAATTCTATATTTAGCACTTTAATTCATCATAGTTAGAACGTTTCATAACCAAGAGAGTAAATATTCTCCTTCAGCATTTTAAATACCCTGCAATCTTTCATGCTTTGAGTCCCAACATCATATTGACTTCCCTGATAGATTATCTCATAAATGGTGATATTCAGACCACTAAAGTTGTGCATTTTGATGACCCCCAGATGCAAACTCCCACAGCAAAAATCAAATTTAGAAGTTAAATGTCAAAGGCATTAATATCACAAACTAGCACCTAGTTTAATTTTCCTTTCTCATTTTCTGCTTACATTTATTTTCATCTTCCAAAACTTTTCTAATTTTCTAATTAGTGTATATAATCATCTTATAAAAATTAGAGAAGTTTGCTTACTATGAAAAGGACATTGAAATACCAAATGACATGTTACTATGTACAAAGTACACAGATAGTTTTAGGAATAAAAGGAGTACCTGGTGCCTATATATAGATAACAGTCAGGTGCCAAATTACCTTTATTTCTGTCTATCACAGAGCCTGAAACAAGACTTTATAGAATTGGATTTTTATTTTCTGAAGGTCAGTTAAGCAACAAGAATTTTCCATGTAAAATTAAATAATCTTTTTTTTTTCTGGTGATATTTAATTTCTCTAAACCATTTGATGGTATGAAGAGGAAAATTTATAAGTTGAAGACAGTAATAAGTAGAAGTTGAGAAATAGAAGTGCGGGGTTATTTGCTGCTGGTAGAGCTTCCTCAATTGTGCCTGACTCTTTGTGACCCCGTGGACTGTAGCCTACCAGGCTCCTCTGTCCATGGGATTTTCCAGGCAATAGTACTGGAGTGGATTGCCATTTCCTTCTCCAGTGGATCTTCCCAACCCAGGGATCGAACCCAGGTCTCCCGCATTGTAGACAGACGCTTTACCACCTGAGCCACCAGGGAAGTCCCCCTTTTCTTTTTTACATTTTTTTTAGAGCTTCCTCAATCACCAGGAATATTAGGCCATATCTCACATTTTAGATAACTGAGAAAATATCTACACACATATCAAGATATACTTATTATTTTAAATGTCAAAATTAGACTAAGTTGTCTTAACCATTATTAATGACAAGGCTGATTAGCAGCTAAGATCACGGACTTTGAAATCAGAATGACTTGTGTTGGAATCCTAGTTTTGCTACTTACTATCTACAATTCTGAGTCTCAGTTTCAGTTCAGTTCAGTTCAGTCACTCAGTCATGTCCGACTCTTTGTGACCCCATGAACCACAGCACACCAGGCCTCCCTGTCTATCACCAACTCCTGGAGTTCACTCAAACTCACGTGCATTGAGTCAGTGATGCCATCCAGCCATCTCATCCTCTGCCGTCCCCTTCTCCTCCTGCCCCCAATCCCTCCCAGCATCAGGGTCTTTTCTAATGAGTCAGCTCTTGGCATGAGGTGGCCAAACTATTGGAGTTTCAGCCTCAGCATCAGTCCTTCCAATGAACACCCAGGTCTCCTTTAGGATGGACTGGTTGGGTCTCCTTGCAGTCCAAGGGACTCTCTAGAGTCTTCTATCACCAGTCACATCCACAACAGGGTATTGTGTTTGCTTTGGCTCCATCCCTTCATTCTTTCTGGAGTTATTTCTCCACTGATCTCCTGTAGCATATTCGGTACCTACCAACATGGGGAGTTCCTCTTTCAATATCCTATCATTTTGCCTTTTCATACTGTTCATGAGCTTCAGTTTACTTAGTTATAAAATGATAATATCATAATTGGACCCACTATTAATTTATTTCCCAAAAAACCTACTTACTGAACAAGCACTAGACATTATTCCATGTGTGAGAGAAAGTAGGAAACACAGCAGACAAAATGCATGAAACTTGCATTCTTTTAGGGGAAACAGATGATACAAAGAAGACAAGTGTTATGGGGGGAAATAAATAGAGAAAAAATTTAAGGGCTTCTGGGAGTATAGAGAAATTTTAGGAGAGTATTTAGGGAAACCCATATTGAGGATGGGCCTTAGGAAGCATCACTATGAACAAAGCTAGTAGAGTAATGGGATTTCAGCTGAACTAATTCAAGTCCTAAAAGATGATGCTATGAAAGTGCTGCAGTCAATATGTCAGAAAATTTGGAAAACACAGCAGTGGCCACAGGACTAGAAAAGGACTGAAAAGGTATTTCCATTCCAATCCTAAAGAAAGGCAATGCCAAAGAATGTTCAAACTACTACACAATTGCACTCATATCACACACTAGCAAAGTGATGTTCAGAATTCTCCAAACAAGGCTTCAACTATATGTGAACTGAGAACTTCCAGATGTTCAAGCTGAATTCAGAAAAGGCTGCTGCTGCTGCTGCTAAGCCACTTCAGTCATGTCCAACTCTGTGCGATCCCATAGACAGTGGCCCACCAGGCTCCGCCGTTCCTGGGATTCTCCAGGCAAGAACACTGGAGTGGGTCGCCATTTCCTTCTCCAGTGCATGAAAGTGAAAAGTGAAAGTGAAGTCACTCAGTCCTGTCTGACTCTTAGCGACCCCATGGACAGAGGAGCAGTCCATGGGATTTTCCAGGCAAGAGTACTGGAGTGGGGTGCCTTTGCCTTCTCCTCAGAAAAGGCAGAGGAACCAGAGATCAAATTGCCAACATCTGTTGGATCATAGAAAAAAACAGGAATTCCAGAAAAATATCTACTTCTGCTTTATTGACTACGCCAAAGCCTTTGACTATGTGGATCACAACAAACAGTAGCAAATTCTTCAGGAGATGGGAATACCAGACCACCTCACCTGTCTCCTGAGAAATCTGTATGCAGGTCAAGAAACAACAGTTAGAACCAGACATGGAACAATGGACTTGTTCCAAATTGGGAAAGGATTACATTAAAGCTGCAAATTGTCACCCTGAATTAATGCTGCTCTGATAGTTTAGCTGGTAAAGGATCCACCTACAATGCAGGAGACCCAGTTCAATACCTGGGTGGGAAAGATCCCCTGGAGAAGGGATAGGCTACCCATTCCAGTACTCCTGGGCTTCCCTGGTGGTTCAGTTGGTAAAGAATCCACCTGCAGTGTGGGAGACCTGGGTTCGATCCCTGGGTTGAGAAGATCCCCTGGAGAAGGGAACAGCTAACTACTCCAGTATTCTGGCCTGGAGAAGTCCATGGACTATAGTCCATGGAGTCACAAAGAGCTGGACATGACCCAGTGACTTTCACTTTCTTGAGATAGCAAGACTGGAATGTTTATGGAGAAGTAATGAAGAGGATAAGCTTAGTAAGTTTTCCTTTTCCTAGAATGAAGCAGAAAAGGGAAAAGATAAAAAACTGATGAGTGAGAAGGTGATGAATGTGCCTCCAACAAAATGGAGGCCTCATCATAGTACTGAGGAAAAAATGCAGAACAGGAACAAAAGCTGTCATGAAATATAAAATAAATACTCTCAATCTGAAAGTGACACAAATTATAGAACAAAATAATTTGCAATTTTTCCAGCCCAGACAACAAAAGTTTTGAGAGAGACAACTACAAGCATTTAGAGAGGAAAAAGCGAAGAGAGTAAAGCAAGATTATTTATAAGTAAGCACAAACCAGGACAAACTCTGGCTTGCTTCTGCCTCAGTAAATACTTTAAAAGAAAGCAACAGTGAATGCAAAGATATAAGGAAGAAAACATGTTCTCTTAAGAATTTTATACTCAGCCAAATTATGTTTTCATTGTGAGGCATACAACCTCCCCCTCTGCCGCCCCCTTCCAATTAGGTGATCTGTGCAGGGACACACTCTTGTCACAGGGAAAGTTAATTCTAACCTTAGTTGAAGAGCTATGCATAAAGTCTTTGTCAGTATATTAATCTTTAACTTGTTTCCACTTAAGAAATTTTAAAGACTTGACTGTGAGCAACAGCATTTATTTTACAGACAAGTATTACTCAAACTATGTTCATAAAAACATAAATATTCCAAGAATTATTAGTAGGAAAACACACCAAGAAATTTCTGTGATGAATGCACAAGGAACACGATGAGCTAAACTAAGTTAAACAGAATTCTCTTCTACTGTATTCTGCAGAGCCTATAAGAAACTATCATATATTTATAAATCTCCAAAAGTAGTATAAAGTATACAATATTCAGAAGTATCCATTTCCACTGCATGCCCCAAACACACAGAAAACCTTGTCCATTAATTCGCATAATATTAATACTCCACAGACCATCCTTTGTGAAATGGACTGGAGATACTTATGAAAATTATCCTTGTAAATGCTCTGTTTGTTTTGATCTGTTCAGCCTGCACTGGGAGATATTATAATAGATTTACCTGTATAACCAGCTGATACTACATTGCATAGTAGTGTTGTCTTTTTGTGAACCTACTGGGGGATATTCCACTGGTGTTAATGCCAAGAACAGTTGCAACTGCCCTTCACATTTCTCCCAAACTGGTTTGAAAAAAGTGAAAGTGAAGTTGCTCAGTCGTGTCCAACTCTTTGCTACCCCATGGACACTAGGCTCCTCCGTCAATGGGATTTTCTAGGCAAGAGTACTGGAGTGGGTGCCATTTCCTTCTCCAGGGAATCTTCCCAACCCAGGGATCGAACCCAGGTGTCCCACATTGTAGACAGACGCTTTACCATCTGAGCCACCAGGGAAGTCCTGTGGAGGAATCCAGCTCATGCTTAAAACTCAAATAGGAGACATGTTTAGTCTACCAATCCATTTGAAATGCTGAAAATCTTAGCCTTTTGTCTGTGCCCTGTAATCCTTTATGGGAGAAAACATATGGGTTTTGCTTATCTGCATACAAGAGCTTCCCTGGGTAATTTGTGCGCCTGCTGCCTTCCTTGGATGTGGTAGCCGTTTCTCAGGCTCCCTCTCCAGATTGAAAAACGTATGAGTATCTGATTGTCTCCTTTTCTAATGGGACTTCACACAATGGAAAAGAACAAAACATTGGAGGAATCCAGCTCATGCTTAAAACTCAAATAAGAAACATGTTTAGTCTACAAATCCATTTGAAATACTGACAATCAGCCTTTTGTCTGTGCCCTGTAATCCTTTATGGGAGAAAACATATGGGTTTTGTTTGTCTGTATACAAGAGCTGTAGTGGCGTAGTGGGTTGTGTTGGTTTAATTGGGCCTCTAATGCACAGTAGCAGACTCACTGTAGAGCTGCTCATTCTTTCCATGGTATGTTCACTGGCAGCACTGAGCTGTGTCTTGAAATTGCTGCCTAGGGAAAGTGGGTAGGTTGTGATGATCCTTGGCACATCAATACCTCAGTTCTTCTCATAGAGCAGAATCACAAAATTGTGTTTGTGTGTGTCTATGTGTGTGTTGTGTTGTACTGAAGGTGATGTTCTGGGCTAGGAATGCCTGACCTGTATTTCTCATAGGGAACCACTATAGACATTTTCTCCACTGGGGCCTATATTGTGTCTGGACTGGCCCTTTTGGCTCTTATGATGGCAGAATGCACTTTAGCAGAAGCTCTCAGGAAATTTTGACAAGATGCATCACTTTTGTGATATCTGCAAGTCCAGGAGGGTATACAGTATGCTTAAGGGCCACACAGTGAGATCTCAAGTAAAATGAGACAGCAGACCTGGGGCTTTACTTTCATTAGTGTACAAGGGTGGGATGTCTAGAATTTCCTTGTTATTGTTGTTCAGTCACTGAGTCATACCCCACTGTTTGAGACCCCATGGACTCCAGGACTCCAGGCTCCCCTGTCCTCCGTTATCTCCCGGAGTTTGCTCAAATTCACGTCCATTTATTTGGTGATACTATCTACCCATCTCTTCCTCTGGTCATCCCCTTTTCCTTTTGCCTTCAATCCTTGCCAGCCTCAGGGTCTTTTCCATTGAGGTGCACACTTTATTGGCTAAAGTTTAAGAGAAGGAAGTAGGGTATGGGAAGGAAGACGTGGGATCACTCAAGCAACCAAGGCTTTCTGGAAGAGAAACCTTCATGCTTCAGTTCAGTTCAGTCGCTCAGTCCTGACTGACTCTTGGTGACCCCATGAATCGCAGCACGCCAGGCCTCCCTGTCCATCACCGATTCCCAGAGTTCAATCAGACTCATGTTCATCGAGTCAGTGTTGCCATCCAGCCGTCTCATCCTCTGCCGTCCCCTTCTCTTCCTGCCCACCATCCCTCCCAACATCAGAGTCTTTTCCAATGAGTCAACTCTTCACATGAGGTGGCCAAAGTACTGGAGTTTCAGCTTTAGTATCATTCCTTCCAAAGAAATCCCAGGGCTGATCTCAGCACCTAATTCCTGAACTGATTATTTTGCTCATAGCTGTGTCATATAGCTGGCAATGATGATTCAAGATGGATATTTTTGGAAATAGACACCTCAGCAGTCAAAAGCTTGACATCAAGCATTTACACTACAATCAAAAAGCTTAATGTTAGACACTTATGCTAAAGTCTGATTTATCACAGCCAATCCATGTGACTCAATAGAGAATTTTGTAGTCCCTGTAACTGCACTGGTTTTTCAGTACCTTTCCCCCAGGCATGACAAATAGGATCTACATGTTCTTTATTATATTCAATTATATTTTGCTACATTTTATTTATATATTGGTATATTTTATTGGTTCATTATAGATATATACTAGGTGGATATTCTTCATAATAACTGTGTTAGTTGCTCAGTCATGTCCAACTCTTTGAGACCCCATGCATAGACTGTAGCCCACCAGACTTCTCTGTGCATGAGATTCTCCAGGCAAGAATACTGGAGTGGGCTGCCATTCCCTTCTCCCAGGGATCTTTCCAACTCAGGGGTCAAACCCAGGTCTCCCACATCGAAGGCAGATTTTTTACCATCTGAGCCACATTAAGATATATTTATTCACAATAAGTTTTCACCTGTTGCACTAATTCAGTATTTCTAAATGTGAAAGCAATTCACACTTTATTTTTAAACATTATATAAGTATCTCTGCAATTATGTTTTAAGTTATTCTGAACAACTTCTATTGCACATGGAATACTATATGTATTGGCAATTTCTTGTGTAACAAACCACCTAAATTTAGTGGACTGAAAAAAACCATCATTCATCAGTTCACAAAACATAGATTAGCAATTTGGACTAAATTCAGCTGAATAGTTCTGCTGATCTTGCCTGGTTGACACGTGTGGCTGCCACCAGCTGGTGGCTCTGCTAGAGCTAAATGGTCTAAGATATCATTATTCTCATAACTGGCAGTAGGAAGGCTACTGGCCAGGATGCCATGGTGCTCTTCAAGGAAATTTTCTTACAGGCTAACTTGGACATGTTGTCATGTCTCTTCTAGTAGATTTAGATAAAGTTTCCTTTATTGCCATATATTCTTCTATTCACATTCTGTTATTCAGCAAGAGTCAACTATGTGCCCAACAACACGTGGAAAAGATTTTGAAATGCATGAAATACTTTGTTTTATACAGATTCCAGTATACTGTTTTGGAAAATTAATCAATGTAGAGAAACATTAATCTTCTGTTGGAAGGTATCATAAACCAGCGGGAAAAATAAAACTACCTACTTGCTATCAAATATATACTTACAGATTAACCTGGTGGCTCAGACAGTAAAGAATCTGCCTGCAATGCAGGAGACCTGGGTTTGATTCCAGGGTCAGAAAGATCCCCTGGAGAAGGCAATGACAACCCGCTCCAGTATTCTTGCCTGGAGACATCCATGGACAGAGGAGCCTGGTGGGCGGCAGTTCACAGGGTCACAAAGGGTCGGACATGATAGAGCAACTAACACTTTCACTTTCAAGTACTACAAAATCCCTTAGAGATCCCTATTTGCTATCAAAATAAGTAAGCCAATTTTTATGTTTCTTTTTTTCAAAAGCATAGTGCTATTATGTGACACAGGAAAACTTGAAAGCATTTTCCTGGAAAATTATTTAAACTTAACAGAAAAGTGAACAGAAGGTATAAAGAACATTTTCAAAATTAAGCTAGAAAAAACATTTTTATCAGATGGAACTTTATTTTGATAGTAGATATATGTTTATAGTAAACTGAGCAGACACAAACTTCAGACTATAATGAAAGCAAAATCTTTTTTCATCTCTATCAAGTTGATGGAATGATTTGTATACCTAGTCTAGATAATTCTATGGAAAGTCACAAAGACAATAACCAGAAGAGAAAGTACGAAGAAAACAACAAAAATCTGAACTTAAACCTTGGACGCTTTATTGCAATTTCCTCCAAATTATTAACTTTCATGCATTAATTCCCTTTAATTACCAACTGATTAATCTTAGTAGACAATTGAATATATGACCAACAATATGTACATAGGAACAAATTCATCTAAAATTGTCTGCAAAGTTTTATATTATTGAGATCATAACTTCAGGCTGTTACTTTTTTTTTTTTTTTTCACAAAAAAAGTCAGCTTTCAATAAAACCTAGCAGTGAAAATATGTTTGCCTGAGGGGGAGAATATTTTTCACGTTTATAGGCACTGAAATTGAATCTGTTTTACTCAAGCTATTGTTCATAGCTGCTGTCATAAATTTTAAAGGTTCAAGAATTTACTTTTCAAATGAAACAATGACCATTCTTCTACTGAGATCCCTCAATATATCCCCAAAGAAATCTTAGCACTCTACATTTTCTACCATCATTTTACGTACATGATTTTCTTGATACAGGAAAAAGACAGAGAACACACACTACCAAAAATAAATACTGCTTCATTTTTCAAAGATTCAATACAGTTTGGCTTTACAGGGAACTACGGTATAAGAGACACACAATCAGCCCAAAACTCTACAAGGAAAATAAAATAGTGGTTCAGTGCTTTCAAGGAGGGCCTTGGACTGCAAGGAGATCAAACCAGTTAATCATAAAGGAAATCAATCTTGAACATACATTGGAAGGACTGATTCTGAAGCTGAAGCTCCAATATTATGGCCACCTGATGTGAAGAACTGACTCATAATGCCTTGAAGGATTGAAGGCAGGGAGAGAAGGGAATAACAGAGGATGAGATGGTTAGATGGCATCACCAACTTGATGGACATGAGTTTGCACAAGCTCTGGGAGTTGGGTGATGGACAGGGAAACCTGGCTTGCTGCAGGTTGCCAAGAGTCAGACACAACTGAGTGACTAAACAACAACAACAAAAGTGCCTGCAAATGCGAAAAATGTGGAACACAGGTTTGGAGCGCCATGGGGTTGCAAAGAGCTGGACAGGACTGAGTGACTTTCGCTTTCACACTTGGTCCAGAGATGAACAAAGAATGCATTCAAGAAATGAGAAAGGCTAAACCAAGTTTCACAGGAAGTGAATGAACCAGAAAGACTATTTCCCTCTAAAAACATTTTGGCCAAAGTCAGAAACACCAATAACATCAATTGGTGATAAGGATGTGGAACACAAAGAACACTCATTCATTGTCAGTGGAATGCAAAATTGCACAGGCATTTTGGAAGACAGTGTGTCAGTCTCTTACAAAATTAAACATGCTCTCACTGTACAATCCAGCACTCTCCTTGGCATGCATTCATATTAAATGAGAATTTATGTCCACACAAAAACCTTCATATGGATGTTTATGGCATCTTTATTTATAATTGCCAAAGCTTTGAAGCAACCAGTTTGTTCTGTAGGTGAATAGATAAATAAACTATGGTACATCTACATAATGAAATGTTACTCAGTGCTGAAAAGAAATGAACTCTCGAGCCACGAAGAAACATGAAGGACACTGGAAACCACATTACTAAGTGAAAAAAAGCCAATCTAAAAAGCCTACATGTTATGAATCCAATGATATGACATGCTAGAAAATACAAAACTATGGTGATAGTAAGAAGTTCAGAGGTTGCAAGGGCTTGAGGGAAGGAAGGAATAAACAGGTGAAACACAGAGGATGTTTAGGCGGGTAAAACTATTCTGTATGCTACAGTAATGGTGGGTCATTTTTTGTTAAAACCCAGAGAAGGTGCAACGCCAGTGTGATACCTAGACACACTGACAATGACGTGTCAGTGTAGAGTTCTCCATTGTACCAGGGGCAGATGGGAAATCTCCCTACCTTTCACAGAATTTTGCCGTGAAGCTAAAAGCACTCTAAACAAATAAAGTCTACTTATATTCCATGTTTTTAAAGACACAAAAGAAAAAAGAAGAATACATTTTCTTTCAAAGGCAAGACAACACTGTTTTAATTTCTTAAAATTGACAACTTTAGTATTTTCTAACTGTAGTTCTCACAATAAATTTGAAGTCGTATGATAAATTATCACATGTATAATAGTTTGGGAACTATATTTCTAGAAACATACTTGAATTGCTTGTAATTGTCCTCTTCGTTTGTAGTAGAAATAGCCCAAGTTTGGCTTGCGTAAGTTTAAAGAGAATGATTTTTTTTTTTTTTACATGAGTGAGGGAATGTAGAATTTTAAAAATCTATAGAGTCTGGAGAATAAAAATCTACAATAATCATACCTTGATTATTATTCTAAATCACTAAGCAGAGTTTTTAGGATAGGTGGATAGCTTTCATTTCCTAATTACCCAAGTAATATAAAGCAAAATTCTACACAAGTGAGATAAATGCCTAATTTGGGTTAGCTCAGAAAACATTGAAATCTGGTTGTCATTGTCTCCCAGAGTTCTCGTCTATTTTTCTCTTTGCTTCCATCTCTGCTCTGATACTGATTATTTTCTGCTTTTTGCCTAGCATTCTATTTTTGAACAACTACTCAAAAGTAGAAACCAGTAATGCAAGAGGAACTGTACGAGCTGCTTTCAACTTTCAGATGGATATTTTCCCTGTCTAAAAGTTACCACAATTGCTTTCCCTGAAGAACCAGTTCTCATTGTTTTATGAAAGGTCTTCATTCTGCTATGCCTTGCACTCATAAGCTAATGCTTACAACACATTATTCTTTCATGCTATACCTGGATGCCTACTGTAAAGCCTCTGAATGATTGACAGGTGCTGGCTAGACAAGTTTCCATGTGGTAAACCCTAAAGCATATTTAGAAAGCAGTAAAAAGAACACTGCTAAAAATGTTTTGTCTCTTTAAGACTGATCAAGCAGTTTAACTGATAAATCCTCCCTTGACATAAAAGAACAAAAAACTGTAAATCTACTATATATAATTTTATTGTGAAGCAATAGTGCTATTTATTTTTTGACAACACACTTTATTTCCTTGCAAAATAGGAGAAAACTCTAAATCAAAATGCTTATTTTATAGAGGCAATGCCACTCAGCTGACTAATATCCTGCCATTTACTAAGGGTAAAATGTTGAAGAGTGATGCATCCAACTTTTTAAACATCTGAACAATAACTAAACTGAAGAATGTGAGGTGACAAAGTATATTTCTCATAATTTCTATATACTCAGTTTCATAAAGAAGTACACATATATTCTCTGACAATTGTATCTTTTAGTAATAGAAAGTATAAAACTTTTTGAAGAGGAGTAGCAAAGAATTTATGTTTATATTATCACATTAATAAATACCTACTAAATTCCTAGCAATACACAGACTGTGAGAAATTTGAACTTCAGACATTGATAGCTAGACAAACTGACAATGTACTCTTTTGGACCCTGCATGCATGCTAAGTCATTTCAGTTGTGTCTAGCTCTTTGCAATCCCATGGATTGTAGTCCACCAGGTTTCTCTGTCCATGGGACTCTCTAGGAAGAATACTGGAGAGGTTTGCCATGCACTCCTCCAGGGATCTTCCTGACCCAGGGATTGAATCTGTGCCTATTACATCTCCTTCACCGGCAGGCAAATTTTTTACCATTAGCCCCACCACTAATTCCTCCTCAAGATTAAGGTCATAGAGAAAGAAATGTATTTAGTGTAGTTAACTTATTCTGCAACAAAAATATATGGATAGAACTTAGAAATTTTGAATGTATAAATACATTTTAATTATTAGTTATGCAAAGTTTCCTTCTAATGACATAGCATAATTTTTATGCTACAAACCAAAATGTCTACAAGTCAGATCTCTATAATGTTTCTACTGTGCTATAATTCTTCAATGTATAATTTCTGAGAAAATAAGGGCTTTGGAATAGTATTGAAATAACATTTCTTGTGATTTCAGGTTGCAGAAATGTGTAATAGGGTAAATAAACACATGTGTGAGTTTAAATGCTGTGGTATATTTTTTATTTTGTTGATTTTTTCTAAAGAATATGTGAAGCTTGGTATAAACATATATGCATATTAAGCACATATATATTCAACATAGACTCTGACATCAGAAAACATTAGACAATGAGATCAGAAAAGAATCAAGTCCCAAATGAGAGAAGAGGAAATAATGTATGTGTGTGTATGTATATATGTACAAAGGTACTCTCATAAATAAAAGTTCTGTCTTATCATGAAATTTTTTTTTCAAGATGAAAATACTAACAATAATATCTCAGATTTCTTATTTAAAGAATACTGACCTATGTACTGGGCAAGTCTTTCAACAAGATATTTATAAAATTATATTCCATATTATCTGTATAGATGTTTTTAAGTTACCTTCTAGAAAACCAAAGGCATAAGTTTAAATTAAAGCCCTAAGGAACTTTCTATGGAAGACTAAAGAAAATGAAATAAGATTAAAGGTTGCTGATAATCTGACTTGCCACAGATGAAGAATTTAAGGAAACTAAAGCAATGATTCTCAAGGTGTTGTCTCCAGATCAGAAGAGTTAGCATCATAGAAGATCTTGTTAGTGTGTGTGACTACTAAGGTCGTATTTCAATTCTACTGAATCAGAAAATCCCAGGGCAGGGAATGAAATCTTTATTCGATCAAAGCTCTTCAGATTATTCTGAATCACTTTAAAGGTTGAGAACTACTAAACCTGGTGCGACATTTCTCAGAATGTGTTTCATGGATCATTAGCCCCAGAAAGTATCAAATAGTATCCCAGGAAAGAGAAAAAAAAAAAAAATTCTAGTGAAAATATAAAACTTTGGGTGAAGGTTAAATAGGTTTCTTTACCATAAGCTTTAATGTGATCAGGGTTACATTCATGTGATCAGGGTTTAATGTGATACTTTTGCCTTAATATCACAAAGTTGGTTCTCCAATTAACAGCATTAGTATCATGGGAACAGATAGAAATGTACATATCAAATCCTATTCTAAAACTACTGAATTTGAATCTGCAATTTTATGTACAGTAAGTCTGCAGAGCATTGTGCTGAAATGTGAATTAAGGGATTTTTCAGAGTACAGATATGTGCAATCTGCTAAAAATGCATTGGAGACAATAGTGAGAAAATCTGAGCCAGAGATGCGTGTCCAGCATGTGGTTAGAAATCATTTGTGTCTGGGATGATCTGGGTAACAAAAAGCAGAAGAAAAGCATCTCTTTCTATGGAATTCTTTTTCACTGTAATGGAGTGAAGAGCTGGGATTAGAAGAATAGGATATCTTAAAAATAACTAGAACACCTGTTTTCAAAGATTTAATTTTGTCTTTAGGTACTGTCGATCAGTCAATCAGGAAGTAATCATCTTAGTCTATGAACATAGGAAAAGGAGATATGAATGAAGATAGCTGATTTAATAGAGAATATTTAAACTCTTTTTTATTAAACATATTGAATTTAAGTTTCAAATTCTTATAGTAGTTCACATTGAAAGAATGTTTCCAAGGAAGAATTTCAATCGCTTTGGAATTAACGCAAAATGAAAACAGCTTTTCAACAATAATGTGCTCACATTCAGTGGTTTCTTCCTTAAAGCCACACAATATTTTCCTCAGATTTTCAAGAGAGCATCAGTTGGAAGGTCTAAAATTACCAGTAACTATGAATAGCTAAGATATTAAAGCAAACATGAAATCAAAGATAAGATATAATTGTCTTATGTTACATATATACTCTAGCAATATACATAATTTGTGATAACATTAGAAGCAAAAATGTAAAAGAAAATAATTCATTTAATTTTTATAAAATATCTTTATGAGATTTAAAGTAAGTTTTGCCTACTTGGATAAAAATACCAGCTATTATAGTAAAAGTGACTCACAACTGTGAACCCAATAAGATGCAATTTTATTGAGCTATTAATTTTAAAATATAATAATTTTCTGAAAAACAGAAATATCTAGAAAGTAATAATTCTTCATACTATTATTAGAACATAATGATGATGCTATCTCACATAGTAGTGATGCAGATATACCAAAATATTTTCAAGTAGAATTATACTATAATAAAAACACATAATCTATTTAATGGAAAATGGTATTTTTCTTTTTACTGGAGTGTGAAAATTAAAGCACTTAATTTTCACATATTAACTGTGTGTTTAATTAAAGCTAGCTAGCTAGTGAGACAAAGAAATAACTAGTACTAGAGTTTATAGTACATAGATCCAGATAACAAAATAGAAATCTTGTTTCAGAATGCAGTGGAAATTCTAATCATGGTTAAATTCATCATACACAGAAGAACCATTTAAAAGTTACCCTTTTATCATGATAAAACAATGTTTATTAAACACTTACCTTATAAAAGACTTACTGAAGGAAAAGATTGTGATTTGGGAAGCTGGTGCCTGTTAAGAAAAAACAGATGCTTTCATGCATTCATGCCCTCTGCTCTCCCCTTTTGGCTTGAAATCTTTCTTATATTTCCAAAGAAAAAAGTTTCTTTCAGGCCCACTTCTAAAACTACCACTTATGTGAAACCCCTGCTGCGTGAAGCAAAAAAAAAAAAAAAAAAATCATTAACTGTGGAAGAGGTGTTTTTTCCTGCTGACTGCAAATGCATCTTCCTATGTTGCTTTCTTAATGACCTTGGAAACTACAGAAATCATGAAACCATAAATACATATATACTTTTTTTTTTTGACCCCTCTGCTTTATACAATCCAGACGTTTTAGAAAGGTAAAGATCTAGAATTGGGATTTATTAGTCTAAATACAATCAATTATTTATTTAGTAGAATTATTGAACTTGAGGTCATTTAGTAATGCAGTTTTCTGTTTGGGATTTGTGGACTCAATTTAGCTACTATAGTATTGGAAGTATCCACATTAGCTTTAATATTTCAAAAGGCCTAAACATTTGCACAGAGTGAGCAAAATTCTAAGATTCTTTGTTTTAGCTGAATTTATATGAATTATGTTGAGTTCGTGGAGGCAAGTATACCCCTGCTCATGCTATGTGAGTATAGCATCCAACTCTTTGTGATCCCACAGACTGTAACCCACTGTGCTCCTCTGTCCATGGGATTCTCCAGGCAAGAATACTGGAGTGGGTTGCCATTGCCTCCTCCAGGGGTCTTCCCCACCCAGGGATTGAACCAGTGTCTCTTGCATCTCCTGCATTGGCAAGTGGATTCTTTACGAGACCTTGAATCATTTAATATATGTAATTTAAACGTGCATACATGCGTGTATGTATAGGATTTATATAGAGAAAATTTAAAAGATAAATTTAAAAATTGGAAATTATTTATCTTGTGTTAAATGATGTGCCTAAGTTAAATATCTAGTGGTTAAAAGGTGAAGACAAACACCTGACATATCTTAATCCAGTATTCATTTTCTGGAATAATAGGGAAGTAAGTTTTTTTACTTCAAGGTAGCAACTACATCAAGGGAGAAATTGTAATAGCATTGCCTTTCAAATTTAATAAAGTAACAAAGGAAAACAGTTTTAATTTATATTCTCTAAATAGTAACTAGGCTGTAGAAATATATAAGCAATTATCTTTAATTGCCTTAGAGAAAAGGTATTTAGGATGCTAGAATAGGTTACAGCCCCAAAGCAAACATTCACTCCTATTTAAACTGTTATTATTAGTTTTTATTTGGGGATAAATTTAGATTTACAGAAAAACTGTGAATACAGAAGTTTTCATGTACTACACATCCAGTTTCCCCTATTATTAACAACTTGTATCAGTGTGGTACGTTTGCTATGCTTAACTAATTTTAATAGATTATTACTTAAAATTCCATGATTTGGATTTCCCTGGTTTTTATATAATGTCCTTTCTCTATTCTAGGATCCCATCCAGTTATCATAGTATATTTATCATATGTTCTTAAGCTTCTCTTGGCTCCAATAATTTCACAGACTTATTGCTAATAATTTTTACAGTTTGGAGAAGTACTGGTCAAGAATTAACCTCAATTAGGGTTTTATCATGATTTTGTTGTTTTTATCATGATTCAGCTGGTCCAATGTGTTTTGGAGAAGACTACAGAGGTAAAATGCCATTTTCATCACATATCAAAGGTGTGACAGCATTTGTGACTTACTGTAAAGGTTAACCTTTATCACCAGCCAAGATGGTGTTTATCAGGTTTGTTCACTTGTAAGATATTTCCCCCTTTCCATGCTGTACTATTTAAAATAAAGTTATCACAAATGACTGACACTTAAGAAGTGAGGTATACTCCTTTGAGGGAGGAATATATCTATAACCATTTATATGTGTATTAAGATAAAGAATTCATATTTTTCCAATAATCCCCCTTAGATACTTCTGGCCTCCTCCCCTCACTCAGAATGTGATCTTATTTGGAAATAGGGTTGTTGCAGATATAGTTAAGATGCTGTCCTACTGAAGCACAGTAGATTCCCTAATCTGTTATGACTGGGACTCTGATAAAGAGGGGAAATTTGGACACAGATAAGCACAAAAGGACAACACAGTTGATTCAAAAACCTCAGGAATTCCCAGTAAATCTGAAACTGGTCTACATATATACAAGGCAAGGACAGACCAAGAAAAAGAGGGAAATCTAGCCATATTGATAAGTGGCAATTTTGAAAAGCAAGGGAACTTAATTTGCAAGGTTTGTCTTGGGTGGCGATAAGTTGAGTAGATCTCCATACCCATCTGCCAGAATCTTACGGGTTTACATAGAAGGGATCACTTGGGTTGAGTCACATATACCATCCAGATGGTCTCAGTAGCACATCAGTCTCTCAGGGCTTCATCCTTGAAAATGACTCCCACTGTGGGAGCAGTAGAGAGAAGGTAAATTCCAACATATGTGAGGGATGAAGAACCTCAGATGGGTTTGGTCCAGATCCTGGCTCTGTGGGTGGTTGTATCTTCTGGATGACTTCCTCTAACACACACTATGTTAAGATTAAACATCTCTCTGCTACAAGCCAAGAAATTGCCAGAATCTTGAGAGAAACCTGGAGCAGGACCTTCCCTAGTGACTTTGGAGGGAGCCTGGCCCTAAGTACACCTTGACCTCAGATATCTGGTCTTTAGAAGGGGAGATAATACATTTCTGAAGTTAAGCTACCCAGTTTGGGGTACATGTTAGGGTAGTCCCTAGAAACTAATATGAGCAGTACCATAATTATTAACCTGTACCCCATGGGGAACAGGTTGATCAATTAGAGTACAGTGTTACTGTGCAGTTTTACTTGCGCTGAGTCCTTTCATAATGTTAAAGGATTGCATTGTGTCCCTTTATAATGTTAAACTCCTTCCCAACGTCATTAGGTCAGCAGCCTATTCCTCACCTCCCTTCACTGAGGCTATTTCCTATGAGTGGTTGACATACTAAGTTGTTTCGTTACACTCTGCATTCTATCCTTGCATCATTCAGTTTTCTAAATGATTGTTTTATCTGCATAAAGTGAAGTTCTCATTTTGTGCTATAAAAGTCTAAGTAAAGTGTTAGTCACTCAGTGGTGCCCAACTCTTTGTGACCCCATGGACCACAGCCCACTAGGTCTTCTCTGTTCATGGGATTTTCCAGGCAAGGATACTGGAGTGGGTTGCATTTCTTTCTCCAGGGGATGTTTCCTGACCCAGGGATTGAACCTGGGTCTCCTGCACTGCAGGCAGATTCTTTACCAAATGAGCAATGAGGGAAGCCCATACAAAATCCCAAAGGGTTTGACCAATGCAGTATCATACAGAATATTTTTACCATCTGAAATATCACCTGTGATTCACCTATTCAAACCACCACACCTCTCCACAAGCAAACTCCTAGCAAATATGAATCTGTGTATTATCTCTATATTTGCCTATTTGGAATGTCATATAATTGGAATTAGAGATAAAACTTGCTCATACTGGCTTCTTTCCCTAAGGAACAAGCATTTAAGATTCACCCATGTCTTTTTGTGGAATTTTATCAGCAAATAATATTGCATTGTATTAATATATGACAGTTTGGTAGTCCAGTCACTTACTGAAGGACATCTTAATTGCTTCCAGTTTGGGATACTTTTGAATATGTCTGATATAAACATTTATGTGGAGGTCTTTTGCAGAAATAAGTTTTCAAATAATTTGAGTAAATACCTAGGAGTGAAAGAGATAAATCATAAGACTCTATTTAACTTTGTAAGAAAGTACCAGACTATCTTTCAAAGTGGCTGTACTATTTTGTATTCCCATTAGCAGTGAAAGAGCATTATTGTTGCTCTAATTATTGCCAGCAACTGGTACTGCTCGTGCTTGGAATTGTAGCTATTCTAACAATGATATATTACTGTTTAAATTTGAATTCTATTACAGCAAATGATGTTGGGCATCCTTTTACATGTTTTTCCATCTATAGGTTTTTAAACTGAGGTAACTGTTTAGATTTGGGGATAATTTTGTTGTTGTTGTTAATTTCCTAACTGTTGGGTTTTTACGGTTCTTTGTATTTTTTGAACATAAGTCCTGTATCATATTTTTTTTTCCAGTCTGTGGCTTGTCTTTTTATTCTCTTAGTAATGGCTCTTATAGAATAGAACTTCTTAATTTTAATAAAGTTTAACTTACTAGTTTTCACTCAAAGATAGTATACTTAATATTTAAAATATATGAAGAATGAATATATTAATAACTCAATGGTAAAAAAAAAATACAAGCAATCCTGTTAAAATTAGGCAGAGGATCTGAATAATTTTGCCAAGGAAGACATTTAAATGGTGAACAGGCACATGAAAAGATACTGAGTATCACTAACCTTCAGTTCAGTTCACTTCAGTCACTCAGTCGTGTCCAACTCTTTGTGACCCCATGAATCACAGCACGCCAGGCCTCCCTGTCCATCACCAACTCACAGAGTTCACTCAGACTCACGTCCATCGAGTCAGTGATGCCATCCAGCCATCTCATCCTCTGTCGTCCCCTTCTCCTCCTGCCCCCAATCCCTCCCAGCATCAGAGTCTTTTCCAATGAGTCAACTCTTCGCATGAGGTGGCCAAAGTACTGGAGTTTCAGCTTTAGTATCATTTCCTCCAAAGAAATCCCAGGGTTGATCTCCTTCAGAATGGGCTGGTTGGATCTCCTTGCAGTCCAAGGGACTCTCAAGAGTCTTCTCCAACACCACTGTTCAAAAGCATCAATTCTTCGGCGCTCAGACTTCTTCACAGTCCATCTCTCACATCCATATATGACCACAGGAAAAACCATAGCCTTGACTAGACAGACCTCAGTCTGCAAAGTAATGTCTCTGCTTTTGAATATGCTTTCCAGGTTGGTCATAACTTTTCTTCCAAGGAGTAAGCGTCTTTTAATTTCATGGCTACAGTCACCATCTGCAGTGATTTTGGAGCCCCCAAAAATAGTTTGACACTGGTTCCACTGTTTCCCCATCTATTTCCCATGAAGTGATGGGACCAGATGCCATGATCTTCGTTTTCTGAATGTTGAGCTTTAAGCCAACTTTTTTGCTCTCCACTTTCACTTTCAACAAGAGGCTTTTTAGCTCCTCTTCACTTTCTGCCATAAGGGTGGTGTCATCTGCATATACGAGGTTATTGATATTTCTCCCGGCAATCTTGATTCCACTGGTTTCTTCAAGTCCAGCGTTTCTCATGGTGTACTCTGCATATAAGTTAAATAAGCAGGGTGACAATATACAGCCTTGACGTACTCCTTTTCCTATTTGGAACCAGTCTGTTGTTCCATGTCCAGTTCTAACTGTTGCTTCCTGACCTGCATACAGATTTCTCAAGAGGCAGGTCAGGTGGTCTGGTATTCCCATCTCTTTCAGAATTTGCCACAGTTTATTGTGATCCACACAGTCAAAGTCTTTGGCATAGTCAATAAAGTAGAAATAGATGTTTTTCTGAAACTCTCTTGCTTTTTCCATGATCCAGTGGATGTTGGCAATTTTATCTCTTGTTCCTCTGCCTTTTCTAAAACCAGCTTGAACATCTGGAAGTTCATGGTTCACGTATTGCTGAAGCCTGGCTTGGAGAATTTTGAGCATGACTTTACTAGTGTGTGAGATGAGTGCAAGTAGTTTGAGCATTCTTTGGCATTGCCTTTCTTTGGGATTGGAATGAAAACTGACCTTTTCCAGTTCTGTGGCCACTGTTGAGTTTTCCAAATTTGCTGGCATATTGAGTGCAGCACTTTCACAGCATCATCTTTCAGGATTTGAAACAGCTCAACTGGAATTCCATCATCTCCACTAGCTTTGTTCATAGTGATACTTTCTAAGGCCCACTTGACTTCAGGGAATTGCAAATAAAAACACAATGAGATGTCACCTGACATCTGTTAGAATGGCTACAATCAAAGAGATAAGTGACAAGTGTTGGAAACTATGAATTTTTTCAAAAAATTAAAAATTGAACTATCATATGGTTCAGCAATTCCATTTCTGGGTATATATTCAATAGAATTGAAATCAAGATCTCAAAGAGATAGCTGCACCCTCATGTTCATTATAGCATTATTAAAATAGCCAATTATAGATACCCAAATGCCTGTGGGTAGATGAATGGATAAAGAAAATATGGTATACACATACAATGGAATGTGATTTGTGTGTGTGTCCTCTGTCATGTCCAACTCTTTGACACCCCATGGGCTGCAGCCTGCCAGGCTCCTCTGTACCTGGAACTTTCTGGGGAGGAATACTGGAGTGGATTGGCATTTCCTTCTCCAGGGGATCTTCTTGGCCCAGGGATCAAACCTATACCTCCTGCATTGGCAGCCAGATTCTTTACCCACTGTGCCACTTGGGAAGGAAATTCTATTATATGACATCATGAATGGACTTGAAAGACATTAAGTGAAGTGAAATAAGTCAGCCACAGAAGAATACACGATTCCACTTAAATGAAGGGCATAAAATAGTCAAAATTATAGGAACATAAAATAGAATAGTGGGTGCCAAGGTTTGGGGGAGGGGGAATGGTGATTTGTTGTTCAATGAGTAAAAAGTTACCATTAATCAAGATGAATAATTTCTAGCGATCATCTGTGCAGCATAGTATCTGTAGTTAACAATAAGGTATTGCACACTTAATCTGTTAGAAGAAGCAAAATAAGTGTACTTGAAAGACAAACAGTATAAGGGAATCGCAAAAATCAACAGCACTCACAAAGGCTGTGAAACATGAAGGTATTTGAGAAATAGTGAAAATCCTAGTCATATAGTTGTAGAAAGTGATGGTTTAGGAGGTTGCAAAGATAGATTGAGGGTATGTTTTGAAAGAGCTTCTATGCCGTGATCAGAAATTGGGGCCTTTTTTCCATCAATTTCTAAAGGACTAATTCATATGTTAGGGTATATTGGCACCATATTTGTGTTATGAACATAATTTTTAAGCTTTATTTTTAAATATTTTAAAAGAATACTATAAAACAATAGTATACTATCCATTACGTAGATAACAAGATTAGAAAGAAGTCTGGATTTTGTAACTTCAAAGTCCTATCTCAGATTAGTGATGGTTTATCAAATTATAGATCATACATCTGAGGGATAAGAGGGATAACTTTGGGATATTTGCCTCATAAGCAATCTATCTACCAGATTTGGTTTCTATTTCTCTGTCTTGCTAGTGAAAAGATGACTGCTTTAAACAACAAAGGCTGAAAATTATTTAAGAGGTTTTTATGATGTGTTTTAACAAGTAAACTAAAATATAAATATACATTGAAATAAAGACTCTGATTGCATTAGACTACATTAGAATATTTTGGGGTGATGAATGCAGCCAACAACTAGATTAGAGTTGGCTCCTGTCCATGAATAGAGTTGAGAGCCACTTGGATCCTCCCAGCAAGGACTCTAGTTATTAATTAACATAGACAATATTTTGGCTGTGTACATAGAGCTTGAATTTGGATAATATTTTGATAAATAATCAGAAATATTGTATTCAGCACTATTGTTCTGTTTTAAAAAAGCCTAAAAAAAATCTGTCTTAATGAAGAATTATTATTCACAAGTGATCCCAAATAAGTCACACGGTATTTGTTGCCTTAATATTGGTAAAAATGGTATAAAGACAAAATAACATATACTTAAGTGAAATAAATTGTAATAAATATAGCCTTATGCCTGTGTTATTTATACCCCTGGTTTAAAACGTGGCCTATATTTATTCTTCCTTTCTCAATTCTATTGTATTTTATGGTCATAAAATTTTTGATATATTCTAAATGGTGGAGATATGAAATAATTAAATAAACAATGAAATGTAAAGCATGTCAGTTAGTGATAAATGGCATGAAAAAATAAAGCAAAAAAAAAAGGGTAACAGTTGTTAAGGTATATTTCTGAGGTGGAAAGGAAGAAGTGAGATGAACGAAGTCTTTGCTGCAGAAGAGACTGGAAGAAAGTAGCCATCCATGTAAACATATGGTGAAGAGTGTTCCCGACAGAACTAGCAAATGAAAAGCTCATGATGGTAGGCATATTATCTTTGAGGAAATGCAAGGAAGCCACCAGGAGTTGTTTACCAGTTTGTCCATAGTATTTCAAAAGTCCTGACCTCATTATGCTGCTGCTGCTGCTAAGTCGCTTCAGTCGTGTCCCGTATCTGTGCAACCCCATAGACGGCAGCCCACCAGGCTCCCCCGTCCCTGGGATTCTCCAGGCAAGAACACTGGAGTGGGTTGCCATTTCCTTCTTCAATGCATGAAAGTGAAAAGTAAAAGTGAAGTCGCTCAGTCAGGTCTGACCCTCAGCGACCCCATGGACTGCAACCTTGCAGGCTCCTCCGTCCATGGGATTTTCCAGGCAAGAGTACTGGAGTGGGGTGCCATTGCCTTATCTGTGACCTCATTATAGGAACTCAATAAATAATCTGATGATTCAGTCCATCATTCTAGCGCTGAGGGAGTAAGGGGAGGAGTGTAGGAGATTTAATACAGAAGTTCCAGAGGGGACTTATAGGCTAGTTTCAAAAACCTATGGCTTAGTCTAAGAGAAATGGGAAGTCATTAGGGTATTTGGAAAGTACAAGTAACAGCAACTGAAATATGTTTTAATAGGACCTTCTGGTGTTGTGATATTAGAGACTTAAGAAGAAAAGGTAAGAAGCCAGGAGAGAAATGATAGCATTTTGGACCAAGGTAGTTTCAGCGGATTTTGCAGAAATGGTAAGATTCTATATGTGCTTTGAATATGTAAATTGCAGGACTTACTAACAGATTTATGAATGTGATTAGAAAAGAGTCAAAGAGGACACCAAGGTTGTCACATGAGTATCTGTAAGAATGTTATAAAGCATCCATAAGCATTATATCTACGTTAGATATAGTTCCCTGTGCTATACAGTGGGACCTTGGTTATCCATTTTAAATTTAGCAGTGTGTAATGCTGATCTCAAACTCACTAACTATCCCTTCCTCCCACCCTTCCTTGCTGGGAAGCATAAGTTTGTTCTCTAAGTGTGAATTTTGTTGTATGGCTGAGTTACTCTTCTGTGCACCTGAAATTATCATAACATCATTAATCAGATGTACTCCAAAAGAAAATAAAAAGTTTTCAAAAAACAGTTATATATACTGAGATGAGGAAGACTGGAAAGAACACAAGCGGAAGAGATGTAGAACAAGAAGTTTGTTTGGGAATACATTGAGTTTGAAATGTGTGTTAGACAATTTATGAAGCTGAATGGACAACTAGAATCACAATGATGAATTTCAGGCAATAGTTCTAGACTTGGGAGTTCTTAACATACTTGGTATTTAAAGCCACGTGATGAGATCATCAAGACAGTGAGGGTATGAAGGAAATAGCCACAACTAAACTCTGAGGCACACTGATAGCCAAGGGATAAGAAGATGAGAAGGAACCCATGAATGAGATTGTGAAGAAATGGCAGTGAAATAGAAAGAAAACAAAAAGAAATTTTGGCAGGACCACATATCAAGGAGAATGTGATGAAGTCAATACATCAATAAGATGAGAGAGGGTATGTCAAATAAGTTGAAAACTGATATGACAGGCATTGATGGTTTGAACAAAAATCTACAAAAGAACAATGAAAACAAGTTTAATTAAGAAGGTTTAAATCAGAACAAGAAAAAAAGAATTATAAACAGCAAAAGTAGGCAAGTCTTTTGACATTAACAGAGAGAGCAGGTGGTATCTGGAAAGATATGTGTGCTTCAGGTTTTGTTTGTTTTAAGTAGGATAGTATTACCTGATACTTACATGATCATGAGAATGATTCAATAGAGTGGAGAAGTTGACAATGCAGGATGGAAACGGAGCACTTTGATACAATGATGTACTTTGATACAGTGCTGTACTTGAATGGATGACGGGTTGTTCATAAATATGAATGGGCAACTTATCCATAATAGCAGAAAAGAAGGCAGAGAGAGAATACGGACAGATTGGTAATGTGCGGAAATCATCTCTTCTTTTTCATGTTTTATCAGTGAAACAGAAAAGAAGATTATCCACAAGGGGTGAAGGAGGAGGCAGGAGGTGCTAGAAAATTAACGAGAAGAGAAAAGAGGAGACCATGTTCATCTGAAATTGGAAACATGAACAAACTAGGAAACGTATTAGACTTACTAATATTAACACTATGGGCTCATGTAGGTGTGTGGTCATTAAGTTAAAATGAGATCAGTGGACACAGTTTTGTCTTTTTCCCCAAACATGTTCAGCTACCTGGTATGGACATGGAGAAGATGTTGGGCTGAGTATAACGAGGATTGGGGCAAGAATTTGTCACAAGTGAACAATATATTCTATGTGATATGCATTCACATATAAATAACTTCAAAATAAATAAATAAATACCCATCCATGTGAACATATATATGTATAACAACATGGGGGACTTCCTGGTGGTCCAGTGGCTATGACTCTGAGTTTCCCATGCAGGGGGCCTGGGTTCAATGCTTGGTCAAAGGAATGAGATCCCACATGCTACAATTAAGGACCCTCCATGTCACGAGCAGAACCCAGAGCAGCCAAATAAATAAATAAATAAATAAATAAATAAATGATATTAAAAAGTAAAAGATCCCGTTTTTGTCTGATTTTAAAATTAGAAACAACATAAAAACACTCTTTTGCCTGTGTAATCTCAAGGAATCATATTTAAATATACCATAGACAAAATAATGTAAAATGATTCAATAAAAATAAAGAAAACATTCAGCAATGAGCTGGATGAAATTGAAAGTGATTTACATAGTTCACATATCCTTGTGGATACTGATATTGCAATTATTGTATCTTTAGCAAGAGTCAAATATCAATCTCTCTGTCTCTCTCCTCATCCCTCTCCACCACCACCCACACACAAGCGCTTTAATGTGTTTATCTGGGATAGGAAATAAGTGGTGCCTGGTCAGGCATCAGTATAACTGCAGCTCAGAAGTCATCCATGGATCTTCGAATATGAGAACTACAACTCCTTCTAGTGGAAGTGAGTGGTTTCTTTTACCTAGAGAGTGATGAAGATGTACCTTTATCTTTCATTGGAGGCCAGGTCACTGTTCATTCAGCATTTACAATAAAGATTTAACTATCTCCCAAAAGCTACTTTGACAAAACAGATGGAAGGTTTCATTAAAAATATAAGACTCATCCTGAAAAACAAAACAAAATTTTTAAA
Organism: Capra hircus; assembly: GCF_001704415.2. Taxonomy (NCBI): domain Eukaryota; kingdom Metazoa; phylum Chordata; class Mammalia; order Artiodactyla; family Bovidae; genus Capra; species Capra hircus. The sequence continues at coordinate 50,266,560 of NC_030828.1, read as the reverse complement.
TGTCCCATTTTTACAGTAGGTTCTCAATAACTGGTAAAAAAAAAATTTCATAAAACTTGTGACAGAGATTTCTTTGTAATAATGTAAAATCATTAAATAAAAATAAAGAAAACATTCAGCAATGAGCTGGATGAAATTGAAAGCGATTTACATAGTTCACGTTCATGCTTTTCCGTACCAAACATTTTTGAACGTCTACCTATTTTCACAAACCTTTCTGACCAATTCCAGAGAAAGAACTGTTTTAAGAAGAATGTGCATGTGCTAAGTCACTTCGGTTGTGTCTGACTCTTCGCTACACTGTGGACTGTAGCCTGCCAGGCTCCTCTGTCCATGGGATTTCCCAGGCAAGAATACTGGAATGGGTTGCCATTCCCTTTTTCAGGAGATCTTCCCAACCCAGGGATTGAACCCACGTCTCTTATGTCTCCTGCATGGGTGTGTGTGCTCTTCGCCACTAGTGCCACCTGGAAAGCCTTTATTAAGAAAAAATGGGTGGAATTATTGCATGTCTATAAAGTGTATTCAAAAATAGACTTCCAAATTTTACTAGAGAGTTGAGAGAGTTGAGTTATCCTTTGAACTTACCATTAACTGTTATTGAACAACTTCAGAGTTAAGGTCTATCCATATTCACAATAGACCAAAAGAATGAATATAAGTTAAATAAGCAGGGTGACAATATATAGCCTTGATGTACTCCTTTTCCTATTTGGAACCAGTCTGTTGTTCCATGCCCAGTTCTAACTGTTGCTTCCTGACCTATGTATAGGTTTCTCAAGAGGCAGGTTAGGTGGTCTGATAGTCCCATCTCTTTCAGAATTTTCCACAGTTTTTTGGGATCCACATAATCAAAGGCTTTGGCATAGTCACTAAAGCAGAAATAGATGTTTTTCTGGAACTCTCTTGCTTTTTCGATGATTCAGCAGATGTTGGCAATTTGATCTCTGGTTCCTCTGCCTTTTCTAAAACCAGCTTGAGCATCTTGACGTTCATGGCTCACGTATTGCTGAAGCCTGGCTTGGAGAATTTTGAGCATTACTTTACTAGCATGTGAGATGAGTGCAATTGTGCGGTAGTTTGAGCATTCAGAGTCCTTTGGACTACAAGGAGATCCAACCAGTGCATTCTGAAGGAGATCAGCCCTGGGATTTCACTGGAAGGAATGTTGCTAAAGCTGAAGCTCCAGTACTTTGGCCACCTCATGCGAAGAGTTGACTCATTGGAAGAGACTCTGATGCTGGGAGGGATTGGGGGCAGGAAGAGAAGGGGACGACAGAGGATGAGATGGCTGGATGGCATCACCGACTTGACGGACGTGAGTCTGAGTGAACTCCGGGAGATGGTGATGGACAGGAAGGCCTGGCGTGCTGCGATTCATGGGGTCGCAAAGAGTCGCACAGGACTGAGCGACTGAATTGAACTGAACTGAACTGAAGAGGATGAAAGTGGGAGTCGGTGCACGTCATAAGTGTTTATGTCACACTCACAGCTCTCATTTCTCTGTCAATATTTATACAACTGCTTGAAATGTGAATTCCATTCCCTTGCAGGAATATCCTTTAGTTTCAGACAACATCCTTTTCTCAAACTGCAGGTCTAGATGCTCTATGTCTGCCAAAAAGTTTAGCACTTGAGTAAGCTTCCAGGATTCACATATTTCTTCACAACTTTTTCCATTAATTCAGGAAAAGAAAAATGATTTAGTTTTAAAAAGACTTTAAATTTGGGACAGTCTTCAGGAGAATTCTAGGAGTTTTCTTAATTTTGGGCTTCTGAAGGATAAGTCTTAGATTAGAAACCTTGCTACACCAAGATAATTTGCTCCAGGAACTTCTGTTGTTTTGGTTTCCCAATAGCTGCCACTATATTGACATTCAAAGTTTTGATATTTCCAAAGTTTTTCCTTTTATGTACTCAGTATATTAGAATAACACGCGTGTCACCCTGATATCTCGCTCCTCTCCTCACTCTTTTCATTTACCAATTTCTCATTTTAAGTAGTGCCTGTCAAAGTTGATAACATTTAAATTACATTCTGTAAAAATATTCAATTCTTCTATGAATGTTTTATAGGTTGACTGAATATACAGACAATGCTTGCATTCTATTTTTTTTGTAGTAAACAATTTTTAAATTCTACCTACCAACAGTAGGTAGAATTATTTTTCCTTCTTTAAAGATAAAATTTAATAACCTCTGCTCCAATCAGACAATCATTGCTACTATACAGGTAAAACTAACTTGTATTTGTTATAGAGTCATCGATTTTTCGAAAATCATGCAATATTAAAACATGATTTGCAAAATATATTAATTATGGCTTTTTCTTATAAATTAACTTTGTAGCTTTCCTTTTTCTTTTTCACAAGAAAATGCTATATTTATGAAATACAACCAAGTGGTGATTCAATTAAGTTTAGTTTAAGTATTTTATTTTTTGTTTCAGAAGATATTACCACTGAAGCACAGTAATTCTGTATTTTAACTTTTACCAACTGATTTTTAGGTGCACCATATGATTTTAATTTGGGGTATGTTTTATTGCAAAATCATTTTCAGACATATATTTATTATTCTAACATCCATTTCTTTGATTCTCATATTTGTTTTCTTACTTTTTGTCAAGGCATAATGAGTAGTGAATTTTTGAAATAATTTTGTCCTTCAAAAATGCTATTTTTTTTTTGTTGTTGCTAGAGTAACCGAGCCTCACACTTACCTGATAGTATAATGGAGTATACAATTATTGGTCCATAAAAATAATAATTCCAAATTTTGAAAAATTTTGTTCCAATGTCTTCCTATATTCAATGTTTCTGATTTATCAAGACAGTCTTATATCAGTACTTTATAAAAGACATATTTCCTTTTTCTGCATATTCTTGCCAAAACTTGCTATTTCTTGTCTTTTTAATGCCAGCCAATTTGAAAGCAATGTTGGTGGAAATGTAAGTTGGTTCAAATGAACATCTTAATAGATTTCTTTTTTCACTATTTTTATACTTCACTATAACCAGGCATCAGGAAATCTTTTGCCTTTTTGATTTTCCTTCAGTTGGCCTTTTCACCTTTGTTATATAATGAAGTTACCAAATATCAATATTTTATATCTAGATAATTATAAAAACAGCTACCTATTTCTGATTAAAAACCAATCATTTTTTCAAACTGCAATATTCCTTTTGAAAAGTCAAGTGTATGCTATAATGAGTAAGTTACAGAGATTTGCTGTAAAACATACTGACTACAGTTAACAAAGTATTTTGCACTTCAAATTAACAACAACAACAACAACAACAACAACAAACCACAAGGAAACTTTGGAAAGTGTTGTCTATTTTCTATTTTTTTAAGAGTGGTGATAATATCAGATATTTGCACATATCCAGACTCATCAAATTGTACACATTAAATTGTGCAGTTCTTTGCTTATCAATTATATCTCCAAAAAGCTGTAAAAGAAAAGCCAAATGTAACAATAATACAACGTATGAAAAAATAAAATTTAAACACATTTGGCATGATGTAAAGTATCACTTCAGTTCAGTCGCTCACTCGTGTCCTACTCTTTGTGACCACGTGAATCACAGCACGCCAGGCCTCCCTGTCCATCACCAACTCCCAGAGTTCACTCAGACTCATCTCCATCGAGTCAGTGATGCCATCCAGCCATCTCATCCTCTGTCGTCCCCTTTTCTTCCTGCCCCCAATCCCTCCCAGCATCAGTCTTTTCCAGTGAGTCAACTCTTCGCATCAGGTAGCCAAAGTACTGGAGTTTCAGCTTTAGCATCATTCCTTTCAAAGAAATCCCAGGGCTGATCTCCTTCAGAATGGACTGGTTGGATCTCCTTGCAGTCCAAGAGACTCTCAAGAGTCTTCTCCAACACCACAGTTCAAAAGCATCAATTCTTCGGCTCTCAGCCTTCTTCACAGTCCAATTCTCACATCCATACATGACCACAGGAAAAACCATAACCTTGACTAGGCGGACCGTTGTTGGAAAAGTAATGTCTCTGCTTTTGAATATGCTATTTAGGTTGGTCATAACTTTTCTTCCAAGGAGTAAGCGTCTTTTAATTTCATGGCTGCAGTCACCATCTGCAATGATTTTGGAGCCCCAAAATATAAAGTCAGCTACTGTTTCCACTGTTTCCCCATCTATTTCCCATGAAGTGATGGGACCAGATGCCATGATCTTCGTTTTCTGAATGTTGAGTTTTAAGCCAACTTTTTCACTCTCCTCTTTCACTTTCATCAAGAAGCTTTTAGTTCCTCTTCACAAAGTATACACAACAATAAAAGGTTTGTGAAACACTCGACCTGTCTTATTTCATAAACCTCCTAAAGGCAAACTCCCAAAGGGAAGCTTGCTCTCAATTTGGGACAGCTTATCTTGTGGAGGTCTGAAAGTAGACAAACAAAAAAACTAAGAGCTGTTATATCAGGGAGTGGGCTTCCCTGATGGCTCAGCAAGTTAAGAATCCACCTGCAATTCAAGAGATGCAGGATCGATCCCTGATTCAGGAAGATCCCCTGGAGAAAGGAATGGCAACCCACTCCAGTATGCTTGCCTGAAAAATCCCCTGGACAGCGAAGCCTGGCAGGCTACATACAGTCCACGGGGTCACAAAGAGTCAGACACAACTGAGCACATAGCACTTATCAGGGAGTATGCTTTTTAAAGTTATTTTATATTAACAATTGTTGCCCATTTTAGTACTATTTTCCAGTTAAGATCTAACCTAGAAGTGACTTTTCTTGTCTAATACAAAGCCTGAGTAATGTCTTTACTGTATTACACTGCAGCTGTACAGGAGAGATGCTGGGTGATACAGATAATCCAACCGAAGCTGGCATTTTCCAAGAAATTCAAAGGAAAAAAAAAAAAAAAAAGGCAGATCAGAGAGCACTAAGTAAGGAGCATATCCACGAAAAATTTTGTGGAATCTATTGGAAGATTAAGAATCTGCTTATGCTGCAAAATTTGACAGTTTTATGAAAAAGGGGACTTTACTTGATTATGATTTATTACTTTATGTTTGAATTTAATATATAATAGTAAAGTCTGTAATAAAGATAAGTAGTAACTTATGTGCATAACAGGAAAAATAAAAATAGGATATAATCAACTAGTACAATCAGGAAGGCAAATAGGTAGCAGTACAGAATTAGAACCAAAGAAGGGAAACCATCCTAACCATACATGAGCAAGATCACACAAATCATTCCATAGTGAGGAAGGGAGAGGGAAGAAAAAAGCACTGGAGGCAGAATGAGTCTCAGTCCACGAGCAAATAGGAGGGTGCCTTTTCTAGGACAGTTTGGAAGTCAGGGAGAATGTGTAAATGGTAGGTCTCTTAGATGAAGAACTGGTAAGTTACACTGCAAAGAGGAAAAGAAAGGTTCTCCTTGTTTTCCTCAACCTCTGCAAAACCAGATCAGAAAGAGAAGCACTGCTGGAGTTCACTTTGAGGAAGAGCAGAAATGTTATATCTCAGGAAACATTCCAGAGATACCACATTTAAAAGTGTGGCTTATCTTTCCTCAGAGATGTTAAACATTAAGGGAGATCTGTGGCTTGGCTCAGAGCCTGTTCCTTCCCTCTTGTCTCCCAGGAACTATGCTTAATTACTCTGGCTGTTTTAATCACCTCACTGTTTCTTGCCCTTTTCACTTAAGTGTACTCAAATCCCTCTCATCTCAACAAAACCAGAAATTTCATTGTTTCTAATGTATCTATTTTATGTGTCCTATAATTTACCTTTGCATTGCCAAACTTCCCTAAATATTAATTCATATTTTCCTCTATGTTCTAAGGCCTGAGTCACATCTCAATCTACTTTCACTTGCCTTTCCTACATATCATGGCTAAAATTTATTCTCTCAAAGGCTACTAATGAGCTTATAATTGCTAAATCCTATGGTCATGAAGCAATCTTTTTCTTATTGGGCTTTCCAACTTGACGATTTCCCACCTCAACGATTTCCCACCTCATTATTAATTTTTTAAATTTATTTATTTTAATTAATTTATTTTTTGGAGGCTAATTACTTTACAATATTGTATTGGTTTTGCCATACATTGACATGAATCCACCACGGGTGTACATGTGTTCCCTATCCTGAACCCCCCTCCCACCTCCTTCCCCATCCCATCCCTCTGGGTCATCCCAGTGCACCAGCCCCGAGCACCTAGTATCATGCACCAAACCCGGACTGGCAATCCATTTCACATGTGATAATGTACATGTTTCAGTGCCATTCTCCCAAATCATCCCACCCTCGCCCTCTCCCACAGAATCCAAAAGACTGTTCTATACATCTGTGTCTCTTTTGCTATCTCGCATACAGGGTTATCATTACCATCTTTCTAAATTCCATATATATATGTTGCTGCTAAGTCACTTCAGTCATGTCCGACTCTGTGCAACCCCATAGACAGCAGCCCACCAGGCTCCGCTGTCCCTGGGATTCTCCAGGCAAGAACACGGAGTGGGTTGCCATTTCCTTCTCCAGTGCATGAAAGTGAAAAGTAAAAGTGAAGTCGCCCAAATTGGGCGACCCCATGGACTGCAGCCTACCAGGCTCCTCCATCCATGGGATTTTCCAGGCAAGAGTACTGGAGTGGGGTGCCATTGCCTTCTCCAATATATGTGTTAGTATACTGTATTGGTGTTTTTCCTTCTGGCTTACTTCACTCTGTATAACAGGCTTCAATTTCATCCACCTCATTAGAACTGATTCAAGTGTATTCTTTTTAATGGCTGAGTAATACTCCATTGTGTATATGTACCACAGCTTTCTTATCCATTCATCTGCTGATGGACATCTAGGTTGCTTCCATGTCCTGGCTATTATAAACAGTGCTGCGATGAACATTGTGGTACACGTGTCTCTTTCAATTCTGGTTTCCTCAGTGTGTATGCCCAGCAGTGGGATTGCTGGGTCATATGGCAGTTCAATTTCCAGTTTTTTAAGGAATCTCCACACTGTTCTCCAAAGTGGCTGTACTAGTTTGCATTCCCACCAACAGTGTAAGAGGGTTCCCTTTTCTCTGAAATAACCAATCCATTATTTCCAGTAACCAGCCCAGGAGGCCAGCCTGCTATCTATAAATCAGACTTATGGAAAGTCAGATCATTATCTCTAGCAATGGGTCCAGGAAACCAAACATAACCCCTATAAGCATTAGCTCCAAATAGCAGTACTTGATTAGTAACTGATCATTCCCTCTTGATCTTTGTTTCACTTCCATTTGTGGCCAATCAGAGAAATCCAAACATATTTTCCTGGCCAATCACATAGGATGCCCCAATTCTAGTTGGATGTCAACAGACTACAAACAGGGCATATTTAAAATCTAGTTTTTAAAATTTTCATTGAAAAGCTTTCCACTTTCTCATATAAGAATTTCTCTGTATTCACTTACTAACATTAGAAAACTAACTGTATGCCCACTCTGCTCCATGTGCACTTAATTTTTTTTAAGTTACATTCATATTGCTGTTCATTGAGATTATAGCAGTTTTACAATACCGTCAATGTGTGAATGGATATTTTTGCAGACACTCAATACAGCTTGCTATCAAATGCTTGTAATCATTAACAATCCAGTTTTCTTATCATTTTGAATGAGGATCTATATAATATACATATTTATGCATATAATATATTTTTAATGCATATGCATGCTTACATGCTAAGTTGCTTCAGTCGTGTCTGACTCTTTGTGACCTTATGGACTGTAGCCCACCAGGCTCCTCTGCCCATGGGATACTCCAGGAAGAACACTGGAGTGGGTTGCAATGCCCTCCCCAGGGGATCTTCTTGACCCAGGGACTGAATCCATATGTCATGTCTCCTGCATTGGTAGGTGGGTTCTTTACCACTAGTGCCACCTGGGAAACCCTTTCTAATGCATACAAGATATTAAAGGACAATTTCTTCTGAAGACATAATGAACAGTGTTACTGTTCTCTTTGAAAGTAGATATTTTCCCAATTTGGAAGAATTTTAGATAATTTTAGAAGTTTAGAACACAGAGTCACTTGCATGTTTTTTAAAAAGGAATTTGGATACTTTTTAGATTTAAATTCAATACTTTCCCTTGTACCTATGAATACATCTTACCTAGAAAATAAAGTTAAATAATTGATCTATTTTTAAAAAACACATATTTGCTTGAATTCCAATGGTTCTTTCAGGATGATTCTTGATGAACCTATACTTTTTTCTTTTCCATTAAATTTACACTATGAGATATAGCTTAAATATCTAATTGAAGGCATTTACTGCAAAATAGTCATTTCTCATGCATGTGCATGCTCAGTTGTGTCCAAATCTTAGTTTTGTTTTTTTTAATTTTTTTTCTATTTTTTTCTTCTTTTCTCTTTTTTCTTTTTTCTTCTTTTATTCTAGTTCTGAATGATTCATTTTTTAATTTAAATTTATTTTAATAGGAGGCAAATCTTAGTTTTTAATATTGAGCTGCATCAGCTTTTAGTATATTTTGGAGATTAATCCCTTGTTGCTTGCTTTGTTTGCAAATATTTTCTCCCATTCTATTTACTCCCATTCTTTTCATTTTGTTTCTAGTTTCCTTTGCTGTGCAAAACCTTTAAAGTTTAATTAGATCCCATTCCTTTACTTTTGTCTTTATTTTTATTACTCTCAGTGATGGATCAAAAATATCTTGCTGCAATTGATGTCAGAGAGTGTGTCCTGCCTATGTTTTTCTGTAAGAGTTTTATACTGCCTGGCCTTTCATTTAGATCTTGAATCCTTCTTGAATTTATTTTTGTGTACAGAGGTTCCTTAAAAAACTAAAAACAGAACTAGCATATGACCTAGTCATTCCATTCCTAGGCATATACCTGGAGAAAACCATAATTCAAAAAGATATATGAACCTAAATGTTCATTGCAGCACTGTTTACTATAGCCAGCACATGGAAGCAACTTAAATGTCCATTTACCGAAAAATGGATAAAGATGATGGGGTACATGTAAACAATGGAATATTACTCAGTAATAAAAATTACAAAATACTTCCATTTGTAGCAACGTGGATGGATCTAGAGATTGCCATAATGAGTGAAGTATGTCAGACACAGAAAGACATATCATACGATATCACTTTTATGTGGAGTCAAAAAAAAGTTGCAAATAGGCTTATTTACAAAATAGAAGCAGAGTCACAAATGTAAAAAACAAATTTATGGGCTAAATTGATAAAAAATATCAAGGGAGAAGGAAGTGGAGGGATAAATTGGGATATTGGGATTGACATATACATACTCAGTTCAGTTCAGTTCAGTTCAGTCACTCAGTCATGTCTGACTCTTTGCGACACCATGAATTGCAGCACGCCAGGCCTCCCTGTCCATCACCATCTCCCAGAGTTCACTCAGACTTATGTCTATCGAGTCCGTGATGCCATCCAGCCATCTCATCCTCTGTTGTCCCCTTCTCCTCCTGCCCCCAATCCCTCCCAGCATCAGAGTCTTCTCCAATGAGTCAACTCTTCGCAGGAGGTGGCCAAAGTACTGGAGTTTCAGCTTTAGCATCATTCCCTCCAAAGAAATTCCAGGGCTGATCTCCTTCAGAATGCACTGGTTGGATCTCCTTGCAGTCCAAGGGACTCTCAAGAGTCTTCTCCAACACCACAGTTCAAAAGCATCAATTCTTTGGCACTCAGCCTTCTTCACAGTCCAAATCTCACATCCATACATGACCACTGGAAAAACCATAGCCTTGACTAGATGGACCTTAGTTGGCAAAGTAATGTCTCTGCTTTTGAATATGCATACTACTATATATAAAATAGATAACTAATAAGAACCTGCCCTATAGCATAGGGGACTCAACTCAGTACTCTGAAATGGCCTATATGGGAAATAATCTCAAACCAAAAAGCAAAGAGCAGATATATGTATATGTGTAATTGAGTCATTCTGCTTTACACTTGAAAGTAACACAGCATTGTAAATCGACTATTCTCCAATGGGGAAAGAAAGATTAAGAACAAAGACCAGAGCAGATGATGTGCATGATGTGATCAAGGAATAGGAAGGAGAATACTGTGACTGGGAGAAAGAGAGAGAAAAAAAAATGGGCTTGGAGTCACAGATGAAGACGGATTCCAAACCTAGAGCCAGATCATGAAGGCCTCTTAGGTCAGGGCAACTCTGTTGACCTTCACCCTGGGAAGGGATAGCCTTAGAGGAGCTTGACAAAGGCATAACATAGATAGAGTTATGTTTTATGTTCTGCTATTCAGATGTTCTACTGGTGATAAACAATTACAGTTACAGTAGAACTGAAAGGGAAATGTCTGGTTCATATCAAAATGAGGAAATTCTCCAAGCAGTGTTTGCTATATGTGTTGGAAATTCACAAGATCACAAATAAAAGGGATTGGATTAGATAATATCTGGAGATTTGACTATAATGCTATGGTTAGCTTCCTACAGGTTAGGGGTTAGGGTAATTATCACATAATTAAGTCTGAAATGTGGAAAGTGTTTAAACCACATTTATGAAGAAAAGTCTTTTCTCAAACTCACATTAAAAGTAGTGCAGGCATTCGATCCTATTTTCAGCTTGTTTTTTTTTAACTAAATGTTAAGATAAGTTTGGCTTTTTATAAGTGTACTGAAAAAATTTTCACAACTTGTAAAACAATTTTTAAGTAGAAAGCAATAATCTAATAACAATAAAAATGCTACTCACCTGGTTTAAGAATAATGACTTGTATACATTAATATTGAAAAGAAATATTACAAATTGCTGATTTTGGTGAAAAGCTATTAGATATATAAATACAATAAAATATGTTTATGAAGTAGCATATTTTGTTAATTTAACAAGTATAATTGAGTTTTCATTATTTATCAGTTTTATGAGTTTTCCACATAAGGTAATATAGCTTTTGAAGACCATGAAATATTTATTCTTATTAGTTCATCTCAATATCCTATTATTGAGATTATTCTTTAAAAAGAGAATCAAAATATCAAGTGCCTTTGTTAAATATTTTGCATTTAGAGCTTAATTAGTTGGGTAGGAATTCAATATTGAATTATCATATGACTTAATAGGAAACATAATGCTCTTTATTAAATTGTTCCTCTTTAGTGACCTCATATTAGAGGAAAAAGATAAATCACTATATGATCCTAAATCATTTCACAAAAATTATTTTGCTAAATTTACTTAAGGAATAAGATTTCAAAAATTTTTTATGTAATCTTACTTTTAAAACTACCTCTAAAAGCATCATTTACTATCATAATTTAGGACAAAAGATATAATCAGACTGATAAGCATAATTCATTGACAAACATAAGGGAAATGGAAGATAATATAGAGGCTAAGGAGAATACAAAGTGATATTATATAGTAAATGCAGTTCAATATTTTCTTCATATTAAAATTTACAAAGACAAGTGGTAAAAATTTATATAAAAGAAATTTAAATGCATAAATGAATGACAGCTACCAATACATGTCAGGCCAGGAATATATTTTAACTTTGACAGCAGATAGAAATATTCACTCATCACTTGTCTTCAGAGACAATGGAATAATTAAGCTTATAGTGTCCTTCTTTGTTTCCCCAGTGAGCCATGTTCTCTACAGCTAGTATAAAGCTGAAAACATGAAATCGGATTTAGTGAATTGGCTAGCTAGTAAATTGCGGGTTTCTCGAGAGCTGAAGTTATGTTTTATTAATTTATTTATTCTGGTGCTTCCTTTAGAGCAGTAATGGCTTATTAAGGAAAGCCTAAAGGACCAGTCTGAATCACTGTAGTACTTCTTGGTCTCACACTTTCTTCTACTCATTTTAGCTGCTTTTTATCCCCAATGACTCTTACAAAAATGCCACCAAATGACATCATCTTATCCTAATCCAACTGTTACTTCTAAGAACACATTTTATTTGTCTTCCCAGAAGCCTCCCACATTTTAATTTGCAATAAATTAATATTCCTTATAGGATGTCTCTTTCTAAGGAGTCCTTGACTGTACCTTGGTTTTGTTTTCCTCCAATCTCCATATTTCTTTTTTACAATTTCCTTTGTTGGTATAGGTGCCTTACTCTCATTTCCATGTTTTCGAAGCATCCTAGGACCTTGTCCCATTGGCTGTTCATTTGAGTTTTATCCCTATGGGATCTCACTGACTTTGTAATTAGGAAAAAAAAACCCAAAAAACAAACAAGTAAATGGAATCCTTGCTTGACTATGGTCTGAAACCGTCCTTTTTCCTTCATCACCCTGATCAAGCCATTTATTGCTTAGTCACTAAGCTGTGTCTGACTTTTTTGTGACCCCATGACCTGTAGCTTGCCAGGCTTCTTCTGTTCATGGGATTTTTCAGGCAAGAATACTAGGGAGGGTTGCCATTCCCTTCTACAGGGCATCTTCCAGACCCAGGGACTGAACCTGGGTCTCTTGCATCGCAGGAGATTCTTTACCATCTAAGCCACCAGTGAAGTCCATCGAATGGATAAAGCCATGATAAAGACTGCGGGCTCTCACAAATATCTGTGGCGTGCTTCTGTTCCGGGTTTGGCTGCAGTACATTTGTCAGTCCTCTTAGATTTAGTTGACGTCATGAAATTAGCTCTGGCCAATGCGTTATGGTAGGGCTTCCCTGGTAGCTCAGCTGATAAAGAATCTGCTTGCAATGCAGGAGACCCCAGTTTCATTCCTGTGCTGGGAAGATCTCCTGGAGAAGGGATAGGCTACCCACTCCAGTATTCATGGGCTTCCCTTGTGCCTCAGACAGTAAAGAATACGCCTGCAATGTGGGAGACCTGTGTTCAATCCCAGGTTGGGACGATCCCTTGGAGGAGGGCATGGCAACCCACTCCAGTATTCTTGCCTGGAGAATCCCCACGGACAGAGGAGCCTGGCAGGCTACAGTCCATGGGGTCACAAATAGTCGGACATGACTGAACAGCTAAGCAAAGCAGCACAATGAGTTATGAGTGAAAGTGATGCATGTCATCTTCAGACATGATTCTTAAAAAGCTTTTCTGTTTGATGTTATCTTTCCATGTCTCCTGGCCAGAGGCAGAGAGGATATTTAATTCAGTATGGGGTGCTGCATTATACACCTCTTCCACTTTGCTATTACGTGTGCAGGGGAGGGGTCAGGGTTGTTTGTTGGGTTATTGGGATTCTCATTTTCTGTTTTATCTTTAAATGTTTTATATTGATTAAATACACTTTATACAGAAGAAGTTTGCTCTTTTGCACTTCTGTGGACAAGGATGACAATTTTATTTCATTTATCAACTGTCTAATTCAAGAACATTCCTTTCTTTTCCCTGGAGAAGGGAATGGCTACCCATTCCAGTATTCTAGCCTGAAGAATGCCATGGACTGTATAATCCATGGGGTCGCAAAGAGTCAGACATGACTGAGTGACTTTCACTCACTCACTCCTTTCTGTTAGTATAGCCAAGTATCGTTTCTTTATTGGAACAAACTGTTTCAAATAAAGTTTGGGAGAGTTTCGTGTTTCTTTCCATTTTTACTTTTCTTTTTTGATGTTGTTCTGCACTAAATTTCCCTGATGCGTCGTGGTTGTTCTCTTTGCTGCCTATTTCCTTAGGGCTCCTCACACTTGCTTCTATTTCTCTCCTGTCCTCAAGGCATTATCATTCTAAAGCAATAGTCTTATGTTCCCTGTGTGCCTTTAATTTCCTTTTCTGTAGTTAGTGCTTTGATCTACCGATAGACTTTTTCAGTATTTTAATACATAGAGTGGACTTTCCTATCCTGGGGATAGCTTTTGATCAATCTCTGTCCTGTTTATTACCCTTTTGTCTTTGCAGTTTTCTCTAGATTTTGTTTCTCTCTGTGAAGACATTGCAGGAGAAATGTGGTGAATGGCTTGCCTGAACTGGGTGATGCTGCACATGAATGTTTAACAAGACTCTGTTTCCCAGTTAAGCTCTTAAAGTCTTCTAAAATCTACATCTACTAATAGATTTTGACAACATAAAGTTTTTGATTCTTAATACAACTCCAGGTGGGTAAGTGCCCGCTTTGGTTTTAGAGATAAGATGATTTCACACCATTGTTAAAAAAAAAATTGAATTCAGGTCTTCATATTTCCTAAACCATTGCTCATTCCTTTCTTCTGTATTCTCACTCAAATATCAGATTATTTGGTGATCTGTTCAATTTTTAGTCTTCTCACTTGCTTTCATCCTAGGTAAAACTCAGTGTTATGGTATCCTGCTAGGAAAAGAAACCTGAACACTTGAAGCTCAAACTGAAAAAGTTATTTTAACTAGAGTTGTGCTGAGTTGGTGATTTAGAATATACTTCAGTATTATTTGATATTTGAATAATCTCAGGCAAATATTATTTAATCTTGATCTCCATATGATAATGAGTTTAAATCAAAGGTCTCATATTTCTCTTATAAATAATGAAATGTTTAAAAGAATATATGTCATGATGGTATATACCATTATGAGTGACTCATAATATACATTTAATATATAGACAAAATAGGAAAATTTCAAAACACTCCTAAATGCAAATTTTGGTGTGTGTGTATGTGTGTGTGTGTGTGCAATTATGAATGAAGAGGCTATAAACATCTGTGTGCAGGTTTTGTGTGGACTTGTTTTCAGCTTCTTTTGGTGAATACCAAGGAACCCAATTGCTGGATAGTATGGTAAAAACATGCTTACTTTTGTAAGAAACCTCCAGACTGAAAATGGCTGTACCATTTTGCAATGAAAGAGTTCCTACTATTCAACATTCTCACCAACATTTGCTGTTGGCAGTGGTCTAGATTTTGTTCATTCGAATAGATGTGTGGAGGTATCTCATTGCTATGATTGCTGTTTCAATTTGTATTTCCATATCATAATGATATACAATACAGAACATCCTGTCATATCCTTATTTGCCTTTTGTACATCTTCTTTGGTGAGGTGTCTGTTAAGGTCTTTGGCCTGTTTTTAAATCAGGTTGTTCATTTTCTTACTGTTGTGTTTTAAATGCTCTTCATAATATATTTTGGATAACATGACTTTGTCAGATGTGTCTTTTGCAAATATTAGCAGCTTAATTAGACTGTCAAGGTGGTACATGGTGGAAAAATAATGATATCTGTTATCTGGGGCTTCCTAGGTAGTGCTAGTGGTAAAGAACCCACCTGTCTACACAGAAGAAGAGATGCTGGTGTGATCCTTGGGTCGGGAAGATCCCCTGGAGGAGCACATGGCACCCTATTCCAGAATTCTTGCTTGGGGAACCCCATGGACAGAGGAGCCTGGCAGTCTAGAGTTGATAGGGTTACAGAGTTGGACATGACTGAAGCTACTTAGCACGCATGCATACATCTGTTACCTACTTTTGCAGTAATGCACTTAATGCTGGAATATTCCCAAAGCTCAGTAGCTTAGAAAGCAAAAACGGTTTCTCACACAGGTTTCCAAGGTGAGCGTAGTTTGATCGATAGTCTCTGCTTGGCTCCAGAGTGTTGTTTCAAGGTAGGTTTGACTCCAGGTTAGGACCAGGTCAGCTCCATGTGAATGTCAGTACTAGTAGATAGATAGCTGGCATATACAAATCTCATAAGGAAAGAATCATAAGAGCTGAGCCAAACGACACAGCCATAATTTAAGCCTGCTTGAAATATTATTCACAATAGCCAAAGATGGAAGCAATTCAAATGTCCATTGACAGATGAATGGACAAACAAAATTTGTTATGTGGTGGTTTAGTCGCTAAGTTGTGTCTGACTCTTGGGATCCCATGGATTGTAGCCTGCCAGGATCCTCTGTCCATGGGATTCTCCAGGCAAGAATACTAGAGTGGGTTGCCATTTCCTTCTCTAGAGGATCTTCCCAACCCAGGAATCCTACCCAGGTCTATGCCATATAATATTATTCAACCTTAAAAAGAAATGGAATTCTGATATATCCTACAGTGTGCATGAACCTTGAAAACATTATGTTAAGGAAAATAAACCAGTCACAAAAAGGAAATACTATGTGATTCCATTTATGTGAAGTGCCTGGAATAGTCAAATCATAGAAACAAAAAACAGAATAGTTGTTTAACTGGGACTGAAGGGGGAAATACTAAATTATTTTTTGCTGTTTATAGAGTATCAGTTTGAGATGATGGAAAGTTCTGGAGATGGACAGGGTGGTGTTACACAACACTGCCAATGTACATTGCCACTGAGTTGTGCATCTAAAAATGGATAATGTGTTAAATTTCACGTTATGTACATTTTAACAAATGTAAAAAAAAAAAAAAAAACACATACCCCCCCAAAAATTAATCATGAAAGGATACTAGATGAATGATTTGAATATCCCAAGGTTTAACTAAATTTGTACCGAGAAGGGCCTTAAAACTTCCACAAACCTGACTAAGACAGATCTCAAGATTAGGGCACACAATTAAATTCCTTTTAATAAAATCAGTGAAATGGTGGGGACTTGGCTTGAGTTTTTGGGAGGTGGAATAGGAAGGTAGTGAAATACCAAAAACAAACTAAGAACTCTGTAGTTAGATTGATGAGAGAATACCACAAATGTATAAGACAGTGCCAGGAAACTGAGCTAAACACCACTGAATTCGTCTTGCTTCTTATAAAGATGCATACTTAAAGGTGAAAGAAAGCTAAGCTACTGTTGGCATTAAGCAATTCAGGGTGTTGGGAGAATGGACTAAAAAAAGTAAACAAAGAAAGACTGACCAATGCACACTTTATTTTACTCAAAGTCTGCATCTGTGACTGTAGCAGTTTCAGCGACTGTGATATTTTCTAATTCAATAGAATTCTCCCACAGCAGAGCAGAAATCAATAAATGGGACTTCAACTAGCCTATCAACAATTGATGTTTGTCAAGAGAAAAGAAAAAAGTGAAGTATTTTTTCTCTGGTACATTCCTATGATAAATCATAACACTTAGGTCTTTGACCAGACAAGATAATGCATCAGCAAAAGTTATCATTAATTATCCTACTTTCCTGTAGCTCTCAAATTTGCTATCTCAAAGCTCTTTCTGCTTTTTAAAGTTTCCATATCAATAGTATAAGTCACTAATATTCAAAGAAGTCAATTATGTAATTAATATCTGATGATTATTACTGTGTTTCAAAGAATCAACCAGATGTCATATGATAGTTTTTTATCCAGGTAATAAATTGTGAAATAACGATAATTTGACTATATAGGTTTGTCTTCTACATGAGCATCAGATTTATATTTGTCTATGTTCCTGTCAGTATTAATAATGTGCATCATTAAAGAACACTAGGAGCAAGCAAGGTGAAAAGGAAAGGTCAAACAGAATAAATAGAGGACTATCTTAAATCAGTGAAGACAGTACATATGAAAATAGGAAAAAATAAAAGCTTAAAAAAAGTATTTTAATGAATTATAGAATAATTAAAACATTTTCATGGAGATCAGGCTATTAAGAAAACACTTGCTTTATGCTAAAATCGATTCATTTTCACTTTGATAAAATACAAAGGCTTGTACTTATAGTTTTTTATTATGTATGGCATAATTAATCATATTTTGACTCCCACATATTGAGCAAGAATGATGTGCAATACCTTCCTGCAAATGAAACTCAAGGAAGTCTACAGGGAAAATCAGACAAACAACTTCCAGTAGCAAAGCAATTTTGTAAACTTCAGATTAAAAAAATAATAATCAAAGACACTGGAGATTGACCAAATGTAGGCAGAAATTAGAGAATATACTCACAAATGATGAAAATTATGCTGGATGAGATTCACATTCATATGGATTTTACCTGAAGGCCTTCTTCAAATTGTGGAATGTAGTACAGCTATAATCCAAGCCAAAAAAAAAAAAAAAATCTGGCACTTGTAAAATTCAAATAAAACTTTTATTGAATTCAGGCATTAGAGGAATAAGTTTGGGGCTATCATGCTTCTGAAAATTCAGAAGGAGAGCACCAGACAGAAAGATGTATTGGAATTTTTTAAAATGTTCATTAAACTAGGCTTAATTCCTTGAAAGACATCTGAACAGAACATATGCAGGATCTCTGAGGGTCTGAGCAGAAAACAACAGCTGGAGGCATGAAAAAGGTTGAACAGGAATTTCAGCTGCTATTCCCTGATGTTTCAAGTGAGACTGAGTTTGCAATTTCAATGTAACTAAGGCAACAACCTTAGTTACCTGATGCTGCTTAGTTGCTTCAGTCATGTCCGACTCTGTACAACCCTATGAACTACAGCCTGCCAGGCTCCTCTGTCAGTGGGATTCTCCAGGCAAGAATACTGGAGTGGGTTGCTATGCCCTCCTCCAGAGGATCTTCTCAACCCTGGGATTGAACCTGTGTCTCCTGCATTGCAGGCAGATTCTTTACCAATGAGCCAGCAGAGAAGCCCCAGGTAACAACCTGCAAAAATATAATAAAAATTATTCAGTGAAAGACAACAGAATTAGGGATTTTACAAGGCATCATCTGCAATATAGAGTACACAATTTAAAACACCAGGTGGGCTTTCCTGGTGGCTCAGTGGTAAAGAATCTGCCTGCAAATGCAGGAGACATGGGTTCGATATCTGGTTCAGAAAGATCCTACAGGTGGCAGAGCAACTAAGCCCGTGACCCACAACTATTTAGCCTGTGCTCAAGAGCTCAGGAACCACAACCACTGAGACCACGTGCCACAACTAGTGAAGCCCAAGCACCCTAGAGCCCTTGCTCCACAACCGAGAAGCCACAGCAGTGAGAAGCCCAAGGACCACAGCTTGAGAGTTGCCCCTGCTCTAGCTAGAGAAAAGGCGGTACACCAACGAAGATCCAGCACAGTCAAAAATACACAAATAAAATAAATAGTTAAAATGATGGAAAAAAAAAAAAAACACGAGCTATATGGAGAAACAGGAAAATGTAGACCAATAGATAAGAACGAAATAAGTAGAAACAAATTACAAAAAATTCATACAAATACTAGAATTCAAAGACGGCTTTTAAGTAGGATTATACATATGTTTAAGGACCTAAAGTAAAACATAGTCATAATGAGTAAACAGGTGAAGAAGTACTACAGAAATATATATATATATATATATATATATATATATATAAATTGTTTAAGTGAAAACTACAATATCTTAAATAAAAACTTCATTGTATGAGTTTTATATCATACTGGAAAAAGTTAGAGAAAGTGTTGGTAACTTAGAAGATAAACCAATAGAATCTATCTGTATGACAGAGAAAAAAAGTTTTTAGTAAAGTGACAATGTCTTTAGCGACCTCTAGAAAAATATCAGGTGAATACCAAATGTACAATTGGAGCTACAGGAGGCAAGGAAAGGCAGAATTAAGCAAAAGCAATAAAAAAGAATTAATGGTTTAAAATTTCTCACCATTGATGAAAAATATAAATTTATAATTTCAAAAGGCTCAACAGGTGCATAACATGATACAAAGAAAACCACACCTACAATGTAGAAAAACTGTTGAAAACTAAAAAATTAAAATGTTGAAAGTAGCTAGAGAAAAATATGAATGCATTATATAAAGGAAATCAACTATACAAACGAAATCTGATTTTGTCTTAGAAATAATAGGGACCAGAAGATAAATATTTTTAAGAGGGGGATAAAGACATTTAAAATACAAAAGATGCGATTGTTTGTTAGCAGAAGAATTAATAACAAGTTTTTCAAACTAAAGGTAATGAAAACAGGAAAGGTTTGGATAAAGAAGAAAAACTGAAGAAAAATCTAAAATACAGCAAAATATGAGACATTTTAAATTCATAAAACTTATTTGAAGCACAACTAATTCCAGCTTTTAAAACAGTACATTACGGGCTTCAGTAGATGTGAAGGATATGATGGTTACAGTATTAAAACTACACGAGGGATAAACTTAAAGTAAAAATACAGCCATGTTGAAAGTAAAATAATAAGGAAATACTGGGTTGGCCAAAAGGTTCATTTGGGTTTTTTAAATGGAAAAATAGAAGTTCAAGATATGCTACTTCCTCTTTGTTTCATTTGTCCTTGTGTGTAACAAAATGGAATAATCACTATGGTGTATTAAACTTGATTTCAAGTTTAATCAGTCAGTTGTGATTGCAGTCAATGATAATGCAGGTTATCAGAAAAGACAGAATTTATTAGATGATCTGATTTTGGTATAACCATATGAAAGTCAAGATTTTCTTGCCTTCAATGATTTCTTTTGGTGCAGATTTTGAATCTCCTATGATGCTCTCTTTCTTTGTGAGTTATATCAGTTCACTAGTTTTACCTTCATCTAAATAATATCCAACATCTTACCATGCCTTTTAAGATTTATATTTATATATTCTGTTATTGACTTACAATCCTATTCTAGCTAGTCACTTTCCCACGACCACTTTTCTTTTGAGGTCTCTCAATCATATCAGCATATATGAAGTCATAGTGCTATTAAAATTTCAGCTTTAATTTTTTTACCCATAGCTTATATTCTAATTTTGTTAACATATTTTAGGAAACAATAATTTATCGCTTTCCAAAATCTCTTTCAGATATGCTGTCACTTATAGTTTATGTCATCTATATATTCTGTTCTTTATACTTTCATCTGTGTATTTCTCATATTTTACCACATCTTGGATTCAAGGTTTTCAACTGAATTAAAATTTTACAGAAAGACACATCATTCCTGAACTTGATGATAAACTGTCAAAAAGTTAACATGCTTATAATATCAGCTGTAGTCCAGAAAATAAGATACTGTTTTATGTCATATTAATGATTCACTATTCTTCATGTGTCCTATTTTTCTTTCTATTAAAGTTTTATAGAAAAAAAGTTTCTATTAATAGTTTAAAATAACTGCTGCTGCTGCTGCTAAGTTGTGTCAGTCGTGTCCAACTCTGTGCGACCACATAGACTGCAGCCTACCAGGCTCTGCCATCCCTGGTGTTCTCCAGGCAAGAACACTGGAGTGGGTTGCCATTTCCTTCTCCAATGCATGAAGTGAAGTGAAGTCGCTCAGTCATGTCCGACTCTTTGCGACCCCACGGACTGTAGCCTACCAGGCTCCTCTGTCCATGGGATTTTCCAGGCAATAGTACTAGAGTGGATTGCCATTTCCTTCTCCAGGGGATCTTCCCGACCGAGGGATTGAACCCGGGTCTCCCACATTGTAGACAGACGCTTAACCATCTGAGCCAATGCATGAAAATGAAAAGTAAAAGTGAAGTCGCTCAGTTGTGTCTGACTCTTCTAGACCCCATGGACTGTAGCCCACCAGGCTTCTCCATCCATGTGTTCCTCCAGGCAAGAGTACTGGAGTGGGTTGCCATTGCCTTTTCCAGTTTAGAACTATTAAAGTTTTAATTCTCCATTTTCATATGATAAAAGTAGGATTTAGTAGTGGTTTCAAATTTTATCAAAATGTAAGGAAAATATATTCTTCACATTACAAACAACTCATTTCATGTAAGCTTTAAATATTTGTCTTAGATACTGCTGAGTGTAGTGGTCCACAGAGTAATATTAGCCAAGTCACTTCCCTGAACAGCTGTTGTGCATAAAAAGAATCCTCTGATAAGAATTTTTAGAGTTTGTTTATATACTTGTTTGCAATTTTTGATGTGTGTGCAAAATGTTCTTATACAGCAATGCAAAATTAAATGATTTCTTAGTTTGCATTTGGTTTAATACCTAATAAAATCAATAAAAGACATACTTATTTTTAAATTGCAGACAGTAACTATTAAAGAAAATTACATCCACTACTGTATTTATCTTGTTAAGTAAACATCTTATTACTCATTACTTAAGAAATATACTATGATGATGATAACTTTCTGGATATTGAACACTCCTCAAGTTCTTTCCCAATCCTTCAACCTGGGATGGACTCACATGGGCAGATATTTACTTACAGTTATGACAACCATATCTTGACCTCAGAATGCCACTTGCCATCTTGTGTCAATATCTCTAGACACTATTGAGCTTTATTCTTAATTTGGAATTAGTAATATTATCTCCCGAGAGATGAGGTTTCAGTACACTTTTCATATATTGGAAAAATACAGAACGCTAAAAAATGTTCCTTGAGAGAAAGCCATAATAAGAAAGTAAAAAAAAAAAAAATCTATCTTCATTATTCACTTACATCATGTCAACTCCAATATTCATTCTGTATGTGTGAATTGCTTTAATATAAATTGATCACCTGTGAGCCTGTATGAGATTATCATATTAGGTGTATAGGGAAAGAAACATATTCCTGAGAAAACAAGATATAGATGAAAAGTAGATAGAAAAGTTCTAGAAAGCATGGGACTAAAACATAGTAGAAAAAGAAGAAAATTCTTAAGATTTTTGAAGAACAGATTTAAGGTAATCAAGTCTGGATGCTACTGTCATAATTGTGAACTACTCAAATGGGATATGGTAGAAGATACTTTCCCAACACTGCAAGAGCCTCATACTTGAAGCAAAGTATCAGTGGAACAAGACATTTGTCTATCACAGCAATGTTTGAAAGATGGCAGTATAGGCAGATTAAAAATACAGGGACAAATGACTAGAACTAGAGTCTACACTGTGTGCTTAAAGGCAAAGCAATAGATATCGTTAGAATATGTTAGCAAGTACCATGATGATAACCGCAAAACCCACCACATAGTGACTGTTCTTGATAAGCGGCGGGAGCCCTAAGGCAGCTATGTAAAGTTAAAATCAGTTTTGTCATTTTTTTAAGAGTAACTATTCAGTAATATATATCAATGCAATAAACTGAGAAATCATGAACTTAGGGAATCCAAAATTTGTCTAGTTGTTTTTATAAAAGGTTTGTCTGTAAGAAACACTTATTTATTAGCTTCCATCTTCCACTTGTCAAGACTGGACCGGGGGTAATCGAGTAATTGTCGAGTATTCCACACATAACATTAAGGAAAGCGTGTGAAGCAGGAGTAGCTGTCAGTTGTTCTCACTGGTGGTACTCTTCCTCATAAGTTCCACTGTTCTCTAGTATTCCTTAATCCCATGTCCATATTTTTTCCAGACTACATACAGAGTTGACCTATAGCAACTTTAGACCCACCATGGACAAAGGAATAAGACTCTTCCATAAACTTCTTCACCAGTACACGTTTGTGGTCAATTGTAAGTAACTTTTTCTTTGTTGTTGTTAATTGTCATCTTTCAGATCTTTATTTCCCCAGCTTTAACCTATAAATTTAAGGTTTAATTTTCATAGTAAGTCTTATTTTGTATCATTTGTAATGGCTGAATTGACATGACCAAGCCCAAAAGATAAATACCACTATTACAAACAGAAAGCATATGATTACTTGGTTGATTCATTATTCAGGACTTTGGTAGTTGCCAGATAATAACAATAAACAACTCATTTATTGGACAATAAATAACCAATATGATGCCTATATGACCAGAACCCCATATAGGTGACCAAAAAATTACACAAAAAGAATGAAATATATGCTGGAGTAGAATGCAATTAAGAATGATATATTGTATAAAAAATTGAGTCATTTCTTTTATTCTCCAGGCAAGAACACTGGAGTGGGTTGCCATTTCCTTCTCCAATATTAAGTTTAGAAAGGAACAAAATGAAGGCAGCAAAAGGCCAGGTTCTCTCTTTTTTTGAAGAAGCATGTCCAGGCGAATAGAGAAGACAAAAAAGAAAACTAAAGAAAATAAAGAATTCATTTATGTGCCTTATCTATAATGAAAAAGCACACACTCAGGGTATATAGACTTGAATATCGGAAAGACACATAAGAACTGACAACTGGTGGCAGAAAAGAAAGCAAGCCAGTTTAGTGCTGGTTTCCACTAGTAGCAGACTCTGATAAGACACGCAAATCTGAGGATGGCATGTGGAAAGCGTAATTAGTTTTTTTTTCCAGAGGTTCTATCTAAGATAGTCTTCTCACATTTTAATGGGTTTATGCATCACCTTGGGGTTTGGTTAAAATACACTTTCTGCATTTCCACATTTCTTACAAGCTCTTAGGTGATGTTAATACTGTAGGTATGTGTGCAACATACTGGTTATATTCAGAAAATTCAGAAAGAGATGTAAATATATGTTAGAAAACATAGGATAAAAATGACATTAAAATCTTCAGGTAAAAGAAAGTTATGAACAGATAATGTTACCACTAGTAATATATAATTTATAATCACCATTCCAACACAAAATCTAAGTTTATTAAACATTTATTAATAAATAACATCATAATAATAAAAAATAACTGAAAATGTATATTTCCATAATGATGTGAAAGTCTCTTTAAGATGATGTTTAAGAGAAGACATAAAAACTGTTAGATCTACTTCTATTAAAAATAACTGGAAAACAATAGATCTTTATGGCATAGTCACCAGTGAATAAAAAGGAAAAGGCAAATGATTGCTGGGAAGAATTTGCTATGAATGATGTATGTTCTTAAATATAGTGTGCTAAATAGCAATAGGAAATAATAGTAGCAATAATTTACTTTGACAGTAAAATATATACATCATTGAGAAAATATGTGTAGATGGTTAAAAAATGGAAATAATTCAAAATCACTTAAAATTAAAAAATGAAATGAAAAAAACAACACTTTACATATTTTTCCCAAGTTAAACTGTGAGAGTTAAAAATTAAGAACTCAGATTGACAAGACTATATGTAGGCAAGTAAAGCAAACAGCTTAGGAAGTGTAAATTGGCACAATTATTCAGGAAGGAAAACAAACTAACAACATCTTTACCATTTAAAACTGTATGTAGCATTTGACATACAATAAAATGACATATATAAAAATGTATGTAGCATTTGACACAGCTAATCCACATGCAGAAACTGACTGCAAAGATCTGGTGGCAAAAATATTTACTCAAAATATTCATAATAGAAGGAATACGATTTTAAAAAATGCTCCCACCAGTAGTCCAGTGACTAAAAACTACAAGACATATTTGTTGCAGTGTAAAGACATATTTTCTTCAGTGTAAAAAAAAATGTTACATACAGTAAATTTTAAGAATAAAAGTTTCAAAGCAGCATTTATTGATCCAAATTCACTTATTCTGGCCAGCATCTCTTCCCCTGACAAATACCAGGGCCCTCCATGCTCACCTTGCTTGCTTTCTGGCTGGAGCTGGCTTGGAAAGGGATCATGTGATTTATATGACCATCCTGGTAGAGCCCGTGGGTAAAGAACCCGTCTGCCAAAGCAGGAGATATAAGTGATGCAGGTTCTATCTCAGGGTCAGGAAGATTTCCTGGAGGAGGACTTGGCAACCCACTCCAGTATTCTTGCTGGAGAATCCCATGGCCAGAGTAGCCTGGTGGGCTACTATAGGGTTGGAAAGAGTCAGACATGATTGACTTGAATGAGCAAAAACACAAGCTTGTATAACAGGGCTGTCTTGACTAGACCTGGGGAGACCCTGGGTTTGTACTGGCTGGATAGCCTAAGTAACCCAACAAATTTGTCTGGGAGAATTAACCTCTCATGGGTATTAATTTTGATGTGGAAGTTGAGGCAAACAGATATCATGTATTTTAATATCAGCTAAAGATATGGGAATATAAGACCACCTGACTTGCCTCTTGAGAAACCTGTATGCAGGTCAGGAAGCAACAGTTAAAACTGGACATGGAACAACAGACTGGTTCCAAATAGGAAAAGGAATACGTCAAGGCTGTATAGTGTCACCCTGCTTTATTTAACTTCTATGCAGAGTACATCATGAGAAACGCTGGGCTGGAGGAAGCATAAGCTTGAAACAAAATTTCCGGGAAAAATGTCAATAACCTCAGATATGCCAATGACACCACCCTTATGGCAGAAAGTGAAGAAGAACTAAAGAGCCTCTTGATGAAAGTGAAAGAGGAGAGTGAAAAAGTTGGCTTAAAGCTCAACATTCAGAAAACGAAGACCATGGCATCTGGTCCCATCACTTCATGGCAAATAGATGGGGAAACAGTGGAAACAGTGGCTGACTTTATTTTTCTGGGCTCCAAAATCACTGCAGATGGTGACTGCAGCCATGAAATTAAAATATGCTTACTCCTTGGAAGGAAAGTTATGACCAACCTAGATAGCATATTCAAAAGCAGAGACAGTACTTTGTCAACAAAGGTCCATCTAGTCAAGGTTATAGTTTTTCCAGTGGTCATGTATGGATGTAAGAGTTGGACTATAAAGAAAGCTGAGTGCCGAAGAATTGATGCTTTTGAACTGTGGTGTTGGAGAAGACTCTTGAGAGTCCCTTGGACTGCAAAGAGATCCAACCAGTCCATCCTAAAGGAGATCAATCCTGGGTGTTCATTGGAAGGACTGATGTTGAAGCTGAAACTCCAATATTTAGGCCACCTGATGGGAAGAGCTGACTCATTTGAAAAGACCCTGATGCTGGGAGGGATTGGGGGCAGGAGGGGAAGGGAATGACAGAGGATGAGATGGTTGGATGGCATCACTGAATCGATGGACATGGGTTTGGGTAGACTCTGGGAGTTGACGATGGACAGGGAGGTGTTGGGAGCCAGCGTGAGGAATCCCACCCGTGACAAGGTCATGCGGAAGGAAGCCTGACAAAATGCAAGGATGTGTTCAGCTTCAGGGATTCCCCCTGGAAATTCCTGAGCATCCACCCCCCAAGACCAGAATCTGCCTACTTTACTATGTTATGCTTTCCACCTACTCTTCTGTCATTAACAGGGGACTGTCCCCCCACCACCTTTTTCTGGAAAAAAATTAGAGCTTTTACATAATAAATCTCCTGGGCATAATACGAGTGTTTCAATCCAAAACCCCCTCTGATGGCTTTTTAGCCTGCCTGAAGGACTCGTATGGCTGCACATGTGATTGTTTGAGGCCTCCTGACTGCAGGAGGCACAGGAAGCTTAAAACATCCTTGAAATGTCGAGGCTTCCGAGGAGTCAAAATCATTAGAATAGGACTGATTAAAGGTTTCATTTGTTGAGCCAATACTTGCTGCCAAATTTTCATATCTTTTATTTTTAGGTATAGTTGGTATATAGAAAAACAGGTAGTAGACCTGGTATTAGCAACACTAGATCTTTGAGTTAAGTACTTTCTTTGTTATAACCCACTGCACCTTTGTTCTGTAGGAATGTAACTTTTTTGTGCTTTGAGGGTGATGCAGAGTAAAGAAAAAACACTTCTAGGGAAAAGGAGTTTTCTGGACAATTATCCAGGAAGAGGGCCATAAAAATGTTAACAAGCCTCTTGGCCAGAAGATAATGTAAACCACCTGAGACCTTTTATATACAGGAGGGTATGCAAAAAGAAAGCCTTGTCTCAGTGAGGGTCAGGACTGCTGCCCCTGCATAACTCTATTTCTTTCTGTACAACTTGGGGTATATAAGCTGATTTTGAAAAATAGTTTTTGGAGTCTTGCGCCGATGCTGGGCTTCCCCGTGTCATTCTTTTCTTTTTCCGGCTTAATTCCCATCTGGAGCAGGGAGGCTCATCATGTCTGCTTATTTGTCCCGGCTTCTAAGATCCTTAAGAGAGAGAGCCCAAGGCGGGGCACTCTCCGATATTCAAACGGACGCGGGTGGCCTAACGTAGATGGTGCAAGCTCCCTGTCTGGAACTTTATTGGTCTTCCACACAATCCAAGTTATTCAGCCCTCTTTCTCTACTTAATTTTCCTCCTATACTACTGTTTCTTAATCTAATCTTATATTAATAAATAAATGTTTTCCTCGCTGACTCCGTCCCTGCTTCGAATTCCCTGGATCCACCGGGGCAGGACCCCAGCAGGGAGGCCTGGCATGCTGTGGTTCATGGGGTCGCAAAGAGTTGGACATGACTGAATGACTGAACTGAGCTGAGCTAGTAATAAAGTTACAGAGTTTCTTTACAAATCGTATTTTAACCTTATGACATATTGTCTAACAATCTGTGAAAAATAGTCTGCATTTCTCCCATTTCTACAATAGTCACAATTACTTACATAATAAACACATGTAAAATAATAGCTTGATTTGCGCATGCATGGTCAGTCATGCACAACTCTGCGACCCCGTGTACTATAGACAGCCAGGCTCCTTTATCCATGGAATTTCCCAGACAAGAATACTGAAGCGGGTTGCCATTTCTTACTCTAGGGCGTCTTGCTGGTCCAGGGATCAACTCTGTACCTCCCGAGGCTTCTGCACTGGCTACCACGGGGCCCCCTGGAAAGCCCCAAATAATTAGCTTCTGAATGGTGGAAGCACGTAGCCCTACTATATCATTATAGAGATAATCTATCACTGAGCATCAGAAAACTCAGAATTTTTCTTGGTCTCTTCTATCTGGATCGGCATGGTCTCTTCGCAGCCATAGATGATGGGCCAGCCCAATTTTTAACAGTAGAATATGTGAACTGAAAACCGTCCATTGCCCATCACTACATTATGGGAATGGAGATGTCTAATACTTGCAAATACTCATGTGTATTCAAGCTGAGCCATGTTAAATCTTAACATGCTGTCGTATTCTCTTTAGAGATTTTTTAATGAAATAAACATTATGGCTGTAGTTGAAATCTCCTGCGAGCATCTCTTTCTCACCTGCCTTTCCCAGAATTAGTTTAAATGTAATTAGAGGTATAAATTATTGCATTCCTGAGTGGTAAGAATTTTGTAAAATTATCTGGATCTGATGTTAATAGTAGATAGATTTTTAACAGTTAAATTCATTACATCAACTTTCATCAAGATATTAAAATTTTTAATTTTTGTACAGTAAGTTTTGGTATGTAACTTTTTCCCAAGGAAATTGGATACTCCATCTACATTTTTAAAGTAGGTTTAGAGGCTTGTTTAATTTTTAAAATGTTCTATAATCATAGGTGTTCAGCATAACGAATTCTCTCAAAGGGAAATCAACTATATATCCACCAACCAACTTAGGAAATGTAAGATTATCATTCTAAACTTAAATTTCCATATAATAATAGGAGTGTGTGTGTGTGTGTGTGTGTGTGTGTGTGTGTATGCGCTTGGTCGCTAAGTTGTATCTGACTCTCTGCGATCTCATGGTCTGTAACCCACCAGGCTCCTCTGCCTATAGGATTTCCTAATAGTAAGACTAAAGCACCGAGAATTTAAGATAGCATAACCAATAGATTGTTGTTGTTACTGTTGTTGAAAGAGAAGAGTGAAAAGGCTGGCTTGAAACTCAACATTAAAAAAGACAGATCATGGCATCTGGTCCCATTACTTCATGGCAAATAGAAGGAGATAAAGTGGAAGATTTTATTTTATTGGGCTCCAAAATCACTGCAGATGGTGATTGCAGCCAAGAAATTAAAAGACTTGCTCCTTGGAAAGAAAGCTATGACAAACCTAGTCCATGCTCAGTCACTCAGTCATGCCTGACTCTCTGCGACCCTGTAGACTGTAGCCCATCAGGCTCCTCTGTTCACAGAATTTTTCCAGCCATGAATACTGGAGGAGTGGGTTGCCATTTCCTTCTCCAGGGGACCTTCCCAGCTCAGGGATCAAACCCTAGTCTCCTGCATGGCAGGTGGATTCTTAACCACTAAGCCACTGCCAGAAGCCCATGACAAACCTAGACAACATATTAAAAAGCAGAGAGATCACTTTGCTGACAAAGGTCTGCATAGTCAAAGCTATGGTTTTTCTAGTAACTATGTATGGATGTGAGAATTGCTCCATAAAGAAGGCTAAGCGCCAAAGAATTGATGCTTTCAAATTAGTGCTTTCAAATTGGTGCTGGAGAAGAGTTTTAAGAGCCCTTTGGATTGTAAAGAGGTCAAGCCAGTCAATCCTAAAGGAAATAAGCCCTGAATATTCATTGGAAAGACTGATGCTGAAGTTGAAACTCCAGTACTTTGGCTACCTGATGTGAAGAGCTGACTCACTGAAAAAGACCTTGATGCTGGAAAAGATTGAAGGCAAAAAGATAAGGGAGCAGCAGAGGATGAGATGGTTGGGTGACATCACTGACTCCATGGACATAAATCTGAGCAAAGTCCAGGACAGAGTGGAGGACAGAGGAGCTTGGCATGCAACAGTCCATGGGGTCACGAAGAGTTGGATTTGACCTCGCTACTGAAAAATAACAACAAACCAACAGATCAGTATTTTAAACTGTATGCTTCATATTGAACAAAAATAAAATGAGAAATGAAATAATGGAAAAAATTCTGATTTTTAAAAAAAGCTGCCTATCATACACTCCTCAGCACTCTCAAACCTGAATTTATTTCTAAATCACAGAGTACACACTATTTTGTGTCTATTTCCTTTAATCCATATTGTTTGTGAAATATATCTATATTGTAGCATCACAAGTAAGTTTCTGATAAGACTTCCCTAATTCGTGAATGATAAGAACTCTCTCCCGCCTTCCAGCTCCTTCTCCTCCTATACTCCCTTAGGTAAGATCCCCTGGGAGCTTACCATAATTTCACTATTTTGGGTTAGATTGACAATCTGGCCTTACCCCATGAAAGCTTAAAGCGCCCCACCTCCTGTGGCTCATGAAGGCACATGCTCCAGATCCTAGTGGCTCACCCTCTGCCTGCAGCTGCCTTGACCTTCTGAGTGGCAACTCAAGGCTGCCGTGTTCTTTCCCCAGGACCATGTTGTCTTTGTTGAACAGAGGCCCACCGGCTGACACTCTATCGGGGCTCTACTCCAACAAATGTTAATTTAACAAAAGTCACAACCCTCACACAAGTGTACTTTGAGGGTTCCTAAAAGCAGCACTCTGGGGCTTCCCAGGGGGTGCTAGTGGTGAATAATCTGCCAGGCAATGCAGGATATGTAAGAGACGCAGGTTCTGTCCCTGGGTCTGGAAGATCCCCTGGAGAATGAAAGGGCAGCCCACTCCAGTATTCTTGCCTGGAGAATCCCATGGATAGATAAGCCTGGCAGGCTACAGTCCATGGGGTCTCAAGAGTCAGACACAACTGAAGTGACTTAACATGCACACAGTCAAAAGCAGCACTCTAGCAAGTATGTGTGAACGGACTTTTCACAGCTCTGCTTATGTTTCATGCTCAGTATACCATCGGCCAGCCCAAGTCACAAGGCCACCCCAGAGTCAGTGTGGGACCATTCTGGCCAAGGGAGGGGTCATAGGACAAGGGATAATTTGCCGCCATTCCCCCAAGCTACCGAGCTCGTGGATCTGTACACTTTAGATCTATGCTTTTCCCATAAGTAAATTATACAAAAGTAACATTAATGAAATTAAAAGATGCCTACTCCTTGGAAGGAAAGTTATGACCAACCTACATAGCATATTCAAAAGCAGAGACATTACTTTGCCAACAAAGGTCCGTCTGGTCAAGGTTATGGTTTTTCCAGTGGTCATGTATGGATGTGAGAGTTGGACTATAAAGAAAGCTGAGCGCTGAAGAATTGATGCCGTGAATGTTTTGAACTGTGGTGTTGGAGAAGACTCTTGAGAGTCCCTTGGACTGCAAGGAGATCCAACCAGTCCATTCTAAAGGAGATCAGTCCTGGGTGTTCTTTGGAAGGAATGATGCTAAAGCTGAAACTCCAGTACTTTGGCCACCTCAAGCGAAGAGTTGACTCATTGGAAAAGACTCTGATGCTGGGAAGGATTGAGGGCAGGAGGAGAAGGGGACAACAGAGGATAAGATGGTTGGAGGGCATCACCAACTCGATGGACATGAGTTTGGATGAACTCCTAGAGTTGGTGATGGACAGGGAGGCCTGACGTGCTGCAGTTTATGGAGTTGCAAAGAGTAGGACACGAATGAGCGACTGAACTGAACTGAACATTAATTAAATAAAAAAATAAAGCAATCTCCAAGAACACTAAGCACAACAACATGTGGACCTCTTAGTGCTTTAACAGAGGTGGGTCTTGAGCTAAAAATTTGACTGTTTTTTTTCTTTTCTTTTTTTTAACTCTGGAAATTTTTATTTTTTATGTTCTTTTTCTGTAAGCACAGCTGCAAGTTATTTTTATGTATAAATCTATATACATGTATATTTGTTTAGCCAACCTTCCCCATAAACTTAATTATCCTATGGTATGTGTATGAAAATAACATATGTATTTACAATATAGAATATTCATATCAGTAATCTCACTATGTTTGCCTTTTTATTTTAATGCATTTAATTAGGATTAATAATTGAATGGCATTTTATCAATGACTGAGCTTCATTTGTCCCAGTGTGCAAGGTTTATAATGGATACACATGTTCCACTTTTGTTTGATATTTCATTTAAATTGCTGCTAAAGTAAAGGAAATAATTAGAATTTAGATTATTTTAAGTTCTCAAATATTCTATTCAGTTCCAAACCATTTCAATTAGTATCATTTTCCTTTGATAGGGAAAGCATCCTTTCACAGATTCAAGCAGCTTGTCTTCAAGGCCATACTTTCTTCCATTATATTAGAGTCCTTTGTAAAACAGAGTAACAAAAGCCTTTTTAAAGGTCAGAAAATTATATCAAGAGCTGCCCTCTGTCAATTTTGTACTGCTGCTTTTAAAATAAATTCGATCATACTTAGTACAGTCTTCCTTTTAGGAATTCCCGCTGACCAAAAATGAATTCCTTAACTTAATTTGTAGGTCATAATGGGAGACACTCAAGTGCTCAGTTTGCCCTGAAATCTTGATATTTACAACTTGAAAGCTCTAAGAATTTAACCCGTTGCATATTACATTGTCCTCATCTTTTCTGATTTTATTATTTTTAATTTTGTTAAGCTTTCAAATTGTAACAGGAAATTTTGTATGTTTACTGTCAATTTCAATGTATTATATGCTCATTTTGAATATATTTTGGTCTCCACTTTATCACTGCATTCTAAATTTCACCACAGTCAAATAACTAACTGAAGGATATTAAAGTACTTAACTTTTCTGCTGCTGCTGCTAAGTTGCATCAGTCGTGTCTGACTCTGTGCGACCCCATAGATGGCAACCCACCAGGCTCCTCTGTCCCTGGGATTCACCAGGCAAGAACACTGGAGTGGGTTGCCATTTCCTTCTCCAATGCATGAAAGTGAAAAGTGAAAGTGAAGTCGCTCAGTCGTGTCCAACTCTTAATGACCCCATGGACTATAGCCTACGAGGCTCCTCCGCTCGTGGGATTTCCCAGGCAAGAGTACTGGAGTGGGGTGCCATTGCCTTCTCCATAACTTTTCTAAAGTAAGCCAATTTTTAAAATCATGGATTTAGAATGTACCTCTTTCCTTTTTTCTACCTAGAGTTCTCTCTAGAAACCTATTAGATTACACCTATCTATATCTCACAACATTTCATAATTCTAAGAGTCATGCATTCCACATGACTTTGAAACTGAGCTTTGTCTTAAAGTGATGTTAATATCACTGCTGCTTGAATAGTTACTGCATAGTTGTCATTGCTCATTGTGCACAAAAAAAAATCATATTTGTCATAATTTTGTTTCTTTAGTTCACTTAAGTGCATTGTTGATAGTAAAGTGTTAGGTTTAACTGTCATATAATCTGTGAAACAGATGAGTTTCGATTCAGAACATTCAGAACAGAAAATCAATGTATATATGTATATGTATAGAGTCCAAGCATATAGATGTTCAAGTCAGTTTAGCCACTCAGTCATGTCCGACTCTTTGTGACCCTAGGGACTGCAGCATGCCAGGCTTCCCTGTCCATCACCAACTCCTGGAGCCTGCTCAAACTCATGTCCATAGAGTCAGTGATGTCATCCAACCATCTCATCCTCTGCTGTCCCCTTCTCCTCCTGCCTTCAATCTTTCCCAGCATCAGGATCTTTTCCAGTGAGTCAGTTCTTCCCATCAGATGGCCAAAGTATTTGGACCTTCAGCTTCAGCATCAGTCCTTCCAATGAATATTCAGGACTGATTTCCTTTAGGATGGACTGGTTTGATCTCCTTGCAGTCCAAAGGAGTCTCAAGAGTCTTCTCCAACACCACAGTTCAAAAGCATCAATTCTCGGTGCTCAGCTTTCCTTATGGTCTAACTTCAAGCATGCAGATGTAAATTTGATCAAATTGAAAGTAGTTACTGTTGGAGAAGTGAAGAGAACTTTCTCACGGTTTCTGTCATGTGAGAACTGCCAAAGGCAGCTATCTGCACCTGAAGAGAGTCTTCACCAGAATCCAGTCTGATTTTCGACTCCCATCCTCTAAAATTGTGAGAAATAAACTTCCATTGTTTATGTGCTGCCCAGTCTATGACAAGCTATTATACCAGCTCAAGAGAACTAGTACAAAGGGCATTGTGATGTGAAGCAACGTGCCCTGTTTATACCCAATACACAGCTTTCGCAATTTAGTTGAACTACTGGGTTTTAAGGAGGGCATCTTCACCTGTCCTAACTGCAAGTTTTTTCTATGAGGTTTAGTGGTTCTATGAGGTTTAGTGGACGGAGAAGCCTAGTAGGTTACAGTCCACGGGGTCGCAAAGAGTCAGACACAACTGAGCGACTTCACTTTCACCTTAGTGGTATAAATGTGAGTGGTATGTATCCATGCCCAAATAGTAAGCACTCTAAAAGCAATGCTTCCAGAATTCATTCCCTTGTCATCAACAATTAATATGCTACATGGGATAGTAAAAACTTTGTTTTTGAAGATGAGGCATATCACTTTCATTATCTCAGTACAGTGCAATTTTATGGGTGTTATATTCCACAAATAGATGTTGAACTATGAGTGGAAAAGGGGATGATATATGAAAACCTGTATTCAGACAGGTTTAGAAAAGTATCGATATTATATGGATTCAGGGAACATGTTACAAAGTATAACAGCACTGGACCACAGGGGCAAGTTAAAATACTCCAATATCAAATTGGGTAATCTATATTATGAAAAGGCTGAAGAATGAAAGTAAAGATTCTGACATCATAGTGTAAAGACAATCAGCTGTTTCTGCTGAGCCTATTTTTATACAAAGAAAATTAAAATATTTTTAAAAACACAGTGGAAATCTAAAGAGACAAGCTATTATAAGCAGGATTATGATATTTCTGGTTTGCAACAAAATAATTCAGAGCTGGAGATCAGGCTTAATAGTAGTTCTTGGGGAAAAATTAATAGAAATTTAGAATTATAAATGACAAATATACCTAATATATTAACTTAAAAGCAAAGTATGCAGGAATTATTCTTGACAGTTAAATAAGCTAACACATTAATGGATTAAACTTACCAATTTTACTAGTTGTTAGCATGGTTAGTGAACTTGCTCAGTTGTGTCCAACTCTTTGCAACCCCATGGACTGTAGCCTACATGTTTAAGAAAAGAAGCACTCTTTCGTGGCAGAGAATTCACAGATAGTTGAGGGTTGGAGTGAAAAACTGAATGCTCTCTTGAGAAATGACCTCAACCTGAACAACTTCCAGACCAAAAGGAAACACATTTCTACATTATCCAATAAACCTGGATTTTAGCTGGAGGACATAAGGGGAGGTAAATTTGAGTTGTCTTCCTTGGGAAGGGGGTGGGGAGGATGTGGATATGTCCTCAGTAGGTAGAATGGTGCCCAAACTTGGATCAGAGAAAAACTACTGGCTGTCCCCTCCCGTAGTATATTGCTGTGGGTTGGAAGCAGCTCAGAAAAAAGTGTCCCAGACTCCTTGGAGTCATACACTTAGTTCCAGCAAAAGGAATGTGAGTAGAGATGATATATTTCAGGCTAAGGTTTTCAAAGCGGTCTTTATTTCTCCTACCTCCAAGCCTCCTTGATGCAGATGCCAAAGAGGAAGAAACTTGGTCTTTAATGACTGATTGAATGACAGTGGCCTCACTGAAAGGAATATCCATAAATGTCTATTTTTTTTTTGCAACAAGTTATATGATTTTAGGCCAATACTTTGGCCACCTGATGCAAACAGCTGACTTATTGGAAAAGACACTGATGCTGGGAAAGATTGAAGACAAAAGGAGAGGAGGGTAGCATCACCGATTCAATAGACATGAACTTGGGCAAACTCTGGGAAATGGTGAGGGTCATGGAGGCCCGGCATGCTGCAGTCCGTAAGGTCACAAAGAGTTGGAGACAACTTAGCAACTGAACAACAACAACATATTTTGTTATAAAACTTTAGTCTATCTTAATTAATACATTGAAATAATATCATTTGTAAATCAGTATGACTGTGTGGTTTCCCCAAGTGGCGCTAGTGGTAAAGAACCTGCCTGCCAGTGCAAGAGACAGAAGAGACGTAGGGTTTATCCCTGGGGTGGGAAGATCTCCTGGAGGAGGGCATGTCAACCCACTTCAGCATTCTTGCCTGGAGAATCCTATAGACAGTGAAGCTTGCCAGGCTACAGTCCAGAGGAGTACAAAGAGTTAGACATGACTGAAGTGGCTTAGAACACACGTGACTGTTTGGTAGGTGATTTGACAATGTTTTAGCATCTTTAAAAAGATATGACTGCTTTTAATAAATTTCAACTAAGGCAAAATACTATATTTCTTCTTTAAGGACTTAAGTATAGGTTATTCATAACATTTCTGTCTACCTTGAACAATACATTGGAAACAGCATAATTGCCCCAAATTTAGCATAATTTCAAAATGATAAAGGATCCTTATAAAATAATAGTCTGTTCTGTTGTCACTAAAACATGTCTTGGAGTACTGAAGAATAGCTTTTAAGTATTAAAAATATAATAAATAAATAAACAAGATATATCAGTATGTATTACATTTTTTAAGGAAGAGAAGAGGTCTATGAAAATTTTAAGCATCAGTACTAGGTGGTGAGATTATGCATATATTCATTTTATACATTTATGAGTGAACATATTTCATATAATGTGATCCAAAAAGATTTTTCAAAATTTTTGACTATTTTAGTGGGTTCAGATTTAATATGGTTAGAAGTACACATTGGCTTCCACAAGCCAGATCATAATCAAAACTGAAATATATCTGTTTGGTAGAAATGTTTCCAGTATTATTATTATAATAATATGAATTGTATATAAAGTATGATAATATAGATATTTATTATCATCAATATATTTATGCAGATGCTTTTCATATATAGGATAGAGCAGTTAACAAAATTTCCTTAATGCATGTTTAGAAAATATCTCTTTAAATATAAAAAACAAAATCTTGAGTAAGAATAGAGGGAAAATAGGTTTTCTAGATGGAGTTATTTAAATGGTCTTTTAAACTAATTCATTACATATCAAAGAGTATATTTAGGTCAGCAGAAATGCACAAAGCACATGGTTCTACCAAGATAAGACCTTCTAGTCAAAGTGAAATATTTGAAACAGAGTGAAAACAGACTTCTCCTTGGGGCAAGTCATTATCTCTGCATTATTTCATTTACAATAATATGTATTTCCCTCTGTGATTAAATTTTAAAGAAAATCATCAACTGTGAATGGATTTGGCTACAGTGATTATGGTGCTTATTAGATAGTAGGTGTTTAATAAATGTTAATTATATCAATACAAATATTAAACCACTGTCAAAAACTTAGCTAAATCTCCAAAATCAGTGAGATTTAATGTCATCCCCAGGTTTCCCTGGTGACTCAGTGGTAAAGGATCTTCCTGCCAATGCAGGAGACATGAGTTTTGATACCTGGGTCAGGAAGATTCAAGTCATAAACACATCAGGAGCATGTTATTTTTATTGGCGGAAACTTTTTTATATAATTTAATTCGTTTGTTTACTTTTGATTGTGCTGAGCTTTCGCTGATGTGCGCAGTCTTTCTCTAGTTGCAGTGAGTGAGGGCTACTCCCTAGTTGTGGCGCACGAGCTTCCCACTGGGGTGATGTCACGTGTTGCAGAGTATGGGTTCTAGAGCACAGGCCCAATAGTTGTGGTGCATGGGTCTAGTTGCTTCATGGCGTGTGGGATCTTCTACATGCCGGGGATCCAACCTGTGTCTCCTGCATTGACAGGTGGATTCTTTACCACTGAGCCACCAGGAAAGCCCTGTTCATGGAAACTTGATATTTTAGACATGTGAAAGTCAACTGTAAACGTGATATGAAAGTTCCGCTCTTAACCTTAAAGTTTGTCAATCAGCAGAGGTTCTACATAGACAGTTGATGTATATTATGTTTTAATAAACATATATAGAAAATAATAATGCATGATTTATGCATCTGCTGCCTTAAAAGTTGGTTAAATACTAACCCAACTAAAACTCACTAAAAAGTGAATAAAAGATATGGACTCTTACTCCTTTAGTCAGGATTCTTGACTACAGTTCCATTATTTTATGTTCCTATCAAATATTCTTTCCTTTTTGTGACAGCTTCATCCTCAAACTGGCTTGTTTTAAAGAAGCAAATGGCTTCAGCAGAGCCAAGCTTCAAGTTACATATCATCTCATGAGGAAAAGTATCTGTTTCAATATTCTTAGCAAATTTTCTGAAATTCAAATACTTTGAACAAAGCGTGAACCAATTTTTGTGCTCAGACCAGTGTCACACAGACACACACCATTGTTCTCTGCCTGGGATTTACAAACTAGATAAGACCTAGCAACTAAACAATAGCAACAGTAACGGAGGTAAAAAGAATAAGATCATCCAAAATGGTTTAAATGCAGAGGGAACAGTCATGTCTCTTCCACTCATACATTGCATACTAGGTGGAGATAGAAAAGGATGTTACAGAGACCTCAAATCCCACTATGGCATTCAAGACAAACTAGTAAGACAACATGGGGGGAGTCCAGTGTACATGGTGCATGTGTTTACATATGTAATTCTTCAATGAGGAACACTGCAGAGCTCCTAGATTTAAAAATTAAGGTTGGTGAAGTAATTATGCCCTGTGTGTATAGATTCATATTCTTTCCATAAATGTAGCCCCACCTGATTAGAAACCTGCAGATAATAAAATTCTATCATGTGTCAGAGGGCCACTTTATTTGGAGGAATTATCACTATAAAGTATCACTGTTTCTTTGTGCTTTCTAATTTTAATGGTTAGCCTTATCTTTGTAAAGTAAGCATTTCAAATATTTTCATGCTTGAGTAGTGTTTTACTACTGTTACAGTAAGATTTTTCTTGCTCTGACTGGTGGTTTGGGGGGCAAAGAATTAACTTTATCAAAATCATGGAACTAGTTTTTGACCTCCCACTATACATAAAAATTAACTCAAA
The DNA here is from genome assembly GCF_001704415.2 of Capra hircus. Classification (NCBI taxonomy): domain Eukaryota; kingdom Metazoa; phylum Chordata; class Mammalia; order Artiodactyla; family Bovidae; genus Capra; species Capra hircus. Next base: position 50,227,409 of record NC_030828.1, on the reverse strand, counting down.
AGTGAATTATAAACCTAAATAAAAGAGAGAAATTTATGAAACTCATAGAAAAAAAAAGAGTAAATCTTCAAGATTTTGAGTTAGATTAAGGCTCTTTAAATATGACACCAGAACCACAGGTGAAAAATAAAACACATAAACTGACTTCATAAAAATTAAAAATATATTTTAAAGCACACTGTGATAAAAACAGTGAAGCTTAAACTCTAATACTTTGGTCACCTGATGCAAAGAACTAACTCAATGGAAAAAACCCTGATGCTGAGAAAGATTGAAGGCAGGAAGAGAAGGGGACAACAGAGGATGAGATGGTTGGATGGCATCACCGACTCAATGGAAATGAGTTTGAGTAAATTCTGGGAGTTGGTGATGGACAGCGAGGCCTGGCTTGCTGCAGTCCATGGGGTTACAAAGAGTTGGGCACAGATGAGTGACTGAACTGAACTGATGGTGAAAATGAAAAGTCATCCCATAATATCAGGGAAAATATTTTTAATTACATAGCTGGTATAATTCTGGTATCCAGAATATAGAAAGAACACCTATAATTCTACAATAAAAAAACAATAATCAAATTTTTAAATAGAGAAAGGATATGAATAGATAGTTCCACAAATAATATAAAAATTATATACAAATAGAAAATATTCTGGAATTAGTGGGGATAGTTGCAAACCTTGTGAATACAGTAAAAGAAAAAACAAAACACTAATTTGTACTTTAAAGATTATTATTTAACTATATATCAATACAAAATCTTGATTTGGTTGTCAGTTTACAAAAATACTATCTTTACTTGGAATAAAATTTCAATTCTTAAGTATGTTTTGTTGTTTCTTTTTATTTTAGCAAGAGCTCTTAAATCATCTGATGTGAAATGACTGAATCCTAACATTTAAGACTCAAAGGCTGTAGAAACCAACTGAAATAAGAGAAAAAATTAAATTTGTGAGGGATTATTAAATCCCTCTAAAAATAATATAATAAACATGTCTTAATGTTAAATGGGGCTTAATCTTAGGAAGGCAGATGTCCTTTACCTTAAGTTTAGATGCATATAGTTTCACCTGACCAATGCTATTTATATTAGTAAACATGGAATACTAACTGTTAGGTCTCTTGTCTCAGCAAAAATAAATCCAGAGCAGTGCTAGAACTTGGTTAATGAATGCAAATTTGTCCTCTACAGCAAAATCAGTATTTTTTTTTTTTTCTTTTTTACTCCTACCTGTTTCAATGATAAACTCTTAGTTCAATTTTTCTCGTTGCTTATTTCTTGGTGTTGGAACAGCAGCCCAGATAGTGCATATGAACATTTATTGTCCCTCCAGGTAGTAATCCTAAGTGGTATGTGCATGCCTTAGTTTGGAGACTTCCAGGTACAGTTCCCAATGGAACACTGTCTCTTGGAGGAATAAGGATATATGGAAATCTTTAATAACGGTAGCATGAACACAAGGCAAGTTGTATGCAGTAGACAATTGAAAGTCTGCTTTCCACTTAAGAATTAATACCCTGGTGAGGAACATATTGTACAGTTTATCACATCAGGGATAAGCCAATTATCCATCCTTGAGATTAGTAGATTTTCTTAGTAGACATGAGTAATTCCTGAGAAGCAGGCTGGAGACTCTCTGAAAAGAACAGACTGTCTACTGTGGTGAGAATAGCTCCTGCATCAGTTGTTCCCCCTGGTGAGTTCACTTATGCCCACGGGGTGGAATGCTCTATACAGAAACATTCTGGTGATTTGTGCTGAGGGTCCAATTACTACAAGATTGAGAGTGAGAATTAACATGTGAGAATAATTCCTAAGCAGAAAGAGACCTGGTGGAAGGAATCTGCTCTCTGTAGTATTTAAAACTCTATATTAATCAGATCTTCATCAGGGGCTTACGTGAACGAAACTGGCTTCAGCAATCATATAGATTCAGATAAATGCAGAGATGAGTGACTTCCTTACACAACAGAGAAAAGTAAATGGGAGTTAAGAGTGTGATAATAACAGAAAAGTATAAAAGAATTTTGAAAGATCCCTTTAGGCAATTGCTAAGGTTTATTTACATAAAATAAGAAAATTTATAACAAAGTAAGAAGAAAAGAATAGCACAGATCTCAAAACAAGATTCTTTTTTCTGTGATTGTAGATGGAAGCTTTCTATCATATGCCAATATTGTTTTGATTTGAAGGTGTTGGTTTACCTGCTCTTAGACCAAGATCGTCTATTTCTAGGTAATTCTTAAGATTCCTCAATTCATGATCTCACAGTCTACTTGTACATAATAAACAGGATCTAGGTTGAGGCCAATATTTTCAGATTCATAGGATGTCCAGTTATCAATTCATACGAAGAGCGTCAGTGGAATCTCAACAGTGACCTCACTGTATCTAAAGCTAAAAGCAATTCATAAGATCAACAAAATAAGGGATTTATAAGTTGTTGACTAATTTGGGGGTTAAAAATTCCATTTTCCTCTTCTACATTACCTGAATTTTAGAGTGATATGGACATGGATTTTTTTTTTTTTTTTTTAACTGAGTACACTTATCAGAGAGAGAGAGAGAGAGAGAGAGACCAGGGCTCCACAAAGGGGTTGAGAGTTTGAAAACAGCAGGATCCTGTATGAGGGAATTGTTTGTAGGAGTTGCCTTGAAAATATTCATGCTCTTTTTTTGGCTCTATTGAGATACAATTGTCATATTAGTGGCATAGGGGTAAAGAATCTGCCTGCCAGTGCAAGACATGGGTTTGATCCCTGGATCTGGAAGATCCCCTGGAGTAGGAAATGGCACCTCACTCCAGTATTCTTGCTTGGAAAATTCCATGGACAGAGGCGCCTGGTAGGCTACAGTCCATTTTGGGTCACAAAGTGTTGGACATGACTGAGCAACAGAGCACGCACGCACATAAAGCTTAAGATAAACAAGATGTTGAATTGACACACTTATATATTGCAAATGATTACCACTCTAGCATTAGCTAATATGTTTCCCACATTACATAATCTTTGAAGGATTCTTCATGGCAAAAATATTGAAGTAAGGTTGCCAGATAAAATACAGGCTGCCATTTAACTTTGAATTTTAGATACACAACAGCATAAAAGTATGTCCCAAATGTTACATGAGCAAATTGTTGATATGATATTCAGTTATCTGAATATCTTTTTTCCCCTCTAAATTTAGCAATGCTACATTGAAAGGTGAGCAGTGGGATTAAATAATCTAAATTCACTTTCCTTACTCTCTTTGCTTTTCAGTTAGTTTTCCATTTGACTCAGGTGACCAGAAGATGCAGTAAGGAGAGTTCCATTGCTCTAACCTACCCAAGTCAGTCTCAGGCAGAGAGCAAGAAGGAATTTGTGGGAAAGTATATTATAAGGAGCAGGCAGGATACATTCAGCATACTTTAATTTGGGCTTTCTCACAGGATCCCTTCTAATCCATCTAGATCTTAAGGTATCAATTACATTTCACACTCTTTTATAAGGTCATTGAGTGAAGTATTTGTGAAATCCTTTATGTAGAAAGATTAGACCACTTAGAGTTACACATTTAATTGGAAGTCTCAGTGCTAGGTCCTGCTGCGCAATGGAAGGCTGTTTCTCATATTGCACTTTACAACCTCAGTTCCCAGCTGCAGAAGCTAATGGCAGGGCTTTGTTGCTAAGTCGTGTCCAACTCTTTGTGACCCTTTGGAATATAGGCCCCCAGGCTTCTCTGGCCACCGGATTTTCTCAGTGAATACTGGAGTGAGATGCCACTTCTTTTGCCAGGGGATCTTCCCCACCCAGGGATTGAACCCATGTCTGCTGCATTGGCAGGTGGATTCTTTACCACTGAGCCACCAGGGAACAACATTAGTTAATTTGATACCAGCCTAAACTTTCAATTCTGATTCTGAGGTATCTTTTCTGTCCATTTACATGAACTGAGGTGTGTATGTGTTTCATATGTATATCTTACATTTTTTTTTTGCATAACTCCTTGTTTGCAGCAGAGAGTTTTTGCATCAATTTAGTTTCGTATTTATTGTTTTAACTTTTCATCACCTCTGTCTCTGCCATGATTGTAAGCCCATGAATTTTATAGTACCTGGTACACAGTTGGAGTTCACCTTATATTTACCCCAAAATTAGTTAAATAAAATTGAGAGATTCAAAAAAACTGAATTAATATATTGACACAATTAATTTTAAAGCCTCAAAATATAATGAATTCAAGTCGCTCAGTCATGTCCAACTCTTTGAGACACTATGGACTGTACCAGGCAGGAATACTGGAGTGTGTTACCATTTCCTCCTCCAGGGGATCTTCCCGACCCAGGGATAGAACTCTCATCTCTTGAGTCTCCTATATGGGCAGGTGTACTCTTTATCACTGTACCGCCTGGGAAGTCCCTCAAGACATAATAGCTATATTTAAATATTTTTAATACAGTGATTTACCAACAATGCCTTATCAAATCTTCAAAGAGTTGAATATTATTTATATTTATATTATTTTATCATGACATTTCACTCTAATTCTATATAATAACTAAGATATTGAACAGTTACCACAATTATTTTTATAGCTGTTATTTGGAATTGTGGAAAGAATTGCTGTTCATGTAGGGGAATTTCTATTAACATATCTTTTATTTTTCATTATTAATATATTATATATCTGTTGCAAATGCTTTCCCAGGGTTATTTGCTGTATTTATTTTTGCATTTATCTATTATTAAATATAATAGAATGAAGTATTTGGTTTACCTTGCTATGCACGTTGGCAAATGCAGACAATCATGCAACCACCACCACAATCAAGATAATTCCAAAATCAAAAAGAATTTCCTCCTGTTATCATTTGGTAATCAATCTCACTACTTACACCAAGTCCTGACAAAATACAATTTTTCTGAATTTCACAGTAGCTTTTTCCTAAATAACTTTCTTATTTTAAACTATATTTAGACTAAAGGGAAATAGTTATAGAAGTATTATAGAAAGTTTCCATTTATCCCTTACTCAGTTTAGACTGAAGATAATATCTTACGTAATTTTCACAATTTACAAAATTATCAGGGCCGCTATGGAAACTAAATACCTTATTAGAATTTCACCAGTTTTCTACTGCTTTCTTTTTTTAATCCAACCTCGTTATTGTTTGCTTTTATTCTCCACAGGTTTCTGCAATCTGTCATTGTTCTTGAATATGTCTTTTTTTTTTTTCCACCATCTTAAAATTAACATTTTTGAAGTTCACTAGTCATTTTCCTGAATGTCCCTAAAATTAGCTTTGTCAGAAGTTTTCAAAGATTGGACTGAAATTAATTACTTGTTCAGGGAACCAGAAAAATTATGTGTATTTTTTCATCCATCATGTTATATTTTAATACTAGTTCACTTCTGATATTGATCAATTAGTTAAGAAGGTTTCTGTCAAAATCATTCACTCTAAATTCAATGTCTTTTCTCTGTGGTTAACAAATATCTTGGGACACATTTTTGAGACTATGAAAATTCCGTTTTCTTATTTGGCTTTTAATTGTGTTTACTTTGACTGACAAACTCTAGTTCAAATTCTGTATGTACAGTTCAACTTATATTTTACTCTGTGGCAACTGCCTCTGGATATATGCATGGAAAGAACTTACCCACATTCCTCTGTGCTAAATTTCACATCACTCTACTCTTTTAGCATTTAAGGCTTCACATTTTTATAAATTTTGAAATTAAATTTTAGTATTTCCATTAGTTCTCTGGGAAATAAATTATAAATGCTCATGGAATAACCAGTTAACCCAAATAATAAAATTCATGAGATTTTTAAAAAAGAATTAAAAAACACAGAGCAGATAAATTTTAACTCAAATTTAATTAGTTTATGCAATTAACTTCAAGTTAAGTTTTATAATTTTATAAAGAATCAATTACTGTATTTGTATATTTAAACAATGACCAACAAAGATGTTCACAGTCAAAACTAACAGCAAGTGGTATTGCAAGTATATGTTTTAATATTTGTGAAAATTGAACATAAAAATATTATAAATAGATAGTGGTTAATAAACCCATATATGTTTCAGCAAAGTTTTCTGATCCAGCTTCACCTTAAAGCTGTTGCTATTTTAAATTTCCATGGTGTTTAATATGAATATCTCAAACAACAAAATGCATTTCTTTTATTTGTTGTCAATCTGTCTTAAATGATTTGATCTCTTAATTATCTTGCTAGTTCAAAGTGAATTTATTCTCTATCTTAGGTTATAACTCTAAGGATTATTGTCTTTTATCTTCAAACAGTTTGTTTCCTCTTGCCTCTGCCTAGCCTGATGCTTGAATGAGTTTGGAACTCACGCTACCCGCTGTTCCAAAAACAATTACATATAAGACATTACATATGCAACATGTGGTACCTCTTTCCCCAGGTAATTATATATCATATTGTCTCATTCCTCAGTTTCACATTTAGTAAAAACAACCAGGTTAATCTAATAAACTAAGAAAATACTGTTTTGAGTCTTACCTACTTTCTTTAGTTGAATTCTCCCTCATGGAGACTGAACTCAGTCTCCATAATCTCACACTTCCATTCTCCAGAAGAATGAGAAATTGATTTCTGCTTTTCATATGCCACCCAATCTATACTGATTTTTATAGCAGCCCAAACCAAGACCTTTCAGCAAAGAAGATATGCAGTTGGTAAAGAAGCATATGAAACGATGCTCCACATCCTATATCATTAGCAAAATGCAAATTAAAACAAATTTGGGTTACCACTACTCACCTATTGGAATGGCTATAATCCAAAGCACGGAGAACACCAAATGCTGGCAAAGACGTAGAACAATAGAAATTCTCACGCATTCCTGGAAGGAAGGCAAATTGTTGTTATGGTGGAAGACAGTTTGAAAGTTTCTTACAATTCTAAGCATACTCTTACCATATGATCCAGTAAGTGGCCACCTTAGTTTTCACCTGAAGGAAGTAAAAATATATTTCCACATGAAAGCCTATGTATGAATGTTTACAGTAGCTATATTTATTATTGCCAAAATTTGAATGCCACCAAGATTTTTTTCTGACTCAAAAAGCCTATACTTTAAATATATCTTTTTCTTATAGAAATATAAAAATTTTCCTATTGAAATGTTAGAGATTCTTACTGCTTTACTTCATGAAGCAGCTGATTTACCATACCAAAATGTTACGTCTTTGTCAGAAAAGAACATTTCAGAGCTGACAAAGTGATACAGAAGCTCCAATAACCAAGCAGTTTTCCTCTTACATTTTCCCCACCTCTAGGAGAAAACCATCCTAGGACAGCCTTGTTCAAGAAGGAGAAATACACAGAACAGACCCAACCTGAACTTAAGACCTGGACGGAGAAAAGAGCCCACCTGTGCTCCCTTGAACTCCAACTGTCTGACAAAGTAGTAAGCATTATACTCACATCAGTATATGATAAATGGTATTTATCCCTTTCTTGCTCTTAGAATCAACTTTTAGACAAAGATTAGTGTATCTTATTCATGATCATAGAACATAATAATAATGTTTTCAGCCTTAATATCATCAAAGTACAGATGAGAGAAGCTCAGAAGCTAAGGAATAGCAGTTTGATTGAACAGCTACTTTTGAACAATTACCAAATAAAATCAGCCAGCTTACTACATTCAAGGTAATTAAGAAAACTACATTGCTTGGAAAAAGACATTATCCAAGCAAGAATGAAAGGAATCCAACCTTCTACACAAAACTACATGGAAGGAATTGGTACTTTATTCTCAGTTTCAGGAACTGGTCCTGTTTTCCTGGTGTGGGCTTCCCAGGCGGCGCTAGTGGTAAAGAACCCGCCTGCCAATGCAGGAGACATAAGAGACATGGGTTCGATCCCTGGGTTGGGAAGATCCCCTGGAGGAGAGCATGGCAACCCACTCCAGTATTCTTACCTGGAGAATCCCATGAGGAGTGGAGCCTGGCAAACTACAGTACATGGGGTCACAAAGGGTTGGACACTACTGAAGAGACAGCATGCACGCACATTCTTCTGATGCATATGAAAATCTGGAAGAATAAAAAGATGTTATATCTATACAAGATGGGATGAATTAATCAAGTCACTACTGCTAGGGTTAGCTGTTTGACTTCAACAGATTTATAAGCATTTCATATCATAATTCTACATAGCTTGTAAATAAATAAAACACATGTTACTCTCTGTAAATATCTCTTTTAGTTATTTCCCTCCTTTAGTATATATTTAAATGAATCTGATTATTTTGTGGAGAATATAACTAATATATGTTTTGGTCATTAACAAATATAATGCTCATAATGAATCAATTTTTTTAAGTGATCAGAAAAACCTTTGAGTTAAGGTACAGTCTACAAAATAAGTGCCTGTTTGGGTCAAAAATACCAAAGTAATGAAAGGCACAGGAAAACTCAGGAAGTTTTCCAGACTGGAGAAACCTAAATAGATGTCAACTAAATGATTTTGAATTGGATTTGAACCTATAAAATGAAATATTAAAATCAGCAGCAATATTTAACATCCCAGGGATAGAGGAGAGAATTTTACTAGTGAATATGTCCTAATTTTGACAGTTGTACTACTGTGATGAAAGGAAATCTTGCTCTCTGTAAGAAATACACACTAAAATGGTAAGCAGCAGTTTGGCATTGTGCCTGCAACATAAGTGTTTCATAAAAGTATTATATATGTATATATCCATATATACCTGGAGATAGATAGATTGCTACATTGGTAGGTTGACAGAGAATGATGAGATAAATGTGGTAAAATATCAAAATTTAGAAAATCTGGATGAGAGCACATGTGATATCTTTGTACTCTTTTTACAACTTTTCAAAGGTTTGAAGCTATTTCAAATTGAAGGTTAAAAAGAAAAAAAATTATATTGGAAACCAAGAAAATGCCTAAATTTAGAAATATAAAGAAGGAAAAAAGCTATCAGTTTATAATCTGAGATGTCCATCCTGTTACATACTCATAAGTTTAAAAAAAAAAAAGTGAAGACACATAGGAGGGGAAAAAAAACCCAGTTATTCCCTAAGTTTCTGTAGTTGGAAGGATGAAATTTTTCCAAAGCAGATTAATAGACGAACCTCTTTCTTTTCTTCTTTGTTTCTCACGAGATAGCAATTGAACATCCAATATATGTTAGGTGCTTTTCACAGTGCAAAGATACACCCTGAAAGCAGAGCAGATCCTGAGGAAAAAAAATACTGCATCTCAACCCACACCTCTACACACAGGACATCATTCAAGGGATCCAAAGTATTAGGTGCACAGAGGGTAATCATAGCAATAAAAGAACTTAACCCTGACTCTTACGTAGCTCAACTGATCCCCCGACTTTAGGGTCTCATAGAAGGAACGTGTCATATTCACACATAAAAACATATAAATTTATATTTATATGGTAGAGAAAAGGCTTTGGGTAGAGAGAATACCATATTCAAATACTGATTATAGAACCTAGTCTGGCACAGTTATAAACAGTATAGCTGAAATATAGACAGGAAAGATAAGACTGTGATGGGCACAATTTGGAAGGAAGGAAAAGATAATATCATAATACTATGTTTATAGTTTAATCTCTATGCATTAAGACAACACTAAAAGATTTAAAGCAAGGGGTTTAATATCATGAAATAGTTTTAGATCTTGAAGAAAGGGGTTTGCATGATGAAATATTTTCACTTATTTAACATGCTGCTGCTGCTGCTACTAAGTCACTTCAGTAGTGTCCGACTCTGTGTGACCCTATAGACAGAAGCCCACCAGGCTCCCCCGTCCCTGGGATTCTCCAGGCAAGAACACTGGAGTGGGTTGCCATTTCATTCTCCAGTGCATGAAAGTGAAAAGTGAAAGGGAAATCGCTTAGTTGTTTCTGACTCTTAGCGACCCCATGGACTGCAGCCTACCAGGCTCTTCTGTCCATGGGATTTTCCAGGCAAAAGTACTGGAGTGGGGTGCCATTGCCTTCTCCGCTTATTTAACATGGTAACTTCATACTGATTATGCTAAATATTATATTACATAAGTGCATTTCAGAAACCTTAATATCTAGCTATTTGACCTCCAATTTTCTGCTCAAAACTGACAACAAACTTTTTAAAACACAACTTTGCAAGCTATTATTTTAAGGGCTTCTGAGTGGTAATTTGATGGGAATTGTATGGCTTGTTTCTTCTACATGTATAATTATGGTCAATTATTTAGGCTTTAAGTATTTATAGAAAGCCTGTTATTTTGAAACATTGAACTGAGTGTATACTTCATGAAAAGTCAAAGTGTTACTCGCTAGCCCTGTCAATTCTTTGCCACCCCATGGACTGTAGCCTGCCAGGCTCTTCTGTCCATGAAATTCTCCAGGAGAGAATACTGGAGTGGGTTGCCATTTCCTACTCTCGGGGAATCTTCCTGACCCAGGGCTTACCTGCATTGCAGGCAGATTCTTCACTGTCTGGCCACCAAAGAGGCCTGTATACTTTGCAGATGCAGAAATTTAAACTCAGAGGAGTTGAGAGAGTTTTCTAGAATCAAATGACCAGTAAATGCTAGAAATGAAAACTGGAATTCTTACTTTCTGGCCCTCAACCCATACTTGGAAATCATGAGTTAAATTTCATCTTACAACAGAAAAAATGGCTTTAACTAGAATGTGATTCCATGTTTAACAAAATCTTTTGAATTTGTTAATATTTGAATAAATAATTAGTACCTTACTATGAAAGGCTGTTTTTATTTTTGTGGGAGTATTGTTCTGGATTTGCTTTCTTCACTAAAAATAAATAAATAAATAAATAAATAAATAGATTAGCACATGTTTAACTTTGCTACTTGCTTCTGCATGTTGATTGTAATAACAGTCTCTCTAGAATGTTCAAGGAATTTGTAATTATATGTTAAACTTCTCTGTGAGTGAATTTTAGAAACCTGGTTTATATACATAATTTTAATTGATTGCTAATAATAACTGACTTAAAAACTAACAAATTTTCATGTTTAAAGTTCAGGTATCTTTTTCATAAATATAAGATCCAATATATAATTTCATTTGACAATTATTGAACCCCATTAGGGCACTAGTTCGTGGCACTTCAGTAAATAAAGAATAGTTAAAATACAAAGAATAACCATTAAGTACTTAGTGTCAAATATGGGATAAAGTACACATGTGATTATGATAATATAAAACATTTTTCCATTTTTATTTTTAAATTGTCTTTGTATATGGCTGACTTTCTCGATTTTTATTTTTTCTTTTTTTTTGTATGAGCGATCTTAGTTCCCTGACCAGGGAGTGAACCCACGCTCCCTGCACTGGAAACTGTCTTAACCATTGGACCACCATGGAAGTTCCAACTCTACCAAATTTTGAGAGGGGAGAGTGATTATTTTGCTGCAAAGATAAAGTGTCTAATATTATATATGATATTCAGCCACTCTGTCATCTTTTCTGGCCTTCCCTTCTCTTCCTCTCTCTAATCAGGTTAAACACATCCTAAGTAACTACAACAACAAAGTCACAACAAATAAATGCGAAAATATTCTTCCAAATTACTTATAGAAACCAATTCATCACTCACCAGTTTCTTCCCAGAACACAGAAATTTGCTTCTTCCAGTATACTGAATGACATTCCAGCATATTTTTGCAAGAATGGCTTATATACTGGGATCCATAAACTTCTCTTTAACCCATTAGTATAGAAAATAGGGGGCTTCTCAGGTAGCATGAGTGGTGAAGAACCCACCTGCCAATGCAGAAGACATAAGAGATACAGATTCCACCCCTGGATTGGGAAGATCCCCTGGAGGAGGGCATGGCAACCTACTCCAGTATTCTTGCCTGGAGACTGGACAGAGGAGCCTGGTGGGCTACCTACTGACGCAGACTTGCAAAGAGTAGGACACAACTGAGAATCTTAGCATGTATGCACACATAGAAAATAGAAACTAAGAAGGCAAAAACAATATTCACACTTAGGGAATAAATTTTTAATTCTATGCAAAATTGCTGAATACTTTGGAAAATTTGCTTGCAACTTCTGAGGTCCAAGTCAGTGGTATAAACATCCAATTATAATAAACAAGCCCTGGTATAGATCTGTTCCTCTCCATTTACCTGGTTACTCAGAATGATTCAAGTGAATGAATACAATACATACAGTCAAGTGTGCAAAATCAGAAATAATAAAGGCAAAGTAGGCAGATTCTGTGAAGTAGTCTGTGTGTAGTCTTTTCTTGTTGTTAAGGGATGAAACTGAATGGATTTAACAAAGCTATATGGGAACCTCATGCTTTGGTATCAGGCATTAGAATGGCTGCTAATCAGTATGGCATTGCTGTACCATTTGTTAATTTCTGCGTGTATGTGTTATGCAGAATTTTTATCTTCTTGAGAATCTAGAGGGTAAGACAGATGATTAACAAGGTGAAATTTGGCACTTCTGGGTAAACTAGCCAAATTATATATAATAGTAGCACAAGACCCGCAAAACCCCTCAGCACTGTATTCTGATTTAGCATTATGATTAAATTTAACATTATGCTGCACTTCTGAACAGCTAATGTATTCAAGGGCAAGCATCAATGGATCAGTGCAGCTTTTTATATTCTTGGGGGTAATAGGGGGTATAACTATCTGTTAAGCTATTATTAAAGTTCTCTTTACTTTTATGACTATATTTTAAATAAATTATCAACTCAGCTCCATTCAATTCCCTACCAATAGTGATACTACAGGAAGGAGGGTCTGAAAAGATATTTTCTATGTGTATGAAAACCAAATATTCTAATTCTGAATTATCAGCTGGTGGAAAGGAAGTCTGCATCAAGACAGGTAAAATCCTCTCCTGAATGTTTCCCAGTCAAATCTGGAAACACAGGCAAAGGTGAGATTCTTCTGAAAATTATAGATAATTTTATAAACATTTAAACATTTTAGGAGTTATTTTATACAAATGATATATGCATATGCTTCTTGATTAACATGAGGCACTTAAGTTGCTTTCCTTCATTTTTAATAGCTTGGCAACAATAACTAAAAAGTAAAATACTATTTTTATATTATAGTTTCCTTTTTTATAATTTGTTCCTTCTGCTGTTCATTTTTTTCAAATTCCATTTAATATTTGCAGGAAATTTAATGTAGTATTTTTCCCCCAAGAAAGTAGAATGTTTTTTATAGCTCTAATTTAATATGCCTTAGATTTAAGTAGGTACATCTGGTTTGCATTGTTTATTTTGAGTCAAAATAGCCTTAACTTGCAGACTGTTATTGCCTGTGTTCTGCTACAAATTTTCAGGGTAAAAAGTAAACAAAAACAACCTAAGGAATTTACACTGGTTGAATTTAAAACATATAGAAATAGAAAGCATCAAGAGAATCGAATCATATTTGGTCACAAGTTTGGTTGACTGTGATCATATACAATCTTTCAGTAACAGAATCAGAAAGAAGTACTATTTACTTTCTCCCCAGCATCTTTTTGGAAAGCGCCAGTACTTTCATACCAGATTCATGACCTCATAACAATGTTCCAAGCTACTGAGTTGAGGAAGCTCAGTCTTACTAATTCAGTTAATGGAGAGAACATATTGTGTTATACTTATCTAGTAAAAATATAAGAGCAAGATTAGGACCCCTAACCAACAATAAATGAATAAAATAACCAATGAATAAAATAATATATCTATATAATTAAATGTTTAGTATGCATTATATGTAGATGAATACATTTTCATTTCTATTTTAGCAAGAATTTTTATTTGTATCAATTCTCTTAAAACTTCTTTCATCAGTAATTTTCATGATTAATTATATTTTAGTTGGCATAAATATAGAACATAAAGTTTATTTCTTCTAAAGTATTTTGTGAGAATGAAAGTGTTTAGAAAAAATGAATTTTGCCTAAGACAAAAGTTTACCTTTATTTCTAACAAGATGCTTTATCTTAACGAAGACAAAATACTTCCATCCCTATAAGCAATTTTCCTAGGAGTACTGACTTTCATGTTTATAATTATTTCTTTTTGATATGTGTGTGTGTGCATGTGTGTGTGTGCACCCATGTCTGTCTCTGTGATAACTGTAAAACAGAAACTGATGGCATTTGCAACATTTAATAAATGATGTCTAAACACACACAAACATTCAAACATACAAACACTTTTTCTAATCATCATAACTTCATACTCTCATATTCTCCTTTAGATGTATTTGGTGCTTCCAAGCATATTCATCAGCATGTACTGACTTTCTATATATTGATGTTGTTAATTTCAAGCAACCCTAAAGCTGACAGAAAGAGGGGAAAAGTAGGAAAAGAGTGCAGTAAAAGAAGCGGAATGATCTCACTGGAATATTGGGAGAGCTGGAGAAACTTGCTTGAAGCTAGGGTTTGGGGGATCATGCCTTAATCTAACTTTGCACAATTGACAGGAGGTCACCAATGCCTTTGCCACAGCTACCCTGAATACAGTAGCCAGGAAGCTCCTATTTAGTGTCTATAATCCTGCCATGAACATCGTCTTCAGCTGCTGCTCCTGTCACAAACAATATAGCCACTCCTACAATCTCTGATGTCTTCAGAGTTGGAATGCTTGTTTCCACCTTCCTTTTGCTCTGCTCTCATTTCTTTGTATTGCTCAAGGGCATCACCTGATAGTGCCCAAGATGCAAAGAAGCATGGAGAAGCATGTGTTCTAGTTTCTACTTTGGGGACATAAGGTGGAGAATTTCCCAAGCTATAGAAAGATGTTCAAAATGTACCAGGCAGTAAGACAAATGAATGATACTGGCTTACTCTGGTTATCAGTGAGAGTTAAGTACATACCCACTGCAGGTTGGAAAATTACTCAGCCCCTCATTATGTGATAGAAAATTACTTTTCAAGATCACTTGCTATATTCATTGGGATGCAGGCTATACACTCAGTGGCACCATAATGTAGATTATATAGTATAACACAAAACAGCAATAACAACTTTAGCAAAAACTTATTGTTAGTCTGATTTTGCTAATTTTGTTCAG
The DNA here is from genome assembly GCF_001704415.2 of Capra hircus. NCBI lineage: Eukaryota > Metazoa > Chordata > Mammalia > Artiodactyla > Bovidae > Capra > Capra hircus. The sequence goes on along the minus strand of NC_030828.1, from coordinate 50,212,350 downwards.
CTTTCAGTAAAGTCCTAGGAGAGATGGATGAACTGAAGGCAGAATTAACCTCACTGCCAAGGGAGGTGGCAGGGAATAAAATCAGTTGTGTGAAGAGATGTGCTTTCTGCTTACAGCATGAAATAAAACTTGTCTCAGATTTCTCCAGCTCAGAAACATGCCAGGTAGAAAAAGCTGCATTTCTGTACATACTGATTCTATTAGTAGAGAAAGTCAAGTGATTGCTTTAACAATATATATAACTGAGACCTCAAACTCTTCTGAGCACCATCTAATAAGATTTTTTTTGCCAAATGAAATGGTAGAGTGAAACCACAAAACTACTCTGTATAGTGGGAAAATGGAATGGTGTAGCCATTAACCTACAGGTTAGGCAAAAGATACATTATAATCTTCTAATTTAAAGACTGTTGCTGGAAGATCTGATTGTATTTAGAGACACACACTACTCAAGCTAATAGGTATCTTTCAAAGTTTTGAGGGAACACTTTTGCCAATATGGAACTTCAGGTACAGCTTGCAACAGCATGTGATGGTTCTAACTCTAAAGTAATTTATAAGCTTCCAATTTCCATCAACTCAAAATGGGTTGATAAATCCACCCAATCGGCCAGTGTCGTTCCCTGTGAGCCACTCAGAAATGACAATGACGACGAGTTGTAATGCATAAGTAGGATTCTTCCAAAAGTGAAATCAGGGCTTTTGTGTTAGCTAAAAGAGCAGGCTATCCTCACAGTCACATCAACTAACATTGATATTTGCTACAGATGAATCATTACAGATGAATCATTCAAGTTTTTCCCTTGACTCCTCTGAAGAAAAGGCCTTGCTTCCTTTTCCTTTGGTGCCACTGTAGAGTGTGTATTAGCCAAACATAAACTGTTGTTTAGGTTACAGGTTATCAGACCCTAAGATACAACAACCACATATGCTAGATTCCGATTTCAAGGCAGATACAGTCAATGGATGAGCCTTAAATTCAGTCTTACCTGAGGAAAGAGCTGACATATTGTGTGCATAAGGGAAAACAATGAATGCGGTTAATGGACAGTTGCATGAGTTGACTAAACACCTAAATACAAGTTTTCTAATAGCTTGTTGTTTTTGTTCAGTTGCTAAGTCACATCTGACTCTGCAACTTTATGGACTGTAGCATACCAGGCTCCTCTGCTGCTGCTGCTGCCAAGTCACGTCAGTCGTGTCCGACTCTGTGTGAGCCCATAGACAGCAGCCCAACAGGCTCCCCCGTCCCTGGGATTCTCCAGGCAAGAACACTGGAGTGGGTTGCCATTTCCTTCTCCAACCAGGCTCCTCTATCCTTAACTATATCCTGGAGTTTACTCAGATTCATGTCCATTGAGTCAGTGATGCTATCTAAACATCTCATTTTTGCTGCCTCCTTCTCCTTTTGCCTTCAGCCTTCTCCTGTCTCAGGGTGTGTGTATTTAAGGGAAGAGAAAGAATTATTCAAAGCAATAGACACAGTACTTAGCCTAATTAATAATACTATAGGCTAGCTATTCTCTGAATAATGAAATATAGGAATAATAATCCAAATCTTGCAAGTAGCAATTTAGATGTGAAACTCAGAGATAAGTTAGGACACAAGCTTAACTAATGTATTACAAAGAGGGCTTAATTTTCAATCAGACTTCTGATGATTTCATGAGAAAAGACATTTAATTACTGCCTGGAAAATTTTCTATGACTTAAATGTCAAATAGTATGGATGCTTATCAAATTATCAAGATGGTGCATTTTAAATAAAGTTGTTTTCTCACCTCCAGGTTTGGAACAAAGAATATACAAACTAAAGCAAGGATGGAGGAGAGACCCAAAATTTCTTACTTCACAACTTTGGCTTTGCTCAGTCTTGGCTTTAGCACATGTTCAAGCCTGATCCTTCTCTCCTGGGTGTTTTAGTGGATTCTTATGTGGTGTTTTGGTTTGTTTTTGAGGAGACAATTCCACACATCCTTTGTCCTAACAGACTCCACGTAGCTTCCACAGACTCAAGCCCTCTATCCTGTTGCAATAGCCCATTTCAGGCAGCCTCTCACAATCTTCAGCATCAATGAAATGTCTGGAATAAACTCCAAGAGACAAGAAATAAAAAGTGAAATATATGCATGATTTAGAGGGAAAAAACTACATACAGGCAAGAATCAACAAAGATTAAGTGTGCATAGGATAACTATTTTTGAAGGAAGAAAAAAGAGGTAAAAAATATATATTTACTATTTGTTAGGGGAAAATCATATATCAGTTCCGTCATTCAGTCGTGTCTGACTCTGTGCAACCCTATGGACTGCAGCACGCCCAGCGTCCTGGTCCATCACCAACTCCTGGAGCTTACTCAAACTCACGTTCATCAAGTCGGTGATGCCATCCAACCATCTCACCCTCTGTCATCCCCCTCTCCTCCCACCTTCAATCTTTCCCAGCATCAGATTCTTTTCAAATGAGTCAGTTCTTTGCATCATGTGGCCAAAGTATCGGAGCTTCAGCTTCAGCATCAGTCTTTCCAGTGAATATTCAGGACTGATTGCTTTAGGATTGACTGGTAGGATCTCCTTGCAGTCCAAGGGACTCTCAAGAGTCTTCTCCAACACCACAGTTCAAAGGCATCAATTCTTTGGCACTCAGCTTTCTTTATAGTCCAACTCTAACATTCATACATGACTAAATCATATATATACATATATATATACACACACATATACATACATATGTATATATACATAAAGAAATATCTTAACCTGAAATTGAAAAGACATATTGTAAAAAGAAGAAGCATAAATCATTGAAAAAAAAATAAATTTAATCTTGATGAAATCGCTAAATTTAAGGAAAGACAGAATCTTTAATTTTATCCAGAAATAATACAGATCATCCTCCAAAGAAATAAAGCTTGCTTCAAACTTCCCCACAAGATTAGATGCCCCTGGATATTAGAACAAGATCTAAGAAATGTTACAGGAAAACTTATGAAACCTGTAACATTTGCTCAGTCTAGGCAGTGCTCAGTGGTAAGTAAAAAAGAAAGTTACAGAAATGAGAAAAAGGAAAAAACAAATATCTGAACTCTTGCTGAAAACCTGCTTGGACATTTAATTCTTTCCCGCTCACAAATGAAGAAGGAGTAACATATTAAAAAGGAGAAATCGGTTAGCATGACCAGGATCAAGAAAGCCTTCCCCTTTGCCTGCTCCTTCCCCATTTCCCGCCCCTCCTCCTTTTCTTTGGTTGCCTCCTCCTTCTCTTTCTCTTTTTCCTCCTGCTCTTCCTCCTTCTCTCCACAAGTTGCTAATCATGCCTCTAAGTGTGATCCAGGGTTGGCTTGTAACATACGACACTTGAGGGAAGTGTTCAAGTAGTCAGTGGTCACTATGAGCCCTTGAGGGAGCAGAAGCTGACTAGGAACACAAAAACGCAAGTGATAGAATCTGAAGGAAATAGGGTGAAGAGCAGACATTCCACAAAGCTGCACAGTGGGCTTAGGGAGTTCCTTGCGTTTTCCCCCTATCTTGTCAGTGTTTTGTTCCTACTCCCTACTTCAGTGCCTCTCTTCTGCATTTTAGTTGCATTCCTGGAGACCACAGCTCCAGATTGACACCCCCATCCCCTTACCTAGACAGCAGGTCTCACTTAGCACTGGTGACAATTTTTTTCCTAGTCCCTTCAGCTGTGGGGTAAGACCAATTGCTGTTGCTGGTCTCCAAGCACAGCATCATCCCTAGTTTGTTCTTTTTTTTTTTTTTTTTACTTTACAATACTGTATTGGTTTTGCCATACATTAACATGAATCCGCCACAGGTGTACATGAGTTCCCAATCCTGAACCCCACTCCCACCTCTCTCCCCATATCATCTCTCTGGGTTATCCCAGTGCACCAGCCCCAAGCATCCTGTATCCTGTATCGAACCTAGACTGGCGATTCATTTCTTACATGATAATATACATGTTTCAATGCCATTCTCCCAAATCATCCCACCCTCTCCCTCTCCCACAGAGTCCAAAAGTCTGTTCTTTACATCTGTGTCTCTTTTGCTGTCTCACATACAGGGTTATCATTATCATCTTTCTAAATTCCATATATATATGTTAGTATATTCTTTAATCCAGGCTTCTAGATAGCTCTGGTATTAAAGTATTTTAATTTGTGTTGATGGAATTTAATTATGTTTCTTGCCAGGACCTAAACTGGCATATAGTTGTAGTGACTAGAGATATTTCTTAATAAAATTTAAAAATTCTAATACTAACAGGGGCTTCCCTGGTGGCTCAAATAGGAAAGAATCTGCCTGCAACGTGGGAGACCCAGGTTTGATCCCTGGTTTAGGGAGATTTCCTAGAGAAGGAAACGGCAGCCCACTCCAATATTCTTGCCCTGGAGAATCCCATGGATAGAGGAACCTGGTGGGTCCCAGTCCATGGGGTCACAAAGAGTCGGACACAACTATGACATTGACACACACCGAAAATATCAACAGACCACACAGAAGACCTAGCTGATTGCTGTCCTTGAATCTATAGTGATTTCATATAGCATACACAATTTAAGCATGGTTACTATTATTAATATAAAATGTAAATGCTCCAAACTGGAAATTCATTGGGAAATTAGATAACTTTAACTCAAGAGCTCATACTTCTGTTTTGTTTTTACTAAAATAAACATATAGTACTGTTTTTTGGAATTCAGGAATCAGAAGATCCAAATGCCACAAGGTATCAGTGACATTACTTAACGAATAACTAGAAGCTACAAAGACATTTCACTAGAAAAATGACCAAAAAAAGAGATTTTAATTAGATTATTCAAATTTCATGCTCATAAAGGATGATCCCCATTGGGGAACACTCAGCTCCATTTTTAAGATAAATGGACTATTTCGTTTTAGAACACTTTCCATAAATAACATCATGTAGAATAAATCAATTTAAACAGCGGTTGAAAGGCAGAATCAGAAAAACCATGCACGTGCGTGGGTGCATCAGACTTGGTCATATAGCAAATCAGGAAATGATCAAAAGGGGTTAACACCCCTGTTGCTATAGTGCTGGAATTTATGGGACATCTGTTGTCTAATTTCTGCAGCAAAACTGATAACTCTCCACTGTTGACTGACTCGTTAAATCCCTGCACTGGCATCAACAGAACGAATGAATGAATTTCCATTCTCAAACTCTCCCCTTGTATTATTTTGTTCCCCTCACTCCTCTCTAACCACAGGGAAAAAGCTAGACAGAAGAGATATATAAATGATACCTAATTGTGATGTATCTATTTGAAACTATACCATTTGCAATAATGATTTTTATTTTTTTTTGAAAGTACAAGTATGTTCTTTTGTTCATAACTTTTATAATTTTGAATTTTGTCTGATTTTAGGTAAAATCAAATAAGAAATGCTCAGTAAGATTTTTACATTGTCAAATGGATCCAGAGTTCTTCTATTCCCTCAGAAATGGCCTGAGAGATTTAAATAATATTGAAATATTTGATGTTAGAAAATAGGTTATGATTTGTGTTGAATTTTTAAACATTGACATTTCACTATCCTTAGGAGTCCAAATTAATTGGAATTAATTTTAAAGTTAATTTGCAATTATTTTTTAAACAAACTGGTTGTTCAGTTGTATTGAAGGAAAAAACAATTCAGATAGGGTTCCACCATTTCAATACATATAACTCTCTCATGAAAAATATATTTATATATTATATTAAAGTCGATCTATAGTTATATCAATATATAACTTATTCTAAAATAGATATTTCATTAGGTTATTGATAAACATTTTCTACATATAATGTTATATGTGTAGTGTCTGCAACTTTAATGAGAATTGACTTAAGCTCAGGAAATTGCATTTAAGCATTCATCTTGATTGTTGTCTCACCATAGCTTGATTTACTTTGTAACTACTCCTTAACTGAAATGAATTCATGATGAAAATATTAGGGAATTACTAAATACCCAAAGGTATGCTCTTTTAAAAAAGAAGTTACAGTATGAAAATATCTAAGCTAAATTTCAAAGCAATTTTATTTATATCTGTAAACTCTCTTTTTTTGATGAGACATGCTTTGGGACAATATTTCAAAGAAGACGTGAGGGAAATTTTACTATAGTCTTGTAATGTTGGTATCTTTGCAGAAATCATAATAATTTTGTGTAGAGAGCTGTGAACTGATTGTAGAGAATGCCAGTATAGGATATACAGGCATATAGGGTTAGTATTCATTATATTATTTCTAAACTAGTGATGATTTAAAATTGGATATTTATTAGTGGAAAGACAGGCTAAAATAATATTAGTAGTATTGTACTCACTCAAAGCACAGACAATATTTGAATGTATTGTGATTTCAAAATTCAGAAGGTAATTTCAATACACATTAAATATAAAAATTATATGGATACTTCCATTATAGAATGATATTCATTTTCCTTTTTTAACTCTTCTACATGACTGTTTGAAGTAAAATAATAGCTGATTAATGATAATATTTTTTGAAATACTATATATAAAATTATCTGTTATTATCTAGAAATGGTCGTTTTGATTATCTAAATTATGTGAAAGCCATTTCAGAAATACCAATTTTAACAGAATCATCAGTGTCACTGAAAATAATTGATATCTTCTGTTTAAACAAAGGTAGAAAAAAAATACATACCACTTGAATAACATAAGACCTGTAGGAAAATATGACTTTTAAAACATTTAATTATTAGCTTTTAATTTTTTTCTGTACTTTAATTTTCTCTCTACCTAATTGCATTCCATTTTGTAATGCTCAGAACAAATAACCTATAAAAAATAACACAGATTTAAAGATCATAAAGTGATTCTTGATATCTGCTCACAAAATCCCTCCAGTGATACACAGCCATCATGCCTTTTGGATATTGTACTTTAAAACATACTATATAACTATGAGGACAGACAGCTGATTTTTATATGACAGATTATTTGAATTTTGGAGGAATTAACTCCATTTCTCCACACTTGGAACTTGTTCTTTAGTTAATGTATATAATCTCTTCTAAATATAATTCTAAATAATAATAATTTCTTCTTTAGAGATATCCCTTTAGGAAGGGATAAATGAATATCATAGCTGCAAAAAGTCAATAACAGGAGCCTCAATTAAATAGAGTCAGGAGAAGAACAGATGGTGGAGGAGTAGATGGACATGGAGTACATCTTTCTCCATGAATACATCAGGAAAACAGCTTCAGAAACAGAAGAACATGCAGAACACCAGCTGAGAGTGGACAGAGTCGGTGGAACCAGAGGAAAAGAATATATAGGCCCATGTAAAACTCAGTAGAACGAAGGAGCTAGGGATAAAAACAGGAGTGTTAGTAGGACTAGACCTGCCCTCAGTGGGTGGGGGAACTGAAGCAGGGGTCTGATCCCCACATTGAGGCAATTGTCTGAGTCAGAGGAGAAACATTTAAGGCTGAGAGTGAAACAGCTGCTTTATGGCAGCCTAGATAGTCCCTTGGACTGTAAGGAGATCCAACCAGTCCATTCTGAAGGAGATCAACCCTGGGATTTCTTTGGAAGGAATGATGCTGAAGCTGAAACTCCAGTACTTTGGCCACCTCATGCGAAGAGTTGACTCATTGGAAAAGACTCTGATGCTGGGAGGGATTGGGGGCAGGAGGAGAAGGGGGCGACAGAGGATGAGATGGCTGGATGGCATCATGGACTCGATGGACGTGAGTCTGAGTGAACTCCGGGAGATGGTGATGGACAGGGAGGCCTGGCGTGCTGTGACTCATGGGATCACAAAGAGTCGGACACGACTGAGGGACTGAACTGAAGTGAGTGAGATGGAACAAGAATCAGACAGTCCTTTCCTCAGCTGTATATACCCTGGATAGGGACATAGATCCCCTAGAAGGTGCAACAGCTGGGAGCTGGAGTTTAGGGATTCTGGAGAAATCCCAGGTCAAGGTCTGCTGTTGACTGTGGAGAGACAGATCGAGGGCATGTGAGGGAGGAAACTGTGGTGGGAAATGCCTGTGAAGGAAAGCCAGAGAGCCACAGAAGCAAGACAATAAAGCTGGGCCGTGGGTTGGTGGTGAAGCCATCACCATAGCCTCTCTCCCCTCACACTTCAGCAATACAGCTGAACAATAGAGAGGCTGGCCCATCAAATGCCTGACTACTGAACTACAGAGTAGGACCCCACACAGGGTGCCCTTTTAAGTGCCTGATGTGCTGATCTGCAGAGTATGACCCCAGCCAGGGAGGCCCCTCTATGTGCCTGACATAGAAATTATGAACAACCCAAGTACAAACACTGAAATTGAAGCCATGATCAAAAATCTCCCCGAAAACAAAAGCCCAGGATAAGATGGCTTCACAGGAAAATGCTATCAAACATTTAGAGTAGAGATAATGCCTATGCTTCTAAAAATCTTTCTAAAAATAGCAGAGGAAGGAACACTTCCACACTCATTCTATGAGGCCACCATCACCTTGATACCAAAACCAGACAAAGACAACATAGAAAAAGAAAACTACAGGCCAATATCACTGATGAACATAGATAAAAAAAATCCTCAACAAAATTTTAACAAACAGAATGCAGCAACAAACCAAAAAGCTCATACACCATGATCAAGTTGGGTTTATTTCAGAAATGCAAGGATTCTTCGATATACACAAATCAACCAATGTGATACACCATATTAATAAATAAAAAGATAAAAACCATATGATAATCTCAATAGATACATAAAAAGCTTCTGAAAAAATTCAACATACATTATGATTAAAACTCTTCAAAAAATGGGCATAGAAGGAACCTACCTCAGCATAGTAAAGGCCATATATGATAAGCCTACAGCAAACATTGCTTTCAGAGGTGAAAAACTGAAAGCATTCCCCCTAAAATCAGGAAGAAGACAAGGGTGTCTACTTTCACCATTATTATTCAACATAATTCTGGAAGTCCTAGCTACAGCAATCAGAGGAGAAACAGGAAAAAAAGGAATCTAGATCGGAAAAGAAGTAAAGCTCTCCCTGTTTTCAGGAAACATGATACTGCACATAGAAAACCCTAAAGATAGTATTAGAAAGTTACTAGAGCTAATCAGTGAATTTAGCAAAGTTGCAGGATACAAAATCAATACACAGAAATCATGTGCATTTCTGTATACTGACAATGAAAGATCAGAAAGAGAAATTAAGGAATCAAGTCCATTCACCATTGCAACAAAATGAATTAAATATCTAGGAATAAACTTACCTAAGGAGACAAAAGAACTGTACACAGAAAGTCATAAGACACTGATGAAAGAAATCAAAGATGACATAAACAGATGGAGAGATACCCATGTTCCTGGGTAGGAAGAATCAATATTTTGAAAATGACTATACTAGTAAATGCAATCTACATATTCTGTGTGATCCCTATCAAATTACAATTTTCACAGAGCTAGGTCAAAAAATTTCACAATTCATATGGAAACACAAAAGACCCCAAATAGCCAAAGCCGTTTTGAGAAAGAAGAATGGAGCTGGAGGAATCCACCTTCCTGATTTCAGGTTATACTACAAAGCCACAGCCATCAAAACAGTATGGTGCTGGCACAAAAAAAGAAATATAGACCAATGGAACAAAATAGAAAGCCCATAAATAAACCTGTGCACCTATTGGTACCTTATTTTTGACAAAGGAGGCAAGAATATACAGTGGGGCAAAGACAGTCTCTTCGATAAATGGTGCTGGGAAAACTGGACAGCTACATGTAAAAGAATGAAATTAGAACACTTCCTAACACCATACACAAAGATATACTCAAAATGGATTAAAGAATTAAATGTAAGACCAGAAACTACAAAACTCTTAGAGGAAAACATAGGCAGAACACTCAATGACAGAAATCCAAGCAAGATCCTCTATGACTCACCTCCTAGAATAGCAGAAATAAAAACAAAAGTAAACAAGTGAGACCTAATTAAACTTAAAAGCTTTTGCACAGCAAAGGGAACTGTAAGCAAGGTGAAAAGACAACCCTCAAAATGGGAGAAAATAATAGCAAATGAAACAACTGACAAAGGATTAATTTCCAAAATATATAAGCAGCTCATACAATACCAGAAAACAATGCCAGAAAAACAAACAACCAAATGAAAAAGTGGGAAAAAGACTTCAACAGACATTTCTCCAAAGAAGACATACAGATGGCTAACAAACACATGAATAGATGCTCAATATCACTCATTATTAGTGAAATGCAAATCAAAACTACAATGAGATGTCACCTCACCCTGGTCAGAATTGCCATCATCAAAAAGTCTACAAACAATAAATGCTGGAGAGGGTGTGCACTGTTGGTAGGAATGTAAATTGATACAGCCACTATGGAAGATGGTATGGAGATTTCTTAAAAAACTAGGAATAAAACCAGCATATGACCCAGAAATCCCACTCCGAGGCATATACCCTGTGGAAACCAAAATTGAAAAAGATGCATGTATCTCATTGTTCATTGGAGCACTATTTACTATAGCTAGAACATAGAAGCAACCTGGATGTCCATCAACAGGTGAATGGATAAAGAAGGCATGGGACATATACACAATGGAATGTTACTCAGCCATAAAAAGGAACACATTTGAGTCAGTTCTGATGAGGTGGATGAACCTAGAACCTATTATATGGAGTGAAATGAGTCAGAAAGAGAAAGATAAATATCATATTCTATTGCACATATACGGAATCTAGAAAAATGATATTGAAGAATTTATTTACAGGGCAGCAATGGAGAAACAGACATAGAGAATAGACTTATGGACATGGGGAGAGGGGAGGAGAGGGTGAGATGTATGGAGAGAGTAACGTGGAAACTTATATTACCATATGTAAAATAGATCGCCAATGGGAATTTGCTGTGTGTCTCAGAAAACACAGAGGCTCTGTATCAACCTAGAGGGGTGCGGTGGGGAGGGAGATGGGAAGGAGGTTCAAATGGGAGGGGACATACGTATACCTATGGCTGATTCACTTTGAGGTTTGACAGAAAAGAACAAAATTCTGTAAAGCAATTATCTCTCAGTGAAAAAAAAAAAAAAAAAAAAAAAAAGAATCACCATAGTTTTAGCATTTTAAAAAGCCATTAAAAAAAAGAAAAAAAAAGAGTCAGGAGACCAGAAAGGGGAGTTCTCAAGCAGTATGATGATAGCTAACCCCAACAAGAAGAAAGACTCCCTATTCTTTCCTGGCAAGATCTCAGCCAAGAAGAGATTGTCACAACTCAGCCAATAAATACCATAGATATTTTGCTTACTATAGATCTCTCAACTTCCTTTTTGCTCTCTATAATATAAAGAGTTCTCTGCATTTCTGCTGATGACTCGTGTATTGCTCACCATGGTTGCAGACCTTGAATTGGAACTCTGCTAACATCAAATGAACCTATTTTTGAAAGAAAAATGACTGTCAGTTTCTATGTTTCAGGTGAGCATTTTGGGAACTTGCACGGGCATCCAGAGAAGACCCTTCATGATGCTGAGGCAGGTGAGCAAACAGATGAGCAATGTTTCCTGACAAACCTGGGCTTGGAGGGCAAATCTCTCTCCTGGATCCCGGCTTCCATCCTGTTTGCATTTTTAAAGTCCTTTAGGTTTTATTCAGGATCTATTTTAAGGACACTTCCTTTCTGGTTAAGCCTTTTTTCTATATGTGAGTACTCCTTTGACATTTTAGCCTGATTTTGAAAGTAGGCTGTTTTAGCTGCAGCTGGCTAGGCTTTGGCCCATTCATTTTGGAGCAGAGGCTGTTTTTTATTGGAACTGTGCTAAGCAGCTTTTGGCCTGGCTTCCCCAGGATTAGACTGTTCCCTTAAAACTGGCTGGTATTAGGCCTGTAGGTTATTTAGCTGTTCAAGCTATTTCAGCTTTTTAGCCTGTTTGAAAATTATTTTCTTATTCTAGGGGAAAACCCCTGAGAAACAGGATCTCAGTTATATAAATGTTTTATGGGCACCCCATGCCCCTACTCCTGCAGAAACCCTGTCCAATTTTATGTTTGAAAACCACACTCTATCCTCATGCACATTTTTAATGAAATGTAGAAATCTAACCAAAGGGAATTCAGAATATCAATGGACATTATGGGGAACTTTTGAAATCCCCAAACATACATTTCTTAAAATAGAATCAAACAACCATAGCTCTACAATTTCCCAAACTGAATGAAATGCCTATTTTGATTGGTATTTTGAGGCTCCCAAATGTTATCAGAAGTCTAAAATTGTGTCATTGTCAAATAAGATTTTAAGATTAACCCATGCAAACAAACATCAAAAAAAGATCAAATAACTTCCAAAGCCTAATGCTCTTCCTTGGCTTCTTTGTCTCAGACTGCTCCATCTTGTCTGTCTCCGTGGGCTCCTGACATTTAGGCCCCATCTTCCTCCCTCCCTTTTATAATTCTGATACCTCCTCTGTACCCTCAGTTCCTCCATAATGATTATCTCCCTGAACTTCCCTTTTTCCCTGAAGCTCTCTCCACCCCATCGTCCTCTGAAATTTTCAGAATCTCTCCCTTTAAACTTAGGACATCTGAGGATCTAAACACTATAACTCTTAATTTCTTATATTCCCTGGACTAATTCTTATATTCCTTGGACAGCAAGGAGATCCAACCAGTCCATCCTAAAGGAAATCAGTCCTGAATATTCATTGGAAGGGCTGATGAAACTGAAGCTCCAATACTTCAGCCCCCTGATACGAAGAACTGACTCAATGGGAAAGACCCTGATGCTGGGAAAGATTGAAGGCAGGAGAAGGGGATGACAAAGAATGAGATGGCTGGATGGCATCATGGACTCAATGGACATGAGCCTGAGTCAACTCCAGGAGCTGGTGATGGACAGGGAGGCCTGGCGTGCTGCAGTCCATGGGGTTGCTAAAATTTGGACATGACTGAGCGACTGAACTGAACTGAAAGCTGAACTGTGAGCTATTGTCAAAGATTTTCCTAAAGTAACCAAAGATTCTCAAAGATTTGCTGATGAATTTAATACAGTCATTTAAATTTACCAACCTGGTTTCTCTGACTTACATCACCTAGCTCGTGTGTGTGTGTGGAAGTTACTCAGTCATGTCCAACTCTTTGCAAACCCATGCACTGTATGTAGCCCACCAGCCCATTCAGCCCACCAGAATTCCTCTGCCCATGGAATTCCCCAGGCAAGAATACTGGAGTGGGTTGCCATTCCTTTCTCCAGAGGATCTTACCAACCCAGAGATCAGACCCAGGTCTCCTGCCTTGCAGGTGGATTCTTTACCATCTGAGCCACCAGAGAACTCAACTAGTTAATATACTAGTCAGTAAAGGCCAGTCCCAGCATTGAATGAAAAATGCTAATTGGGGAAATCTTCAAGGTTTCTACAGCAAAAACTGGGAGACTAGCCTATTAACTTATTATATGAACAGGCTTGGAAAATCACTAGGCTACTTCATTGGACTGTTCCAATTCCTAAATCTGTTCCAAAGCTGGGTGATGGGAACTAAAATTTGACTTACACACAAAAATCTGATAAATGGTTTATGACCATTACAATTGACTTCTGATTATTTTTAGAGAAAATTCTGGTCTTTTTTCAGATGTTTATTCCACCCAGGTAGCTTTTAACACTGTGTTTATTATGGGCTGAACCAGGACTTTTCCCTTCTAGTGAGAAAGAACCAGGATGAAATGAAAAACGTCCAGATTTAGTTAATCTATCAAACCAGCTTTCTCATACTGTAAATGAATCACCTCCAAGTAAGACTACCAAGATTCTTAATCTTCAAAACAGCAGTTGAAGGCCCTAAATGAAACCCAAACCCTCCTAGTTTCCGCTATTATTGCAAGAAGCCAGGACATGGACAGAATATTACAGATTTAAATGTTTCAGCTGCTCTCAGACCTCTAGCCAGCCTTTCTAATGATCTTTCAATTATCAATGATGGGGCTCTGAGAAACCACAAGGGATCTTCCCAATTCTCCCTCATAATCAGTTTAGAAAAACATTTCTCCAGATTGAGGAAAAATCTCTTCCAGTTCTAATTGAAACCAGAGCCACACTCCTGGTGCTCTACCCTATTACTATAAAACAATCACTGTCCTGGCTTATAAAAAAAAAAAAACAGCTCAGATTCTAAGGATGTCTAATGAACTGCAAGGGGTTCCTGTTTCCAAAACTATTCCCTCTTGTTGAGGCCCTTTGAGTGATATATATCCTTTCCTCCTACTTTCTTTTGGTGCCATTTATTAGGCAGAGACAGATACTCATGAAAAGGGGGGAAATAATTGCAGAAGTTTGCAGTGGTCATCAAAGCAGCCAACCAGGTTTATTAAATGGCCTTTGATATCTTTTATTTGCTCCATCTGTGGTAGTATTAGAACTGATTCTGGAAACACTGGTCATTTGTCCCTATTGACAGTTATACCATAGGTCTTGTGTGCAAAATCTCCAACTGACAAGGGTAAAATTCACGAAGCACCTCCCATCAAGATTCAAAGAGATCTCACAAAACTTCTGCCTAGAATTAATCAATACCTTAGAAGTAAATAAGTCTATCAAGGCATAAAGCCAGTAGCAGACGATTATAAGGGCCAAGGCCTCATTCTCCTCTGTACCAGTCCTTTAATATTGTAATATTGTATTTCACTGGTGAGAAAGCCTAAAGGCTGAGGGTGGAGTTCTGTATAGGACCTCTGAGCAATAAACAACATTGTTATCCCTCTCCACACTCTTGTTCCCAATCTTCATCCATTATTACATCCATTCCCCACTAGAAGCAAATTCTTTAATGTGATGTCTTTGTGCAGCTCATTCTTTAATATTGCAGTTGATAAAGCTCGTCAGTGGATTTTTGTCTTCACTTGGGAAGAAAAACAATTCACCTGGACAGTAATGACTCAGTAGTGACTCAGTTTTACTGAGAGTTCTTATTTCATACAAATCCTGAGGATTGATCTGGATGATATAGGCTCTACTTTCTCACAGTATGTGAATGATTTGCTTCTTTGTGCTCCTTCTCTAGCCTCTTTAAAGGGAGACAGCATCTATTTGATAAAGCATGAAAGCTTTACACTGAAGCTCTTAAAGCTACATGAGGTTACCAAAAACAAAACAAAACAAAACAAACCTTGCAGTTTGTCCAAACCCAGGCTAAATATTTAGGGTGTCTGATACCTGAACAAGGTTTACATTAGATACTGACAGGCTTTATGGTAGAGGATGATATGGATAGATTGCATCACTGACCCAATGGACATGAATCTGAACTCCAGGAGATAGTGAAAGACAAGGAAGCCTGGCATACTGCAAGTCCATGGGGTCACAAAGAGTCAGACACAACTTAGCGACTCAACAACAACAACAACTTCATAGTATTCTAAGTTTTCCAAAATCTAAGTGCTGACTGTAAGGTTTCCTAGGGGTAGTTGGTTATTATAGAAATTGGATTTCACATTTCTATGGGCAAAGCCCTGTATATTTTATTAAGGACCAACAACCCTGACCCAATTTGATAGGTGGACCCCTGGACAATAGCATTTGAAACCTAAAAGTATTTAAATGAGGAAAAGTAAAAATAAATAAATAAATAAACATAAGTCTCAAATAGAGTCAGGAGACCATAACTGAGAGCTCTCAAGTCATATGATGATAGCAGAGCCCAACAGGAAGAAGGAAAAAGACTTCCTCTTCTTTCCTGGCAAGAGCCAATGAGAGACTGTCATAACTCAACCAATGAAAAAATCATGGACTCTTCATTTCCCGATAATCCTCTGAACTTTATTTTCCTACTATGAGAGGTCTCCTTTCCATTTTTTGCTAGGGAATCGCACATGGTTTGCCATGGTTAAAGACTCCAAATTGAAATTCTTTGCTGATCCCAGATGAACCCATTTTTGCTGGAGAAATAACTGATGGTCTATTTGTTTTAGGTCACACAGCTCACACACTAGCCTTTGGTTCTTAAAGTATGAAGTGGATGGACAACAGCAGCACCAACAACACTTGGGACTTTAAAAATTCAAATGTTCAGGTCCCTTGCTAAACAACTGAATCACAATCTCTAGTGATGGGACTCAGAAATCTGTGTTTTAACAACATCTTGAGATGAATTTGAGAATCTCTGTTCAAACTATACTCCAACCAAGGTCAAGTGTTTCAACTCACTAGTACTGTCAACAGTTACTAGTTTATTCACTCACTCTTAAAACTTCTCTTTCTCAAAGAAAAATTAGATGTTTTGGTTGCTCCTTTAAAAGGAATGATTCAGCCATTGTGATTATTGTCTTGTCAACTGTGTATCTAAAGGGTCTTGATATAGAATTTTTCAGTTTATCTCAGGCTTGACAATAATATTTGCTCTGAGGATAACAGCTTCTACCAGAAAAAGAAACATTTTTCCACATTACATATTATTATACTTCATATGACAGCTAAAATATAAAGTAAAATTCAAACATATCA